>NC_133970.1:4921774-5521774 GCF_031877795.1 Strix aluco
CAATCCATCTAGTGTGAATCTTATGAGTTTTTCCACAGGCATCTTTTGCCTTCCAGGTATATTTATTAAGGGGTGTGTCCAACACCAGTGGCACTGCGCCCACCGTGGGAAGTTCGGCCAAGACAGGTTGTCCTGGAAAATGAGATGGATTTCTGGGGTGGTCAGGTCCATCAGGCGCGGGGATGATGGTTGGAGCTTGTGGACAAAAGGCTGTGATCTTTGGGCATCCATTTACTCCCCAGCGACTGTTAGCACTGGTCACCGCATCCCACACCCGCTTGGCCCATCCTGGCTTATGCAGTTTGAGGAAGTGTTTTAATAGACCATTTGTTCTTTCCACAATGCCATTTTCTTGTGGATAATACGGAGTATGAAACACCCACGAAATTCCCTCCTGGACTGCCCACTCCTGGACCACTTTGGCTGTGAAATGTGAGCCGTTATCTGATTGGATTGATTGTGGTTTGGAGAAAATTCCAAACCACTCTTTCAGAGCCTTTATTGTGTTTTCTCCTGTTGCCTTAGGACATGCTTTAGCTTGCACTAGTCCGGATATTATTTCCACCCCTACCAGCACATAGTATTTTCCCTCTGACCTTCGAAAGGGACCGATGTAATCAACCTGCCAGGTCTCCCATAGGCCTTTTCCCTCTCTTAAGTGCAGGGGGTCATCCTCCAGAGGGTGTCTGTCCAGACGGACATGGCATTGTTCAGAGGAAGATACACAAGTTTTACACTCCTCCCTGGTAACCGGCCACCCTCGGGCTTGTGCCTCACAATATAGATCCTTAACTCCTTCATTTTACATGTAGCCATTCTAACAGACGCTCCCAATTTTCTGCTATCTGGGTGCTCTGTAGGTGGGCCAGTCGGGCTAGTTCATCCACTTGGCCATTCCATCGGCTCACCGGGGTATCATCCTGTTGATGAGATGCTACCCATGCCACTGCAAACTTCCCCTGTCTGGCAATAGTAAAGATATCCTGCCATTTTTTCTTTTGCCATACAGGTATTCTATTGACCTCCCATCCGTTTTGTTCCCAGAATGGAAGCCACTCAGTGCAACCTTTAAACACAGCATAAGAGTCAGTATAGATATAGACAGAAGCAGCAGATTGAGCCTTGTGTTGGAAAACGCTCCACACAGCAATTAGTTCCCCTACTTGTGCACTACCTTCCCCTTTGGTAATGATCTGTTCCTTGGTATCTACCCGGAGTGCTGCGGCTCGATATTTCCAAGTTTTTCCCTCTCGCTTCAAAGAGGCGTCCATAAACCAGACATTTTGCAATTGCCCAGAAAGCGGAGGAGCTACTTGTATTACAGACAAAAGCTCAGGTGTTTCTCTATCCGGGTCTACCTCGTCTTGTATATCTAACACTTTTGAGGCTCCTTCAGATACAGAAAAAATGTCACAATAGTGTTCTATTTGTGCATACCATTTTCGCACGGAGGCCCTCTGGGCCACCCCATCAGGGGGTGGAGTTCCTGCCAAAGCTGCTTTGATCACTTTAAATGGGCCCCTGAGCACTATAGGTTGTTGTCGGATAGTCCGTTTGGCTTCTCTCAGACCTAGACTAACTACAAATAGACCCTTTTCCCAAGTTGTATATCTTTTTTTTTGGCATCTTTAAAGCTACGGGAATAAAACCCAATGGGCCGAACAGGCCCCTCTGGGCCCCCTTGCCACAAATGGATTGACAGTGCAGTCTTGGCAAACCCCCATTCAATTTGAACCGGATCTGTTGGGTGAATGGGACCAAGGGCCTGATAGGCAGTTGTTTCAAACATCAACAGCTGCAAAACCTCATCATGGACTTGAGTCCATTCCCACTGAGCTCTCGTTCGCAATAAGTCATACAGGGGCCTGGCAACAATTGAAAAGTCAGGAGTATGTTTCCTCCAAAACCCTAGTGCATGCTGTAAGTCTTTCTTTGACTCTGGCATCTTGATCTGATTGAGAGAGGAAAGAGTATCCGGTGGGATGCATGTCATCCCTCCCTTCCACCAGATTCCTAAAAATTTTACCTCACACAAAGGAGTTTGTATTTTTTCAGGTGGAACTGTCAAACCTATGTTTTCTAACTGGTTGATGATGTTTCTCTGGGGTTCTCTAACTTCTTCCACCTGGCTCCCTCCTATAAGCACATCATCTACATATTGATAGATCTTAGCCTCTGTTCTTATGGAGATTGTCTCCAACTCTTGCGCTAGAGCATGGTGGGCCAGCGTGGGGGAGTGCTTGTATCCCTGAGGAAGTCGTGTAAAGGTGTACTGCTGTCCTTCCCAGGTAAAAGGAAAAGTGATTCTGGTCCTTGGGTTGTAAAGGGACCATAAAAAACATATCCTTGACATCAATCGTTGCCATGACAGGGTGGGATTGTTCCTGAATGGCAGCTATCAATTCAGCAATGTTTGGTACGGCAGCTGTTAGTGGACCTGTGTTGGCATTCAGTCTCTGGCAATCTATTGCCAATCTCCATTTGCCATTTGGTTTTCGGACTGGCCATACCGGAGAGTTGTACGGGGAATGGGTAAACACTAGAATTTCCCGTTGTTTGAGATCCTCAATCACTGGGGCTATCCCTTCTCTGGCCCCTAACAGCAACGGGTAGGGTTTCACATTAGTAATCTTGGAGGGGGGAAGGGTAGGTGCCGCTTGCAATAGGCGCAACTCCGCCCAGGATGTTTCAGCCAATTGCCTGATCTGGGGAATGCCAAAAGATCATGAGTTTCCCTGGGTATCACGCCACTGCCTACCCTTCAACACATCTATACCTAAAAGATTCATCTGGAAAGAACCTATGGCCACCATGGTGTTGACAGGGTTTTCCTCTCCTGGGAACCATAGCGTCACCAAAGTCATAGGCACCGACTGTGTTTTTCCCAGGGCATTTAAGACAATTAGATTTCTAGATGGAATCGAGATTCCACATTGTTCTGCTTCGGTCCACATTAGCGCGGTAATTTGTGCCCCAGTATCAATTAAAAAGGTTACCGGCCTTTTCCTTTGTCCTACAACAACTGTAATCAATAAATCCCATTTCCTATTCCAGGTGAGTTGTCTTACAAACATCCATCCTCCACCTCCCCCTTAAACCTTTGGGGGACGGAGGGTCTAGTTTCCCGCCACCTTCTTTTCCCCGGTCGGCTCCTCCTCAAGGTCTATCAAGGGTGGAGCATTAGTGGTTGGTCTGAAAGTGGCCCTCCACCCTGACCATTTCTGCACGAGTTGTTCTAATTTTTGGGTCGGGAGTCCGTCCATCAAGTCCCGGGGAACGCCTTTCTGAAGCCCTAGCTGCCACAGTCCCTGTCGAGTTAGGGGCTTCTCTCTCCCAAAATTCTGACCTCGGAGCGGCTCCAAGCCTTGGCCCTTCCTAATGGATGATTGCCACCCATTAACTTGCTCTGCAGCCTGTATGACCCCGGTTTCAATTCTTTGGGACGATCCACCAACGGGGCCATATTTTCTCCCAAAATTAATTAATTCCTGGGCTACCTCTCCCCATGTCCATACTTTTCTCCCTGACCGCCGATGGTCGGGGGTCACTATCCCCTCCAGAGCGGCCGTAACTCTTTCTCCGTTGGGGGTGTTTTGAATCTTCCCTTGTAATTGAATTCCAATGGGTTTTAGGGAGTCGGGAAGTCCCCGTATCAGGGGAGTCATCCTCTCTTGGTCCACAGGCATCATCATCAGGGAGCCCTGGCTGTGCTTGAGCTCCCAATCATACATCATCTGGAGGCAGGCCACCTTCTGCACACTTTCCACTAACTGATCCACCGTACCCGTTATGGCAAGGGGATCTCCCCTCTCCAAGGGGTTCAGCCCTCCAGCCCAATACACAGCCCTCTGAGTTAATGACCATGGGGCCCGGCGATTGCGGGTGGTTAGAAACACACCCGGACCCCAATATCCTTCCGCTTCTTTCTCTGACAACAAAATTCCATCCCCTCCTGACAAAGACACTCTCCACACATAATCTGTCTCCGATTCCTTCAGAGTCCTTGCAAAATCTTTTCACAACTTTGCTAATTCAGTTGCTGTAAATGGGACTTCTTTGGTGACAACCTGAGGACGGTCACGATAACCCCTTTGTGTTAGGAAAAAGAAAAAAAAGAATGGCCTCCCAGAAGGCAGCCAATGCTTGTGATTATGTCCCCTCGCCGGTTGAAGGGATAGATAAATTGTATGACTTTTTGGAGGCGCATCAATCTCGCCCCTCACTCCAGGGACAAGACTGTTATTGATTATCATAGATTTGTTATTGATTTAAGTTGATGATTTTGGAGTTTAGGATAAGAAATAATCATGATTATTTAATCAAATAGAATTTTGTAAGAATATCGATTTTATAATAGTTAAAAAATAATAAATAATAAAAAATAATCAATAACAGTCTTAATTGTTTTTTATTTTGTTTTCCTTTGTCAATACCTGAATCAGTGATTAGAAGTTTATCTTAACTGGCAATACATTCAATTCAGCAAAAATTCTGTGAGCTGGGACTGGTTTGCCCATGATAGCTTCATCCCCATTAAATTCTGTAGGAGTTTACATAAAGGACTGGATCTGATTTGCAGTGGGATAGTCTTGTATTTATGTAGGAGTCTAGTTAAGTTCCAAATCTAACAACATGCAGCTGTCTAGTCCCAGCAGAAAATCTAAAAGGAAGGATATATACCTCTGCACCTAGACAACACAGTGCCTCTGACCTACTGCAAAAGAGAATATTGTGATTGAAGAGTAAGATGACATATTAGAAACTGCACATGATGACAAAGCCAGCTCCATTCACCTTCCAGCTCCTGGTGAATATGAAGCAAAGAGGTAACATTGCTACTAAATTAGCAAAAAGTACATTAAGCAGCTTTTCCTTCTGAATGAGGTTTTATGCAAATCTCTACCAGTTACCAGGCAACATTCTTATGAACCACTTCCTTCACCCTAAGAAGTAATCTTGTCACCATCTTTTACTTAAGAAAACAATGAACAGGAAAGGTCATCAAAACCCTGCAGTGGGAAG
Source organism: Strix aluco (assembly GCF_031877795.1). Classification (NCBI taxonomy): domain Eukaryota; kingdom Metazoa; phylum Chordata; class Aves; order Strigiformes; family Strigidae; genus Strix; species Strix aluco. The sequence goes on from NC_133970.1 coordinate 4,926,797, forward strand.
TAACAATGCAGAATGTCTGGCAGAACATGAGCCTAAAAGCTCAAGTCGTCATCCTAAAATTTCACCTTATTACTTTCTCTCAAACACTCACAGGAGCCAAAGTCTTGAAGCAAAACAAATGCTTACTGGCTAAGTATCTTCTCTAATATCAACCCCATACTAGGCAATGTAAAATTAATAAAAATGTATGCAAAATCATAACATTTCAGTCAGTGCCTAATAATACTTTTGCTTTTGGATCAAGGTGGTAGGAGCACTGAGAATAAAATTGAGAAAAGTAAGTTAAAAGCTGTACTAATTTCTAAATATATCTTCAGTCTGTCAACTGAAAGATAAGAAACCAGTAAAAAAAGACATGGATATAAAATGTAGTGCCTGGAGCCACAATGCCACCTGTCATTATTCAGTTACTTCTCCTTAAGTAAGGAGACTGCAAAGGAAACTAAACTTTTTTTTTTCATTTTCTCCCCTTAGTGAATTTCAGAATTAATTTTTCGTTAATACAAGAGGACTAGGAGGTCAAGAAGCTTTCTCAGGCTCAGCCACCAATCAGAGCAGATAAATTCAGAACCAGGATCAGCATGACCACAGCACAACCATGTGCCTTCCTTGTCCAAATGCAGCTATTAAACCTGAGGTACCACTCCTGAGGTGGAAATATTTGTTGTCAGTTTCTTTGTTTACTAATTGATTTGGTTGCTTTTTTTTATGAGTACGCTTTCTAAGTACTAAGTAGTAACAATAATAAACCAGAGTAATTTATCTTTTTCATTGGAACCACAGAGATAGCGCTCCCTTCTGAACAGTTTATAGCCATTGACTGCAGTGCTCCAGTCGTGTGAGTCATCCCACCACGTTTCAGTGATAGCAATTAGGTCATAGTTTTCTCTCTGCACTAGCTCCTCCTGTTTGTTACCCATGCTGCATGCATTAGCATAGAGGCACTTCAGTTTGCAATAGCAAACTGAGAAGCCAAATGATCATTTTGCACATAGAAAATTAATGGTTCTATGCAGTATCTTTATTGCCGATCTTGTGAGTATCAAATGAAGAAATATCTACTCAGTCAGTGAAGGTCTTCAGGAGGCATGGAGGTCTAACTCTCTAACTGCAAATTTCTTACATGTTTGGTCTGGCAATGGCAGTTACCTTTGTGGTTTCCAGTGTTGACAAATTGTGAACATGTGCTTTGTGTTATTTTCATTGGGTTGAAGAAACAGACTTTAAGTCTGGGCATCTCTCATTATCCCATAGTCATATTTGGGCTGCAAATGTAATAAAAAAAGATGGCTGACACAAATCCTCTGGTATAGTAAAGAAATTTTTTACGTTAGCATCACCTAAAGCAGAAGACCTACCTGACTGATCCTAACCCTGCAGATCCCCTACATGATCCTCTAGAGGACATCACAATATCTTTCAGTTTACCCCAAACCTTCTAGACATTCTGTTAATTTTAGCAGCAGCTAGATTACACATAGGCATATCTTCAGTTTTCCCTGTTGTTGTTACTTATCCCTATATTGCTGGGAGGAAGGTTTGCGGTTTGGCATTTGATTTTTCTTTAACTCAGCAACTATCAAAATAAACGTTGTGGAACCTTTTGTGTCAAAGATGTCAGTGAGGAAAATGCCGGTCACAAGTATTTAAATTGTTCTTATTTTCTAAGACATTTTTTTCTCTGCAGTCACCAATCAAAACACCAGAGCTATAAAATCTCACACATAAATATGTCTGGTTTTTAAATATCAAGTGACAGATGGTCATAAATTGTTATTAAATTAATGCGCCTTTTAGAGTTTTATTTTGTAGTTAGTATTATATTGTCAGTCTGCAATGTTAATGGGGTTTGTATTTAAAAATACTACAAGATGTATGTATCCATCAAGGTAAAAATGTTCAAGAACTTCCTTACCTAGTGATTTATTGTCCCTTCGGAGTCAGTTTGAGAGCTATATGGTTTTTCTGTTAAGGAGCTGTTACAAGTTTTAATGTGAAAATTTGAAACTAATACAGTGATGCTGCACACAAAGTTATCCAAGTTCTTCTTTCCTTCAGTATTTTTTTAAAGCAACAGATATCACTTGAGATCATAAATCATGAAGTATTATGGCTTGAAATGAAATGATTAAGTTTAGTATTTGGAAAAGGCAGAAAATCCTCCATGCTGTCAACAAGGTATCATTGCAACAATCTCTTTAAAAGTGTCTTATAAAATTAAAACTTGCATGTAGAATATCCTTTTTCTTATACTTCAAGAAACAGCATTTCAAGAAGAACTATGGAGATTTATTCCCCAATGTACTGGTTTTGGCTGGGAAAGAGTTAATTTTCTTCATAGTAGCTTATATGGTTCTGTGTTTTGGATTTGTGACCGAAACAGTGTTGATAACACAGGGACGTTTTAGCTCCCACTGAACAGTGCTTACACAGTGGCAAGGCCTTTCCTGTTTCTCACACTGCCCTGCTGGCGAGTAGGCGGGGGGTGCATAAGAAGTTGGGAGGGGACACTTCTGATGGGAAGTAGTGAACGAATTCCTTGTTTTGCTTTTCTTGCATGCGCGGCTTTTGCTTTACCTATTAAACTGTCTTTATCTCAACCCACGAGTTTTCTCACTGTTACTCTTCTGATATACTCCCCCATCCCACCGGGAGGGGAGTGAACGAGTGGCTGTGTGGAGCTTAGTTGCTGGCTGGGGTTAAACCACGACACCCAGTCAGTTCCTTATATGTACTACAGTGACCTTATCTCCTTCCACAGTGTGCAGGGTTTTTGACTGGGCAGGGCCAGGTTGACTGGCAGATCCTCTAGTGTTAACTGGCCAAGTGGCTTCTGTTAAATGTGTATCCCAGTGCTTGAATGCCCCAGCACCCCTTGCTCTCAGTGTAGTTTTTAACAGTCCATTGTATCGTTCAACTTTCCCAGAGGCTGGTGCATGATAGGGGATGTGATACACCCAGCCAATGCCATGTTCCTTGGACCAGGTGTTTACGAGGTTGTTCCAGAAATGAGTCCCGTTGTCTGATTCAATTCTTTCTGGGGTGCTGTGTCCTCATAAAACTTGCTTTTCAAGGCCCAGGATAGTATTCCGGGCAGTGGCATGAGTCACAGGGTATGTTTCCAACCATCCAGTAGTCGCTGCCACCATTGTAAGCACATGGTGGGTTCGTGGTAGTATGATATAATCAATCATCTGCCATGCTTTCCCATACTGATATTTCAGCCATCGCCCTCTGTGGGAATTAAGAATTGGTAGTTAGCAAAATGTAAACTGACCTTGAGGTTAGAAGAATGATTGTGGATAACTGAGGCAACATTACGGAACACCGTGTTGCGAGTGTGGAAAACAGCAGAAAGAAACACCACCTGCGGAGCATGGTGAGCAGTAAACAGACAAAACCTGAAGGTCAGTAGGATGTAGAAGTAAAAATGAACCTACGTAAACAAGTGGGAATAAATTGGGAGCTTGCATATGGTGTGGCGACGTTTGCTCTTGGCAATGCTCCCCCTTCAACAAACTTGAGTGAGTTTGTCATGATTCAGCGCGTCGCCCCAATCCCGGCTGGTCCGAGATCGGCAGCCCTCTACACCAAAGAGTCTTTAGCTGCTTGGCTTGTTTGATTATGGCGCACATTTTACATTCATGGATAATCTGTGCAATGGCATCAATGGTCAAGTCCACCCCTCGATCACAAGCCCATTTGTATGTTGTATCCCATTCTAAATGTCCTGAAGTGTCATGGGCCCATCGAGCTATAAATAGCTCACCCTTATGTTCCCAGTCCAGATCCATCTGAGCCACTTCAATTCTAGAAGCCTGGTCCACCTGCTCATTGTTTCAGTGTTCTTCAGGGGCACGACTCTTGGGTATGCGAGCATCTACGTGACGTACTTTTATCACCAAGTTCTCTACCTGGGCAGCAATATCTTGCCATAATTCAGCAGCCCAGATGGGTTTACCTTTGCGCTGCCAGTTGGTCCGCTTCCATTGCTGTAGCCACCCCCAGAGAACATTTGCCACCATCCATGAGTCAGTATAGAGATAAAGTACTGGCCATTTTTCTCATTCAGCAATATCTAAAGCCAGCTGGATGGATTTCACCTCTGCAAACTGACTCGATTCACCTTTTCCTTCAGCAGTTTCTGCGACTTGTTGTGTAGGACTCCACACAGCAGCCTTCCACCTTCGATGTTTTCCCACAGTACAACAGGATCCATCTGTAAACAGGGCATATTGCTTTTCATTTTCTGTTAATTTATTATACAGAGGAGCCTCTTCAGCACAAGTCACTTCCTCCGGAAACACTCCAAAGTTTCAGCCCTCTGGCCAGTCCATGATCACTTCCAGGATTCCTGGGCATTCCGGGTTTCCCATTCGAGCCCATTGTCTTATCGGTGGGACCCACTTACTCCATGTAGCATCAGTTGCATAATGTGTAGAGGGGACCCTCCCTTTGAACATCCAGCCCAGCAGAGGCAATCGAGGTGCCAAAAGGAGCCAGCTACTCTGAAATGGCTCAAACTCCTTCATATGCTGCTAATATTTCTTTTTCAGCTGGAGCGTAACGGGCTTCAGATCCTCTATATCCCTGGCTCCAAAACCCTAGAGGTCGACCTCGAGTCTCTCCAGGCACTTTCTGCCAGAGGCTCCAGGTGAGGCCGTTATCCCTGGCTAAGGTGTAAAGCACGTTTTTCACATCTTGTCCTGTCCGGACTGGCCTAAGTGCTACTGCACAAACTATCCTTTAAACTCACATTTAATTTGTTCAAAGGCTTGCTGCTGCTCAGGGCCCCATTCAAAGTTGTTCTTCTTCCGGGTCACTCGATAGAGAGGGCTTACGATCGGACTATAACCTGGAATATGCATTCTCCAAGACCCCACGACACCTAAGAAAGCTTGTGTTTCTTTTTTGCTAGTTGGTGGAGACACAGATGTTATTTTATTGAACGCATCCATTGGGATATGACGATGTCCATCTTGCCATTTTATTCCTATAAAGTGGATTTCCTGTGCGGGTCCTTTGACCTTACTTTGCTTTATAGCAAAAACAGCTTTCAAAAGAATCTGGATTATTCTTCTCCCTTTCTCAAATGCTTTCTCTGCTGTGTTGCCCCACACAATTAGGTCATCAATATACTGCAGGTGTTCAAGAGCTTCACCTCGTTCCAGCACGGTCTGTATCAATCTATGACAAATGGTAGGACTGTGCTTCCACCCCTGGGGCAGTCGATTCCAGGTGTACGGGATACCCCTCCACGTGAAAGCACTCTGCTGCCAAAGGGATCGAGAAAAATGCATTAGCGATATCAATTGTTGCATACCATTTGGCGGCCTTTGACTCCAGTTCATATTGGAGCAACACTCAGCGGCAATGTGGCTTCCTTCAGGCCACGATAGTCCACTGTTAGCCTCCACTCTCCGTTAGATTTTTGCACTGGCCCTATGGGACTATTTAAAGGGTGAATGAGTCTTACTGATCACCCCTTGGCTCTCCAGTAGACAAATCAGCTTATGGATTGGAACCAGGGAGTCTCGATTGTTGCGATATTGTCGCACTGTCATGGTAGCAACTGGCAACTGCTGTTCTTTAACCTGCAGCAACCCCACCACAGACAGATCCTCTGATAGACCAGGCAAGCTAGACAGCTGCTTAATCCTCTCCATACTCAAGGCAGCTATACCAAAAGCCCACTGGTAACCTTTTGGGTCTTTGAAGTACCCTTTCCCAAGGCAGTCTATGCCAAGAATACATGGAGTCTCCGGACCAGTCACAATAGGATGCTTTTGCCATTCATTCCCAGTTAGGCTCACCTCAGCCTCCAACACAGACAGTTCTTGGGATCCTCCCGTCATTCCAGAAATACAGATAGATTCTGCCCCTTTGCAATCTGATGGTATTAGAGTACACTGTGCACTGATGTCCACTAGAGCTTTATATTCCCGCGGGGCTGATGTGCCAGGCCATCAAACCCACACAGTCCAAGAAACCTGGTTGTCTTTTTGTTCCGCCTGGCCAGAGGCAGGGCCCCTCTACTCCTGGTCAGAGTAGTCATTACTTGACTTTTGTAACTGCAAACCAGAGGTCAAAATCAGGGTCAAAGGTACTGTCAGCCCTTCTACTCTGCCCAACAGACACTGGAGCAGTAATTTTCCTGGATGGATGCCTTTTGGCTGTTGTTTTTTCTTGGAATTCTTGTACCCGAACTTCTAGTCTCCAGGTAGGTTCACCATCCCGCTTCCTCATGTCCTCCCCCTGGTCACACAGATAGACCCACAGGGTTGCACATGGTGTGTGACTTGCGGAAAAAAAGAACTCTACAACTTTGTAGTTGTAAAGCAGGTATGTTTATTCAGCGCTGGACGCACGGGGGATCGCTCCACCACAGGCGTGCGTGCCCTCCCGTAGCCTTTGACCTGTTTATATGGTACAAAGTATTGTTTATTCATGAAGCGCCTATACATATTTATGATCTATCCCCGCTTCGTATGGTAATTAGGTTCCTCCCTCCTGCGCATGCGTCCTGGGCTCCTCAGGTCCTGGGCAGTGGTCGTAAATTCCTGGGCGGGGGTCTCGTTGATGAAGTACCTCATCTTCCTCACCAATGAACTTTTCACCTTGTCCTTCTGCGCAGTCTCAGTTGTTCTCTGCTCCTTATCTGAACCCCTGGGTCAGCTTGTACCGGAATTCGGGGGGATTTATCTCTTACCTATGTCTCTTCAAGGGCTAGAGGAAGTCTCTGCTCAGACCCGAGAGATAGTAACCTAGCAACTTTATCGACACCTGGTGTTTCTCAATGTGGAGACCCCTTGTCTTTGCGCAAGTTCTTTTCTCTTATGTTCTCTGACTACAATGGTTTATATTCCCCCTATCATTCCCCCCTTTTCTCTCTACTTAGTAAATTCTTTTACTATTTAATTAGCTTATAGTCTACTATTCTATAGTCTAGGATTGGTGAGTCTACTTGAGTTTAAGGGTTGGGTTATGATATAAAGCATCATATATGATTTGTAAACGTTTCGTAAGTCTCCAAATCCATATGTATATAGTTATGGTGAGGACTAGCAATAGTATTACAGATATCAATAATACCATTACTGGATGAAGTATTGTGTTAAGGATCCCAGTGGTCGTCGGTGACCATCCTAGGAAGGTGTCCCACCAATGGTGTTCTCCTACTTTCTGTACCCTTGTTAGAATCTCATGTATTTGTTCTGTGTCATGTCTTACCACAACCAGCATTTCTTTCCCTTTCTTTTTTACTTCTTCTAGGATGGAGAGTAAGTCTTCATGTTGCAGCATCTCTTTCACCCTTTCTAAGTTCATGCCTATGGGAATAGAATCTATTTTCTGAAACAGGTTTTGTTCTGTCTTTATCACCTGGGAGCTCAGTACTGGGATGGTGTAAGTGAAATCACACCCTTCGGCCTTGGTGAAATTGCATATGCAATAATTAGAGTAACCTCCTATTTCTTCCTCGTAGTTATCAACTATTAAGCTTTTACAAGAAGTCCTTAGACAGATGCATCCTTCTCCTATGTATATTAAAACCGTGTGGTTGTTAGGAGAGGGTTGGGCTTCGAAATTACACTCTTTCTGATGGGTGTCTAGACATATGTCTTGAGCCTCCATGGTGTTTCCTTCACAGGTATATCCTTGATGGCCCATATTGGTACACAGATCCGTATTAATTGTTTGCCATTTACCTTTGTGTTGCCATGCCCATCCTTTATGTCCCACCGGATTTATTACTACTCCATGCTAATATAGCCCTATGGCTGTAATAGGGTAGATTTTATATTGGGTGGCCTTAGGTATGGTCAGCACAAAGGCAATTATTTTATCAGTTGTGCTATCATATGTAAAATTTACCAACTTCCACCAAGATTGTAGTTCTCTTTCTTGGTGCAGTGCTTTGTCCCAAATTACTTTTCGGACCTCCGTAGGGAGGATTCCTTCCTCTCCTTCTCTTAGAATATTAGAAATAATTGATTGTACCCACATCTGGGCTTGTATACAACTGAGAGCTAGGGATGTATCCTTCTGCAGGGTTTTCATCCCTTCCAGTATTAGGGAATGATCTTTGATATTGGTTCTTTCCCAATCAGGGAGGAGTTTCGATGTTAACCATTGATGATTTCCCAATGTGAGTAATGATGAGTGTAGAGGTTGTTGTAACTGATTTAGGTCTTGGGTTGCCGTGGCTAATTTGTTCATTATTACTTCTGAATTTATGCTATTTAGTACTCCCAGTCCAGTTCCTAAAATTCCCGTGGTATCTCTCCTTTGTCTCTGATTAGTGCGAGATTTCAGCCAGGCTGTCCATCCTTTTTGAGCTGTTTCCACATATGGAAGGCATTTTGGTTGTACATCTGCTAGATTTACCTGTAGATGTACCTCCACCTGTTTGAGTGACCATTGGGGATTAAACAATACCACTTGCTGACCGGTCTTCCGAACCACATGTGGGCCTATTTTAAAGATATGTGGTCGTGACCCCCCCACTTGCCCGGTGGCCATTGTCATGACCCTTACAGGTGTGATAGGTGGTGAGGTAGTAGTGGGCTGTGTGGGGTCAATTCTAACCCTGTAAAACAATGCTTGCCCACCTGACCCTTGTCCTAAGCATGTTAAAAAGACTGTCTCGGTTAAGGTGAAGTTAAACCAACACACTAATTTCCCTTTGCATGATTCTCCAAATTTATATGAGGACCCTATTATTCTCACACCGATCATGGTGTCTTCTAAAATAGGGACTAGACCATCCTCATGATATATTTGGCAACCCACTGTTATTTCATCCCCTACTTTTCCTTCTAGTCGGTCGATTTCGTCCTCATTGTCCCTGCTCCACTGGTTCCTTTGGTATACCTTATTGTTGTGAACAACCACTATGGCTAATTTCGTTTTTGGGTCCACCTCCTTTATCATCATGGCATGACTTTTCTGAGCATGATTCCAAGGCCAATCTTTTGGTTCCTGAGCACAGGCAAAAAGAGGAATGCTAAAACATATTAATAGTTCAAACTCACAGTTGATCATTTTGAGGTTTAAACCTAATAGGCTTTTGTTGTCTGAGGCTGAGCTTTAGTGGTTCAGTTTCTGTTACCTCCCAGCGTTGTTTAGGAGCTTTCTTTACCCTGGTATGATGTATCCAAGCTGAGTATTCCTTAACTTTTACAGCTGTGAAGGTTTTGAGCAGCACTTGGAATGGTCCTTCCCACCGTGGTTCCAACGCCTTTTCTGCAAGAGACTTAACATACGCATAGTCCCCAGGTTGTATATTATGTACAGGCCCGTCCAGTCCTCTACCCCGAGTTCCAAATACATGTTTTTCAATTTTACTGAGCTGTTTACTTAGAGCTATCATGTATGAAGTCAGAATTTCCTCCCCAACTTGCATTGATGTTCCCTTTTGTACCGCGTAAGGTCTGCCATATAGCATCTCAAAAGGACTTAATCCCTCTTTGGCTCTCGGTTTGGCTCGTATGCGCAGAAGAGCCAAAGGGAGAGCCTGGGGCCAGGTCAGATTTGATTCCTGGCCGAGTTTCACTATTTGTTGTTTAATTAGGTGATTTATTTTCTCTACTTGTCCACTGGATTGGGGGCAATATGGGGTATGAAGTTGCCAATCTATACCCAGGTAGCGACTGATTTGCTGGACCACGCTTGAAATGAAATGAGGTCCTCTATCTGAAGACATGGTTGCTGGGACCCCAAAGCGTGGAATTATTTCTTGTATTAATACTTTTGTTGCTTCCCAGGCCTTGGTCGTTCTAGTGGGGAATGCCTCTGGCCAACCTGAAAACGTATCTGTTAGCACCGGTAGGTATCGATACCCCCCTTTTCTTGGCAGTTCCGAAAAGTCAATCTGCCATTTTTGTCCAGGTCCATTTCCTTCCCAATTTGACCTACTTCTAGATTGGGGTATTTTTAGGATTAGTCTGGAGGCAAATATCACACTGCTGAGTTACTTGTCTTACTATGGTATACAAATTTCTAGCTCTAATATTCTTGATTAAATATTGGTATAGGGCCCCTGCTCCCCAATGTCCTTTTTGGTGTTCTTCTCGTACCAGATGTCTAGTTAAATGGGAAGGAATTATTATTTTTCTTTGGGGAGTAATGGCCCATCCCTCCTCATTATATGATCCTTTTAGATCTGTGATAAGTTTCTGATTCTCTTTATTATAATTAGGCTTACCTTCCATGGTGATCTGCCCATCAGGGACTAGGGCTCCTTCCACTTTTACCTCTCTTCTGGCTGCCCGTTTTGCCTCTCCATCCACCAGCTCATTTCCTTTTTCCAATTCAGAATTCACCTTTTGGTGTGCCTTAATATGCATAATTGTTACTTTTCTTGGAAGTTGAACAGCTTCTAATAGTCTATGAATTTCTTTCCCATGCTTGATGTGTTTTCCTTGTGAGTTCAGTAGTCCTCTTTCTTTCCGAATTGCCCCATGAGCATGGACCACTCCAAAGGCATATTTTGAGTCCGTGTAAATGTTCACAGTTTTGTCTTGTGTAGTAGTGACAGCATACCCAGCATACCTTTTGCCGCTCAGGACGTAGCTACTCCCATCTGTAAACCAGTCTTCTGTATCTTCCATGGGGCTGTCCTTTAAGTCGGCGCGGCTGGAATACGTTGCTTCAATAGTTTCCAGGCAGTCGTGTTGTACTGGTTCTCCTGTGTTTCCGCTAAGAAAAGAAGCTGGGTTGACAATGTTAGTTACTATGATCTCAACATCATCCTGTTCCACCAACTCCGCCTGGTATTTCAGGAATCTCTGGGGCAAAAGCCAATGTCCTCCTTTAATTTCCAATACCGCCGATACTGTGTGGGACACTAATACAGTCATTTTCTGGCCCAAGGTGAATTTTCGTGCTTCCTGCACGTTCAAAATCACTGCTGCAACTGCCCTTAGGCATCTGGGCCACCCTTTAGCGGTTGTATCTAATTGTTTGGAGAAATAGGCAACTGCTCGACGGTACGGGCCTAGATCTTGTGCCAGTATTCCCAATGTAATTCCCTGCTCTTCGTGTGAAAATAGAAAGAATGGTTTACTTACATCTGGGAGTCCTAAGGCTGGGGCTGACATCAGGGCCTTCTTTAGTGAGTCGAAGGCACGGATTGCCTCCTTATTCCATTGGAGGTTTTTTGTCCAGGCTATGCAGGTTTCTTCTGTCTTGGTGGCGATTAGGATGTCGTCCACGTATTGGAGCAGTCTCCCTTCTTCAGGTGGAGTCGGGGCTTCCCACAGCTCGAGGTCTTTTGCCAGTTGGTTACCAAATATAGTGGGGCTGTTTTTAAATCCTTGCGGCAACACCGTCCAGGTTAACTGAGTCTTACGTCCACTTTTAGGATTTTCCCATTCAAATGCAAATATTTTCTGACTGGCTTCGTGGAGAGAGAGAGGCAAAAGAAGGCATCCTTGAGGTCTAAAACGGTAAACCAGGTTAATTCAGGGGTTAACTTTGTTAGCAACGTGTATGGGTTTGCCACTACTGGGTGGAGATCTTCTGTTATTTTGTTTATTGCTCTTAGGTCCTGAACTATTCTATACGACCCATCAGGTTTCCGGACAGGTAATATGGGAGTATTAAAATTAGATTCGCATTCCTTTAATAATCCCATATGTAAAAAGCTTTCAATAACTGGCCGGATCCCCTCCTGATCTTCCTTTTTCAAGGGGTATTGTTTAACTCTTACCGGTTGTTGTCCTTCTTTAAGGTTTACCTCCACAGGTGGAGCATTTTTTGCCCTTCCAGGCGTGTCAGTGGCCCACACTCCGGGATGCACTTGATTGATAATTTCCTCCTCCTTCCGTGGGGACACTGGTTAGAGATAAGCTCATAATTTGTATAAATTCTTGATTGTTTACCTCCAGAGTAATCTCTCCCTTATTGAAGCTGATGGATGCTCCTAATTGTTCTAATAAATCTCTCCCCAGTAGCGCTTTTGGAGAGTTAGGCATATACAAAAACTTGTGTATGCCTAACTGTTTTCCTAACTTGTATTTCAAAGGCTTGCAAAAGTACGCCTTTTCACTTTGGCCAGTGGCTCCCACCGCCGTAACATAATCTTCCCCCAAGGGCATTAAATCCATGTTTAAGACTGAATATGTTGCTCCAGTGTCTATCAAAAATTCCACCTCTTTTTGTTCTGTCCCTAGCTTTATTGTAACCAGCGGATCCGCTAGGGTAGATTCCCCAGGTCCCCGTCATTGTTCTTCTAGATTTGTCCCCTCTTGTACACCTCTGTCCAATGCTGCATGAGGAACAGCACCGCTTCAATCTCCCTTTCATTTCCCCTTTATAATCTTTCTCTAAGGCTAGCACCAGAGGGTCTTGTGGTGGTATTAATCCACAGTCCCTCTGCCACTCTGGGTGATTCCGGAGGGTAAAGAACATGTCTGCATAAGACACCTCGTCCCATTTTCCCTCCCTCCTTAGGAATAACATTAATTGGAGCAGAGTATGGTAATCTAAAGTCCCATTTAGTGGCCATTTAGCTTCTTCTTCTAATTTATAGAGTGGCCATCATTGGTTGCAATATTTAATCATGATTTTCTTGTTTTCTGTGCCCCCCTTTCCCGCTATATCTTTCCAGTGTGTAAGTATACAATCTAGCGGGCTTTTCTTTATAACCTTTCCCTGCTGGTTCCCCGTTATTGCTGTTCAAAATCACAAGTTTAACACCTTTATACAGTACTATTTACACCCACAATCAAAGCAACTCCCACTTTGTTAATACCTCCTACGCCGATAATCACTCTTAGGGTTTTTTTGGGGTTTTTTTTTTGTTTACAAAATTTTACAGAAATTTACAAATCATGGATCCGTTTAAATACAGTTTGTCATACGCTTCACGGAGCCTCAGATCAGAACTCCACGCTCGCTTTGCAGCGGTGCTGCGTCTCACTCTCATCCTGCAGGCAGACAGGCACACAGACACACAGACGCTAGCCTCACTCGCACCCTGCCTGCTCGAATCACAGATATGCAGACAAACAAAGCGCAGAGCACAGCTCCACAGATACACAGACACTTAAAGGGCCCACCACACTTTTCACTCACACTATGAAATATGGTTCAAACAATCTTTCAAATCCGTTTACAGAATATCTCATAAACTGTTAACCATTTGCCGTAAAGTCAGTTCCGGAATATTCAATAAACTCCACAAACTTTTAACAAGCAAACTGCGAGCTCCGAGCCCTGAGGCGATCGAATGATCCCTCGGGTTCCCTCTCAACTCAGTTTGCAAAACCTCAACAAAATGGGTACCCCCTCCTTGGGACTAAGCTGTGCGCCAGACGTCTCTGCGCGTCTTACCAGCAGCCCTTTACCCTTTAAACATACCTTGGTCCGCGAACTAGATGGTCCTTGTCTACTCCCGCCGTGGACAGCTGGGAGCGGAGCTCCTCCGAGAAGGGCTCGGGGTGCGCACCTAGGAAGTCCACTCTTCAGCGGTCCCGGCAGCCGAGTAGAGAGGGTCCCATCTGGGTCGCCAAAATGACTTGCGGAAAAAAAGAACTCTACAACTTTGTAGTTGTAAAGCAGGTATGTTTATTCAGCGCTGGACGCACGGGGGATCGCTCCACCACAGGCGTGCGTGCCCTCCCGTAGCCTTTGACCTGTTTATATGGTACAAAGTATTGTTTATTCATGAAGCGCCTATACATATTTATGATCTATCCCCGCTTCGTATGGTAATTAGGTTCCTCCCTCCTGCGCATGCGTCCTGGGCTCCTCAGGTCCTGGGCAGTGGTCGTAAATTCCTGGGCGGGGGTCTCGTTGATGAAGTACCTCATCTTCCTCACCAATGAACTTTTCACCTTGTCCTTCTGCGCAGTCTCAGTTGTTCTCTGCTCCTTATCTGAACCCCTGGGTCAGCTTGTACCGGAATTCGGGGGGATTTATCTCTTACCTATGTCTCTTCAAGGGCTAGAGGAAGTCTCTGCTCAGACCCGAGAGATAGTAACCTAGCAACTTTATCGACACCTGGTGTTTCTCAATGTGGAGACCCCTTGTCTTTGCGCAAGTTCTTTTCTCTTATGTTCTCTGACTACAATGGTTTATATTCCCCCTATCAGTGTGCACCACCAGTACCCTCTCCCTTGAACAGAAAAAGGCTGACTCTTAATAGCTGAGACCTTGGTTGGTGTGGATGAGGAAGACCTATCCTTCTCACATTGCTCAGACAATTTTTGGGTCAGTTTCTCCACAGCCAAGATGCAGGCCTGTAGGAAGGAAGCGAGATTATCTTCATATTCGCTGAGTTGTCTGGCCAATCCATCCATAGTCGGTGCCTCTGTGTCTGTCCAGCTCATTATCGCCAGGTTGTTGGCGTATGACGTTGGTGCATTTTGCACAAACTTTTGCCACATGGACTGCATGCACTGGATTTCATCCAGGTCTTTGGATACCTGGTCGTCATCCAGGTTGTTATAGGTCACCTCCACCACGGCTAATACCCTCAGATACTGGATACCTCCCTCAATGGGGGTCCATTTGCTTTGGGATTTTGCAAGATCTTCCTTGAAGGGATACCTGTCCTTCACACTTGACAGGAGCTGCCGCCAAAGACTGAGGACTCCTGACCTTTTTCCAATCCCTTTGTCAATGGCTGCCAGGCTTCCTTACCCTCTGATTCCTGACTATTGGCCCCAATATCCCAGCATCAGAGTAACCAGCTGAGAATTAGCTCGCCTGGTTGATGGCTAAAATCTTTTTGCATATCTCACAGCTCACTTAGGTTTCTGTCTCATTTATGATTTCAGTCCCTTCTTCCTCCTGTTCTTGTGACTGGTCTGCTGCAGGACAGGCTGCCTCTTCTGATACTCTCTTCTTCTCCCTCTTAGGAGAAGCTTCTTCATCCCTTACTAAATGAGTTGACTTCCGCTTCCATTGTTTCTTTTTAATTATAGGGGCGACTAATATAGTTGAGGGCTGGGTATCTGGTTTATCCATAGTGTCTGTTGGTATGTTTTCAGATCCGGAGACACTCTCTTCTCCTTGAGGGTGCTGAACAGTATTGAGCAGTGTTTGATAGGTGCTGGCCAGGCCCCAGCACAGTGCGATAAGTTGTGCCTCTGTGTGCTGGGTTTGTGTGGCAGGGTTTTTGGTAGTGGGGGAGGGGGCTGCAGCGGTGGCCCCCTGTGAGAAGCTTCTCGAAGCTCTCCCAGCTCCAAGTCAGACCCACCTCTGGCCAAGGCCGAGCCAATTAGAGACGGTGGCCATGCCTCTGTGATAACGTATTTAAGAAGGGGAATCTGGCAGGAGGAGGAGGAAGGGGACTTGTGAGGAGGAGTTGCGAGGAGAATACCTATGCAAACACCTAGGTCAGTGGAAGAAAGGAGGAGAAAGAGGGGAGGTGCGCCAGAGCAGACACCTCCCCTGTATCCCGTGGTGAGACGGCAGGGCCGCCCCCCTGCCACCCATGGAGGTCCACGGTGGAGCAGATGCCGACCTCCAGCCTGTAGAGGTCCCCACACTGGAGCAGGCGGCTGCGCCTGAAGAAGGCCAGGACCCTATGGGACGAAGAAGCCCCCCCTGTTGCAGTTTGGCACTGGGAGGACTGCAACATGCGGGAAGGGGGGGACCCACGCTGAAGCATCTCGGGAAGGATGCATCCCGTGGGAAGGACTCACACCAGAGAAAGTTCATGGAGGACTGTCTCCCGTGAGAGGGACACCATGCCGGAGCAAGGGAGAATGCGAAGAGTCATCCACCCCCTTGAGGAGGAAGGAGCGGCGGACTGACCGTAACCCTCATTCCCTGCCCCCTGTGCCGCTCGGGGAGGGGGGGGGGGGGGGGGGGAGGAGGAGGAGGTAGAGAGATTGGGAACGGAACTGAGCCCGGGAAGAAAGGAGGAGTGGGAGGAGGTGTTTTTAAGATGTGGTGATGCTTCTCACCGTCCCACTCTGTCTGATAAGTGTTGTTGTTAGTGTCTGAATTAAATTGATGTTCTTTTTCTTCCCCTAACGAGTCTGTCTTTTGCCTGTGACCATAATGGGCGAGTCATCCCTCCCTGTCCTTATCTCGATTCCCACACCTTTTGCTTTATTTTTTCTCCTTCCCATTCCTGAGGGGGAAGGGGTGAGTGAGTGGCTGCGTGGTGCTCAGTTTCCCTCTGGGCTCAAACCACGACACTCTGGAATAGCCAGGGCATCTTTTTTTTGCAAACATTCTATCACTTCATCAGGGTCCTGCACTTGTTCGGGAATGATGTTCCAGACCATCGGAGCTGAGAAGCTTTCTAGATACCTGCCCATATTCTCCCACATGCCTTGCCACCCATGACCACACTACCTCGGGGCCTGGGTGATATTCCTAAATAGCTGGTTAACCTTAGAAAAAGCGAAAACAATATTCTTGAGAAGTACCAATAGAAGTATTTTAACTACCCAAAGACATGGTGGGTTGACCTTGCCTGGCTGCCAGACCCCCACCCAGTCACTCTCTAACTCCCCTTCCTCAGCAGGACAGGGGGAGAAAATAAGATGGACAAGCTTGTGGATTGAGACAAAGGAAGTTTAATAAGAAAAGAAAAACTTTCCACTGCCTGGAAAGCAGGGCATCAGTACGCATAGCGGTTGCTTGGGAAGACAAATGCCATAACCACAAATGTCCTCACATCCTCCTACCTTCCTTCAGCTTTTTATTGCTGCGCATGACATCATACGGTATGGAATATCGTTTTGGTCAGCTGGGGTCAGATGTCCTGGCTATGTCCCCTCCCAACCCAAAACACTGGTGTGTTATCAACAGTGTTCTAGCCACAAATGCAAAGCACAGCACTATATGGGCCGCTATGAGGAAAGTGAAGTCCATCTCACCTAGACCCAGTACATGGGACAACAAGAGTTATTTTATTCTTTAATTTCCTCTTTCTAAATGCTGATTGTTTCCCTAAATCACTGCTTTCAGCACCAAACCTCAGCAGCTCTGTCAGCATGTTTATTGCTTCCATGATTGTGCTGAGAAAAAATGGAGTACACAATTTTTTTGAGAGATATTTTGAGAAATATTGAGAGATATTTTTGTCCATATGAAGGAGAATTCATCAAAAATAAATGGTTGTTGATGGCCAGTGCAAGTCCTTAGTGCTCTCTGAATTGGCATGCACCATTTAGCTCCCTTTAATCTCTTATTCCATGTGTTTTTATTATCTCAACATGTCAAGGTGGACAGACAGCACTGCCCAAACATAATTCTTTTCAATCACCACAATCCAATCTCTCTCAACCAAAAGAGTATCCTGCTGAATATCTAAAAGACATCATTTTATCCTTGGATTGGAACATCAAACTGAAAAACCATAATTGAAGAGTACGGTCTGTCTTGATACAAGGAAATGATCACCTGCTTTGCAACTTATTTACTTATAGCAACTTATAGTATTACTTATAGTAACTTATAGTATTACTTATAGTATTTTTGAATATTGCTAATATTGATTAATAATCCTGCTTGCCCAGACTGCTCTGTGGAATTTTACCAAGGACTACTGTGTTCATCAAAACAAAGCGGTTTACTGTGGAAATCTACCAAGAACTGCAGTGTTCAGCAAAATGTTATGTTTTTGTCCTTGGGAAGCAGATGTGCTCTAACTAGTTTAGTCTTTGTAATGAATAAGATAGCCATATATGGACGGTAGAAGTGGATACACTGGTACTTTTAGATAAGATAGAATGAGTAAACCGGCTGAAAACACTCTTGTTATTCAAGAAATTGGCTAACAGAATCTGCGCATGCTCCGAGGAAAAGTACAAGGTGAGAAAGACTATGAGCCTTCCTCCAAAAGACCCCCAAAGACAACCACCAGGAGGCAACGCGCAGGTGCAAAGAGAACATAAACTGCTGACACCAGCCTCTAGAACTAACCCAGCCTTACTCATGCATATGGATGTTTGTGTTATGTAATCCAATGAATACGTATATCCACACTCAACACAAGTTTTTGGTAAAATGTGCGGTGGGTGTGCAAGCTTTGTGGAGAAATCCCCTTGCACCCCAGCGCCGGAGTAAACATACCTGCTGTATAACTCTATTCGAGTTGTAGAGTCTTTTTCCGCAAATCAGTCTAAAAGAGATAAGCTGTAAGAATACCTTATGGGAAGATAGGGATCTCTGTTAGAACTACTCATATAGTAAAATAGTCAGCAGTCTAAGACTCTCCAGGTTCTGAATGCCACTTCCAGAAAGGTTAGAATCCCACCTCTCATGCATTTATATTAAGTTCCAGTGAGTTTTGAAAACTTTACCCCCTTTCATTTCATCACATATGATCTGGGAGCAGCGTATGGAATATGTTCATGAATCTAAATTAGGAAAATATAAGCATTAGTATAGCCAGAAAAAAACACGACAAGATGATATAGATCTGGTGCATGCACCACAAAGTTTTCTGAAAACTGAGCTATCATTTACCAACTAAAATTTCCAACCTTCACGTTTGAAAAGTTGATCTCCAATGTAAATCAAGTATGAACTGGGATAGACTCATTATGACTACAAACAACTGAAAAATACCTTTCTAAGATGTAAAATACCTGAATTCTCTTCAGGGTGGAGCCTGTAAAAAAACCCTGAGACTTTAACTAAAACAGGATAGAACAGAATAGAACAGTTCAGTTGGAAGGCACATACAACAATCACCTAGTCCAACTGCCTGACCAATTCAGGGCTGACCAAAGGTTCAAGCATATTATTAAGGGCACTGTCCAAATGCCTCTTAAACACTGACAGGCTTGGGGCATCGACCACCTCTCTAGGAAGCCTGTTCCAGTGTTTGACCACTTTCTTGGTAAAGAAATGCTTCCTAATGTCAAGTCTGAACCTCCCCTGGTGCAGCTTTGAACCATTCCCACACGTCCTGTCACTGGATACAAGGGAGAATAGATCAGCACCTCCCTCTCCACTTCCCCTCCTCAGGAAGCTGCAGAGAGCAATGAGGTTGCCCCTCGGCCTCCTTTTCTCCAAACTAGACAAACCCAGAGTCCTCAGCTGCTCCTCAGAGGACATGCCGTCCAGCCCTTTCACCCGCCTCTGGACGCATTCAAGGACCCTAACATCCTTCTTAAATTGTGGGGCCCAGAACTGCACATGATACCCAAGGTGAGGCCGCACCAATGTGGAATACAGCGGAATAATCACCTCTTTTGACTGGCTGGTTATGCTGTGTTTGATGCACCCCAGAATGCAGTTTGCCCTCTTGGCTGCCAGGGCACACTGCTGACTCCCATTGAGCCTGCTGTCAACCAGCACCCCCAGATCCCTTTCTGCAGGGCTGCTCTCCAGCCACTCGTCTCCCAATTTATACTTGTGTCCAGCGTTACTCTGTCCCAGGTGCAGAATATGGCATTTGTTCTTGTTAAATTTCATGCCACTGATGATTGCCCAATGCTCCAGTCTATCTAGATCCCTCTGCAAGGCCTCTTGGCCCTCAAGGGAGTCAACAGCACCTCTGAAGTGCTAAGGCTTGGACAATAAGCCCAAGCCAGAGTTGACCTATAGATGAATCCTGTATGTTTTATAACTGACAAGCATTGTATCAATAGGTATTGTACTAAATTATAACAAACCACCTATCCTGATGTAAAAGGTGGGAATATTGAAACCTGAACAATAGGCCCTGAACCGAAATTGCTAACTCAGTATGTAGTCATTAGTGAAATATGTATGGAAGATGTAGCTTAAACATCATAAAACATGTATCCTTCTTTGTGTGTGTAAACAAGGTAACAGGGCCACAATAACAGGGCCACAGAGACAGTTGTCTGGCCCTGTGACCTGGTGTGTGACCTTGCTCATAAATCACCTAGATAAGCTGGGAAAACTCCATTAGGTTTTTTCCCTGAGCCCCGGCCAGGCTCTGGGAAAATCTAACATGAGACTGACTCCAGATATTTCCGCTTAAAACAAAAGGTGCCAGCTCTTCTGGCTTACTGATTTCAGGTATATAAGGCTGGGCCCGCTCACAGCGACTTTGGAAGCCTCACCTACGGGTGGACGCACCGCGTAGGATTTCCCACTTGCCGGGACAGGCTCTGCAAATCCTCGCTGTAACCGGGGCTGCCCAGCGACTGCGGATCTGGATGATGGTAACGTATGCAAGTGGTGATGGATCTTTCTTAATCACTATTCTCTCTCTCTCAGGTAGTAATGATTTGATGCATTACCCTGTATTTTCCTATTTGTTTAAGTGCACTACTTTGTCTTTTCTTACTGTATGTTTTCTGTTATAAGTAAATTCTCAAATTGATGTGAGACAGGGCCAATAAAAATTCCAATTGTTTATTTAGCAAGCGACAACAAGCAAAACAGCGCTGGGCGGCCGGGGAGTTCAACTCCACCAACGGCGCCCACCTTCGAAGTTTTTTCGTCTTGCTTATGTGTTACAAAGTGATGTATATTAATGAAACTCTCATATATATTCATAATCTATCCCCGCCTACCCCCGCTTCATATTTTAATGAGGTTTCCTCCTACTTGCGTCTGCGCAGTAAACTTCAACAGTTCTGGGCGGTGGTCGCAGAGTCCTGAGTAGTGGTCGTAGAGATGAAGCATCTCCTCTTCCTCGCCGTTAAACTTTTCACCCCAAGGTTCTGCGCAGCCTCCGTAGTTCTCTGACATGTCTCTGCATGCCTCTTGTCTCTACATGTCTCTGTTAAAGCTCTGATAAGGACGCACCACTATATCTTCTACCTACCCCCTACACAGCCTTGATTTATTATGTTAGTTCAGCTAAGCGCTTGCTGTTAGTCGGTTAGTTTTATACAATGTAGCAATATTAGCTTTACATAGCTCATGTGGTGATTTACTTCTCCATTGTTTTAACTGAATTTGATGAATAAATAGTTTACTATCTATCACATTTTCTATATTATTCTGTTATATTATTTAGTTATTTCTAGTAAAATACGCCTGCTCTTTTCACTCTGGTGTCTGAGTGTAATTGGTGTTATAGATTAAAAGTAATTTAGTGGGAAATAACCACTTCTCAATTTTTAGTGATCAATAATAAATTTATTGGCAAGCGGCGAGTGAGCAAAACAGCGCTGGGTGTGCCGGGAGTCTCTGCTCTACCAGGACACACACCTGACCCGGCAGAACCGAGTCCCTTTCTAGTGTAGGCTTCATCCATATTCATGATGGGCGTACCCTGAGGGGTCTGCAAAGGTGTAAACAAGTTTTCCCGGACTTTTCTCAGGTTTCGGTGGGCTTGTCTCAGGTTTCCGTCACAGAAGGGGGGATGACTCAGCACAAGTGTTTTTGTAGTGGCTTGAAGATGGGGGCCATTTTAGCTCCCTTCTAACAACTGATTTTAACAATAGAAACTATATACATATATCTTATTTCTTATTTACATAAGAGAATTACAAAACTGTTCGGCCACAACATCCTGACTACAACTTCTTTTTCCCCTTGAGATTTGAATAACAAATACCATATATGTTTTATTACAATTCCCCCCTTTTCTTTTAACTAATTTTGTTTTTCAAATCTCCTTAACACATCACAGACTTGTTAAATATACATGGTCCGAAAGTTAACCCAATTAATAATAACACTAGGGGCCTCATAAAATGGAGGCTTAACATCAAAATTGCGATTCCTCCCACAGCCCAAATGACCACTATAGTGAGGAGAGTTGGTGGGTTCATCTTCCAATTACTAGCTAATTGTACAAACGTGTCCCTTTTCTGTCTTGCGACAGGATTTGTATGTTCAGATCTTTTCCTTCCCCATACTTTCCAGTTCTCCTTGCCACAACAATCACCTGAACTGGTTGCTTCGAGGCCTTTCTTATTTTCCCCTCTCCATACGTCTCTGCCTCCTCCGCCTACTCCATTCCTTAGAGCAGCGGGGCTTTCCATCTTCTCGGCAGCAGTCGTATTCTGTGGGGTGAGGGTCTCGTTGTCGACACCTAAACACCTCCCAGTTCCGGGCTTTTACTTGTGGGATTGTACAGGGCACTTGGAGTATTTGGAATTTGCAAAGAGTTTGTGCTATATTCACGTTATGGGGCTCAGGTTCATTGGTACGCACACACCCTTTTTCAGGATTTATCCCTTTTATAAATATACTCCACCATTTATGGGACTCCTTTACAATTTTTCCTGTTGATACCCCCACTCGTAAGGTTTGACTGGTTAATTTTCTTTCTCTTATATAGCACTGGTCACAGTATTCCTTTGGGGAATAGCCGTGGACGCAGTGCGCCCACCAACTTTCCTCACAAATAGTGCATTTAAAACACACAAAAGGATAACAAACACAGTTAGGGGTTTTACAAAATTCATTTAGTCCTTCTTCCTTCGCAACACTAGCTTCAGATCTCCTGATGTTTCAGCTACTTCCCAGTGATCAGGCGTTAAGGGTCCTTTCACTCTGGTAGCATGAGTCCATCCCTTTTCAGCAGTCCTGACAGCAGTCTCTGTTGTGAGTATAACAAGAAACGGTCCCTCCCAACGAGGGGTAAGAGAGGATTCTTTCCAAGTTTTTATTAACACCTTGTCTCCAGGTCTTATGGAGTGCATACAAATTTCTAATGGAGGTCTCTGTACTACCATCCCTTTTTTGCGTAGTTCTTTCCTCCTATTCATGAGGTTTATTAAGTATGGTTGCAAATTGTCTTTTTCCAATACTGGGTGATCAGTGGGAAATTCCATATCATAGGGCATACCATATAGCATTTCGAACGGGGATATTCCAGTATCAGTTCGGGGCTGGGTCCGGATATTCAGAAGTGCTAGGGGTAAACACTTAACCCAAGACATCTTTGTTTCTAACATTAATTTGGTAAGTTGTTTCTTGATTTCTCCATTCATTCTTTCTACTTTTCCTGAGCTTTGTGGATGCCAGGGAGTGTGGAATTCCCACTTGGTCCCCAGGGAAGTCAATGTCTCTTTGATTACTTTAGACACAAAGTGGGGACCCCTGTCCGAATCGATTACTTCTATATTTCCATACCTAGGGATGATGTTTTCCAAGAGTATTTTTATCACAGTATTTGCTGTAGCTCGAGCAGTGGGAAAGGCCTCCACATAATGAGTGAGATGATCTACCAATACTAGGAGGTATTTGTACCGTCCTACTTTGGGTAGTTCTGTAAAATCGATTTGAATTCTTCCAAATGGTCTGTATGCCAAATCCCGTCCCCCTTGAATCTTTTCTCTTAATTGGTACTTATTAATTTTCTGGCAAGTTAAACAGCTTTTTATTATTCCCTTAGCAACATTATAAATTCCTATGCACATGTATTTAATAGCAAACTGGTCTACCAATGCTTGTACTCCCCAGTGAGTTTTAGTATGGAAATCCTTCATAACTCTCCAAGCCATTGCCTTCGGGAGAACCTTCCTCCCATCAGGTAATTCCCATTCCCCTTGTTTTTCATTAATTCCCATTTGTTTCAATTTTTCTTTCTCTTGGTTAGTAAACGTGAATCCTAATTTGGTGGGGTCTGTTCTTTCGTTTGTGTTTGATTCTGTTACCATCAATGCTAGTAGTGCAGCCCGTTTTGCCTCTTGATCAGCTAGAATATTTCCCCTGATCTGTAGTGAGGTTCCCTGTTGGTGTCCTCTTATATGCACTACTGCTATTTTCTTAGGACCTCTTAATGCTTGGAGAGTCTGGATAATTAGAGACTCATGTATTAGCCCTTTTCCTTGTGAATTAATGAGTCCCCTTTCTTCCCAAATTTTTCCAAAAGTGTGAATTACTCCAAAGGCGTACTTAGAGTCTGTATAAATGGTTCCCTCTTTTTCCTTTAAAATCTGTAACGCTCTTAGTACTGCATATAGTTCACAAGCTTGAGCCGACCAGCTAGGACTCAGTGGTCCTGATTCTACTACCTCTAGGGTGGGGTTCCACTAATAATTGCATAACCTGATTTTCTTTTTCCTTCTACCACTCTAGAGGATCCATCCACAAACAGCTTTTCCCCTTCTTCTAATTCTGTTTCTTCTAAGTCTGGCCTGATTTTTGCCTGTTCTTCAATGGTATGGAGGCAATTATGGTTTAAACTTTCGCTTGGCTCCCCATATAGGAATTGTGCTGGGTTTTGAAGACTAGTTACTTCAATCTCTAACTTTGGTGAGTGTATTAATATTCCTTCATATTTGAGGAGCCTGGCGTCTGTTATCCATTTGTCCGCTTTTTGTTGAAGCACTCCCCTAATGTTATGAGGAGTCAACACCTTCAGATTCCCCCCAAATGTAATTTTATTAGCCTCTTCTACTAACAAGGCCACTGCCACTATCGCCTGGAGGCATGTTGGCCATCCCCTACTTACGGGGTCTAACAATTTAGATATGTATCCCACAGGCTTCCTTTTCCCAGCCCATTCTTGGGTTAATACCCCAAATGCCGTGCCATCTTCAGTATTGGCAAATAAATAAAAGGGCCTTCTTATATCTGGTAAACTCAATACTGGAGCGTTGACTAAGTCAGTTTTTAATTTTTCTAATTTTTCCTCATCGTCTGGGATCCATTTAAGCAACCCGTCTTTTGTTAATTTCTGGTATAAAAATTTAACTTTTGTACTATAATTTTCAATCCATTGTCTACAGTACCCCAGTAGTCCAAGGAGCTGCCTAACCTGTCGTTTGTTTTTGGGAGCCTGGAGAGAAAGAATTCCATTTACCCTCTCTGGGTCTAATTTCTTGCTCCCTTTACTAATCCAGTGACCTAAATACTTCACCTCTTCTTCTACAAATTGCAATTTAGATTTGGATACTTTTAATCCTTGGAGGCTTAAGAAATTTAACAACTTAATGCTTTCCTTTCGTACCATCTCTGGGTTGCCTCCTGCTAACAGAAGGTCACCTACATATTGTACTAAAGTAACACCTTCCCCCAAGTTATAATCTTTTAAGATGTGTTCGAGGGCTTGTCCAAAGAGGTTAGGGGACTCAGTAAAACCCTGAGGCAAAACTGTCCACCTCAGCTGTTGTTTCCTAAAGGTATCTGGGTCTTCCCATTCAAAAGCAAAATAATTTCTACACTCCTCTTTTAGAGGACATGCCCAAAAAGCATCTTTCAAGTCTATTACGCTATACCACTGATTTTCAGGATTCAATTGACTAAGTAAAGTATGGGGGTTCGCCACTACAGGAAATCTGGTTACAGTTCTTTTGTTGATTTCTCTTAAGTCATGCACTAATCTATAACTCCCATCTGCCTTCTTAACGGGCAATATTGGAGTATTAAAAGGTGACATACAAGGTTCTAATAGCCCCTGATTAAGGAGTCTCTCTATTTCAGGCTTTAAGCCTCTCCTGCCTTCTTGCGGTAAGGGATACTGTTTGATTCTAGTCGGGATCTCTGGGTTCCTAATGGTGACTTCGAAGGGGGTGATATCCAATCTACCCACTGTCTCTGGGGTATACCATACTTCTGGGTTAATCTTTTCTTCATCCGCCACTGTGAGGGGGCATAATCTGACTTTGAATTCTCTTTCTTCTACTTCCAGATTAATTCCCAATTCTATAATCAGATCCCGTCCAAGTAAATTATAATCTGCTTCTGGTAATAATAAAAATGTTCCAATCACATATTTGCATTTTGATTCAACAATCACATCATGAAGAACCGGGGCCTCAAACGGTTCACCTTTAGCCCCTATTACACTGATTTTTTTCTGATGATACTTTACAGCCTGGAGGCAGAGCCTGAATGGTAGATCTTTCGGCTCCTGAGTCCACAAGGAATTCTACCTCTTGTCGCTGAGGACCCACTTTAAGTTTTATCAAGGGCTCTTTGTTCTTTGAGTTCCCAGCACATAGAGTTCCTGACCCCACTAATCTTCAGAAAACATTTTCTCATCTTGGATTCTCCTCCAACAAACCTTCTTCACATGCCCCTTCCTTTTGCAATAAAAACATTCCACTTCCTTCATATTAAAGCAGGCAGAACCATTCAATGAATGAAAATCTCTGATCCCAAAGAAACCATAGTCTCCAGGTAATCATCACATAAAACATCCATGTTCTGCACAGCTTTATTACATGCAGGTACTGGGGAATGCACAGAACAGTTTTCAGGCTAAAATAATGCAGTTTGCTGCATGTTTGAGTTGTTACACACTCTGCATTGCCTCCTCTCAACCTGAAACTCCTACTCCTGGGTCTAGACATTTAGAGCAAGGGCAGTTTAAATCTACCGAGACTGTTGCCCATGTACTTCCAGATGCAATCAAATAAAGCATCTGGGCAGCTATACCACACACGCAGTGCGCGGTGTTTACATAGCACATCACAAATTACAAAACTGGTAAGCTCTAGGCCATGGCCTGTGAGGAGAAAGTCTGCAAAGGGCACAGCAGCATCCTCCTTCTTTGGAAAAGACACAACATTTATGAGCTGCCTAGTCAGTGTGCTACAATTATGTCAGTTCCCCATCTTTTGGCTAAGAAGTACAAACCAGATTAGCAGCTCCAAAAGAATGTGGTCTGGGGGCAAATTAGCTTGAACTTGGCTCCCCAGCCCATATACCTGCCTGTATGCTAGAACCCTGATTCTTTTTTTTTTTTTTTTTTTCTTCCAACTCCTGCCAATGATGTAAGAGAGCTGCCTGCTTGAAGAACAGGCAGCCAGATTAAGCTGCAGATCTGCTCACTTTTTTCCCTCTTGGACTATTGCTTTCACTCTGATAATGTTTTACTCCGATTTTCTTATTTAAATTGATTCATCACTGTTAAGAAAAAAAAAAGCTGCTGAAGCTAGCCAAGGGCTTGTATCTATCACAGTATCTTTTGATCCTTGTCTACAGTCCTTAAAATACCAAGAGGATAGAAAGTTCTAAGCTGTCACCTTCTGATCACCAAGTCAAGCAGGCAAAGGTATACTGAATAATAAACGAGTTATGAAGAGGTGGAACAACATTTAAATAGATCATTATCTGGGTATCCAAACTGGTAACGAGAACAATACCACCACTTCAAGTAGGAATCCACCTAAACTTTCTGAGCTTCTCTCAGCAATTCCTCTCCCTTGCCAATCTTCTATCTTTTCTAGCTTCTTCCTAATATTTGCCCAAGACTTAGCCACAAACTGAGTCTTTAATAATGCCTGCCCCACAGGGGTGGCAGGATCTATTCCTGAGTACAACTGTTATTAATATTCTGCCCTTGGGGAACTGACTCTCTTAATTCCTTGAATTATGATAATTCTTAAATTTGCCATGTGGGTTTGGTGGCCTGGGTCTTGATTATTCCAGTTGGGTTTTACCAACAGCCACTTCTGATCTGCTGTGGGACCCACTTGATGTTGCTGGTCCCAAAGTCTCATACCTGCCCTCCTGATCATATCTCGTTCCTCCATAGTAAATAGAATTCCTAGGATAGATTGTAATTTATCCCAGGTATATAAATCTGGGCCAAGAAACTGGTCCACCTGTTTGGCTACGCCAAGCGGGTCCTCTAATAAGTTCCCCATTTCTTTTTTAAAAATCTCTCACATCTCCAGTGTTGAGGGGAACAGCGACATACCCCGCTCCCGGTTCCCCTTGTGCCCCCACTCCTGGCACAAGCATTTCTCTAAGGGGGTATAATCTCCCTTCCTTAACTTTGCTTCGGGTAACCCGCTGAGGGGGTCCGGGAGATTCAGGGTCAGAATCATTGGTTACGAGTATGAGCGGGTTAGAAGGGGGGGGGGGGGGGGGGGTGTGGTGCTCAGCACAGAGCCCCCTCGAGACAGTTTACTGCAGCCTGTCTCTGAGCAGAAGCCTAAACGCTAATTTGGGGCTGCTCGGTGCCCCCTGCTCCAGCCCCAACCCCCACCCCGGAGCAGCTGGGTGCTCGGGACAGGCCCTCCCGGCTGGGGAGTGGGCAGCTCTGCCCCCCCCCTCCCCCACGCTGGGCCAGGCTCCGCGACACTGCTCCAGGGCTCGGCTTGGGCACGCTGCTCGGGTCGGGCGGTGGCGCCCCGGGAACAAGCCCTGTCCCAGCTGGAGCCAGCAGCGGGAGGAGTTCAGCTGCCCCCTGCCATGGATCCAGAGGGCTTGCTTTCCCTCTGTCCCATCTTCCAGAGTGCCACTCACTCGCACTCTGGGATTATCAACCTCCTAGTGGGATATCCGGCAATTCTTCCTTGCCCCCACCCATGGATCCAGAGGGCTTGCTTTCCCTCTGTCCCATCTTCCAGAGTGCCTTCTTTCACACACACACACGCTCCCCTTATTCGTGACTCGCTCCTTCGCAGGCTACGAGAACTGCACTACTAAAGGGTCCGCACTCGGGTGATCTCTTCGAGACCTCTCACTCATTCACACTCTGGGATTACCAACCCCAACCGAACGGATAACTGCACTAACGCAAATACTTACTCCTCCCCGGAGTCTTCGATCGGTCTTCGTGCACAAAATTTAAGGGGTTCTGCAGATTCTTTTGCTCACTCCCAAGTCCGAATTAAAAGGGGTTCGGATATCCAGCGTTTTGGCCACGAGATCCTCAGACTGGGGCTATCCGAAGATAGGGCGCCTCCCCTATCTGGGGTTTCGCACCAAAAGATCTGGATCCGAGTCACGGCACCAAATTTGTTATAGATTAAAAGTAATTTAGTGGGAAATAACCACTTCTCAATTTTTAGTGATCAATAATAAATTTATTGGCAAGCGGCGAGTGAGCAAAACAGCGCTGGGTGTGCCGGGAGTCTCTGCTCTACCAGGACACACACCTGACCCGGCAGAACCGAGTCCCTTTCTAGTGTAGGCTTCATCCATATTCATGATGGGCGTACCCTGAGGGGTCTGCAAAGTTGTAAACAAGTTTTCCCGGGCTTTTCTCAGGTTTTCCCGGGCTTTTCTCAGGTTTCGGTGGGCTTGTCTCAGGTTTCCGTCACAGAAGGGGGGATGACTCAGCACAAGTGTTTTTGTAGTGGCTTGAAGATGGGGGCCACTTTAGCTCCCTTCTAACAACTGATTTTAACAATAGAAACTATATACATATATCTTATTTCTTATTTACATAAGAGAATTACAAAACTGTTCGGCCACAACATCCTGACTACAACTTCTTTTTCCCCTTGAGATTTGAATAACAAATACCATATATGTTTTATTACAATTGGTATCCCTGATCAGCAAAACATAAATTGGTGTCAGAAGTGGGATACGACAAAAAATGCCATTATTTAAATTTAAAGGTAATTTGTTGTGGTGGTTTAGCCCCTGCCGGGGTCTGAGACCACACGGCTGCTGCCCCTCCCCCACAAAGGGAGTGAAATACAAAGCCCCAAGACTGAGATAAGGAAAGGTTTAATACAACAGTGCAACAGCAACACAACCAACAACAACAATAACAATAACAGTAATAGTGATAGCAATGAACAGAGCAAAATAGCTACCAAATACAGCAGTTTGAAGCACGATGTACAAAGGGAAACTTAACCCTATCCTGGTTAAACCAGGACATTTGTCAAGTCCACCAGAAATCCCTGGCTGGGAAAATCCTCCCTATAGTTCACTGGCCCAGGAGTGGGCTAGGGTCGGAGGACTGTGCGAACAATGGGAGAGCTGGCTGAAAGAAGCCGAGCCATTAGATGTTCTAAATTGTATGAAAAAGATACTTATTGGAAAAGGAAAAGAAATTACAAATTCAAATAAATGGGGATGGGTTTTGTTAACTGCATATAGAAAACAGCACCAGAGTAAAGAGAGGCTGTTGATGGAGCGCTCCCAGATGGAGCGACAGATATGTGATTTACAGAGTCAAATAGTGATGTTGCAATGCCAGAATAAGTTGCTTGCTGATAAGCTGGACACTTATCAGACAGTGGCGGAGAAAGCTGCGGTGCGAGTAGCACAATATAAGTATAGGAAAAGGAGAGGGCGAGTGAATCATAAGAAAGTGCATGCAGTAATTACAGATGCAGGTGTGCAATGGGACCCAGAGAAATGGGATGGTGATATCTCGATTCTACAGATTCTGACGAGGCTGGTTCCACAGATGAATTCATAGATGCAAAACCTGCGTGGAGGCGAAAGGTAGAAGTGGATCCTAATAATAGGCAACCTATAAGCAAGGATACCATAGAGGATTATACACAGCATGAAGTAAACGATATAATTGAGAAATTTAAGCAGAAACCGGGGGAACCCCTACTCTCTTGGATGGTGCGTTTGCATGATCAGGGAGCTGCAGGGATAATCCTAAATGAAAGAGATGCTAAAAAGTTTTTGATTTTAAGTTCAGATTCGTTTGTGCAAGATGCATTTCGAAACAATAATCAGAATATCAATTTGTTAGCATTGGCTGCTCTGGGATGTAATACCAAATATCCTACAGAGAATGATTGGCCGGCATCTGACCGTCAGTGGTATACTTTACGACACTGTATACAGCGAATGAAAGAGGAAGGGATGAAAGCAGCTATATTTTTAGGAAACACTGACCTTTTAATGCAATATCCTTTGTCGGTCACTATGAGAAACAGAGTGATTAAAACTGCTCCACCAGCATATAAAAATGTAATTATGACCCTCCTCATTAACGAAACGGGGAACCCCCTCAATGAAGTAATTGAAAAGGTGCAACAATTGCGTGACCTCGGAGAATGGGGCCCCCGAGGGAGTGCCGGGAATCGGGACATTCGAGGCAGCCCCAAGAGCAGTGAAAACAGGATTTCTCGTAAGGAAATGTTTACTGCTTTACTAAAAGATGGTATGTCCCGTGAAAAAATAGATGGAATTTCAACTCCAAAAATGTAGAAAATATATAAACAGAGAGGGTTGAATAAACCCGGCAAAAAGGTGCAATATTCACAGGCAAAAAAGGCAGGGACAACTCGGCCTATGGTGCCACCTCTTGACCCTCAACGGGACCTTCCATCTACTCACGGAGGGCCCCCCATGAGTGGATCATCGATTCCGGGGGCGAAAGAGGATTGGGCACCGTCCTCTGACTTGTACCCTTTACAGGAGGCAAGGGAGGTGAGTCAACATTATGATCAGCACAAATGAATTAATGGCCAAGCTCCAGTGCACTGGGTATGAAAGGACCGACGGCCCCACGTGGAGCTTAAAATTTTCTGGAACAACCGATCCCCACAAACTGTGAATGCTTTAATTGACACTGGAGCGGAGGCCTCTTTAATTTTTGGAAACCCAAAGAAGTATAGGGGACAACCTGTAGTTATTACTGGGTTGGGAGGAAAACAAATTGAAGCAGTGCAAACACAAATAGAAATGAAAATAGGGAACCTCCCAAACCAATTGTACTCGGTCATGATTGTTCCTATTCCTGAATATATAATTGGTATAGACATTTTAAAAGGTCTGACTTTAAATCTCTCTGATGGTCAGTATCAATTTGGAGTCAGATCCTACATTAGTGCCAGACCTGTTACAGTTGGCAAAGTAAAAATGCCTCCTGTGCAGATCCCGGCTGTAACTAAGTTGGTTACAATGAAGCAGTATAGAATTCCGGGAGGACATGAAGAGATATCACAGACAATTAAAGATTTATTAGATGTAGGAGTTTTAAAACCAACCACCACTGCTTGGAACAATCCAATATGGCCTGTCAAGAAAAGTGATGGATCCTGGAGAATGACGGTGGATTTTAGAGAGTTAAATAAACACACTCCACCGCTCACAGCAGCTGTGCCAGACACTGTCACTTTAATAGAAAGGGTGCAGAAACATCCAGGAACTGGGTACGCTGTAATAGATTTAGCTAATGCATTTTTTACTATCCCAATTGCAGAAGAGCACTGGGACCAGTTTGCTTTCACGTGGCAGGGCCGGCAATACACTTTTACCAGATTACCACAAGGGTGATTGCATAGCCCCACTATCTGCCATAGAATTGTAGCTGAACACTTAGATGAAATACAGCTGCCTCCTCACACACAATTAAGTCACTACATAGATGATATTTTGATTCAAGGAAATGATGAGGAGGAAGTACAACAAGTTCTTGAATTAATAGTAGATCATACGAAACAAAAGGGCTGGGAAATTAACCCTGAAAAAATCCAAGGACCGTCCCAGACAGTGAAGTTTCTGGGAATTCAGTGGCATTGCGGGCATCGAGAAATACTGCCTAAAGCCCGACAAAAGATTTTGGATTTTGCTGTACCACAAAATAAAAAAGAAGCTCAAAGATTTATTGGGTTATTCGGTTTCTGGAGGCAACATATTCCCCATTTAGGACAAATTTTAACCCCCTTGTATAAGGTGACAAGGAAAAAATATGAATTTGAATGGGGTGATGAACAGCAAGCTGCTTTTGAGTTAGCTAAAGAAGCCATTCAAAAGGCATTAGATTTATGGCCCCTGCAGGAAGGGGAGGTAGAATTGAATGTGTCAGTAAACAAATCACATGCTAACTGGAGTCTGTGGCAGAAACAGGGAAAGAAAAAGGTCCCTTTAGGATTTTGGGGCAGGAAGCTGCCAGAGGCAGGAAACAATTATACTCCTTTTGAGAAACAATTATTAGCATGTTATTGGGCATTAGTTGAAACGGAACAGCTCACAATAGGCCATGAAGTGGCTCTCCGTCCTGAGATTCCTATCATGCAATGGGTAAAAAGTTCTCCAAAAACTCATCGAATTGGGCATGCTCAGGAATCAAGCATTATAAAGTGGAAATGGTATATTCAAGATAGAGCAAAGATAGGAGTGGGTGGAATAGCCACCCTCCATGAGCGAGTGGCTACTATTCCCACAGAGGATCAGGAAATAAATCCTGATTTTACAGCTGAACAGGAATCCCCAGTACAGTGAGGAAAGACTTTAGACCAATTAGAACCCTCTGCAAAGGAACATACCTGGTTTACTGATGGATCAGCAAAATACATAGGAGGGAAAAGGTTTTGGAAAGCAGTAGCCTACCATCCTCATTCAGAAAAATTTTTAGAAACCACAGGAGAAGGGAAAAGCAGTCAGTATGCTGAATTGTATGCAGTGTATGTGGCTTTGAGACAAGAAGACCTAGGTGAATGTCATCTTATATACTGACTCTTGGTCAGTAGCTAATGGATTAACAACTTGGCTGCCGACGTGGGTAGCAAAGGACTGGAAAATATATTCCAAAGAAGTTTGGGGAAAAGAACTGTGGAAAAATATTTGGGAAATAATACAAAGAACCAAAGTTACTGTGTTTCACGTAGATGCTCATAGTAACACTGACACTCTAGAAAGACTTTATAACTCTGTTACAGACAACCGGGCAAAGATTTCCCAAGCTGGATTGGAGTTCCCTCAGAAGGAGGATCATGAAGGCTTGGCGAAATGGGCGCACCAAAAGTGTGGGCACCTCGGAGAAAAAGCCACTTATAGGTGGGCTCAAGATCGGGGCATAGTAATGTCACTTGATATGATTAAAACCATAATTGCTCAGTGCCCCGTGTGCCAGCACACTCATAAACGCCCGGTACCACATGTGATAAAGGGACAACTGGGGAGAGGGAAGTTGCCAGGACAAATTTGGCAAATGGATCATGTTGGACCCCTACCCCAAGATCGAGGGTGCAAATACATTTGCACAGCTGTAGATACTTACTCTGGATATTTGATTGCTCATCCCTGTAAGAGAGCCACCCATCATAGTACTATTTGTACTATAGCCCTAATAATTTTATACTATGGAATTCCACTGCAAATTCAAACTGACAATGGCTCTCATTTTCGAAACAAGTTTGTACAGCAATATGCTGAACAACAAAATATTCAATGGGTTTTTCATATACCGTATTACCCACAGGCTGCTGGATTGATTGAGCGAATGAATGGGTTGCTAAAAGAGCAATTGAGAAAATTGGGGGATGGGAACCTATCCTGATGGAGGACCCATCTCACAGATGCATTGCACATTCTCAACAATAGGCCCATTGGGGAGATGGAAACCCCCTTAATGCATATGATTACACCCAATCTGCAAATAAAACCTTTGACAGTAAATGAGACTTTAACTTACTGGGAAATTGCCCCAGGTGCCCTGGCCCCTTATCGGGCCACCCCAGAGGCTGCAGGGTTAGATCTTTATGCATTAAAATTAACAAAAGTGACCCCAAAACAGATAAGAGTCATAGATACCGGTATAGGAATTCAGATTCCTACTGGACATTTTGGACTAATAACAGCTCGCTCGAGCCTAGCCCTGAAAGGTGTTCAAGTCATGGGAGGGGTGATTGATGCAGATTATCAAGGTGAAATTAAAGTAATCTTGTTAAACAACAGTGATCAAGATTTGACTATTCAACCCCGAGACCGAATAGCACAATTGTTGATACTACCGGTTTTGCAAGCAGGGGTAAAGAAAGGGGATCCACCCCCAGTCACCACAGTCCAAGGAAGTAAGGGGTTTGGATCAACAGATATTAACAATGGAGCCAAGGTATGGGTCCAAAGGCCAGATGGCCCCAATGAAGCAGCTGAAGTAATAGCCACGGGGAAGGACAATACCATTCTGATTATGAAACCTGGGCAAGAAAAATGGGAATATGTCCCTGCAACAAAATGTTATTTGCGAGAATAACTAGATGGTATAGAATTTTGTTTTATAGATTCTACACGATTGAATCTACCCGTCTACTGCAACGGCCCCTTCGGGAGAGGATATTATCCACGTCACCTGATCTAAGAAACAGATCTTCGAAGAACAGAAGATATAAGGACAATGAAATTGTTGTTGGTATTACTAATTAGATGCTGTTATTGTAATCAAATTGTAAATTGGGAAAATAGATTTTTGTCCCTCGGAGAAACAATAGCAAAAATATTTGACCTGCGCAACTGTTGGGTCTGCGGGGGCCCAGGTGGATTTGAGGACTGGCCTTGGACAGCCCAACCGGTGTCACCTAGGTGGTGGATCAGCACACAAAGCGACGTACACGAAACAACAGGATTTTGAACTGATGACAGCGACCCTTGGCGACTGCATTTTCCCGGAAAAGGTCTTTTTTGTCTCAATCGGACACGAGAACATGGGGTTCGAATGGGGAAAAGTGTTTGTGAATGGACCTTGTCTCTAGGTTTTGATTGTTGGACTCCTAATTGTCCTCCGTATGATTGTTTTAAATATCGGAACAGATGGAATCAAACACATGTTAAACTCACTAATGGTAGCTGGGTAAGATGTTCTTACCACAAGTATAAGCAAGATTTTGAAGGTTGTAAAGCTGTAGGACAGGACGGTTTCTTTGACCACTTATTTCTGAGCTGTCCCAGAGATAACTCTACAAGTAAAACTCATGTTGTCCGAGATTATCAGTGGAAGTGGCAACACCAAAATGGCACCCGAACTCATTTTAGTACGTTCTGGTCCAAATCTAACAAAACAGCTCGGGGATGCAATTGTAAATGGAAATCCCATGTAGGAGCCTGGAGATGCACCTATTGTGATTCCTATGGTACATCAACTGTGGTCGGAGGACCACTAGACCCAGGAAACACATTATATTTTGACCCACCAATTGATGACGAAACCTGGGAAGGTCCCTTTGCCAATGGAACTTGGGCTTTAAAGGGGCATTATTGGATTTGTGACCAACATGATTATCGGAGGCTACCCCCAAATTGGTCAGGAATATGTTATATAGGATACATCCGATCCCTATTCTTTTTACTGTCACAAGATCAGGGAAAGGGGCTTGGAGTCAAAGTATATGATGATTTGGTTAGAGAAAAACGGTCCATTGACACTTCCATAATGAAGGGAAGTGCTCAAAAATGGGGACAGGATGAATGGCCACCTGAAAGAATCATAGAACATTACAGACCAGCTTCTTGGAATCCTAACGAAATAATTTCAGGTGCCAGGGAACCCATTTATAACTTAAATCGAATAATTCGGTTACAAGCTGTTTTAGAAATAATAACTAATCAAACAGCTATGGCTCTTGACCTTCTGGCTGACCAATCCACTCAAATGAGGAATGCGATTTTTCAGCATCACATAGTCTTAGATTATCTGTTAGCAGAAGAAGGTGGGGTTTGTGGGAAATTAAATGAATCCAATTGCTGTTTACAAATTGATGACAATGGGAAAGTAGTAAAGCAAATAACTCAAGAGATGAGAAAATTAGCTCACGTACCCATCCAAACGTGGAAAGGCTTGGACCTGGATCCGTTTTCATGGCTGCCCGGGGGTCCCTGGATCAAACGTACCCTTTTCTTTTTCCTTTGTGCTATCGCTAGTCTAGTGTTTATTCCTTGCTTAATCCCTTGTGGTATACAGTTGATTAAGCGCGCCATAACAGAAATATAATTTGTAGTTGTACCTGACAAGATATCATCAAGTGATGAACGGAAACTAATGTCACTAACCATAGAGATGCTTTGAGAGCCATGATTCACCTATAGGTCAAAGGACCGAATGAAGTGCTAAGGCTTGGACAATAGGCCCAAGCCAGAGTTGACCTATAGATGTGTCCTGGTTTAACCAGGATAGGGTTAAGTTTCCCCAGCAGTGGGGGGGGAGCTCTAGCCGGGTTATTCAGATACCATGCGGACGTCACATCCTGGCAGGTCACATTTTCCTGGCGCGGAGCGCGGTGCACTCGTGGTTTTGTACATCGTGCTTCAAACTGCTGTATTTGGTAGCTATTTTGCTCTGTTCATTGCTATCACTATTACTGCTATTGTTATTGTTGTTGTTGGTTGTGTTGCTATTGCACTGTTGTATTAAACCTTTCCTTATTTCAGTCTTGGGGCTTTGTATTTCACTCCCTTTGTGGGGGAGGGGCAGCGGCCGCGTGGTCTCAGACCCCGGCAGGGGCTAAACCACCACAACTTTGGCGCTCCAACGTGAGGCTGGAGAAGACTGAAATAAGGACAAAAGGAGAAGTGTGTTAGAGCAATCTGTTAGGTGTAATTTTTTTCTGGTTTTATTTGTATTGTTTGATAAGAAATGTTTGCAATGCTGGGCAATTTGCTTGCGTGGTGGGGCTGGATTAATCCTCATATCCACTCTGTGCTCCTAGTACTGGCATTTATTGTCGGTGGAAAATGTGTCAAGGGCTTTATTTTGCTCTACTGGTTACTGTCTGCTTATAATGGGCTCGTTTCGCTGCTTGTGGGGGTGCACCGCTACCTGTTTGCTGCCTGGTCTTTTGTTTGGGGTCTCACCCCCTCTATGGGTGAGCCAGGGGAGGAGATTCTCTCAGTTTTTGAGAGTTTCAGCTATCCCTGGAGCCTCCTGGCCACTGTGTTCGCGGCACAATGCTTTCTAAATGTCTGCCAGATCTTGTTTTGGGCCATGCGGTACTTCTCCAACAATAGCACCACCCGGAAACCTGCCCCGGGGGCAGATAGTTATAAATGGCAAGGTGTGTGGGAGAAGATGGGCAAGTGCCTGAGTCAGTGGTCACCCCCAATGCTTTGGGATCTCACTGTCGAACAAGTGCAGAGTCCTGATAAACTGGTGGAGTGTTTGGAAAAGGTGTGCTGCCAATCTGACAAATCCCGGGAGACACAAATCCTTGCGATGTGCTGGGGACTTGCCCATGCTTACCGTGTCATCTTTAACACTGTTCACTGCCCCCAAGGGGGCGAAAGAGCTGCAGGGTCTGAAAGTGAGCCTGCTGATACAGCAGCTGGGCCAGGGGGACAGGCAGTGCCAGTACCAGTCGCCTCCACCAGCACAGCAGCTGAGACGAAGGGACAAGCAGTACCAGTATCAGTTGCCCCAATACGGAAAACCAAATACACCAAAAAATCCCCTCGCAATGTACAGGGTGATAATGAACCAGGCCCATCACGAGAGCAGGAGGAAGAGCCGGAGGTAATCATCCGATCTCTATCCCTCAGTGAGTTGCGAGATATGCGGAAGGATTACAGCCGCATTGCAGGCGAGCAAATTTGCACCTGGTTGCTCCGGTGCTGGGATACTGGAGCTGCTGGTTTGGAATTGGAGGGGAGAGAGGCCAAGCAGGTGGGACATTTAGCCAAGCAGGCTGGTATTGACAAGGCAATAGGGAAACAGGCTCAAACCCTCAGCCTTTGGAGGCGACTCCTGCTCGCTGTGAGGGAGAGGTACAAGGATGATTCTCTATGTCGGTTAGGCAAGTGGACCGACATGGAGAAAGGCATCCAAAACCT
This sequence comes from Strix aluco, assembly GCF_031877795.1. Lineage (NCBI taxonomy): Eukaryota > Metazoa > Chordata > Aves > Strigiformes > Strigidae > Strix > Strix aluco. The sequence continues at coordinate 4,964,849 of NC_133970.1, forward strand.
CAGGGAAATGGCTGTGTTTGATATGATCTATGGTGATCTGAATGATGAGCAGTCACCATTGGATCCAGATCAGGTCCCTTGTACACAGCTGATGTGGCGGAATTTCCTGCAAAGTGGACCAGAGGGACATTCCAAAGCATTAGCAGCAGCATCCTGGTGGCGAGACAATCAGACAGTGGATGAAGTGACTATGCAGCTCTGGCACTATGAGGGAAGTCTCCCTTCCTCCCAACATGCTTTGGTTTCAGCTGTAGAGGAACTGTCTCAGAGGCTCCAGAAAATGGAACAGGACATGTCCTATGTTCCGCCTCCACGGGCCGATGTCTCAACCATTAGAAGCAGGCGTTTCCCCACCCAAGAGAAGGGCGGTAGAAGGTACACACCACGGGGCACCCTGTGGTTCTTCCTCCGCGACCATGGGGAGAACATGAGAAGGTGGCATGGACAGCCCACTTCCGCCCTAGCTGCACGAGTACAGCAACTGAAAGGGAAGATCACCATGAAAGGGGAGTCTTCCAAGAGAGATGCAGCTCCAGTGTCTAGTCAGAAATCCCCCAGACAGAATAGAATGGCCAACAGTATGCTTGACCCTCTTGAGGGGACCAGGAAATCATTCCTGCAGGAGTCACTCTTAGATCAAGTGAGTGATGGTGAGCAGGATTAGAGGGGCCCTGCCTCCAGCCAGGTGGAGGAAAGGGATAATCGGATTTACTGGAAGGTGTGGATCCGATGGCCTGGCACATCAGAACCACAAGAATATAAGGCCTTGGTAGACACTGGCGCACAGTGCACCCTGATGCCATCAAGCCACAGTGGGGTCGAATCCATCTGCATCTCTGGAGTGACAGGGGGGTCCCAACAGCTGACCCTATTAGAGGCTGAAGTGAGCTTAACTGGGAAGGACTGGCATAAGCACCCCATTGTGACTGGCCCAGATGCCCTGTGCATTCTAGGTATAGACTACCTCAGGAGAGGGTACTTTAAAGACCCAAAAGGGTACTGGTGGGCCTTTGGTATAGCTGCCCTGGAGGAGGTTGAGCAATTGTCCACCTTACCCGGCCTCTCAGAGAACCCCTCAGTGGTGGGGTTGCTTAAGGTTGAAGAGCAGCGAGTGCCAATTGCTACCAAGACGGTGCACCGGCGGCAGTACCGTACTAACCGAGATTCCCTGGTCCCCATCCATCAGCTGATCCATCGACTAGAAAGCCAGGAGGTGATCAGCAAGACTCACTCACCTTTCAACAGCCCTATATGGCCAGTGAGAAAACCTAATGGCGAATGGAGACTGACCGTGGACTACTGTGGCCTGAATGAAGTTACGCCAGCGATGAGTGCTGCAGTGCCGGACATGCTAGAGCTCCAGTATGAGCTGGAGTCGAAGGCAGCCAAGTGGTACGCCACGATTGACATCGCTAACGCGTTCTTCTCCATTCCAATAGCACCAGAGTGCAGGCCACAGTTTGCATTCACTTGGAGGGGTATCCAGTACACCTGGAATCGATTGCCCCAGGGGTGGAAGCACAGCTCCACCATTTGCCATAGACTGGTCCATACTGCACTGGAGAAAGGTGGGGCTCCAGAACACCTGCAGTTCATTGATGATATCATTGTATGGGGGGACACAGCTGAGGAAGTCTTTGAGAAAGGAAAGAAGGTAATTGAAATCCTCCTGAAGGCTGGTTTTGCCATCAAGCGACAGAAGGTTAAGGGGCCTGGAAGGGACATTCAGTTCCTAGGAATAAAATGGCAAGATGGGCGTCGCCACATCCCAATGGAGGTGATAAACAAGATAACAGCCATGGCCCCACCAACCACCAAAAAAGAGACTCAGTCTTTCCTGGGCGCTGTGGGGTTCTGGAGGATGCACATCCCAAACTACAGCCTGATTGTGAGCCCTCTCTACCACGTAACCCGCAAGAGGAACGATTTTAAATGGGGCCCAGAGCAACAACAAGCCTTTGAACAAATTAAGCAGGAGATTACCCAGGCAGTGGCTCTCGGGCCAGTCCGGACAGGGCAGGAGATTAAGAACGTACTCTACACCGCAGCCGGGGAGAATGGCCCTTCCTGGAGCCTTTGGCAAAGAGCAGATGGGGAATCCCGAGGCCGACCTCTAGGCTTTTGAAGCTGGGGATACAAAGGCTCTGAAGCTAACTATACCCTGACTGAGAAGGAGATACTGGCAGCGTATGAAGGAATTCGAGCTGCCTCAGAAGTGGTCGGCACTGAGACACAGCTCCTCCTGGCACCTCGACTGCCGGTGCTGGGATGGATGTTCAAAGGAAAGGCTCCCTCCACACATCATGCAACAGATGCCACGTGGAGTAAATGGGTTGCGTTGATAACACAACGGGCCCGAATAGGGAACCGCGACCCCCCAGGATTAGTGGAAATGATCATGAGCTGGCCAGAGAGAAAGGATGCTGGGATGTCACCAGAACAAGAGGTGAAACGTGCTGAGGAGGCCCCACCATATAACGAGCTGCCAGAGGAAGAAAAACAATATGCCCTGTTCACTGATGGGTCTTGCCGCATTGTGGGAAAACATCGACGATGGAAGGCTGCAGTGTGGCATCCCACACGAGAAACCACTGAAGCTGTTGAGGGACAAGGTGAATCGAGCCAGTTCGCAGAGGTGAAAGCCATCCAATTGGCTTTGGAGATCGCTGAGCGAGAAAAGTGGCCGAGGCTCTATCTCTACACTGACTCGTGGGTGATGGCAAGTGCCCTGTGGATGTGGTTGCAGCAATGGAAACAGAACAACTGGCAACACAAGGGCAGACCCATCTGGGCCGCTGAAGTATGGCAGGACATTGCAGCCCGGGTGGAGAACCTCGTTGTGAAGGTGCGCCATGTGGACGCCCATATACCCAAGAGTCGAGCCACTGATGAACATCAGCATAACCAGCAGGCGGACCAAGCTGCTAAGATCGAGGTGGCTCAGGTGGACTTGGACTGGCAGCGTAAAGGTGAACTGTTCATAGCCCGGTGGGCCCATGAGACCTCGGGCCACCAAGGCAGAGATGCAACATATAGGTGGGCTCGAGATCGAGGGGTGGACCTCACCATTGACACCATTGCAGAGATCATCCACGGATGTGAGACGTGTGCTGCAATCAAACAAGCCAAACGGGTGAAGCCCCAGCGGAATGGAGATCGATGGATGAAATATAAATATGGAGAGGCCTGGCAGATCGACTACATCACACTGCCACAGACCCGCCGAGGCAAGCGCCACGTGCTCACAATGGTGGAAGCAACCACTGGGTGGCTCGAAACTTATCCAGTGTCCCGCGCCACCGCCCGAAATACCATCCTGGGCCTTGAAGACCGAGTCCTGTGGCGACACGGCACCCCAGAGAGGATTGAGTCGGACAATGGGACTCACTTCCGAAATAACCTCATAAATGCCTGGGCAGAAGAACACGGCATCGAGTGGGTCTACCACATCCCCTACCACGCACCAGCCTCTGGGAAGATCGAGCGCTACAATGGACTGTTAAAAACTACATTGAGAGCAATGGGGGGTGGAACCTTCAAACACTGGGACACACATCTGACAAAGGCCACTTGGTTAGTCAACACAAGAGGATCTGCCAATCAAGCTGGCCCGGCTCAGTCAAAACTTCCACGTGTTGTGGACGGGGATAGAGTCCCTGTGGTGCGCATGAGGGACCTGATGGGAAAAATGGTCTGAGTTAGTCCTGCGCCGGGCAAAGGCAAACCCATCCACGGGATTGTTTTTGCTCAAGGACCTGGGTGCACCTGGTGGGTGATGCAGAAGGATGGAGAGGTCCGATGCGTGCCACAAGGGGACTTGATTGTGGGTGAAAACACACCGTGAGTTATACTGTGCTTTTGTTAATTTTTCTTTGTCAATGCTAATTGCTAAGTGGCAGCTGGATGTGACGCACATGGTATAGAATAAAGGGGTGGATTATGTCCTGGTTTAACCAGGATAGGGTTAAGTTTCCCCAGCAGTGGGGGGGGAGCTCTAGCCGGGTTATTCAGATACCATGCGGACGTCACATCCTGGCAGGTCACATTTTCCTGGCGCGGAGCGCGGTGCACTCATGGTTTTGTACATCGTGCTTCAAACTGCTGTATTTGGTAGCTATTTTGCTCTGTTCATTGCTATCACTATTACTGCTATTGTTATTGTTGTTGTTGGTTGTGTTGCTATTGCATTGTTGTATTAAACCTTTCCTTATTTCAGTCTTGGGGCTTTGTATTTCACTCCCTTTGTGGGGGAGGGGCAGCGGCCGCGTGGTCTCAGACCCCGGCAGGGGCTAAACCATCACAAGATGAATCCTGTATGTTTTATAACTGACAAGCATTGTATCAATAGGTATTGTACTAAATTATAACAAACCACCTATCCTGATGTAAAAGGTGGGAATATTGAAACCTGAACAATAGGCCTTGAAGCGAAATTGCTAACTCCGTATGTAGTCATTAGTGAAATATGTATAGGAAATGTAACTTAAACATCATAAAACATGTATCCTTCTTTGTGTGTGTAAACAAGATAACAGGGCCACAATAACAGGGCCACAGAGACAGTTGTCTGGCCCTGTGACCTGGTGTGTGACCTTGCTCATAAATCACCTAGATAAGCTGGGAAAACTCCATTAGGTTTTTTCCCTGAGCCCCGGCCAGGCTCTGGGAAAATCTAACGTGAGACTGACTCCAGATATTTCCACTTAAAACAAAAGGTGCCAGCTCTTCTGGCTTACTGATTTCAGGTATATAAGGCTGGGCCCGCTCACAGCGACTTTGGAAACCTCACCTACGGGTGGACACACCGCGTAGGATTTCCCACTTGCCGGGAAAGGGTCTGCAAATCCTCGCTGTAACCGGGGCTGCCCAGCGACTGCGGATCTGGATGATGGTAACGTATGCAAGTGGTGATGGATCTTTCTTAATCACTATTCTCTCTCTCTCTTGTAGTAATGATTTGATGCATTACCCTGTATTTTCCTATTTGTTTAAGCGCGCTACTTTGTCTTTTCTTACTGTATGTTTTCTATATTATTCTGTTATATTATTTAGTTATTTCTAGTAAATACGCCTACTCTTTTCACTCTGGTGTCTGAGTTTAATTGGTATCCCTAATCAGCAAAACAACCTCCCAGTTTGGTATCATCAGCAAACTTGCTAATGGTGCATTCAACTCCTGCATCCAGATCACTGATAAAAATATTGAACAAGAACCATCTCTAGAATTGAGCCCTGAGGAACACCGCTGGTGACCGGTCACCAGCCAGATGCAGCCCCATTCACTACAACCCTTTGAGCCCTGCCCTTCAGCCAGGTCTTCACCCAGCGCACCGTGTACCTGCTCATCCCACAGTTGGACAACTTGTCCAGAAGGATGCTGTGAGGGACAGTAGCAAAAGGCTTAGTAAAATACAGAAAAACTACATCCACCGCCTTCCCTTCATCCACTAGGTGGGTGACCTTATCGTAGAAGTCTATCAGATCAGTTAAACAGGACTTTCCCTTTGTGAACCCATGTTGACTGTGCCTGGTGATTGCATTGTCCTTTAAATGTCTTTCGGTAGCACCCAATATGATCTTCTCCATAATTTTTCCAGGAACTGAGGTCAGACTAACAGTTCTGTAGTTTCCTGGGTCTTCCCTCACACCCTTCTTGTAAATTGGAATAACATTGGCTAGCTTCCAGTCAGCGGGGACCTCCTCAGACCTTTGGTAGATGATGGAGGGGGGTCCCACCGTAACATTCGCTGGCTCTTTCAGAACTCTGGGATGAATCCCATCCAGCCCCTTGGACTTGTGAACATTCATCTGGTACAGCTGGTCCCTTACAATTTCAGTGTCCACAAATGGAAAGTCACTGTTCCCGCAGTCCTGGTCCTCCAACTCAGAGGACGGGGCAGCCCAAGGTCTATTGCTATTATTAAAGACTGAGGCAAAAGAAGCATTGACTGCCTCCGCTTTTTCTTCATCCCTATTAGTCAGGTGACCATCTTCAACAAGTATCAGTCCAATGTTTTCCTTCAACCTCCTCTTGCTATTAAAAAAAAGCCTTTCCTGTTGTCTGACACAACACTGGCTGGTTTCAACTCTAGTTGAGCTTTGGCCTTTCATGTCTTCTCCCTGCATATAGGAACCACAGCTCTGTAATCTTCCTGACCTTGCTTCCAGACATCTTTTTCCTCCTGAGTTCCAAGAGGAGCTCCCTATTCAGCCAAGCTGGTCTTCTGCCCCACTTGCTTGACTTATGACACAATGTGTTTGCCTGTGCTTTTAAAAGGTGGTTCTTAAAAACTGACCAGCACTCATGGATCCCTAAGCCCTCAAAAGTCGATTCCCAGGGGACACTGCTAAGTAGCTCCCTGAGTAGCTCAAAGTTTGCTCTCTTGAAATCCAGGGTAGCAACTCTGCTGATCTTTTTTCTCATGACACCGAAAATTTTAAACTCAACCATTTCGTGATCACTGTGGCCAAGACAGACACCTGCCATCACATCTCCCACGAGTCCTTCTCTATTCACAAACAGCAAGTCTAGGAGGGCATCTTTCCTAGTTGGCTCGCTGAGCTCTTACAACAAGAAATTATCTTCAACATACTTCAGGAATTTCCCAGACTTGCTCGCCACAGCAGTATGGTATTCCCAGTTCATGTCTGGGAAGTTGAAATCTCCCATAAGGACAAGGGTTACCGACCCAGAGATTTCTCCTAATTGCCTATAGAATAACTCATCAGTGCTGTCATCCTGTCTTGGCATTCAATAGTAGACACCCACTATGACATCTGCTTTGTTTTCCATCCCCCTAATCCTCACCCAGAGGCTCTCAACCACATCATCCCTAACTGTAAGGGTTGTACAGTCACACCTCTCCCTTACATACAGTGCAACACCTCCACCTTGCCACCCTGCCTGTCCCTCCTGAACAGCCTGTAGCCCTCCGTCCCAGCACTCCAATCATAGGACTCATTCCGACAAGTCTCACTAATACCAATGACATCATAGCTCTGGGAACTGACTAACACTTCCAGTTCATCCTGTTTGTTTCTCATACTGCGTGCATTGGTGTGCAAGCATTTCTAAGATTGAGAACTAAGCTAAGAAATCTGAGAAAATATTTTCCCACTTATGAAGGCTTCTGCTATGCAACGCAGAGCTCCCAGCTTGCGTCCAGGCAATCCACTGACTCCATTGACGTTCTGTCTGAAGCAGAAGGTCACATCCAAAGCTGCAAGGTTTAAACAGTAAGGTTTGCCCAGCTGTGCGTGAGTCCAGCAGGAGCTGTTAGCAATAAAGAAGAGTAAATGAGCTTGATTGGCAGTCGATCTCAAATGATTCTGAATCAGTTGGACACTCACCCATGACAGCTCAGGGATCACAATACCCATGACGGACATTGGATGAGGAATGTGTGACCATGCAATTCTCCTGCCAGGTATGATAATACAGTCTCCTGTGGACAACTCCCAGTATCTACAGAGACCCAGGAAGAGCTGTTAGCTCTTGACGACTCTGCTCTGGGCAGGATTTCCAAGGTGATGACTTTCTGGAACATCCCTTTTGTTCCCAGGAAAAGAAGCCTTAGCTGGCTGCCAGACCCCCACCCAGCTGCACTGTCACTTCCCCTCCTCAACAGGGCAAGGGGAGGAAATAAGATGGAAAAGCTCGTGGGTCAAGATAAAGACAGGGAGATCACTTACCAATTACTGTCATGGGCAAAACAGACTTGACCTGGGGGAAAATTAATTTAACGTATTGCCAATTAAAAATAGAATAGGGTGGTGAGAAACAAAGACAAAAACTAAAACACCTTCCCCTCCCCCCCTTTTTCCCACATTCAACTTCACTCCCTCATTCCCAAACTCTCTCCCCACACCCCTGAGCAGCAGAGGAGGCATGGGGAATGGGAGTTTGCGGTCAGTTCATAACAGTTCGTCTCTGACGCTCCTTCCTTCTCACACTTTTATCCTTCTCCAGCATGGATTCCTCACAGGCTGCAATTTCTGCAGGAAGTATCGAACTGCTCCAACGTGGGGTCTCCATGGACCGCAGTGTGAATATCTGCTTTGGCATTTTCTCTTCCATGGGCTGCCCCTGTCCTGTACAGCTAACTCATGGTTATCCTAGTCAATAAAGCATAAATGAGGCCAGATACCAGGAGTCTTACAAATGAATTACAGTAGGTAGCTGCTACAGTTGAGGCTAAACTTCTGATCTAAACCATCTTTACATCCAACAGTCAGATTTATACAGCCTCATTAACCACCATCCGCTGTCCCTTGACATTGTGGCAGGTGCATCCGCCCAGTGAAAACAGAGCTTCCTGGCTGCTGAAGCGTGGCAGGTTTTGGTTGTCTTTGTTTTCAAGGTCTTGCGGTAGCTGAGACCTTTGACCAATGGGAGCCGCTATTGACTACAGGTCAGATTCGGTCTGGGTATAAATGGAGTCCCCTGGGGGAGCCATTTTGAGCTTGTCCCCTGGAGCTGCACGCTGCGGTCAGGACTCTCCCCTTGGGTTCGGGACGCCGCCCAGGGAAACTCCTCGAGGTGCCTTGGGTCGGGTCGCTGCCCTGAGCAGGTCCTCGAGGTTGAGAGCCCTCACTTTCTAGGTGAGTGATAGAGCGTTTTGGGTTGTCGTTAAACCCTAGGGAGTGAAGCTGTGTTTACGTTTGGGGTTGTCGTTAAACCCCTGGGGTGTGAGGCTTTGTTTTACGTTTTGGTTCCCGTTAAACCCCAGGAAGTGAAGTTTGTGTTTGGGGTTGCCGTTAAACCCCTGGGGAGTGAAGCTTTGTGAAGTATTTCGGGTTATTGTTAAACCCCAGAAAGTTATTCTGTTCTCCTCTTGCGGACATCCGGATCTGTAATCTACGGAGAGCTGACTGGTGGTTTTATGAAAAAAATAAATCTATTTATTTTTTTAAATTGGTGGTGGGTTGCTTATTTGGAAGCCTCCGTAACAGACATATACTAAATTATTATTCCCCCATTCAATGGGCCTCCCCCTGAAATGTCCTGTGTACTTCCCAAATGCAAACCTACCACTATTTTTCCTGCCAAAGAGACTTAGGTTTTTTACTATCAGCATGCTTAACTTTTCTAAGCATTGTTTGCCTGTGTTGAATTGATGATGGGGGAATGACGACATAGTGGTGCTCCAATCCTCCAATCTTTAATCTCTAATGATTTATATTAAAGTCTGATTTAGTTCACCAGTTAAAATGAGTTCAGAGGTTTTGACATAGTCCCTAGTGTATGTTTAACCATAAAGGAAAACTGCACAGCTCAGCACTATGTAGCGTCTGATCTGAAGAAGTATGTTAGTCTGAAATAGCAGAGACATGTTCTAATCGAAGTGAATTGGCAAAAGCGCATGAGCAAAGTAGCACGGCTCCTTTCTCCTGTTATGCTCGGCATATTCACTGGTCATGAGCATTAGCTCAAATTCTCTGAATGTATTACTGTCTTCAATCATGAGTGACAGAAGGCTATTGCTATTATCACTAGCTATTTTTGTAGGTCTGTAAGACTGCATGATGCAAGTGCCCTTCCGGCCAAGAAACCATCTCAGTCAGCAAAGTTTTGCTCCGTAGTTTGCCCCCTCCTCCCTGAAGAGCAAGGCAGAGAAAGCTTGGATTTTTGTTGAGACCTGTGGAGCCCACAAAAGATTGAGCTGAACTCTCTTCTAGCTTATACACAGACTAATTGTCTTTGAAGTTCCAATTAAATAATTTTTTCCAATCTCATTGTAGGAAATTGGGAAATACTTGTGTAACAGAGGGAACAGTGTGACTTACGCTTTTTTATTTCATTAATGAAATTGTGTCATAAAGAAAGATCCCCATTAGATTCTCTGGATAAAACCCAAGCCCTACTAAAACAAATGAGAAAACTCCCATGAACTTCCATATAGCTGAGATTGCACCTTTTGCTATAACCTTGCATTTATAGTGTTAGCAATTGGATCAGGGAGAAAGTTAAGGACAGGGGAAGGAGGAGAGAGGAAAAAACTTGCTAAATTAGCACATTGACAAATCACGGAAAGGTAATGAACAGGGAGCTCCATCTGTAATTTTTGTAGCTGCATTTAGCATATAAGAAAATAGTTTCTCTTCTGTGAATTCATGTAGAAGGAATGAAACAAAGGAAAGAGAATGACTATAAAATGACAGGAAATTGTTGCTTGGGTTTGGTATCCAACTTACTTGTTGGTTCTACATTTTTCCTAGTTAATAGTTTGTGCTGTTTTCTCATCATTGCTACTGTACCTTGCGACAGACATCATGGCATTTACTTAGTATTAGCTAAGATTTGAGTGTTTATGAACCATGTAAAGAGATCTCCCATCTTCCATATTGAATCCTTAAAAATTCACATACATGCGTTTGATCATCATTTTTACCCTAAGGTATTTATTAAATAAATCCTTGTCATTCTGTTCAAGGGTTATCCATCATTTTTAGAGCCTGTTAATGTTTCCATATGTTTAAACAGTTCCATGGGGCAAGAGTGAAATATGCGATCAAGATTTTGTGGGTTCAGAGTCTTTTTTTAATTATTGGAAGTGTAAGGGGGGGGAAAAGCACTAATGGCAGCAACTTTTAAACAGTGTATAATAAAAATTGCATGCATTTGATGCAGGTTCAGACTATATTAATCAAAAATAGCTTGGCTTGAACTTTCAGACTGACACATTGATCTTCTAAGTGTAAAGGTAGCTCATTCATTTATGGGGGGGGAGGGGAGGGAGCAAAACAAGAAGAAATTGATGTAATTTTATTATTTGTCAGTGGTGGATTCTATTTTAGGCGCAAGAATTGAAAGAAACGTAGGGGGGTTTAGCAGGTCAGAATTCATTAACCTGACAGAAACATTAATATATGATCATAGAATTATGTATTTTGTCCCATTATCTGTATTCCAGGAATATGTTATTTTCTAAGTATCCCAGCTGGCATCTAAGCACCACACAGTCACTCACTCACTCCCCCTGTGGGATGGGGGAGAGAATCAGAAGGGTAAAACTGAGAAAACTCATGGGTTGAGATAAAAACAGTTTAATGGGTAAAGGAAAAGACACACATGCAAGCAGAGCAAAGCAAGGACTTCCCATCGGCAGGCAGGTGTTCAGCCGTCTCCAGGAAAGCAGGGCTTCATCATGTGTAATGGTTACTTGGGAAGACAAACGCCAAAACTCCCAACGTCTCCCCTTCCTTCTTCTCCCCCCAGCTTTATATGATGAGCATGATGTCCTATGGTATGGAATATCCCTTTGGTCAGTTGGGGTCAGCTGTCCCAGCTGTGTCCCCTCCCAACCTCTTGTGTGCCCTCAGCCTACTCACTGGTGGGGTGGGGTGAGGAGCAGAAAAGGCCTTGACTCTGTGTAAGCACTGCTCGGCAATAATGAAAATTCCCTGCATCATCAACACTGGTTTTTGCACAAATTCAAAACATAGCCTCATACTAGCTACTACGAATAAAATTAACTCTGTCCCAGCCAAAACCAGCACATTCTCCACTCCTTATTCCATACCATTTGCGTCATGCTCAGGTCCCACACTATCCAATGCAACCTCATTAACTACCACCACCCTTCAAATCCTTTAATATAATACACAGATATCATTCCCCTAGTCTATGGACCACCCCTGTAAAATGTCTGTAAAATGTCCACAAATGTCCACAAAATGTCCATTGAGTTCATTTAGTCCATGACTTTGGGCTCTATCTGTTATGGTGGACACTCAGGACAGGAGATGTGGTGTGTTGCATGGAGTTACCGGGCACCAAAGCCAGCTCAGGTCAGGTCACTGATGCACTTGCAACAAAAACCAAAACACATTTACTTGCAAAGGCTCAGCACTCTTGTTGGCATAAATTAATTCTTAATGGCTTAAAGGGCTTTTTTTAAAAATTATTGTACTGGTTTTGGCTGGGAAAGAGTTAATTTTCTTCAAAGCAGCTCATCCTCCCGCATTACCCAACAAGTGCACCTGGGTCCTTGAGCAAAGACAATCCCATGAATGGGCTTGCCTTTTCCCTAGGGAGGAGCAACCCACACTGCCTTTCCCAGCCACTTCTCTATGAACATCATGGGAAATTTCTTTTCCTTGAAATATGCCATTGAGTGTCCCTCTTAAAGAACAACAGAAAGCCACCTTGGTCTACTTCTATTCCTGTTTGAACAGAAAACTTTTTAAATGTAAATGAACAGTCACAGATTAAATAAGTTTAAAGAACGTTAAATGAGAGTTCGATGAACAACTTTACATTTTGACTCAGGTCAGATAAGGCACTAGCACTTCACCAGACTTCCCACCCTCTGTGACGGGATGGATAATGTCTCACCGCTGTTTAATGAGCTTGCACAAACTCCATCAAATACCATCAGAAGATCACCCCTTCGTCCTCATCCATTGTCCCCACCACCACCTTTTCTTGCCCCTGCACTGGCCACTTCTTTTTGCCAGCATAATGTTTTACTTGGGGAATCAAATCAGGGAAGTGACCAGGTTAAAACTAATCACTTGAGGAACTAGTAAACTTTGGGGGAATGTGACTGTCCTGGTTTTGGCCAGGATAGAGTTAACTTTCTGTGGGCTGAGAGGGAGCACAGCTGAAGGGCTGGGTCCTGATTGATCATTGGACCATTCCATGTCATGTGACGTCAAAGCTCAGCATATAGGCGGGCCCGTGCTCTCTCACGGGCATCGGGCATCGTTTGTTTTGTTTTCGGTTTCCAGATCAGCTGGGTGGGCTTCTCCGGTGGGTCGAGATCGCTGCTGGGGACAGGCTCTGTACGGGTCGCCGTTCGGTGAGCCACTACTGCATTTTACCCGTTTTGGACTACTATCATTACTGTTGGGTTTTTTTGCTAATAAATTTTTGTTATTTAACGTACAAATTTCTTCTTTTTTTTTTCTATCCCTCCCCTATTTCACCGGGGAGCGGGGGGGAAGTAAACAACTGGCCATGTGGCAATTTGCTACCGGCTGAGTTCAAACCACAACAGTTTTTGGCGCCCAACGTGGGGCATGAAGCTTGAGATAATGGCAGAATGGGTAATAATGTTGATTGCTTGGCTCCTTAAGATTTTATCACCTAATTTGCATTATGTTTTTCCCATGCTGTTGCTCACAGTCGATGAGAGTTGGGTTAAGATCTTGGTTTTGCTATACTATGTGATGCTTATCTATGACAGGGTGCTGTCATCGGACCTGGGGCTATTTACAATTGTGTTTGAGGAATTCAGGAATTTCAGATACCTTTGGAATGCTGATATAAACATGGTCATTTTACTGCTAGGAGCTAGTCTGTTCATGCATGTGGTTCAGGTTTTGTTCAGGGTTAAGCAACTATTTAAGAGTATCACCTGGAAACCTACCCCAAGATTGGAGAATTATGAGTGGCTGGGGGTGTGGAGTAGCATGGGCAAGTACCTAGAACAGTGGGCACCTCCGGTGTATTGGAACTTCACTCCTGCACAAGTGCAGAATCCTGAAGAATTAGTAGAATATTTGGAAAAAGTATGTTGTCACCCGGGTAATTCCAGAGAGGCACAGCTCACTGCAACATGCTGGGCCTAAGCCATGCTTACCGAGTGCTATTAAACACTGTTCGGCACCCTCAAAAGGAAGAGAAGGGCTGTGGATCTGGTAACAAAGTAACAGACATTGCAAACACTCCAAAGTTCACAACAGAGACTGCAGCCACTACAACCCTGAGGACAGGCGCTGCAGCTGAACCAGAGAACCAACCCATGACAGTGTCAGTTGCTCCCATACATAAGAAGAAATACACAAGAAAATCCCCTCGCGGCGTACAGGGTGATGATGAACCAGGCCCATCACGAGAACAAGAGGAGGAGGCAGAGCCAGTGATAGTCACCCGATCCTTATCCCTGAGTGAGTTGCGAGACATGCGAAGAGATTTCAGCCGCCATCCAGGTGAGCAACTCATTACCTGGCTGCTCCAGTGCTGGGATAGTGGGGCCAGCAGCGTGGAATTAGAGGGCAGGGAGGCAAGACAGCTGGGATCCCTGTCTAGGGAAGGGGGCATTGACAAAGCCATTGGAAAGAAGACACAAAATCTCAGTCTCTGGAGGCGACTTCTGTCAAGTGTGAGGGAGAGGTATCCCTTCAAGGAAGATTTTGTGTGCCGTCCAAGTAAGTGGACCACTATGGAGAGAGGCATTCAATACATGAGGGAGCTAGTTGTACAGGAGATGGTTTACTATGACCCAGATAATGCACGGCTACTCACAGATCCAGATGAAGTCCAATGCACCCGGCCCATGTGGCGGAAGTTTGTACGGAGCACACCCTCATCATATGCCAATGCATTAGCAGTAATGGACTGGAGAGACAAAGAGGGACCAACAGTGGATGAACTGGCTCGCCGACTACGACAATATGAAGAAAGTCTCTCTTCCTCGTTCGTCGCGGCTGTGGAGAAATTATCTCAAGATTTCCAGCAATTTAAAGAGGACATGTCCTACTCCCCACCTGCACGGACTAGAATCTCGGCTATTAGGAGCAATCGTTTCTCTACTCGAGGAAACCGGTACACACCACGGGGGAAGCTGTGGCATTGCCTGCGTGACTATGGAGAAGACATGAAGAAATGGGATGGAAAACCTACCTACCTCCTAGAAGAGCGGGTATGTGAGTTGGAAGGAGGAACAAGTACAAAATAGAGTTCTTTTAGGAGAAATGCTACTCCGGTTTCCAGTAATCAAGTGACCAAACAGAGCAGAAAGGTCGACTTTGCTCATGATTCTATGAGAAGAACTTCTGACTTGTATTCACAAGAAGTGAGTGATCAAGATGAGACTGAAATCCGTGCGCACCACACCAACCAGAATTCAAGTATAGTGATAATGGGGTTGAGAGTGTTTGGATTAGGTTAAGGACCAATAAAGCAGATCTTGCTGTGGGAGTCTGCTATAGACCCCCCAACCAAAGCAGTGAGGTGGATGAAGCTTTCTATAAACAGCTGGGAGAAATCTCACGGTCACTTGCCGCTTGTTTTGCTGATCAGGGATATCAATTAAACTCAGACACCAGAGTGAAAAGAGCAGGCATATTTTACTAGAAATAACTAAATAATATAACAGAATAATACAGAAAACATACAGTAAGAAAAGACAGAATAGTGCACTTAAACAAATAGGAAAATACAGGGTAATGCATCAAATCATTACTACTTGAGAGAGAGAGAGAATAGTGATTAAGAAAGATCCATCACCACTTGCATACGTTACCATCATCCAGGTCCGCAGTCGCTGGGGAGCCCCGGTTACAGCGAGGATTTGGAGAACCTTTCCCTGCAAGTGGGAAATCCTACGCGGTGCGTCCACCCGTAGGTGAGGCTTCCAAAGTCGCTGTGAGCGGGCCCAGCCTTATATACCTAAAAATCAGTAAGCCAGAATAGCTGGCACCTTTGTTTTAAGCGGAAATGTCTGGTTTTCATCTCACGTTAGGTTCCCCCCAGAGCCTGGCCAGGGCTTAAGGGAGAAGCTAAGGGAGTTTCCCTGCTTATCTAGTTAATTTATGAGCAAGGTCACAAGGCCAGACAACTGTTTCTGTGGCCTTGTTATCTTGCTCACACATAAAGAAATATAAGGATACATTCAAGATAGACATGTTTTATGATGTTTAAGCTACATCTTCTATGCATACTTCACTAATGACTACACACGGAGTTAGCAGTTTCAGTTCAGGGCCTGTTGCTCAGGCTTCAGTATTCCCACCTTTTATATCAGAACAGTTGGTTTGCTATAACTTAGTATAATACCTAATAGCACAATGGTTATCAGTTATAAAATGTACAGGATTCATCTATAGGTCAACTCTGGCTTGGGCTTATTGTCCAAGCCTTAGCACTTCAGTAGGGAATGTGATATATCCACTCAATGCCATGTTCTTTGGCCCAAGTGTCTATGAGGTTGTTTTGGAAATGTGTCCCATTATCTGACTCAATTCTTTCTGGCGTGCCATGCCGCCATAAGACTTTCTCCTCAAGGCCTAAAATGATGTTCCAGGCAGTGGCATGGGACACGGCATGAGTTTCCAACCAACCAGTGGCTGCTTCCACCACTGTAAGCACATAGTGTTTGCCATGCCGAGTTTGTGGGAGCGTGATATAATCAATCTGCCAGGCCTCCCCATATTTATATTTTGACCATCATCCTCCATACCAAATGGGCTTTAACCACTTGGCTTGCTTGATCATAGCACGTGTCTCACATTCATGGATTACCTGTGCAAGAACATCCATGGTTAAGTCCACCCCTCGGTCACGAGCCCATCTATATGTTGCATCTCTTCCCTGATGGCCTGAGGAGTCATGGGCCCAGCGAGCCATGAATTGTTCACCCTTATGTTGCCAGTCCAGATCTACTTGAGACACCTTAACCTTGGCAGCCTGATCTGCCTCTTGGTTGTTCTGATGTTCTTCAGTGGCCCGGCTCTTGGGTACACGAGCGTCTACATGGTGTACTTTCACAACCAGATTCTCTACCCAAGCAGCAATATCTTGCCATAATTCAGCAGTCCAGATGGGTTTGCCTCTGTGATGCCAGTTGCTCCGTTCCCACTGCTGTAACCACCCCCACAGCGCATTTGCCACCATCCATGAGTCAGTGTAGAGGTAGAGCACTGGCCACTTTTCTCGCTCAGTGATATCCAAGGCCAGCTGGATGGCTTTCACCTCTGCGAACTGACTCGATTCACCTTCTCCTTCAGCAGCTACAGTAACCCGTCGTGTGGGGCTCCACACAGCTGCTTTCCACCTTCGATGTTTTCCCACAATGCGACAGGACCCGTCGGTAAACAGGGCATATTGCTTCTCATTATCCAGTAGCTCAGTATATGGTAGGGTCTCTTCAGCACGTGCTACCTCTTCCTCTGGTGCCATTCCAAAATCTTTGCCTTCTGGCCAATTTGTGATCACTTCCAATATTCCTGGACAGCTGGAGCTCCCTATTCGAGCCCGTTGTGTCATCTATGCGACCCATTTACTCCATGTGGCATCAGTTGCATGGTGTGTAGAGGGGACACTCCTTTTGAACATCCAGCCCAACACGGGCAATCGGGGAGCCAGGAGGAGCTGTGCTTCAGTCCCGATCACCTCTGAAGCAGCTCAGACCCCTTCATATGCTGCCAGTCTCTCCTTTTCAGTTGGAGTATACCGATCTTCTGATCCTCTGTAACCCCAACTCCAAAACCCCAGGGGTCGACCCCGAGTCTCCCCTGGTGCTCTGTGCCAGAGACTCCAGGTAGGGCCATTCTTCCCGGCTGCAGTGTAGAGCACATTTTAACATCTTGCCCTGTCTGAACTGGCCCGAGGGCTACTGCATGAACTATTTCCTGCTTAATTTGCTCAAAAGCCTGTCGCTGCTCCGGGCCCCATACAAAATCATTCTTTTTCCGGGTCACTTGATAGAGAGGGCTTACAATCTGACTGTAATTTGGAATGTGCAGTCTCCAGAAACACACAACACCCAAGAAAGCTTGTGTTTCCTTTCTGTTAGTTGGTGGGGACATAACTGTTATTTTATTAATCACCTCCATTGGAATCTGACGACATCCATCTTGCCATTTTACTCCTAAAAACTGGATCTCTTGTGCAGGTCCCTTGACTTTACTACGCTTTATGGCCAACCCGGCTCTCAGAAGGATTTGGATTATTTTCTCCCCTTTCTCAAAAGCTTCTTCTGCTGTATTACCCTATATAATGATTTCATCAATATACTGTAAATGTTCTGGGGCTTCACCCTGTTCCAGTGCAGTCTGGATCAATCCATGGCAAATGGTGGGGCTGTATTTCCACCCCTGGGGCAGTCGATTCCAGGTGTATTGGACACCCCTCCAGGTAAAAGCAAACTGTGGCCTGCATTCTGCTGCCAGAGGGATGGAGAAAAATGCATTGGCAATATCAATCGTGGCGTACCACTTGGCCACCTTCGACTCTAGTTCATGTTGCAGTTCCAACATGTCTGGCACGGCAGCACTCAGCAGTGGCATGACCTCATTCAGGCCACGATAGTCCACTGTCAATCTCCACTCTCCATTAGACTTTCGCAGTGGCCATATGGGGCTGTTAAAGGGGGAGCACGTCTTGCTGATGACTCCTTGGGTCTCTAGCTGACGAAACAGTTTATGGATAGGGATTACAGCATCTCGATTGGTGCAATATTGTCGTCGGTGCATAGTTGTAGTGGCAGTTGGCACCCGTTGTTCTTCAACCCTCAGCAATCCCACAACAGAAGGATCCTCTGAGAGACCAGGCAACACAGACACCTGTTTAATTCCTTCTGTTTCCAAGGCAGCTATACCAAAAGCTCATCGATACACTTTTGGGTCCTTAAAATACCTTCTCCTGAGGTAATCTATGCCAAGAATGCATGGAGCGTCTGGGCCAGTCACAATGGGGTGTTTTTCCCACTCTTTTCCACTTAGGCTCACCTCAGCCTCCAATACAGTCAGCTGTTGAGACCCCCCCTGTCACTCCTGAAATACAAACGGGTTCTGCTCCTTTAAAATTTGATGGCATTAGGGTGCGTTGAGCACCAGTGTCCACTGGAGCCTTGTACTGCTGGGGGTCAGATGTGCCAGGCCATCGAATCCACACAGTCCAGTAAACTCAGTTGTCCCTGTCCTCCGCCTGGCTGGAGGCAGGGCCCCTCTAATGTTGATCATAATACTCGCTAACGACAAATGGGTTAGTGTGGTGTGCACGGGTTTCAGCCTCATCTTGATTGCTCACTTCTTGTGAATATAAGTCAGAAGTTCTTCTCATAGGATCATGAGCAAAGTCGACCTTTCTACTCTGTTTGGGCACTTGATTACTGGAAACCGGAGCAGCATTTCTCCTGAAAGGACTATGTTCTGTACTTGTTCTTCCTTCCAGCTCACATACTCACTTTTCTAGGAGGTAGGTAGGTAGGTTTTCCATCCCATTTCTTCATGTCTTCTCCATGGTCACGCAGGCAATGCCACAGCTTCCCCCGTGGTGTGTACCAGTTCTCTCGAGTAGAGAAACGATTGCTCCTAATAGCCAAGATTCTGGTCCGTGCAGGTGGGGAGTAGGAAATGTTCTCCTTAAGTTGCTGGACATTTTGAGATAATTTGTTCACAGCCATGATGATGGGGGAAGAAACACTTTCTTCATATTGTCGTAGTTGGCGAACCAGTTCATTCACTGTTGGTCCCTCTTCGTCTGTCCAGTCCATTAGTGTTAATGCACTGGCCTATGATGAGGGTGTGCTCCGTACAATAGTCCTCCACATGGGCCGGGTGCATCGGACTTCATCTGGATCTGTGGGTAGCTGTGCATTATCTGGGTCATAGTAAACTATCTCCCGCACAGCTAGCTCCCTCAAGTATTGAATGCCTCTTTCCATAGTGGTCCACTTACTTGGTCAACATGTCAAGTCGTCCTTGAAGGGATACCTCTCCCTCACACTTGACAGAAGTCGCTTCCAGAGACTAAGATTTTGTGTCTCCTTTCCAATGGCTTTGTCAATGCCCCCTTCCCTAGACAGGGATCCCAGCTGCCTCGCCTCCCTGCCCTCTAGTTCCATGCTACTGGCCCCGCTATCCCAGCACCACAGCAGCCAGGTAACAAGTTGCTCAGCTGGATGGCGGCTGAAATCTTTTCTTATGTCTCGCAACTCACTCAAGGACAAGGATTGGGTGTCTATCACTGGCTCTGCCACCTCCTGTTCTCGTGATGGGCCTGGTTCATCATCACCCTGTACACTGCGAGGGGATTTTCTTGTGTATTTCTTCTTCTGTATGGGAGCAACTGACACTGTCATGGGTTGGTTCTCTGGTTCAGCTGCAGCACCTGTCCCCGGGCTTGTAGTGGCTGCAGTTTCTGTTACTTGGTTACTCTTAGATAGTAGCTTAACCATCAACAAAGCCTGAACCACATTCAGGAACACAATAACTCCTAACAGCACGGCAACCATGTTAATGTCAACGTTCCAAAGATATTTGAACTCCCCAAATTTCTCAAACACAGCTTTAAATAGCTCCAGGACCGATGACTGCATGCTATCATAGATTAGCATCACATAGTACAACAGAAACAAAACCTTAACCCACCTCTCAGGGAAGGTGAGCAACAGCATGGGAAACACATATTGCAAATGAGGTGATAAGATCTTAAGGAGCCAAGCAATCCACATTTTACCCGTTTTGTTGTTAACTCAAACAAAAGAAAAGCCTCTGGGCCCCACCTTGGGCACCAAAAACTGTGGAGGTTTAAACTCAGCTGGCAGCCAGACGCCACGTGGCCAGCTGTTCACCTCCCCCTCCCCCCTCTGGTAAGATAGGGGAGGGACAAAAGAAGAGAGTTCGTAGGTTGAATAAAAAGAAAGAATTTACTAAATATAACAAGAGAACAACAGTAACAATAGTGAGTTCAAAAAGAAAACAGGTAAAATGCAGCAGTGGCTTACCGAGCGCAGTGACCGCCCCCACAGCAACAAGACTCGACGACCCGACGGCGCGCGTGTAAGCCCCAAGTGAAAAGCCGAGAGAGTGAGAGAGAGAGCCCCCCCACCTAAATCCCTGGACATGACATCACATGGTATGAAATACTCCAATGAAAATTAACTCCATCCTGGTCGAAACCAGGACAAACAGTTATTTATCAATCGCTTCGTCCTTCTCCGGCTGTGTCCCTCACGGGATAACAGAATCGCAGATCCAGACTCCGCACTCGCTTCGTACTTATTTGTACGTCTCACTCGCACACAAAACAATCACACAATCACACAAAGAGGCCCCTTACACTTATTACTCACACAACATCAAATAACAAATACTACAAGCATCAAAACACCAATTATAACAATTGTCAAGGTCGTGTTTCCCAGCATAAATCATAAACCATGAGCCGTTTTGTCATTTATCATTCACCACAGATCCACATCTAATCGATATCAATTAATTATTATAAACAGTACCAGATTTTATATTTGATGGCAATAATGACAATGCGACACCACTCCAGTACTTCCGTACCAGAAGATGTAAGATTCCAATATGGTCAGAGTGTCGAAACCACCCTGCCACCCACGGGCCCACCACCACTTGGGGACTCGAACCCCAACCCCAGGGGCGAGCACAAAGGCTCTTTACCTTGCGTAGGACGTCTCCTCATGACTTACAGGTCCCCCCTTTTTCCAACATACCTGGTCCGCTGATGGATGGTCCTTGTCTGCCCCTGCTGAGATCGGGAGAATGAGGGAGGTTCTCCAAGAACAAAACCTCGGGGTGCGCCTAGAACGTCCCCCTCTCAACCGGTCTTGCAGCCGGACAGTGCTGGCACTGGAAAAGGAAAATAAGAAGGAAGGGAAAGGGAAGTTGAAAAGATGCTGTTCATCATGCAGTATAGGACAGAGATGCACAAAACTGGGGAAAGAGAAAGGGTTCGAAATAAAGGATTTACCAGAGTACTGTAAACCACCGGTAGGAAGCCGGCAGGAGGAGAGTGAAAGTTCAGAGGAGCCAGAGCCAGAGCCAAGCTCCCCGCCTCACAGCCCCGTATCCTCTCACACTCGGAGATGGGAGAAAGGAATGGTCTTGCAGGCTCCTTTGAGAGAGGCCGTAGAACTGGATGGGGGCCCTGTCAGAATAAAAGTGCCGTTCACTTCCTTCAATCTTGAAACTTAGAAAAGTGCAGCAAAGGGGTATCGAAGCGACTCTGTTGGGGTGACCAAGCATTTACAGTTTCTAATAAAACAACATGATCTGGATTGGAGTTGTGAGAAATGCTCAGTTGCCTATTATCAACGGCTCAGACAGGATGCGGTGTGAAGCACTCTTTATTACGTTCTTGCAAGACCGGGCGCCCCATCAGGTGGACGCACCTAACAGCCATCGTGCAATGGTTTATATCCCTTTCTCCCGACCGCAAGTTCCCTCCCTTGATTCCTCATTGGCTGAGTACTACAGGGTGTACAGACTTCCCGAACCGCCTACCGATACGCCCCTTCATGTATGTGTTCATACGTCGCATGTTCATGGAAATGAACCTTGGCTTTCTCCAGGGCAGAGAAGTTAATATGCATGAGCTCATCACGCAAGCGTACTAAGAGGGAAAAGTTCGAAATTCAGGTTCCCCAAGTCTTTCGGTATCTGCATCCATCTAAAGCCAGTTCCAAGTACTGGGTCATCACGGTTGACAAAAAGACCACTTGTCTTCTAGCCCTAGGCCAGGGATTTCAATGGTTGTGAATTGCTCTTGTTGATTGCTTTGGTGAATCTCCTGCCCTTCCCATCAGGCTTATTATGCGAAAACAACATTCTTTCCCTTACAATTCCCCCCTGTTTTTTTTTACACTCTTGTTGCTTTTCACATATTCTCAGAGTATTGTTCTATGAACATTTTTCAAGTGTTGACAACATGATTTCACATCTTTTCTCTGATGACAAGTCATCTCTTGCATCTTCATCTCCCTCTTCCTCTAGTAACAGCACCTTGTCAAGATAGGGGGGTGGTTCCAGAGGCATCTGTTTTGACAAGGCGGTTTCAATGAGACGCTGGACCAATCCTCGGACGCAAGGGATTATGCAGCATCCTACTGCTGTTAAGACACCTGCTACTACAATCAAAGAAGTGAGGATAGATACAGCCATTCCCTTGCATTTCCCAAACCAGGAATCCAACCACCCAGTTAGTGAACTGTCTATTCCTGAATTCTCTGCTAGTTCGTCTGCCAAGGTAGTAAGTCTCTGTAATGCTTTGGTGATAGTCCCATCAGGGGTTGTGTTATTTGGGATAAAATACATCATTTGTTCCCCAGCATTACACATACACCTCCTTTCTCAGCTAATATCATATCTAGAGCTATTCTATTTTCCCAAGCTATTCTACTTGTGACATCTAGTTGCTCGGCAATCCCCTTTAATGCATCTCTGGTATAATTTATAAACCTCTGTTGATTATAATAAATATAATTTATCCAGTCTACATTCTTATTTATAGTTACCCACCAAAATAAGAAGGACTCAACCCCTGCTGATATTTGATTCCTTGCTTTATGCTCATCTGGGACCCCCCGAGGAACTCCAGTAGAGTCAATGTATATTCGATCATCAAATGAGACTCCTAGGTTGCTCTTTGCTCGTCTACCTGATGGCTCTGGTTTTCTTTCAAATGCCAGGGTAAATGGGATGGCCAATTGAACAATTGCACACATTCCCCTCCAATCTGCTGGTAGAATGGGTGCAGGATCCTTCCTCCACAATACCACCACAGGTCTGCTCTGGGGATACTTAATGCTGAGTAGTTTCCCGCACCATCGTTAGTCACATTCAAGGTTTTTGTGCACAAGTTGAATTCTCCCACAAATCTAGTAGCCTTCCCACCCTGTCATGAGAGACAAGCTGTATGGTTACCGGAGACAGTGGAGAAAGTAGGTGGTATCTTGACATCCTTGTTCTGTATGGCAGGAAATAGTAATGCTAAAGACTTGCCAGTTTCATTACCCCAAGCAGCCTTCTCCTGGTAGAGGGCAATCATGCACCGCATGCCTCGTGGATCCTGAGTCCAACCCAAGGGGAAGGGAACAACTTGTGCCGTGGGTCTTAAACTCTGTATCGTATATTTGATCCATTCTACCCAGGCATTTGTATCTCCATATCAGGGGATTGAGTGGGCTGCCTTTTTTCCTTAATGATCCTAGGTGGTAATGCCCATACTACTATTCTAAATCTCGCTACAGGGTCCTTCCCTGCTACATCTGCTCCAAGGCCATAAGTGCGATCTACAAGGTTATCAGCCTTTTTGATGGTTATTACTATGGGATTACATTGTAAAGATGAGCAGGTGGAACTGGGGACCCCTTTAGATATGCTTATTTGATCCTTTAATGCCTTTGCTGTATTGGACAGGGGAGGTGTATAGGTCCATCCCTGGTAGGTGGTAGTCCACCATACATGATCCCACCCAGGACATGGCGGCCCCCTATAAATTTGTGTCTCAGGGCATAGATATTTATTTTCACTACTTAGTTGTCTTTGGGTTTCAACACCTCCCCAGTTCAACACCTGACAGGCATCAAATTGGATAGTTTGGGGTCTTTCTGTCCTAGTTACATTTATCCAAAGTTTAACAGGATACCCAGAATTTATTTGTTTGACCACCTGACCATTGTCATCAATTTTTTTAAACAACAGTTTGAATCATTTAATTTACCACAAACACCCCCTTCTTCAGCTAACAGGTAATCGAGAACCATACGATGTTGGAATATTGCAGTTCACATTTGCGTGGCCTGGTCTGCTAATAGCTCCAAGGCATGAGCGGTCTCATTGGTGATAATTTCTAAAACAGCTTGTAATTGAATAATGCGATTCAAATTATAAATAGGTTCTCAAGCACCGCTAATCACTTCATTGGGGTTCCAGGTGGCAGGCCCACTGAAACACCTGCACTATATGGTTTTTATCTGTACTATTGGTGTGTAGACAATTTCCAAACAGCACATCAAAGAATTGATCTCGCATTACTACTTTACAACCTTCCCCTGTATGTTCTTGGTATGAAAATTTTACCCAACTATTGTGAGTTTTACATGTGTTCAGTTTCATCTCCCATGGTATTTAGAACAATCATAGGGTCTGCAATAAGGGTCATAACAATCAAAGCCTGGGGATAAAGCCCATTTATAAACACTTTCCCAGACTCGTACTCCTCTCTCTTTTGTCCGGTTAAGGCAATGAATACCTTTTCCAGGAAAATGGAGTTGCTAGGGATCAGCATCCTCAGTCCAGAATCTCATCCCATTATGGACTGTACTCAAATTGCTGACCCACCATTCTCGGTTAGCACTTAGGAGAGCCAAAGCCTCCCCAGGAACTGAGGGAGAGGAGAACAGTCACCCAAAGCAGTTTCTGCGATGATAGACAATACATCCTAGAAATATTAATAAGACAATGAACATCAATACTATACAAAAATTTAAATTTACATAAGGATCCCCCGTTGTGACTCAGGATATTTTTCTCCGGGGGTTTTACCTGTAACAAAAAGGAAAGAAAAGCTTCTTGGTTCATTTTGAGAACCGGAAGTGGGTTATAATTAGAAAGATGGGATAATCCACCTTGTATTAATTTTGTGCTCCTTTCCATGAGCATCTTCTTCTTTATTTTTTTAACATGTTAGACATCGTTCACAAATCTGTCTGGCTATAGTGTAAATTCCTATACAGCCATATTTTTGTAACGTCAAGTCACACATGGTTTGTACGCCTCAATGGCTCCCTTGGTGCAGGATGGCCAAGACTTCCCTCGTAAGTTGCTTATTTAACATTTCTCTCCCATCAGGGAGTACCCATTTCCCGTTCAGGTCACTGGCCCCCATTTCCTTAAGCATTTCTTTTTCTTTTTCTCAAAGATTGGTGTTTCTTGTAAAATGGGTATCCTAGGGGTAAGATAATTCATGGTTACTACCTCAAGCCCTAAGGCCGCTTCTCGGGCCTTTTCGTCCGCTAATCTATTTCCCCTTGCCCAAAAAAAGAGTCGTCTTTTTTTTTTTTTTTTGTCCATTAACATGCACCACGGCAATTTCAGCTGGCAACATCAGATTGACTAGTACCTGTCTGATAAGCTCTTCATGAGCCAGTCCCTTCCCACGGCTGTTAATGAGTCCTTTTTCCTCCCAGATTCTTCCAAATGAGTGTACTGCCCCAAATGCATATCTTGAGTCTGTATATATTGTTTCTTCTTTCCCCTTTAACCTCTGTAATGCTTGATTTAGAGCATACAACTCGCAAGTTTGTGCTGACCACTGGTTGGGCAGTCTCCCCATTTATTTTACTTCATTTTCTATTCCTTCAATTATTGCATATCCCTTATGTCTTTTTCCTTGTATTGTCCTTGAGGACCCGTCTATAAATAACCTTAGTCCTGTATGCAAAGGCACATCCCTGAGATCCACTCTTGCCTTGGTTTGGTAATTTATTAAGTCTAAACAATCGTGTTCCAAGTCAGAGTCTCTGTCCTTATCCTTGCCCTTCCATAGAAAGGTGGCTGGGTTCAAACAAGGAGCTGTTGTTAATACTAGGTCATCTTTTTCAATCAATATCACTTCATATTTTAAGATTCTGGAATCCGTTAACCACCGCCCGGCCTTCTGAGACAAGATTGTCTTAACCTGATGAGGAGTGCTCACAGCCAGGAAGCCTCCAAAAGTCAATTTCCGACTCTCTTCGACTAAGAGGGCGGTGGCTGCTATGGCCTGCACACATTCTGGCCAGCCCCAGGACACTGGATCCAGGAGTCGAGATAGATAGGCTAAAGGTTGTCTTTTATCTCCCCATTCCTGAGTTAAAACTCCTAAGGCAGCTCCCTTATCTATTGTCACAAATAATTCAAATGGCTTATATAGAGACGGTAAAGCTAAAACTGGGGCAGTTACCAGGCTTTGTTTTAATTCTTTAATTAATTTCTCCTCCTCCTTGGTCCAGACAAGAACATTGGGTTCCTCATGCAGGAGTTTAAGATACAACCCCTTTGTTTTCTGTGCATAGGCCTCAATCCATAGGCGGCAATACCCAGTCAATCCCAAAAACTTTCTTAATTCTTTCTTGGTTCCAGGGAGCGGTAGATTAATTATCCCTTGAATCCTTTCGGGATTTATTTTTTGCCTTCCTTCTGTAATTAAATGGCCCAAATACTTAACTTCATTTTCTATATATTGGATTTGGCCTTTGAGACCCTTAACCCTTGTTTTCCCAGAAAATTAAGGAGTCCATCCGTGGCTATTTTCTCCTCAGACTGCTCCTCCCCTGAGAGTAGAATGTCATCCACATACTGTAGTAACATGTCCCCTTCAGGTGGCTTAAATTGTTCCAGAGTTTGTTCTAATATCTGCCCAAATAAATTAGGGGATCCTGTAAATCCTTGAGGTAGAACAGTCCACCTCAACTGTTGTTTGCGCCCTGTCTGGGGGTCTTCCCATTCAAAGGTAAATAAATCCCTACTTTCCGGATCCAATGGGCAAGCCCCAAAAGCATCCTTTAAGTCTATAACACTGAACCATCTGTGTCCATGTGGTATTTTACTCATCAGAGTATACGGGTTTGGTACCACAGGATATCTCTTTTTGACTATTTCATTTACTTTTCTTAAGTCTTGTACTAATCGATAAGAACCATCCATTTTTCGAACTGGCAAAATGGGGGTGTTGAAAGGGGACATACAGGGTTCCAGCAGTCCATCCTTGAGCAACCCCTCAATTATTGGTTGAAGACCTTTCTGCCCCTCTGCCGAAATCGGATATTGTTTCTGTCGTACTACGTCGTGTCCATCCAATAGGGTAATTTTTAAGGGGGGGATTTTTAGTCCTCCCCTATTACCCTCTTTGACCCACACGATGGGGTTTATATCTGCTTCATCTTTCTCTGTCAGAGTATTCATAGTAATAGTCATACACATTCCTTATAAGTGTGGATTTGTAATCCTAGTTGTATCACCAAATCCCGGCCCAGAAGATTACTGCCTGCCTTTGGGACATATAACAGTTGTCCCACAACTGTCCTATTTTTAAATCTCAAACTGGTAGCTTTAAATACAGAAACCGTAAACCCTTCCCCTTTTATGCCGGCCACTGACGCCCATTGGTCCGATAGCTCCAACCCCAAGGGAATATAATTTAAAGAAGTCTTGCTTGCCCCGGTATCAACTAAGAATATCACTTCCTCCTCCCAGGGTCCCACCCTCCAATTTATAAAGGGCTCTTGGTGGGATCTATAGCTAAAGAGCCCCTGACTCCTCTATTCTATGTCTTCAAAGTTCATGATTGGAATTACTTTCTCTTCCTTCTTTAACTCTGGGCATTCTCTCTCAAAATGCCCCAGTCTCCCACAACGATAGCATCCACTAGATGATCCTGGGCAATAGTGAGATGATCTATGCCATGGCAGTCTCCTACCCTGCCCCACGATCTGACCTTCCACCCCCTGCTTCCTTCTTCCCCAGCCTTGAGCCCAACATGGATTCTATTGTTCTTAAATCCTGGTCCCCTGTTCTCATAGGAAAATTCCCCAAATCCCTCCTGCACTTTTCTAATTCTCTTTTTAATCTACAGTGCGTTTTTGGAGGGGAGGGGGCGTTCATTGCCCCATCTTGTTGTCCCTGATGCTCTGTTACAGGCGCAGGGGAAGGGAGAATTTGATTACCAGGGTTATGGGAAGGGGGAGGAGGTTTATAAGGAGGGGGTAAATACTTAAGGGGGTCCCATGATTGAGCTTCTGGAGGCTTTTCATCCCCAGTTTCTTCCCGTTCCTCCTGTTCCACCTTTAAGGTAAAAAGGTGTTCAGTCCTTTGTTGGACCCAGTAGGAGGTGTAGTCAGACTCCTCTTGTGAAAAAGGGGCCTTTGAATTCACATAGAAGTTTAAGTCTTGACATAACCAGTTCTCAGTTGACCCATATTTTGGCCTGTGATGGTTTAATCCCTGCCGGGGTCTGAGACCACGCAGCCGCTGCCCCTCCCCCACAAAGGGAGTGAAATACAAAGCCCCAATCTGAGATAAGGACAGGTTTAATACAGCACTGCAATAGCAACACAACAAACAGCAACAATAAGAATAACAGTGATAACAATGAACAGAGCAAAGTATATCTACCAATACAGGAGTGAGAGGAGCAGATGTATAAAACCACACGCCCCGCGCTCCCGCGCCAGGAATGTGACGTCCGCATGGTATCTGAATAACCCAGCTAGAGCTCCCCCCGCCACTGCTGGGGAAACTTAACCGTATCCTGGTTAAACCAGGACATGGCCAAAAAGCCTTATGTGCCAAAATGGGCTCCTTTGTCCACACAAAAACACAATAATGTATCATTTTCTTTTTGTCCTTCCCCTTTGTATTCAGAACGTTCCTCCATTGTATCAACATTCTCCCCAACGGACTGTCCGGGGGAATGTTTTCAGGGACCTTCCCTGAATTCCCACTAAGCCTAGCCTTTTTGTTCCCCCTTTTTTTTTTTTTACCTGAGACTTCTGGTCGTTTTCCTCGTGGCACAGCAGAACCGCCACTGCGGACTCCGCCCTCAGCCCGTACTAACGTACGGCTCACTCGCTCCCACCCACCAGAATCTCCCAGACCACCAAGGCAGTACTTAACAGTCCAATTTTCTTACCTTGGTCCATGCACAGAGTTGCCTGGTCTAGGTCTAACAGTGCTTTCCGGGGTTCCTTTTATTTTTTTTTTTTTTTTTTGTCCTTCTGCCCCCAGTGGTTCACAAGGCCCGTCTATATTATCAGTCTCAGGATCTCAGTCGGTCCCCGTGGAGTCACCGTCGATGATTCGCGAGACCGTTGAAATCAACAGGGCGCGCCTCCTCGCCCTCAACGGTGGAGACTCCCAGGCGACGACTTCGCTCCCGGACGAGCCCCCAAATTGTGAGAAACGCTCAGTTGCCAATTATCAACGGCTCAGACAGGATGTGGTGTGAAGCACTCTTTATTACGTTCTTGCAAGACCGGGCGCCCCCATCAGGTGGACGCACCTAACAGCCATCGTGCAATGGTTTATATCCCTTTCTCCCGACCGCCAGTTCCCTCCCCTGATTCCTCATTGGCTGAGTACTACAGGGTGTACAGACTTCCCGAACCGCCTACCGATACGCCCCTTCATGTATGTGTTCATACGTCGCATGTTCATGGAAATGAACCTTGGCTTTCTCCAGGGCAGAGAAGTTAATATGCATGAGCTCATCACGCAAGCGTACTAAGAGGGAAAAGTTCGAAATTCAGGTTCCCCAAGTCTGCATCCATCTAAAGCCAGTTCCAAGTACTGGGTCATCACGGTTGACAAAAAGACCACTTGTCTTCTAGCCCTAGGCCAGGGATTTCAATGGTTGTGAATTGCTCTTGTTGATTGCTTTGGTGAATCGCTCCTGCCCTTCCCATCAGGCTTATTATGCGAAAACAACATTCTTTCCCTTACAAGTGGATAGCCATTTTTTTTTCCCACAAGAATGATTTGGGACTGATTCCTTAGGAGGCAGTGGGCTCTGGGAACCCCAACATATGGCTTCTCCTGAGGGTAATTGGCTCTCCTGTTGGCCAGGGCCACAATTAGTACCCACGTTCCAGATTATGTTATCCCCTGTGGGATGAGGGAACTTGCGGTCGGGAGAAAGGGATATAAACCATTGCACGATGGCTGTTAGGTGCGTCCACCTGATGGGGGCGCCCGGTCTTGCAAGAACGTAATAAAGAGTGCTTCACACCACATCCTGTCTGAGCCGTTGATAATTGGCAACTGAGCGTTTCTCACAATTTGGGGGCTTGTCCGGGAGCGAAGTCGTCGCCTGGGAGTCTCCACCGTTGAGGGCGAGGAGGCGCGCCCTGTTGATTTCGACGGTCTCGCGAATCATCGACGGTGACTCCACGGGGACCGACTGAGATCCTGAGACTGATAATATAGACGGGCCTTGTGAACCACTGGGGGCAGAAGGACAAAAAAAAAAAAAAAAATAAAATGAACCCCGGAAAGCTCTGTTAGACCTAGACCAGGCAACTCTGTGCATGGACCAAGGTAAGAAAATTGGACTGTTAAGTACTGCCTTGGTGGTCTGGGAGATTCTGGTGGGTGGGAGCGAGTGAGCCGTACGTTAGTACGGGCTGAGGGCGGAGTCCGCAGTGGCGGTTCTGCTGTGCCACGAGGAAAACGACCAGAAGTCTCAGGTAAAAAAAAAAAAAGGGGGAACAAAAAGGCTAGGCTTAGTGGGAATTCAGGGAAGGTCCCTGAAAACATTCCCCCGGACAGTCCGTTGGGGAGAATGTTGATACAATGGAGGAATGTTCCGAATACAAAGGGGAAGGACAAAAAGAAAATGATACATTATTGTGTTTTTGTGTGGACAAAGGAGCCCATTTTGGCACGTAAGGCTTTTTGGCCAAAATATGGGTCAACTGAGAACTGGTTATGTCAAGACTTAAACTTTCGTTGTGGGAGACTGGGGCATTTTGAGAGAGAATGCCCAGAGTTAAAGTAATTCCAATCATGAACTTTGAAGACATAGAATAGAGGAGTCAGGGGCTCTTTAGCTATAGATCCCACCAAGAGCCCTTTATAAATTGGAGGGTGGGACCCTGGGAGGAGGAAGTGATATTCTTAGTTGATACCGGGGCAAGCAGGACTTCTTTAAATTATATTCCCTTGGGGTTGGAGCTATCGGACCAATGGGCGTCAGTGGCCGGCATAAAAGGGGAAGGGTTTACGGTTTCTGTATTTAAAGCTACCAGTTTGAGATTTAAAAATAGGACAGTTATGGGACAACTGTTATATGTCCCAAAGGCAGGCAGTAATCTTCTGGGCCGGGATTTGGTGATACAACTAGGATTACAAATCCACACTTATAAGGAATGTGTATGACTATTACTATGAATACTCTGACAGAGAAAGATGAAGCAGATATAAACCCCATCGTGTGGGTCAAAGAGGGTAATAGGGGAGGACTAAAAATCCCCCCCTTAAAAATTACCCTATTGGATGGACACGACGTAGTACGACAGAAACAATATCCGATTTCAGCAGAGGGGAGGAAAGGTCTTCAACCAATAATTGAGGGGTTGCTCAAGGATGGACTGCTGGAACCCTGTATGTCCCCTTTCAACACCCCCATTTTGCCAGTTCGAAAAATGGATGGTTCTTATCGATTAGTACAAGACTTAAGAAAAGTAAATGAAATAGTCAAAAAGAGATATCCTGTGGTACCAAACCCGTATACTCTGATGAGTAAAATACCACATGGACACAGATGGTTCAGTGTTATAGACTTAAAGGATGCTTTTGGGGCTTGCCCATTGGATCCGGAAAGTAGGGATTTATTTACCTTTGAATGGGAAGACCCCCAGACAGGGCGCAAACAACAGTTGAGGTGGACTGTTCTACCTCAAGGATTTACAGGATCCCCTAATTTATTTGGGCAGATATTAGAACAAACTCTGGAACAATTTAAGCCACCTGAAGGGGACATGTTACTACAGTATGTGGATGACATTTTACTCTCAGGGGAGGGGCAGTCTGAGGTGAAAATAGCCACGGATGGACTCCTTAATTTTCTGGGAAAACAAGGGTTAAGGGTCTCAAAGGCCAAATCCAATATATAGAAAATGAAGTTAAGTATTTGGGCCATTTAATTACAGAAGGAAGGCAAAAAATAAATCCCGAAAGGATTCAAGGGATAATTAATCTACCGCTCCCTGGAACTAAGAAAGAATTAAGAAAGTTTTTGGGATTGACTGGGTATTGCCGCCTATGGATTGAGGCTTATGCACAGAAAACAAAGGGGTTGTATCTTAAACTCCTGCACGAGGAACCAAAACCTAGCGCTGCTTCCCCTCCACCAGCTAGCCGAACCCGTAATCGAGAAAAGCAGAAACAATTAGAAAATAGTGGGGCAGAGGTTTGGGGAGGCGTTGGCGGCGGCGGGCGGCCCCTAGGACCGCGGCACGACCCCGCGCCAGGACGCGGCCCCCCCGCGGTGCCGCAGGGAGGGGGCCCGGCCGCGGCTGCGCCCCCGCGGGGGCTGCGCCGAGCGCTCCGGTCTGAGCGCGCTGCTGGAGGAGCCCGGCCGGGGAATAAAGCGGCGAGCGAGGAGGAAAAAAAAAAAAAAAATTTACGAATGTATTCGGGAGTAGACCCTGCATCCCCGGTGGGGGAGGCTTTATTAAAAACTCAATTCGTGACCAAATTATGGGGAGATATTAGAAAGAAGTTAGAAAAATTCGATGATTGGCAAGAGCGGGGTCTACAGGAATTGTTAAGAGAAGCGCAGGAGGTGCGTGTTAGAAGAGATGAGAATAGGTTTCAGAAACTAAAAGAAACACTGGCTGAGCCTCCAGTGCTAAGTTTGTTGGATGTTAAAAAGCCTTTTCAATTATTTATAACTACCTCAAATCAAACTGCTTATGGGGTTCTGCCCCAAGATTAGGCTGGAAGTAAGAGACCAATTGGATATTTTTCAAAATTATTAGATCCCTTAAGCAGGGGCTGGCCAACATGCTTACAGTCTTTAGTAGCAGCAGCCTTACTGATTGAAGAGGCACGAAAGGTGACTTTTGGAGCGATTATCACAGTGTTTTCCCCTCATGATGTGCGTGGGGTACTGCAGCAAAAGGCTGAGAAATGGCTCACTGATAGTCGGCTATTGAAATATGAGACTGTCTTAATGAGAGCACCAGAATTAGAACTGAGAGTAACCGGTGCTCAAAACCCTGCTCAGTTTTTATATGGAGATCCTAGGGGTGAATTAAGTCACAGTTGCATCGAAGCAATAGAATTACAAACAAAGATAAGACCTGATCTAGAACAAACTGAATTATCTGAAGGCAAAAGGTTGTTTATATGTAATGGAACAAGAAGCAGATTATAGGAAAAAGATATATAACCCTCAGGAGTTAACCGAGACTCAAAAATTGGGGACCACTGTGGTGAATGGGAAGTGGATCCTTCTAGACAATAGGGATACAAGGAGAATTGCAGAGGACTCTGCAAACCAGACCAGAATTGAAACAAAACTTTTGGGCGATAGGTACAGTGTAAAAGAGATTAATGAAAACCAGTTAAGTATTCGAGCCACAAACAATAAGAAAGATCTTGATAGCTGTTCAGTGCATACCATTAATGGCACATCATGGATAAAAAGCAGGCACTCTGATCTTTTACCTGGTGACACAAATATTAATGAATGTGACCCTAAAATCAATATGTTTGAGAAAACTGAACGTATGTCATGTATTTCTACCAGCAAAACAATTTCTGCAATGAATGAAAGGATCCAAATAGATTTCACAGAACTACCGAAAGTTAGGAGATGCAAATATTTACTGGTAATAGTAGATCAATTAACTCACTGGGTAGTGAGATGAGGAGCTAGGAAATTAAAATAGAATATAGAAATTAGGCACTCAAGAAATGAAGGTATAACTTAGTTTAGAGATAAAGATGGAAGACTTAGAGATCAGGCTAGGGGCTAGAGGCCCATTAGTTAAAAGATAACTAAGATTGAATAGGATAATAGATCCTAGTCGATGGGCCAGAGAGCAGAACAATATGGAAACCCTGATTAATGGAAGCTGTGAGGGAACGCTTCCTGATGGAATAGGAAGACAGCCCTAAAAACTGGTCAAAACCAACCCTATGGTCCGGCCCGAGTCCAGGAGGCTACAGAGACTGCGCAAGGAACGGAGGTAAAAAGTTCAACAGTGAGGAAGAGGAGCTACTTCATCTCTGTGACCCCAGCCCACGACCACCGGGACACACTGCGCAGACGTGACTAGGAGGAGACCGGGGCGGAACATATGAAAAAGACTTTCAGACTCATTATAATACGAAGCGGGGATAGGTCATGCATATGTATAGGCATATTATGAATATGTGATGCTTTGTAGCATAAAGCCAAGACAAGGTGCCACGAGAGGTGTGCACGTTTGTGGTGGAGCGATCCCCCGTGCGTCTCAGCGCTGAATAAACATACCTACTTTATAACCTTATAGGTTGTGGAGTCGTGTTTCCGCAAGTCAGGTAGAAGCTTTTCCTACCACCAGAGCGACTGCCCAGTCAGTAGCTAAAATATTATTGGAACAAATTATACCACGATTTGGAATTGTGAAAGTGTTTGATTCGGATCAGGGTACTCATTTTACATCAAAAATTATAAAGTTAATTACAGAAGCTCTGGGCATCACTTGGGACTATCACACTCCATGGCATCCACAAAGTTATAGACGGGTAGAGCGAATGAATCAGACCTTGAAACAACAGTTACCTAAATTAATGATAGAAACCAAATTCTCATGGATTAAATGCTCACCCTTAGCCTTACTTCATATTAGGACTATGCCAAATTCAGAGACAGGCCTCTCACCTTTTGAGATGTTATATGGGATGCCATATTCCCAAGGTATGCCTTTAGGGCATCCATTAATAGAAGACATGACAATTCAACAATATATTATAACTATTGAGAAAAACCTAAAGGAATTAAGAATAAAAAGAATATTAGCCCAGACAACTCCTTTAGGATTTGCAGTACACAAAATACAACCCGGAGATAAAGTAATGATCAAAACTTGGAAGGAGGACAGCTTATCTCCTAGATGGGAAGGACCATTCCTGGTATTGTTGACTACGGAGACAGCTGTAAGAACTGCTGAAAGAGGATGGACTCATATTTCCAGGGTAAAAGGACCAGTTACAGGTGAACCCAATTAGAAGATCGAGTCAGCACCTGGAGATCTGAAGCTTCGAATACGATGGAGCTAAAATAAGACTGGACTTATTAAAACAGACTGAGTGACACCGATAGTAGTGAGATCCTGAATCGTCTACATGAACCCTGTGTGTATGTACATATGTTAAAAAGTTGTAATATCTATGATTTTCGGTTTTAGACTGTTTTGCATAAAAACATAGATCAGTTGAACAAAGAAATTAGAAAAAAAAAAAAAAAGTAAAAGGGCGTGAGGGAAAAGCTGAGGATAAGTCCAAGTGAGGGCAAGACCGGATTGGCCTCCATTTTTGCTGTTAAGAAGACACGAACCCGACCGTTGGCAGCAACCCAATGGGTCCAGGGGTAAACAGAAAAATGTGCCATACCAGACCTCACTATGGTAGCTGGCTTTTTCTCCTCACTGTGTATGTTAGCCTCATAATGGCTAAAAAGAGTCAAAATGCTACCAACTCATATGACCCCTTTGAAAATAATGAGTTTGTTTTATTAACAAAGACTATAAGTAAAACCTTCAATTTAAGTCACTGCTGGGTTTGTGGGGGACCTTTGGGATTATCAAGCTGGCCGTGGGTCTCTATACCGCCTCCCCATCACAGATAGCAAACGTGGAATGGCTGGAATGGCAATCTATGGTCCTGGTTACCTGGAACACCGTGGGTAAAACAGCTTTGATTTTATCTGTTGTGTACATTTGCTGCCCTAATGTTTATACCATGTATGATTCCATGTTTTATTAAATTGATTCATTCAGTCATTCAAGGTGTGAGAAACGCTCAGTTGCCAATTATCAGCGGCTCAGACAGGATGCGGTGTGAAGCACTCTTTATTACGTTCTTGCAAGACCGGGCGCCCCCATCAAATGGACGCGCCTAACAGCCATCGTGCAATGGTTTATATCCCTTTCTCCCGACCGCGAGTTCCCTCCCCTGATTCCTCATTGGCTGAGTACTACAGGGTGTACAGACTTCCCGAACCGCCTACCGATACACCCCTTCATGTATGTGTTCATACGTCGTATGTTCATGGGAATGAACCTTGGCTTTCTCCAGGGCGGAGAAGTTAATATGCATGAGCTCATCACGCAAGCGTACTAAGAGGGAAAAGTTCGAAATTCAGGTTCCCCAAGTCTTTCGGTATCTGCATCCATCTAAAGCCAGTTCCAAGTACTGGGTCATCACGGTTGACAAAAAGACCACTTGTCTTCTAGCCCTAGGCCAGGGATTTCAATGGTTGTGAATTGCTCTTGTTGATTGCTTTGGTGAATCTCCTGCCCTTCCCATCAGGCTTATTATGTGAAAACAACATTCTTTCCCTTACAGTGATGAAGCTCAATCTTGCCAAAATGAAAAACACAAAGAAAAAAGTAACGTATGATGCTTGTGTGATGTTTTATTTTGGTTGCATTGAAAACGTTGAAAGAAATGCAGAAGGCAAGAAATACAATTTTCACAGTGCAAATAAAATCCTTACCTGTTCGGACTCTTATATTTGGTCTTGAAAGTCTCTGGGTCTTGTAAATTCTTTCTGATGACAGCTTTTAGTGATTAAAATATCACTGTGCTCCCTGTAACTGCAGGATTCCTAACCTCAGCAATGAAAAGTTTTGTTTTATTTTAGTATTGTAGTTCTGCCTAGAATGTGTGCAGGTCCTTCACCCTCCCTCCTACACAGGAGGCTGTAAATTACACACTGTACAATGCTGGGGTTAAGAGGACAAGAGATGCTTAAGGGGAAGAGGAATAAAGGAAATAATTGAGGGGATAGCGTGATACCAGGTAAGCAGCTCTTTATAGTTTCACTGATGAGTCTGATCGAGAAACACTGTAGCCCTGTAGGCATATCACCTGAGCTAATCAGCCCCACTGCAACTATTCCAAAAGCCCTAGTTTGTGTCTTGTGGATGATACAAGGAAATGATCACCTACTTTGCAACTTATTTATTTATAGCAACTTATAATGATTTCTGAATATTGCTTAATAATCCTGCTTGCCCTGACTGTTCTATGGAAGCTTACCAAGGACTGCTGTGTTCATCAAAACAAAGCAGTTTTCTGTGGAAACTTACCAAGAATTACTATGTTCAGCAAAAATAAGAGACATGTCCTTGGAAAGCAGATGGGTTCTAACAAGTTTATGGATAGATAGCCATATATGGGTGGTAGAAATTAATAGACTGGTGCTTTTAGATAAGATAGAGGTGGTAAACCAGCTGGAATCACTCTTGTTATTCAAGAAATTGGCTAAGAGAATCTGCGCATGCTCCAGGGAAAAGTACAAGGTGAGAAAGACTACGAGCCTTCCTCCCAAAGCCCCCTGAAGACGCCCCCCAGGAGGCAATGCGCAGGTGCAAAGAGAACATAAACTGCTGACACCAGCCTCTAGAACTAACCCAGCCTTACTCATGCATATGTATGTTTGTGTTATGTAATCCAATGAATATGTATATCCACACTCGATAAGTTTTTGATAAAATGTGCTGGGGGTGTGCAAGCTTTGTGGAGAAATCCCCTTGCACCCCGGCCGGAGTAAACATACCTGCTGTATAACTCTATTCGAGTTGTAGAGTCTGTTTTCCACAAGTCATGGGACCCTGTGATGTGCTGTGGAGAGTACTAGCTTGTCTTGAGCTGGCACTGTGCCATGCTGCATTATAAAGTGTGAAAATGCAACCCCCTTACACTGAAACTGAGGCCATCTTCACTCATTCGACCTGTTATGCACTGTTCAAGGAAGCACTTCAAAATACTGCTATAGACCTTTCCAGAAGTTCAGGCATTTTGGCAGAGGTGTTTTGATGCCTGCATGGATCACTGACCATTAAAACAGAAATCATGACGTTGAATTCAGTGTTTAGCCTTAATATGGAAAAGCAGTAGTTTGTTCTGAAGACACTGTTATTTATCTGAAAGCATGACATCTTCTAAAGCCAGTCTCATTTACGGGGTCAAAGAGATGAAGAAAGGGATTAAATGTTCTACCCCTGTCACAAACAGGCATTGGACAGCTGAAAACGTATCTCCAAAACATTTCCAAAACTCTCCCTCTTTGCCACTTGGGGAAAAGAGCTCTCCAAAGAAAGTGAAGCTAGGCCTCCAGCATCCCTCAAGTGCTACAAAAACAAAGGCATGTCCTGCAGCACTTCAGCTACTGAATGTCCCTTTTACCTCTACCCCCAGGGGAATCAATGAAGGACATGCCTACAAAGAAAATCCCAGCTCATCATGGTTTCACCACACTAGCCCAGTTAAGGGAATCCTACAGCTAGCACATCCCCTGAAGAAGAAAACTGATGATCTGTGGCAATTGAGGCACGGACTCTCCATGAAGTGCAAAAGGAAAGACCCTTTATTATTACAATAGTACATACTTATGCTCTGGTTAAAGCTCTTACTTCATAATTAGCAAATCAGCAATTAGACAGCTATCAACCTTTTCTCCTGTCAGCATAAGACCACTCTAACACGCGCTGTGCAGACCAATCACCTTCTTGTTCACGCGCTGTTCACGTGGCGGTAACTTCTCACAGTTCAGTGCTTTTCCACAGTTCAGTGTTGCAGCTGTCCGTTGTTTTTCCCTGCCACCTTGGCACAACTCGGCAGTTTCTTATCTTTCTCCCAAGGCCTGTTTCTCATCAAAGCCTTGTTGCTTCTTAGGGGCTGCGCAGAGCTGACAGGCCGATGTAGACTTGCCTCTTTCCCACAATGATCTGTCCCCCCCACTCTGAAAAGAACTCCATTGCGAAGGATTTCATCATAAAAAATGCTGCCATGCCGGAAACAAAAGAGAGTGGCCAGAGACAAGTATATGCAAGACAGACCACCTGTCCAGTGCCTCAAAGTCCAGACAGTGCAACCTGTACAGAAACAGCTTGTTTCTAGAGAAGTT
Organism: Strix aluco; assembly: GCF_031877795.1. Lineage (NCBI taxonomy): Eukaryota > Metazoa > Chordata > Aves > Strigiformes > Strigidae > Strix > Strix aluco. Next base: position 5,003,991 of record NC_133970.1, read on the forward strand.
TTTTCCTTTGGAGATGGAAATCTGCCTTCCAATGGCAGACAGGAATGGGGAAACGCCTTTGCTAAACAGTGTGTTGAAACCTGGAAAAATCTGCCTCCATTTCGGAAGGAAAGGGAAGAGCATTTACATCTTTATCACCAGAAGTTTCAGCAGCAAAAATTGAACTATCAGCCTCTGGAGACGTTTTTAACTCAATAAAAGCCCCAGGAGATTCAAGTGAAGCAGGAGCTGAGCCTCACTCCCACAGAAGTACAGAGCAAAATGGTGATGTTACTGATTGTCATTGATTTGATATTGATTTAAGTTGATTTTGGGGTTTATGATAAAAATGATCATAACTAAATAACCAAATAGAATTTTATAAGAATATTAGTTTTATAAAACTTAGAGAATAATTGTATATTGTTTTAAGTAACCATGGAAATATTGTGTAACCATGTAATCAATTATGCTGCTATGAGCTCCTTTGTAAAGCCCCAAACCAAGGCTGCATAGGCCAGTAATAATCATTAGTAAGATAATTATGTTGTCAAAGTACTATTGTTAGACTGATTGGTAAAAGTGACTTATTGTCTTATAGACTAGGGGCTATGTTGTAAGAGAGCCTTGAAGCATGTTAAAGTTGCAATGTGAGCCAAAGTCCTTGAGTCAAGGACATTGGGGGGTCTTTTCTGAGGGGTCACAGTCTCTGGTGGTCGCAAAAGCAGTCCCCAGACTCATTTCAGGACTTCAGTGCGCATGACCAGAAAGAGGCGTGGATATGAAGATGAGTTACGGGAATTAACATGTTTATGTATGAGCACTTGATTAATATGTATTACTGTATCCTATATAATCAGCATGCTACATGGGTTAGGTGTGCGTTGTTGGTGAGATGATTCCCCTACGCATCCGGCCATTAATGAAGGAGTGTCTGCTTATCTACATCACATTGGTGCTGATAAGTTCTTTTATCCCATTTTGGTGACAGTGATGCAGCTGAAAGATCTGGATGACAGTGATTTCAGTGAAGATTCTTTCTCACCTGTCTGTAGTCAAAAGAGCATGAAAAGAAGAAACACCAACAAATGCAGTCAACATTCATTTTTCCTTCATCAAAGAGAACAAGGAACTGAGGAAAAGCAAAAAGGCCAAATGCAACAGTGTGGGAGGCATCGGCCTGTCAGCCCTGCACAGCCTCTGAGAAGCAGCAAGGCTTTGATGAGAAACAGGCCTTGGGAGAAAGATAAGAAACTGCTGAGTTGTGCCAAGGTGGCAGGGAAAAACAATGGACAGCTGCAACGCTGAACTGTGGAAAAGTACTGAACTGTGAGAAGTTACCGCCGCGTGAACAGCGCATGAACAAGAAGGTGATTGGTCTGCACAGCGCGTGTTAGAGTGGTCTGATGCTGACAGGAGAAAAGGTTGATAGCTGTCTAATTGCTGATTTGCTAATTATGAAGTAAGAGCTTTGGCGAGAGCATAAGTATGTACTATTGGAAGAATAAATGGCTTTGCTTGTTATAACTCTCATAAGAGTTGTGCAGGTCCAATATCCTCCCGCAACAAATGGTGACCCCGATGTCCCAGGACGGAGCGCAGAAGACGCCGCGGGAGGATCCCCGGTTGGAGGTACTGTCTGCAGCGGGGTGTGACAGGGAGGATGGAAAACAGTCGATCGATGGAAAATCACCCAGGAGAGGTGATCAATTGGGGGCAGCATGGGGCAGAACATGTCCCCAGGGGAGATGGCCACTGCCAGACTCCTGCTGCATATACTCTCTAAGAGAGGGATAACTTATACTCTAAGAGAGGGATAACTTATAACGAAACTTCTGTACGAAGGTTACTTAAATGGTGCAGAAACCACGGCTATCCTGCCGATACCCTCACAGCCTCTGAATCAGCAAAATGGGCTGAAATAGGTGAACGGTTGTGGGATGCCATTTCCAAGGGGGATCAGCATGCCAGTGAGCTCGCGACCACTTGGAAGTTGGTTTCGGACACTCTTAAAGCGCGGAGTTGGTGGCGGCGGCCCCGGGCGTCCCTGAGCCCCCCCGCCTCAGAGTGACTGCCTGCGGCCATCTGGCACTGCGCGATCGTCTGTCCCACCTCCCCCGAACACCAAAAGCAGCAGTTTTTACAGAAGGTGCTGACATTGTGATGCCGAGTCCCTTGTCCATTCTAAAAGGACTAACTTTAAACCTTTCTGATGGTCAGTGCACTAAAGGCCTTGGTTTAAAAACAAAGAAGGGGGAATTTTCTGGACGCACCACATAATCAACTGGCAATGGCTTTATATATTCTTAATGGTGTTTTGATGTTTGTAGTGTTTGTCATTTGATGTTGTGGGAGTAATAAGTGTAAGGGGCCCCTTTGTGTGGGTGTGTGACTGTTCTGCGGGTGTGAGGCGCAGCCCAGCTGCAGCTGCGGAGTGCGGAGTTCTCTGACCCGCAGTTCCGTTATCCCGCAAGGGAAGCGGCCGGAGAGGAACGAAGCGCAGGGCAGACTCTGTACCAGTGGGGGGGTAGTGCAGGACCAGTGAACATTCCTTAGGACAGAGCGCCCTAGTGCCCGCCCGCTGGGTCACTGGGGCTGCCTGTTTGTTCGGGCTCAGTGTTTGAAGTGTCACAGGTGAGATATCTCCTCTAGCGGGAGGCAGTAATTCTGTGTTAATTGTTGTCTTGAATTTAGGTGTGTACTCTGTGAGGAGAGTGCACCCTTGTACCATCTGCCTGAGGGGATATTGTCAGCTTACTTGGGTAGTGTTTTAAGGTAAAGTACATGAGAAGGGCAGCGGCCAGAGTGGGGGAATAGTCAAAAAGAGTCCCCTAAGCTGTATTTTAAAATGCTGGAAGAAGATAGGGGGACCTCCAGGCGCAAGTGTGAACAAAAAGACACTAATAAAATATTGCAATCAGTGGTGGTTTATAATAATTTAGTCGATACCGATCAGGTGTGGACTTAGCAGCCTCTGAGTCAGTAACATCATTAGATACCACGGTATCCTTGATACCAACAGGAGTATATAGACTGTTGGGAAATGGGAAAAAAAAAAAAAAAAAAAAAAAAAAAAGAGTGCATTATTACTGGGAAGATCATCTACAACCTTACAGGTGTTGTTTGTTTTACCAGGGGTCATAGATGCCGATTATGAAGGGGAAATCAGAATTATGGCCTGGACCCCTGTACCCCCGTGTTCAGTAACAAAAGGGTCAAAAATTGCTCAGCTTGTTTATCTTACTGCGGCTCCCCCTAATAGTGTGCCAAGAAGCTGGGGTGACTCAGGATTTGGATCAGAAGGTACTCCTCAAATATTTTGGGCTCAGACAGTGACACAAGGTTGACCTCTGATAAAATGTACCCTCACTAAAGCAGAAGAATCTGTTGAACTAACAGGCATTTTAGATACTGGTGCGGATGTGACTGTAATATCTGTGAGCAGATTGGCTGTTAGCTCGGGTAACTCAAGTGCTTTTCGGGGTTGGTGGTCATGCTGTAACATTTCAAAGCAAAGATCTCATTCATGTAAGGGGCCCAGAAAACTGGGTAGCAAATATTCATCCATTTATATTGGAAACCCCTATTACATCATGGGGTCGTGACTGTATGGCTCGATGGGGAACTCAAATTGGATCAAACTTGTCTTAAGGGCCACTGCAGCACAACCCACCCCTAAACCCACCCTGAAACTAACCTGGAAAACAGAATCACCTGTGTGGGTGGGTCAGTGGCCCTTGCCAATGGAAAAGCTGCGCTACCTTAAGGATTTAGCACAGGAACCTGTGTGTATCATTGTTCCGGTTACTATGCACATGTTACAGTGGCTAATACAAATGTCTTTGAGCAAGCACGGCTTTCACATGCATTTTTCCACCAAAACGCCAGGGCAATACAAAACCAGTTTTCTTTATCAAGGATCAGGCTAAAGACATCATTGCCACTTGCCCTGAATACCAGAGGACTCCCTCTCTTCAACAGCCAGTGGTGTCAACCCTCGGGGACTCACCTCCTCAGAATTATGGCAATCTGATGTCACTCACTTTGCTGCATTTGGAACGTTAAAATATGTACCTGTGTCTGTTGATACCTTTTCTGGAGCAGTGTTTGCGTCCTGCCATACAGTGGGGAGTCAAGCATCTGACCGGCATTCCCCACTCACCGACCGGACAGGCCATTGTGGAGCGTACGCATGGCACGCTAAAGCATCTATTGCAACAACAAAAAGGGGGAGATGGAGGGTATCAATCTACACCTCACGAAAGGCTAAATAAGACATTATATGCCATGAACTATTTAAACGTTTCCCCTGCCGCACAGGTGCCATCAATATTGAATCACTTCTCATTGCAGATACCAGATCAACAAGAAGTCCAGGGCAAGGCTCAAGTGTCAGCAAAAAACCTGGAAAGTGGTAACTGGGAAGGACCGTATCCTTTAATAACCTGGGGAAGAGGTTATGCTTGTGTCTCCACAGGTCACAGTCCCGGTGGTTACCAGCAAGGTGTGTGCGACCACACCTGAGGCGTGAGAGGCAGCTTTTGGTGGACACTCAGGAGCCGGCTGTGGGTGCTGTGGGTGCCCCTGTGCCGACAGTTTGCGGTCTCTTCGACTGATCATTTAAGCAGAATGTATGGGTAATGCTTGCTGCTGCAATAGGACCAAATACACTGTCTCTGTCCTTAATCACACTACAGTTGCCAACTCTTTTAAGAGAAAATGCTGACAGTAATTGCAACTCCTTAATGAAATATATAGGCTTACTAGTCACTAGTGAAAGATGTAGCTTAGACAAAATGTAGTTATTAATAAGGATGAAATGCTATAAGAATGTGTGTATTCAACTTCCTTTGTTTAGCAATATTAAGAATTAAGAACTCAAGTGTTTGACCTTATTAGAAACTCCCTTGGTTTTCCCCCTTGAGTGGTGGCCAGGCTCTGGGTGGAACCCAACAGGAGGATGAAATCAGATGTTTCCGCTCAAAGAAAATTGCCAGTTATTTTGGCCTGTTGATTTAGAGGCTGGACCTGCTTGCAGCGATGTTGGATGCCTCACCTACGGATGGACGCATCGCGTAGGGTTTCCGGTTTGCGAGGAAGGGCACTCTAAATTCTCGCTGCATCCAGGGTTCCCCAGCAATTGCGGATCTGAATGTTAGTACCCCATTAAGTAAGTGTGCTATTTTGTATGTTCTTTATTTTGTAATACTTAGTCAAAGACTGTCCTAGTCTTTTCAACTAGTAACTGTAACTGCTGTATTGTTCCTAGCCTTCTGTGAAACTATTTTAAGTATGCTGTGTTTTCTGAAGTTTGTCTAAAGCTTAATTGATAAAGCTCTGAAACAAGTCTTGCAGGCGCAGCTATAAAACAAAGAAGGGGGAGATGTGGGAGGCATCGGCCTCTCAGCCCTGCACAGCCTCTGAGAAACAGCTAGGCTTTGATGAAAAACAGGCCTTGGGAGAAAGATAAGAAACTGCCGAGTTGTGCCAAGGTGGCAGGGAAAAACAACGGACAGCTGCAACACTGAACTGTGGAAAAGTACTGAACTGTGAGAAGTTACCGCCGCGTGAACAGCACATGAACAAGAAGGTGATTGGTCTGCACAGCGCGTGTTAGAGTGGTCTTATGCTGATAGGAGAAAAGGTTGATAACTGTCTAATTGCTGGTTTGCTAATTATGAAGTAAGAGCTTTGGCGAGAGCATAAGTATGTACTATTGGAAAAATAAACGGCTTTGCTTGTTATAACTCTCATAGAGTTGTGCAGGTCCGATATCCTCCCGCGACACAACAGGATTTATTTTTTAAATATGCAATACCCATGCAGGAACACAAACTAGATGACAGCTAGGATTGTAGTGAGGGCAGTCCAAAGACAGAGGAATCCATTAAAAATGAAGGCTGCAGCAAAATTCCATCAGACTGGAGCTATGACTTAACTATTGAGTCTTCTCCAAGCAATACTGCAGAAAAACCTTACTGCCTGCAAGAAGATCCTGCTTGTAACTGGAAAAATAGCAAATATTTCCTAGCTGATCACAAACAGTACAAATCCAAACACAGGTGTCTCGTTCACTCCAGTGAAGCCACCTTGACTCCAGAAAAGGATGCTTCAAACCCATATGTTTCTCCTGTACTGAAATTGGGAACTCCAGAGTGCAAAGAGATCAACCTCCAGCATGAAGAGAAGGAAGAATCCACTTCGGATAGACAGGCTGCCCTTGCAAGAAATGTAAAATGGAAAGTTCAAAACAATGGAGTTAACCATTGTGGATCTTCCAGTTGTTCCTCAGAATTCACTTCTGAGCTAATGGCCCCTCCCATGATATCCCTTCTTGACTACAAGGAAACAACTGATACAAAGAAAGTGTCTTCTAACCAAGAGAAGTCCCCCCATGTGAAGCAAATGTTGGACAGGAACATACATGGCTCCCAGAAAAGGTTTGAGGAAGAGGGCTGGCAGTGTATGAGAAGCAGAGCTCTGATGGATAGCATGGGGGAGCAAATGTGTCATGGTGGAAGACACTGCACCCTGCTGTGTTCCCCACAAACAGGGGACAAGTGGCTTTCACCCACCTGCCATGCTTCTGCCTTCTGGGCACAGGTTCATCAAAGCAAGGAGTCATTCACAGTTTTTTGTTGGAAGTGACCTGACAGAAACCTCCACAGCTGAATGCACAGGCTCCAGGGAAAAGAAAGAGGGTGATTTGATTCTCAGTAACTCAATGTGCAAAGAATATTCAGGTGGCAGACAGTGTGATGCTGATTTTCCTGGTAATTCAGGAAAATCTAACTCAAATCAAGGACCCAGTGTTGAGCTCATGGCTCAGGAAATAAATGCTGATATACCTGAAAAGAGCTATTTTTCAGGTGCACCATGCTTGCTCAGTGTGAGAAATATGGATTATGCACTCCAGTCCCCTCTCAAGAAAGCAGCCTACTGTTGCAGCCCACATCAGGACTGAGGAATGAGGACTTCAGTCATTCTGAAGACCCACCCAAGTCAACATTCAGCAACGAGGAAATAGGGTTGCTAAAAAACAAGTTAATGCAGAGTATTTTTACACAAGAGACTTTTGCTGCGGATTCAGGATCTGCAACCAAAGAGAATAAGCCATTAGCAAATAGAAAGAGCCCCTTGGGTATGTCAAACAACAGCTCTCCAAGTGCTACATCAGAGATGGGAAAATGGTACAGGGATGTTGGTGTGCATGCTGGCTTACTGAACTTTCCGCCCACACTGACAATGGAAAAGTACAACCAGCACTTGGGTCAGAAGATTAACAATGTCTGAAAACAAGAAATAGTTACAAGAAGGCCAGAAGAAAAGAATGTGCTCATTAAGGAAGAAACTGATAAAGAAGGGACCTTATGGAATTGCAAAAGCAGGAACTTATCTACTGGCTGTGTGCGGGTAGCAATGTTTGTGGAAAGTACCAAGGGGAGCTACTTTTAGAATGCACAACAATATATAAGGGCTTGCTGGTATTCTTAGAAGGCACAAGAGTATATAAGGGTTTGCTTGCTAATAAAGCTCTGAGCTTGACTTCCAATCATACTGATTGTCTGTGGTCTTGTCTCCTGTGGCCTGCATGGGATTTCATCCCCACAAATGGTGACCCCAACGTGATCTGCTATCAACGTGATCGAAGTGATATACTACCGACTCAGTCAACGGTGGGGACAACGTCCTTCTTAAAGAAGGTAAACACAAGGCAGGGAAGAAATGGCTGCGGGGTGAAGAAACAAAGAAAAAGAGATGAAAGTGTGCACAAGGTGAGCAGCCAGGGGAAGCGCGGTATCTGCGGAAGAAAAGTCGGTCCGGGGGTTTTTAATGAGATCAGTGGACCGGCAGGGTTTATCAATAAACCCAGAAGTGCTGTCCAGATTATTAAAATGGGGACAGCAGACAGGACTTTTTGTCAGACTGAAATATGTTTGACCTAGGACTTTGGGACTCTTTGTGGGAGAACTATGGCAAGCGATCACTATGGGACTGTAACTCAAATTTTTCATGCGGCTGCTGAAATGAAGGATTTGGGGAACAGAGAGTTAGGTACTACTCGGACAGAATCACCCCCACCCGTTGCTTTACCAGTTGGGGCCGCTGAATATGCTGGGTCTTTTGACTGTGATAATCTTTTAGACCCTGACACCATAAATCCTAAAACAGAACCTGGCTTGTGCCCTCCCTTAGCTGGGGATGATCCGTGGGTAAAAGCGAGGCAAGAAGCCTTGGCGCAAGGGGATATGGACATGGCGAGAAAGATTGTTGCTCCTGTAATCTATGAGCCGGGACGTCAGCCACGTTGGGAAGGACTGCATTTTTCTGTTATTAAAGAATGACAGAAAAGCGTTAATGAGGATGGGCTTCAAAACTCCTTTACAACAGGTATACTGGAGGCAATCGCTCATGGGTATCAATTGGTCCCATGGGATTGGCTGGCACTTTTAAAAACGGTACTAACACCGGCACAGTATTCTATCTGGACACCGAGTGTGTGGATCTCTGTACTCAGCATTCGCGCCCCCCCACCTGCAAGCGCGGAGTTGGCGGTGGCGGCCCCAGGCCTCCCCAAGCCCCCCCCACCGCGGGGCCACCCACCCCCAACGCCAAAAGCGGCAGATTTTACAGAAGGTGCTGACACTGGGATGTGGCGCCCCTTGTCTGCCAACACCACATAATCAACAAGCAATGGCTTTATATATTCTTAATGGTGTTTTGATGTTTGTAGTATTTGTCATTTGATGTTGTGTGAGTAATAAGTGTAAGGGGCCCCTTTGTGTGGGTGTGTGACTGTTCTGCGGGTGTGAGGCGCAGCCCAGCCGCAGCTGCGGAGTGCGGAGTTCTCTGACCCGCAGTTCCGTTATCCCGCGAGGGAAGCGGCCGGAGAGGAACGAAGCGCAGGGCAGACTCTGTACCAGTGGGGGGTAGTGCAGGACCAGTGAACATTCCTTAGTACAGAGCGCCCTAGTGCCCGCCCGCTGGGTCACTGGGGCTGCCTGTTTGTTCGGGCTCAGTGTTTGAAGTGTCATAGGTGAGATATCTCCTCTAGCGGGAGGCAGTAATTCTGTTGTGGTGGTTTGACCTTGGCTAAATGCCAGGTACCCACCAAGTCTCTCTATCACTTCCCCCCCACCACTTTTTTTCTCAACAGGGCAAAGAGGGGAAAGAAAATAAGATAGAAAAACCAACCAACCCTTGTGGGTAAAACAACAGCAGTTTTAATATAAGCAAAGCGAAGCAAAGGTCCACGCGCGGAAGCAAAAAAAAGAAAACAGATTTATTCTCTACTTCCCATGAACAGGCGATGTCGGGCCTTCTCAGGAAGCAGGGCTCCGATACGCATAGTGGTTGCCTCGGAGGACCAAGGGTGACCCCACCCCCTTCCTCCTTTCTCCCAGCTTTATACTGAGCAGACGTCATATGGTCTGGAATATCCCTTTGGTCAGTTCGGGTCAGCTGTCCTGGTTGTGTCCCCTCCCAAGATCTTGCCCACCCCATCCCACTGTGGGGTGGGGAAAGTGTCAGAAAGAGCCTTGGTGCTGTGTAAGCACTACTCAGCAGTAGCCACAGCACCAGTGTGCTATCAACACCCTGCCAGCTCCCAACATAAAACACAGCACCATGAGGGCTGCTACAGGGGAAAACCAATTCTGGCTCAGCCAGACCCAGTACAGTCTCCACCTCTTATTCCATACCATTTACGTCATGCCCAGGTCCCACATAACACTCATTTATTCATTCCGTAAGCTTTCTTCACTCCTCCAGATATTCAGTGGCTTGGCTCCCATCTGTCAAGATGGATGTTCAGGACAGGAGCAGTATGTTTGTCTGTTGGACTCCAGCACCGGCTAGGTTTGGGTCATCATCGCACGTATCTGGTTCACTCTTCGTCGTTCCTACTTCCTCCATCACTTCCTGCAACATACAACTCAGCCCACAGACTATTTCCCCCCCAAGGTTAAATCTCCTTGAGGCACACACTGAGTAGCCCCATTCGCCCCCGTTACCCACCAAGTACATTCAGGTCCCTGAGCAAAAACAATCCCACGAGTGGGTTTGCCTTTTCCCAAGGGAGGAGCAATCCACACTGCCTTCCCCAGCCATTTCCCCGTGTGTACTACAGGGACCTTATCTCCTCCCACAGTATGAAGGGGTTTTGTTTGGGCAGGACCAGGACGGTTAACAGATCCTCTGGTGTTAATTAGCCAAGTGGCTTCTGCTAAATTTATATCCCAGTGCTTCCGTCCCCCATTGTCCAATGCTCTCAACACAGTCTTCAACAGTCCATTGTATCTTTCAATCTTTCCAGACGCTTGTGGGTAATAAGGGATGTGATACACCCACTCAATGCCGTGTTTCTTTGCCCAGGAGTTTATGAGATTATTTCGAAAATGGGTCCCATTGTCTGATTCGATTCTTTCAGGAGTACCATGTCCCCATAAAATTTGCCTTTCAAGACCTAAGATGGTATTTCGGGCAGTGGCATGATTTACAGGGTACGTCTCAAGCCAACCAGTAGTTGCTTCCACCATGGTGAGTATGTAGCACTTGCCTTGGCGTGTTCGTGGCAATGGTCCAATATAGTCCATTTGCCAGGCCTCACCCTATCGAAAACTCAGCCATCGCCCTCTGTTCCAGGGAGACTTTACTCGTGTGGCTCGCTTGATTGCAGCACATGTTTCACATTCATGAGTGACCTGTGAGATGGCCTCCATGGTCAGGTCCACCCCTCGATCACGAGCCCATCTGTACGTTGCATCTCTCCCGAGATGCCCGGATGTTTCATGGGCCCATCGAGCTACAAATAGCTCACCCTTGCGCTCCCAGTCCAGGTCCAGCTGAGCTACTTCAATTTTAGCAGCCTTGTCTACTTGCTCATTGTTTTGGTGTTCTTCGGTGGCACGGCTTTTGGGCACGTGGGCAGCTACATGACGTACCTTTAGAGCCACGTTTTCCACTCGGGCAGCGATGTCCTGCTACAGTGCAGCAGCCCAGATGGGTTTACCTCTGCGCTGCCAATTGGTCTTCTTCCACTCCTGTAGCCACCCCCACAGGGCGTTAGCCACCATCCAGGAGTCAGTGTAGAGATACAGTACTGGCCACTTTTCTCGTTCAGCAATCTTTAGGGCTAGTTGGATCGCTTTTACTTCTGCAAACTGACTTGACTCGCCCTCTCCTTCAGTGGCCTCAACGACTTGTCTTGTGGGGCTCCACACAGCAGCTTTCCACTTCCGATGGTTTCCTACCACACAACAGGATCCATCAGTAAACAGAGCATACCGCCTTTCATCTTCTGGTAACTCGTTATATGGCGGTGCCTCTTGGGCACGAGCCACCTCCTCAGGCAGTGCTCCAAAATCTCTGCCTTGTGGCCAGTCCATGATCTCTTCCAGGATCCCTGGACGGTTGGGTTTTCCCAGTCGAGCTCGTTGCGTGATTAACGCTACCCATTTACTCCAGGTAGCACTGGTTGCATGGTGCGTAGAAGGGATGTTTCCTTTGAACATCCAATGTAATACAGGCAATCGCGGTGCCAAGAGGAGCTGTGCTTCTGTACCAACAACTTCGGAAGCGGCTCGAATCCCCTCATATGCTGCCAATATCTCCTTTTCAGTTGGAGTGTAGTGGGCTTCTGATCCTCGATATCCCCAGCTCCAAAATCCTAATGGTCGACCTCGAGTTTCACCTGGTATCTTCTGCCAGAGGCGCCATGTGAGGCCATGCTCCCCAGTCGATGTGTAAAGTATATTTTGCACATCTGGTCCTGTCCGAACAGGCCCAAGAGCTACCGCCCGAGCTATCTCCTGTTTGATGTGCTCAAAGGCTTGTTGTTGCTCAAGACCCCACTCAAAATGGTTCTTCTTTCGGGTTACTTGATAGAGAGGGCTCACCAGCTGACTGTAACCTGGAATGTGCATCCTCCAAAATCCCACAAGTCCTAAGAAAGCTTGTGTTTCCTTCTTGTTGGTCGGTGGAGACATAGTTGCTATCGTGTTGACAACCTCCATAGGCACATGGCGGCGTCCATCTTGCCATTTTATTCCCAAGAACTGAATCTCCTGTGCTGGTCCCTTGACCTTGCTTTTCTTTATGGCAAACCCAGCTCTCAGAAGAATCTCAATTACTCTTTGTCCTTTCTTGAACACTTCTTCTGCCTTGTTGCCCCACACAATGATGTCATCGATGTACTGTAGATGTTCAGGGGCATCACCCTTTTCCAGTGCAGTTTGAATTAGTCCATGACAAATAGTGGGGCTGTGCTTCCACCCCTGGGGCAGTCGATTCCAGGTATACTGGACACCCCTCCACGTGAAAGCAAACTGTGGCCTGCACTCTTCTGCCAAAGGAATTGAAAAGAATGCATTGGCAATGTCGATTGTGGCGTACCACTTGGCTGCCTTTGACTCCAGTTCATATTGGAGCTCTAACATATCTGGTACAGCAGCACTCAGTGGTGGCGTCACTTCGTTCAGGCCACGATAATCTACTGTTAATTCCACCCTCCGTCAGACTTTTGCACCGGCCATATTGGGCTCTTAAAAGGCGAATGTGTCTTACTGATGACACCTTGGGTCTCCAGTTGACGGATCAGTTCTTGGATGGGAGCCAGAGAGTCTCAGTTTGTGCGATACTGCCGTCGGTGCACGGTTCTCATAGCACTTGGCACCTGTTGTTCTTCAACTCGCAACAGTCCTACAACAAAAGGATCTTCAGAGAGGCCAGGCAGATTAGACAACTGTTTGACCTTCTCTGTGTTCACACTGGCCACACCAAAAGCCTATTGGTATCCTTTTGGGTCTTTGAAGTACCCCCTCTTGAGGTAGTCAATGCCCAAGATACAAGGGGCTTCTGGGCCAGTTACAATGGGATGTTTTTCCCACTTGTCCCCGGTCAAGATAACCTTGGCCTCCAGTACTGACAGTTCTTGACATCCCCCTGTCACTCCTGAGATCCAGATAGGTTCTGCCCCTCTATAACCTGATGGTATTAACGTACACTGTGCTCCGGTGTCGACTAAAGCCTGGTACTTCTGTGGATTTGATGTGCCAGGCCATCGAATCCACACTGTCCAATACACCCGATCATCCCTTTCCTCCTCCTGGCTGGAGGCAGGGGCCCTCTATTCCCGTTCTTGGTCAGAGTATTCACTGTCTGACCCTTGCCGTGCCAGGCCGGAAACTCCTTCATCAGGGCCAAGGGAGGTGATCTCAGTCTTCCTGTATCTGGGAGATCGCTGATTACTTTCTTGTGGTTTCACACCAGCTACATTAACAACCTTCTTGGATGTCTTCTTCTTGGCAGGGGTCTTTCCTCGCAATTCATGTACACGAGCTTTCAACTTGAAGGTGGGTTGACCATCCCACTTCCTCATGTCCTCCCCCTGGTCACACAGGAAGAACCAAAGTTCGCCACGTGTCATGCGCCTGGGGTTCCCTTTCCCTCTGACTGGGGCGGAAGAGAACTGATTTCTTGGGGTGCTCCTGACATCTAGGGCGCTCGCCCATAGAGGTGAGGAGGTACCAAGACTCTCTTCAAAGTTCTGAAGCCAGGAAGAGACTGCCTCCACAGCTGGTGTATATCTTAGTCCTTCTCCCACATCCATTGCGGGATAGTACATCGCGGCCAAGCCGGCAGAATACGAGGATGGCGCACCTTTAATCACCTTCCTCCACATGGCCCGTGTGCACAGGACATCCTCTGGATTTTTAGGGGCTTCATCATTATCTGGATCACCATAGATGACTTCCAGCACTGCTAATTCTCTCAGGTACTGGACACCTTCATCTGCAGTAGCCCACTTCGCTGGGGAGTTGTCCATAAGATTTTCCTTGAAAGGATATCTTGCTCTAACACTTGAAAGGAGCCGTCTCCACAGACTGCAAATTCCTGTTTCTTTTCCAATTCCCCTTTCAATTCCTCAATTTCTAGCAAGGGAACCCAGCTGTTGGGCTTCCTTACCTTCCAGCTGCTGAGCATCAGCCCCATTATCCCAGCATCGAAGCAGCCAGGCAGCAATCCGCTCACCCGGCTGGCGGCTATAGTCTTTCCGCAGATCTCGCAGTTCTGATGACGTCAGGGACCGGGTAGTTTCTGCCTCCTGTTTGAGTTCTGTTATTCCCTCTTCTGACCCCTTTGCTGAAGGATCCGCTTCTTCCTCCTCTTTCTCCTCCCTTATTAATCGAGGGTATGGACCTGTTGTTCTCCTTGTCCACTGTTTCTTTTTTACTACTGGGGCAATCTCTGCTGTTGTTGTTATTGTTTGAGTCCCCATCTCCACCACAGTCCTTTGAGAGCACTGAACTGCAGCTCGATAAGCACAGGCCAGGCCCCAGTACAGCGCTAGGAGTTGCTGATTTTCACTGGGATAGGCAAGGCACCCTTCGATCAGGTGTTGTGTCAGGTTTGCGGGGTTGCTTGCCTGTTCAGGGGTAAGATCCCAGGCTACAGGAGGTGATAACCGTCCTAGGAATCTGCCCAAATCCTTCCACTCCCCCTGCCACCCAGGGACAGGCCGCCTCAGGGCACATTTTGGTATTATCTCACCCAGAATTTGCCTTCTCTTACACCAAAAACCTACCGAGCTCTACACAGCCCACAAGAGGCATTAATGAACAGTATCAAAGAGCTAACGTAAGGATTAATAAGTACCTCGGGAGCCTGCAGAATAAAACCACTCATGATGTTCCCAATTTCTTCCAGCATGTTCCCGAGCTTAGCAAAATAAAGATAAGCAGAGCAATAAACAAACCCGTGACCAGCACAAGAGCTTGTCGCTTACTAACTGCTATAGCTATAGCACAATTAATGTAAAACTGCTGTTGTCTTCCCCACGTTGGGCGCCAAAAAAGACTGTGGTGGTTTGACCTTGGCTAAATGCCAGGTACACTCCAAGTTGCTTTATCACTTCCCCCCTTCCCCCTTTTCTTCTCAACTGGGCAAAAGGGGGAAAGAAAATAAGATAGGAAAAAAAACCAACCCTTGTGGGTAAAACAAAAGCAGTTTTAATATAAGCAAAGCGAAGCAAAGGTCTGTGCATGGAAGCAAAAAGAAAACATATTTCTTCTCTACTTCCCATGAACAGGCGATGTCGGGCCTTCTCAGGAAGCAGGGCTCCAGTACGCATAGTGGTTGCCTCGGAGGACCAAGGGTGATCCCACCCCCTTCCTCCTTTCTCCCAGCTTTATACTGAGCAGACGTCATATGGTCTGGAATATCCCTTTGGTCAGTTCGGGTCAGCTGTCCTGGTTGTGTCCCCTCCCAAGATCTTGCCCACCCCATCCCACTGTGGGGTGGGGAAAGTGTCAGAAAGAGCCTTGGTGCTGTGTAAGCACTACTCAGCAGTAGCCACAGCACCAGTGTGCTATCAACACCCTGCCAGCTCCCAACATAAAACACAGCACCATGAGGGCTGCTACAGGGGAAAACCAATTCTGGCTCAGCCAGACCCAGTACAGTCTCCACCTCTTATTCCATACCATTTACGTCATGCCCAGGTCCCACATAACACTCATTTATTCATTCCGTAAGCTTTCTTCACTCCTCCAGATATTCAGTGGCTTGGCTCCCATCTGTCAAGATGGATGTTCAGGACAGGAGCAGTATGTTTGTCTGTTGGACTCCAGCACCGGCTAGGTTTGGGTCATCATCGCACGTATCTGGTTCACTCTTCGTCGTTCCTACTTCCTCCATCACTTCCTGCAACATACAACTCAGCCCACAGACTATTTCCCCCCCAAGGTTAAATCTCCTTGAGGCACACACTGAGTAGCCCCATTCGCCCCCGTTACCCACCAAGTACATTCAGGTCCCTGAGCAAAAACAATCCCACGAGTGGGTTTGCCTTTTCCCAAGGGAGGAGCAATCCACACTGCCTTCCCCAGCCATTTCCCCGTGTGTACTACAGGGACCTTATCTCCTCCCACAGTATGAAGGGGTTTTGTTTGGGCAGGACCAGGACGGTTAACAGATCCTCTGGTGTTAATTAGCCAAGTGGCTTCTGCTAAATTTATATCCCAGTGCTTCCGTCCCCCATTGTCCAATGCTCTCAACACAGTCTTCAACAGTCCATTGTATCTTTCAATCTTTCCAGACGCTTGTGGGTAATAAGGGATGTGATACACCCACTCAATGCCGTGTTTCTTTGCCCAGGAGTTTATGAGATTATTTCGAAAATGGGTCCCATTGTCTGATTCGATTCTTTCAGGAGTACCATGTCCCCATAAAATTTGCCTTTCAAGACCTAAGATGGTATTTCGGGCAGTGGCATGATTTACAGGGTACGTCTCAAGCCAACCAGTAGTTGCTTCCACCATGGTGAGTATGTAGCACTTGCCTTGGCGTGTTCGTGGCAATGGTCCAATATAGTCCATTTGCCAGGCCTCACCCTATCGAAAACTCAGCCATCGCCCTCTGTTCCAGGGAGACTTTACTCGTGTGGCTCGCTTGATTGCAGCACATGTTTCACATTCATGAGTGACCTGTGAGATGGCCTCCATGGTCAGGTCCACCCCTCGATCACGAGCCCATCTGTACGTTGCATCTCTCCCGAGATGCCCGGATGTTTCATGGGCCCATCGAGCTACAAATAGCTCACCCTTGCGCTCCCAGTCCAGGTCCAGCTGAGCTACTTCAATTTTAGCAGCCTTGTCTACTTGCTCATTGTTTTGGTGTTCTTCGGTGGCACGGCTTTTGGGCACGTGGGCAGCTACATGACGTACCTTTAGAGCCACGTTTTCCACTCGGGCAGCGATGTCCTGCTACAGTGCAGCAGCCCAGATGGGTTTACCTCTGCGCTGCCAATTGGTCTTCTTCCACTCCTGTAGCCACCCCCACAGGGCGTTAGCCACCATCCAGGAGTCAGTGTAGAGATACAGTACTGGCCACTTTTCTCGTTCAGCAATCTTTAGGGCTAGTTGGATCGCTTTTACTTCTGCAAACTGACTTGACTCGCCCTCTCCTTCAGTGGCCTCAACGACTTGTCTTGTGGGGCTCCACACAGCAGCTTTCCACTTCCGATGGTTTCCTACCACACAACAGGATCCATCAGTAAACAGAGCATACCGCCTTTCATCTTCTGGTAACTCGTTATATGGCGGTGCCTCTTGGGCACGAGCCACCTCCTCAGGCAGTGCTCCAAAATCTCTGCCTTGTGGCCAGTCCATGATCTCTTCCAGGATCCCTGGACGGTTGGGTTTTCCCAGTCGAGCTCGTTGCGTGATTAACGCTACCCATTTACTCCAGGTAGCACTGGTTGCATGGTGCGTAGAAGGGATGTTTCCTTTGAACATCCAATGTAATACAGGCAATCGCGGTGCCAAGAGGAGCTGTGCTTCTGTACCAACAACTTCGGAAGCGGCTCGAATCCCCTCATATGCTGCCAATATCTCCTTTTCAGTTGGAGTGTAGTGGGCTTCTGATCCTCGATATCCCCAGCTCCAAAATCCTAATGGTCGACCTCGAGTTTCACCTGGTATCTTCTGCCAGAGGCGCCATGTGAGGCCATGCTCCCCAGTCGATGTGTAAAGTATATTTTGCACATCTGGTCCTGTCCGAACAGGCCCAAGAGCTACCGCCCGAGCTATCTCCTGTTTGATGTGCTCAAAGGCTTGTTGTTGCTCAAGACCCCACTCAAAATGGTTCTTCTTTCGGGTTACTTGATAGAGAGGGCTCACCAGCTGACTGTAACCTGGAATGTGCATCCTCCAAAATCCCACAAGTCCTAAGAAAGCTTGTGTTTCCTTCTTGTTGGTCGGTGGAGACATAGTTGCTATCGTGTTGACAACCTCCATAGGCACATGGCGGCGTCCATCTTGCCATTTTATTCCCAAGAACTGAATCTCCTGTGCTGGTCCCTTGACCTTGCTTTTCTTTATGGCAAACCCAGCTCTCAGAAGAATCTCAATTACTCTTTGTCCTTTCTTGAACACTTCTTCTGCCTTGTTGCCCCACACAATGATGTCATCGATGTACTGTAGATGTTCAGGGGCATCACCCTTTTCCAGTGCAGTTTGAATTAGTCCATGACAAATAGTGGGGCTGTGCTTCCACCCCTGGGGCAGTCGATTCCAGGTATACTGGACACCCCTCCACGTGAAAGCAAACTGTGGCCTGCACTCTTCTGCCAAAGGAATTGAAAAGAATGCATTGGCAATGTCGATTGTGGCGTACCACTTGGCTGCCTTTGACTCCAGTTCATATTGGAGCTCTAACATATCTGGTACAGCAGCACTCAGTGGTGGCGTCACTTCGTTCAGGCCACGATAGTCTACTGTCAACCTCCACCCTCCGTCAGACTTTCGCACTGGCCATATTGGGCTATTAAAAGGCGAATGTGTCTTACTGATGACACCTTGGGTCTCCAGTTGACGGATCAGTTCTTGGATGGGAGCCAGAGAGTCTCGGTTCGTGCGATACTGCCGTCGGTGCACGGTCCTCGTAGCAATTGTCACCTGTTCTTCAACTCGCAACAGTCCTACAACAAAAGGATCTTCTGAGAGGCCAGGCAGATTAGACAACTGTTTGACCTTCTCTGTGTTCACACTGGCCACACCAAAAGCCCATTGGTATCCTTTTGGGTCTTTGAAATGCCCCCTCTTGAGGTAGTCAATGCCCAAGATACAAGGGGCTTCTGGGCCAGTTACAATGGGATGTTTTTCCCACTTGTCCCCGGTCAAGATAACCTCGGCCTCCAGTACTGACAGTTCTTGACATCCCCCTGTCACTCCTGAGATCCAGATAGGTTCTGCCCCTCTATAACCTGATGGTATTAACGTACACTGTGCTCCGGTGTCGACTAAAGCCTGGTACTTCTGTGGATTTGATGTGCCAGGCCATCGAATCCACACTGTCCAATACACCCGATCATCCCTTTCCTCCTCCTGGCTGGAGGCAGGGGCCCTCTATTCCCGTTCTTGGTCAGAGTATTCACTGTCTGACCCTTGCCGTGCCAGGCCGGAAACTCCTTCATCAGGGCCAAGGGAGGTGATCTCAGTCTTCCTGTATCTGGGAGATCGCTGATTACTTTCTTGTGGTTTCACACCAGCTACATTAACAACCTTCTTGGATGTCTTCTTCTTGGCAGGGGTCTTTCCTCGCAATTCATGTACACGAGCTTCCAACTTGAAGGTGGGTTGACCATCCCACTTCCTCATGTCCTCCCCCTGGTCACACAGGAAGAACCAAAGTTCGCCACGTGTCATGCGCCTGGGGTTCCCTTTCCCTCTGACTGGGGCGGAAGAGAACTGATTTCTTGGGGTGCTCCTGACATCTAGGGCGCTCGCCCATAGAGGTGAGGAGGTACCAAGACTCTCTTCAAAGTTCTGAAGCCAGGAAGAGACTGCCTCCACAGCTGGTGTATATCTTAGTCCTTCTCCCACATCCATTGCGGGATAGTACATCGCGGCCAAGCCGGCAGAATACGAGGATGGCGCACCTTTAATCACCTTCCTCCACATGGCCCGTGTGCACAGGACATCCTCTGGATTTTTAGGGGCTTCATCATTATCTGGATCACCATAGATGACTTCCAGCACTGCTAATTCTCTCAGGTACTGGACACCTTCATCTGCAGTAGTCCACTTCCCTGGGGAGTTGTCCATAAGCTCTTCCTTGAAAGGATATCTTGCTCTAACACTTGAAAGGAGCCGTCTCCACAGACTGCAAATTCCTGTTTCTTTTCCAATTCCCCTTTCAATTCCTCAATTTCTAGCAAGGGAACCCAGCTGTTGGGCTTCCTTACCTTCCAGCTGCTGAGCATCAGCCCCATTATCCCAGCATCGAAGCAGCCAGGCAGCAATCCGCTCACCCGGCTGGCGGCTATAGTCTTTCCGCAGATCTCGCAGTTCTGATGACGTCAGGGACCGGGTAGTTTCTGCCTCCTGTTTGAGTTCTGTTATTCCCTCTTCTGACCCCTTTGCTGAAGGACCCGCTTCTTCCTCTTCTTTCTCCTCCCTTATTAATCGAGGGTATGGACCTGTTGTTCTCCTTGTCCACTGTTTCTTTTTTACTACTGGGGCAATCTCTGCTGTTGTTGTTATTGTTTGAGTCCCCATCTCCACCACAGTCCTTTGAGAGCACTGAACTGCAGCTCGATAAGCACAGGCCAGGCCCCAGTACAGCGCTAGGAGTTGCTGATTTTCACTGGGATAGGCAAGGCACCCTTCAATCAGGTGTTGTGTCAGTTTTGCGGGGTTGCTTGCCTGTTCAGGGGTAAGATCCCAGGCTACGGGAGGTGATAACCGTCCTAGGAATCTGCCCAAATCCTTCCACTCCCCCTGCCACCCAGGGACAGGCCGTCTCAGGGCACATTTTGGTATTCTCTCACCCAAAATTTGCCTTCTCTTACACCAAAAACCTACCGAGCTCCACACAGCCCACAATAGGCGAACAGCATTAATGAACAGTATCAAAGAGCTAACATAAGGATGAATAAGTACTTTGAGAGCCTGCAGAATAAAACCACTCATGATGTTCCCAATTTCTTCCAGCATGTTCCCGAGCTTAGCAAAATAAAGATAAGCAGAGCAATCAACAAACCCGTGACCAGCACAAGAGCTTGTCGCTTAATAACTGCTATAGCTATAGCACAATTAATGTAAAACTGCCGTTGTCTTGCTCCACGTTGGGCGCCAAAAAACACTGTGGTCGTTTGACCTTGGCTAAATGCCAGGTACCCACCAAGTCGCTCTATCACTTCCCCCCCTTTCCCCTTTTTTCTCAACAGGGCAAAGAGGGGAAAGAAAATAAGATAGAAAAACCAACCAACCCTCGTGGGTAAAACAAAAGCAGTTTTAATATAAGCAAAGCGAAGCAAAGGTCCGCGTGCGGAAGCAAAAAAAAGAAAAGAGATTTATTCTCTACTTTCCATTAACAGGCGATGTCGGGCCTTCTCAGGAAGCAGGGCTCCGATACGCATAGTGGTTGCCTCGGAGGACCAAGGGTGACCCCACCCCCTTCCTCCTTTCTCCCAGCTTTATACTGAGCAGACGTCATATGGTCTGGAATATCCCTTTGGTCAGTTCGGGTCAGCTGTCCTGGTTGTGTCCCCTCCCAAGATCTTGCCCACCCCGTCCCACTGTGGGGGGGGGGAAATGTCAGAAAGAGCCTTGGTGCTGTGTAAGCACTACTCAGCAGTAGCCACAACACCAGTGTGCTATCAACACCCTGCCAGCTCCCAACATAAAACACAGCACCATGAGGGCTGCTACAGGGGAAAACCAATTCTGGCTCAGCCAGACCCGGTACATCTGTGTTAATTGTTGTCTTGAATTTAGGTGCGTGCTCTGTGGGGAGAGTGCACCCTTGTACCATCTGCCTGAGGGGGTATTGTCAGAAGATCATCTACAACCTTACAGGTGTTGTTTGTTTTACCAGGGGTCATAGATGCCGATTATGAAGGGGAAATCAGAATTATGGCCTGGACCCCTGTACCCCCGTGTTCAGTAACAAAAAGGTCAAAAATTGCTCAGCTTGTTTATCTTACTGCGGCTCCCCCTAATAGTGTGCCAAGAAGCTGGGGTGACTCAGGATTTGGATCAGAAGGTACTCCTCAAATATTTTGGGCTCAGACAGTGACACAAGGTTGACCTCTGATAAAATGTACCCTCACTAAAGCAGAAGAATCTGTTGAACTAACAGGCATTTTAGATACTGGTGCGGATGTGACTGTAATATCTGTGAGCAGATTGGCTGTTAGCTCGGGTAACTCAAGTGCTTTTCGGGGTTGGTGGTCATGCTGTAACATTTCAAAGCAAAGATCTCATTCATGTAAGGGGCCCAGAAAACTGGGTAGCAAATATTCATCCATTTATATTGGAAACCCCTATTACATCATGGGGTCGTGACTGTATGGCTCGATGGGGAACTCAAATTGGATCAAATTTGTCTTAATTGCCACTGCAGCACAACCCACCCCTAAACCCACCCTGAAACTAACCTGGAAAACAGAATCACCTGTGTGGGTGGGTCAGTGGCCCTTGCCAATGGAACAGTTGCACCGCCTTAATGACTTAGTTCAGGAACAATTAAGTGCAGGACATATTGTACCTACCACCAACAAGTCCTTAGAACTCCTCAGTGTTTGTTATTTTAAAGAAAAGTGGTAAATGGTGACTTTTACATGATCTCCGACACATTAATGATGCCACGGAGGATATGGGTACGTTACAGCCAGGAATGCCCTCCCCAACAATGATTCCCTGAAACTGGCATCTTGCAATAATTGATCTGAAGGATTGGTGTTTTCTACCATTCCCTTGCATCCGGATGATGCACCTAAATTTGCCTTCTCTGTTCCCAGTATTAATGTTAGTGAACCTGCAAGACGGTACCACGGGGTTGTTTTACCATAAGGCATAAAAAACAGCCCCACGATGTGTCAGTGGTTTGTTGCAAAGGCTTTGAGCCCTGTTAGAATGCAGGTCCCCCAGGCTGTTATATATCATTATATGGATGACATCCTTATAGCAGCAGAAACACAGGAGATCATGGAAAAGGCTCTTGCTTTAACCAAAGACTCAGTATCTCAAATGGGGTTGCAAATAGCACCTGAAAAGATACAGTGATCATCACCGTGGCAGTACCTGAGGTGGAGAATTTGTGAACAGACCATTGTCCCCCAACAGGTTAAACTTAAAACTGATGTTAAGACTTTAAATGATTGACAGAAACTGTTGGGAGCCATAAATTGGATAAGGCTGTTGTTGGGCCTAACTAATGATGATCTGCATAGCTTGTTTGATATTTTGCAAGGAGATCCTTCACTGACATCACCCAGAGTACTTACAGAGAAAGCGAAACAAGATCTCCACCATGCAGCTAATGCCATCTCAGAAACACAGCAAGCTCGGCTTTCACATGCAATTTTTCCACCAAAACACCAGGGCAATACAAAACCAGTTTTCTTTATCAAGATGTCAGGCTAAAGACATCATTGCCACTTGCCCTGAATACCAGAGGACTCCCTCTCTTCAACAGCCAGTGGTGTCAACCCTCGGGGACTCACCTCCTCAGAATTATGGCAATCTGACGTCACTCACTTCGCTGCATTTGGAACGTTAAAATATGTACCTGTGTCTGTTGATACCTTTTCTGGAGCAGTGTTTGCATCCTGCCATACAGTGGGGAGTCAAGCATCTGACCGGCATTCCCCACTCACCGACCGGACAGGCCATTGTGGAGCGTACGCATGGCACGCTAAAGCATCTATTGCAACAACAAAAAGGGGGAGATGGAGGGTATCAATCTACACCTCACGAAAGGCTAAATAAGGCATTATATGCCATGAACTTTTTAAACATTTCCCCTGTCTCACAGGTGCCACCAATATTGCATCACTTCTCATTGCAGATACCAGATCAACAAGAAGTCCAGGGCAAGGCTCAAGTGTGTCCTGGTTTAACCAGGATAGGGTTAAGTTTCCCCAGCAGTGGGGGGGAGCTCTAGCCGGGTTATTCAGATACCATGCCGACGTCACATCCTGGCAGGTCACATTTTTCCTGGCGCGGGAGCGTGGTGCACTCGTGGTTTTGTACATCGTGCTTCTCACTGCTGTATTTGGTAGCTATTTTGCTCTGTTCATTGCTATCACTATTACTGTTATTGTTATTGTTGTGGTTTGTTGTGTTGCTATTGCACTGTTGTATTAAACCTTTCCTTATTTCAGTCTTGGGGCTTTGTATTTCACTCCCTTTGTGGGGGAGGGGCAGCGGCCACGTGGTCTCAGACCCCGGCAGGGGCTAAACCACCACAAAGTGTTAGCAAAAAACCTGGAAAGTGCTAACTGGGAAGGACCATATCCTTTAATAACCTGGGGAAGAGGTTATGCTGGTGTCTCCACAGGTCACGGTCCCCGGTGGTTACCGGCAAGGTGTGTGCGACCACACCTGAGGCGTGAGAGGCAGCTTTTGGTGGACGCTCAGGAGCCGGCTGTGGGTGCTGTGGGTGCCCCTGTGCCGACAGTTTGCGGTCTCTTCGACTGATCATTTAAGCAGAATGTATGGGTAATGCTTGCTGCTGCAATAGGACCAAATACACTGTCTCTGTCCTTAATCACACTACAGTTGCCAACTCTTTTAAGAGAAAATGCTGACAGTAATTGCAACTCCTTGATGAAATATATAGGCTTACTAGTCACTAGTGAAAGATGTAGCTTAGACAAAATGTAGTTATTAATAAGGATGAAATGCTATAAGAATGTGTGTATTTAACTTTCTTTGTTTAGCAATATTAAGAAGTAAGAACTCAAGTGTTTAACCTTATTAGAAACTCCCTTGGTTTTCCCCCTTGAGTGGTGGCCAGGCTCTGGGTGGAACCCAACAGGAGGATGAAATCAGATGTTTCCGCTCAAAGAAAATTGCCAGTTATTTTGGCCTGTTGATTTAGAGGCTGGACCTGCTTGCAGCGATGTTGGATGCCTCACCTACGGATGGACGCATCGCGTAGGATTTCCGGTTTGCGAGGAAGGGCACTCTAAATTCTCGCTGCATCCAGGGTTCCCCAGCAATTGCGGATCTGAACGTTAGTACCCCATTAAGTAAGTGTGCCATTCCGTATTTTCCTTACTGTTTATTTTTGTAGTATTTAGTCATATCCCTTAATTATGGGTAGTGAAATTTGCCTACTCTTTTTAACTAGTAACTGTAACTGCTGTATTGTTTCTAGCCTTCTGTGGAACTATTTTGAGTATGCTGTGTTTTTTGAAGTTTGCCTAACCCTTAATTGATAAAGCCTTGAAACAAGTCTTGCAGGTGCAGCTGCAAAACAAAGAAAGGGGATTGGGAGGCATCGGCCTGTCAGCCCTGCGCAGCCCCTGAGAAGCAGAAAGGCTTTGATGAAGAACAGGCCTTGGAAGAAAGATAAGAAACTGCTGAGTTGTGCCAATGTGACAGGGAAAAACAACAGACAGCTGCAACAGTGAACTGTGGAAAAGTACTGAACTGTGAGAAGTTACCGCCGCTGTATGGCGGAATGGGCCAGGGAATATGGGGAATTAGTTCAATTGACCCGTGGAATAATTTCTGGGTAACCTGGGCAAATCAGTCAGGACAGGAGGCATTTTGCCTAGGTTTAGCAACTGCTACCGACCCATTTCGGACCTGTTTGATTGGTATGCCATATTTTAGCGCTCAGGACTTTAAAGGGTTTGTTAAAAATATGGCAAGAATAAATAAGGGAACAGAGGACGTTAATGGGACGTGTTGGGCATTGTATAACAACACAGTACAGGCAACGAAAAGTTGCCCACAAGCAGGCTTGCCTATGCTACAGGGACATATTGTGAGTTATCTCAACCAGACATCCCCTCTTCCGTTACAAGAGTTAGAGCTGAGAGCCTCTCTTCCCCCAGTAAGTGGAAATAACACACAGAATCAGCCCTGGGGGTGTATACGATTTGGGGGGAGGGATACACTGTGGGCTCGCTGGGGTTGGGAAAATCAATCAAAATGGGAAGGCTGGCAGAATGTGACTCCTGTCACAATACCCATAAATGAAACTTGGTTTTGTGGTGGTCAGCACGCTTCTAAAATGGGCCTACATCTTGAAGAAGGAGGAATATGGAATAATGGTTCGGCTAAAAGGTTACCACCTGGGTATTTTTTAATATGTGGGGATCGAGCGTGGGGAGGGATTCCTGCCAAAGTAGTTGGAGGTCTGTGCTACCTGGGAAGGCTGACTTTATTTGCCCCTAGTATAAGAAATCTTAAAAAACATCAAAGATCAAAATGAGCCATAACACATCATGAACTCACCCCAGATTGCCAAAACCAAGTGGAATTATGGAGGCCTGGAGAGATTATTGCTGCCTCTCTCTTGGCCCCAGGAGTAGGGGTTGCAAAAGCCCTATCCACCTTGAATAAAATGGCTTGTTGGAGTATAAAACAATTTAATTTAACATCTACTATAATAAGTAATTTGTTGATGGATGTAGATAGCGTAAGGCATGCTGTTTTGCACAATAGAGCGGCTATAGATTTTTGTTACTGGCACAAGGACAAGGATGTGAAGAATTTGAGGGCATGTGTTATATGAACCTTTCTGATCACTCTCAGTCGATATTTAATCAGCTTCAGCAACTGCAAGATAATATGCATAAGATTCAGCAAGTTTCCTCTCCTTTGCATGAGTTTTTAGGAAGTCTAGGGTGGCCAAAGTGGATTACAGAGCTTTTGCGAATGTTAGCAGGACCAATAATAATAGTGGGATTATTGATATGTTGTCTTCCTGTTTTAATGAGATGTTGTCTGTCTTGTGTGGAAAATAGCATGGAGGCTTTAATAAAAAGAAAGGGGGGAGATGTGGGTGTGCATGCTGGCTTACTGAACTTTCCGCCCACACTGACAATGGAAAAGTACAACCAGCACTCGGGTCAGAAGATTAACGACGTCTGAAAACAAGAAATAGTTACAAGAAGGCCAGAAGAAAAGAATGTGCTTGTTAAGGAAGAAACTGATAAAGAAGGGACCTTATGGAATTGCAAAAGCAGGAACTTATCTACTGGCTGTGTGCGGGTAGCAATGTTTGTGGAAAGTACCGAGGGGAGCTACTTTTAGAATGCACAACAATATATAAGGGCTTGCTGGTATTCTTAGAAGGCACAAGAGTATATAAGGGCTTGCTTGCTAATAAAGCTTTGAGCTTGACTTCCAATCATATTGATTGGCTGTGGTCTTGTCTCCTGTGGCCTGCACGGGATTTCATCCCCACAGAGGGAAGCCCTAGAAAAGGCACAGTAAGTAAATTTTATTTGAATAATTGACATTACTTAAAATAAAATTCAATTTACTACAGAACTCTGGTAAAATTTGTTTAAAAGTAAATATGATCAAAACACCTGTAAAAATTTTTGATTGCTGTGATAGTCTGATGAAACCATAGTTAATATCTCAAATATCCATAAAGAGCTTTGGTAAAGGAAACAGTTTCTATGGAAACACCGGGGCTGTGCAGGTAATGGCAGGAAGACACGGCAAGAGGAGGGGGGCCCGTGGAGGTGGGATCGCACTTTTCTGGGGCTGAACTTCCCTATCTTGAGCGACTCTGTAAAGAGCCAATAGACAAGCTGTTTTCGTGATGCATGCGCCAAGAAGAAAGGTCAGACAATAGTCATACCTGCAGGGAGGGGGGAGTAACTCACCAACGACCCCCAAGCCCACCGACTCATTTCCAGAAGAATCTGAAGGTACAAACCATGCATGCACCAAAGGAAGGAGAATTCTAGAAGCATAGACTACTCATGATGCCTAATTAGCTTAATGAGTCCAAGTGCACCCCCGGAGGAGGGGCAAGGAATTATAAAAGGACACAAGTCAAAGCCCTGGGTGGTGGTGCCCCTCTGGAACTGGACCCCTGGGCTGGTTGGACCAATGCTGGAATCAGGACTGGTGAAATCTTTCTTTTTTGTCTTTCTCTCTCCCTCCCTGCCTCTCTCATTCTTTTTCTCTCCTTTTTTCGCTCACTCTCTATCCCTGTATA
Source organism: Strix aluco (assembly GCF_031877795.1). NCBI lineage: Eukaryota > Metazoa > Chordata > Aves > Strigiformes > Strigidae > Strix > Strix aluco. Next base: position 5,031,447 of record NC_133970.1, read on the forward strand.
AGGCAATGCTTGTCAGGGCATGTCTGCCACTTGTTGGGGCATGTTATAAGATCTGCCACTAACCAGCGTATGTTGTAAGGTTTGTCAGTGTATGTTATGAAGTTTACTGCTTGTTGCAGAGGTTGCAAGGCTTACTGACAAAATTTCATGGCAATATCTGCTGTGAACAAATAAAGGTTGAGTTTTGCGAATTGAATCCCTGGTGTCATTTCACCTTAATCCTGACCTGGCAATTGGCAAATCTGAGTTGTCATCCCAAGAAATTGGGATGTGACAATTGCAAAAGATTAACTGGGGCTGGGAATGGGTATGAGATCCCCTTCACACCTGGGCTGTTGACATAGCTGGTGTTTCAGCAGCTGTCCTTCAGCCACCAGCAGCCAACGTGAACAGCCTGCGGCAGCAGCAGAATGACCCTTGCACCAGGTTTTGCTGCACTGCTGGCAGAAGGCAGTGGTCTCCCCAGCATGGAGAGCTGCCCAGATACACACTGTGAAGAAAAGCTGCTGACGCAGGCTCTGGGGTCAGCAACCTGCACTGCCCAAGGGTGCTCCGGCAGAGTCAAGCTGCTGCAGGAGCCACAAGGCCAGCCAAAGGGCACCTGGGGCACACTGCAGCCCTGGGGCACGGGGGCATCTGCAGCTCCCACTGCCTGACAGACTGTAGTGAAGGGAAGTTGCTACAAGTGTACTTGAAATTGCTAATGTACAGGGACCTGTAAAGTAGGACATTTAGTTTTAACATTAACCATCACTTGTGTTTTACTAGCTTTTATTTTTCCTGTATTTTACTGTAATGTATATAATTTCATTTATACTTTTTTCTAACTACCCTCTATAGTCATTACCCACTTGTAAGATGTTTTGAAACCTTTAACTCCTTGCCTAGTAAAGATAAGACAGACCTTGGACAGTCTGAAAAAATCCCTCAGTGCACCCCTAATAGCTGGAACCTAAAAAACAAGTGTCTAAGAAGATGCCAGTGCCAAGATAAGTGACTGGAAGCTGGTCTGAACTAACCTCCTTGGAACAAACAGGAGCTGAAGGACAGATGAGGTCACTCCATGCCCACATATGGACATGAGAAACCTAACGTTCACTAACGGACAGTGTGAGAAAGGCTGTGGGGACCCCTAAGGAGGGGAGAAGACCCTCACTCTACTTTTACTACGCATGCTCAGACTATGTAAATGAATTCTGAGAAGCCATTAGCATAAGACTGCCTTTTCTAGGAGATGTGATGCATATGTATGCTTTTTGTGTATATTGGTCAGAGAGTTTTGTTAGTAAGCACGGCACTCGTGGTGGAGCAATCCCCAGTACTGCCCAGCGCTGTGAATAAAGAATCCCTGCTTGACAGTTATACTCAATTCTGACTGTTGAGTGAAGCTCTTTGTTTCAGTAGGATCCCAGAAAAGTCACCCTCAAAACAAGGCAGTGACAACAGTGTCACCTCTCATCCTACCAGGTCTCCAGCTATGTGCAGGCAGAGTGGGAGCCCTTGGCTGCCGTGTGGGTGACTGATGGCTCTTCAGTGTCAAGAGTCCTTACCAGGCTGCTGCTATCCAGGAACCAGTAGGAGGCAGCTCAAAGAACAACCACCAGTTTGGCTCTGCCTCTACACTTCTCCTCACAAGCCTTTCCACAAAGGCACCCAGACCTCGGTATCTGGCAGCAGCTAGCACAAGAAGGCAGAACAACCTCTGACAAAGTTAAAGCAGCACCAAGTGTCAGGTACATAAATCAATCTGATCTGAGAACCTAAAGGAAAAGCCCTAAGGTCTCAAGTGTGACCAGGGATGCAGTCATCATCTCACCATCTAGCAGCAGGGTAGAGCCCAGCCTCACACCAGCTATCAGCAGGACCTCCCCACATCCAGGCTGAGCTTTGTAACTTGACAGGAGAGAATGACAGCGATGCACAGTGCCCAAACCAACATTCAAGTCATCACATTGTGTCATTTGTTACATGTTTCTTCAGAAGTGCCTCTCCCCTAAACCACCAGGTTAATTCCCTCCAAGCCACTCTATCACTTCCCCTCCTCAACTGGACAGGGTGGTAGAAAATACAACAAAAGGCTTGTGTGCCAAGATAAGGACAGGGAGATCACTGAGCAATTACTGTCACAGGCAAAACAGACTTGACTTGAGGTAATTAATTTATTACCAATCAAATCAGAGTATGATAATGAGAAATAAAAACTAAATATTAAAACACCCCTCCCTTCTTCCCAGGCTGAACTTCACTCACAAATTCTCTACCTCCTCCCCCCAAGCAGAGCAGGGGGACAGAGAATGGGGGTTGCAGTCAGTTCACCACACATTGTCTTTGCTGCTCCTTCCTCTTCAGGGGAGGACTCCTCACACTCTTCCCCTGCTCCAGTGTGGAGTCCCACCCACAGGATACAGTCCTCCATGAACTTCTCCAATGTGGGCCCTTCCCACAGGCTGCAGTTCTTCATGAACTGCTCCAGCGTGGGTCCTTTCCACAGGGTGCAGTCCTTCAGGAACAGACTGCTCCAGTGTGGGTCCCCCATGGGGTCACAAGTCCTGCCAGCAAACCTGCTCCAGCATGTGGGCTCCTCTCCACAGGGCCAACAGTCCTGCCAGGAGCCTGCTCCAGTGCAGGCTCTCCAGGGGGTCACAGTTTCCTTCAGGGCACATCCACCTGCTCCAGCATGGGGTCCTCCACAGGCTGCACATCTGCTCTACCATTAACCTCCATGGGCTGCAGGGGACAGCCTGCCTCACCATGGTCTTCACAGGCTGCAGGGGAAGTGCACCTCCTCCCCCTCCTTCACTGACCTTGGTGTCTGCAGTTGTTTCTCTCACACATTCTCACTTCTCTCTTCTGGCTGCTGTTCCACAGCAGTTTTTTCCCCTTAAATATGTTACCACAGAGACACTACCACCATATTGGCTCAGCTTTGGTTGGCAGCAGGTATGTCTTGGAGCCAGCTGGCATTGGCTCTATCGGATATGGGGGCAGCTTCTGGAATCTTCTCACAGAAGCCACCCCTGTAGCCCCTCTGCTACCAAAACCTGGCCACGCAAACCCAATACAGATGTAAATCCAGAAACCTCACTGACAAAGCAAGAGCAGCATCACCAGGGAAGACACAGACCGGTACATCCCTTTGGAAGGGGGAGACCAGCTTTACAGGTATTGCTTCCCATCTTCACCTCTCTGCTCTCACCTCTACAACAGTCTCCATAAGCAGAGTGGTTACTGTAGTGGGGGGACCATGAAAAAACTTAACACACATTAACACAACCAAAGAGATGATTTTATTCAGCAGTTTGGTGTAAAGAGTTGTTTCTTTGCTGGCAAGACTTCTTGCCCCTTGAGGACTGTCTAGTACCAGACAGGAACTTGTTTGGATATTAGTTCTGAGAAAGCCAAAACAAGCAACACAACCAAATGCTCTCAGCAGTGACAGTAAAGCAGTTTGAGCTTTGTTTTCCAGCTTTTCTGACTAATCAGGAACCCCATTTCCTTGTTTCAAACTGCTACATTTCTCACCTGGGAAGGAAAGCTAGACAACTGCTTTACCTGCACCCACAGAGGCAGTAGCTGCTGACCCACCAGCTGCTGAATGTCCTTCTTAGACAACTTTTAATTTCAGCCCCACTACTATAAGCTGGTGAAGCTCAATGTTACAGGATACAATGCAAGGCAATCTGCCCTGGTCCTACTCATCATCCATCTAGATATTTACCAGCTACATCTCTCCACAGCATCATTTTTTAAAGTAAATGTATGTAATTAACGTAGTTGAGCACCTCACAGAGAATTCCAGGAGTTAACACTGGACCCAAATTATATGTTTTGGTCATATAAAGTTAACAACATAATGTAGACAAATGTCATCTCCTTCAGGGTCCTGATGAACTAAAACCTCCTACTGAAAAACCTAAACTGAGGCAACAAGCTGAGTCATTTTCCCCTCCTGAAGTCCAATGCTCCCAGCTCCATGCTGTAACATGAGTTTGGAACCCCAGGCTTGGTTTTTGCAACAAACCAAAAATAAGCCACAGGAAAAATGCAGCACATATCACCACTGCAGCCATCTGCCTGGAGACCTCTGGTTGTTCTGCTCAACACAGTGTTCATATGCGCCTACAGGAACAGGCAGCACCTGGGCTGGCAGGATCCAGCAAGTTCTTCATCTGCTGAAGCCAAAGAGCATGAGAGATGGGAACCATGAGACTGGGAGTTATATTTGAGGGTTTTATTAGTTGTTCTTCTGCAGAATCAAAATATTTAGCAAATTACTTTAAAGATTCCTCAAGATTGCTGATGCTTTATGTATTTAGAACTTGAACAATGTACAAAGCAATACTTTGAACTATCAAAACCAACCCAAAACCTGATTTCTAGTACTAGATGTTATTATGTAATTCTATAGCAGTGTGAGAAAAGGAACTAATGCAGTGAGTATATTGGTTGTAAAGAAAGTGCTTGAAAGAAACCTCCTGCATCACACTGAGTATTATTTAAAACAAAAAGATAACTGATTTCCTAGAAGGGCATTTTCTTGAATATCCTACAGACCTGGGGGATTAAGAATATTGAGCCCCAGTTCTCTGCCTTCAGGTTCAAGAACCAACACAAGTTGCAGGTCCAGGTAGAGTTCACAGCTTACCTGTTTCAAGAGAACTTACATACCACTGAGCATTGGATGCTCATGTCTGGCAGAAGTGTTGGATGCATGGGTAAAAAAAAACCACAAGAGGAACAGCTTCTCTCTTTATGCAGAGGAACAGTTTCTGAACCAGTGTTTTACTAAGCTACAGACTTTCAACCAAAAAATAAAACTCCATTGCACTAAAGGTCAAATTTAACCAGTTAATCTGGACTATGACACAGTCAAGTAATTCAGTACAAGCAGACACCGTGAAAGCAGCTTCAAAGAACCAAAGCATCCTAGTTTCAGAACCAACTTAGTATTCTTCTGCCCAACTCCAGTGCAACAGTGAGGGGTAGAAACCACTCCTGTCTCTACCTATGTACAATTCCAGTAGAGGTTGGGCAGTCTAAACTCTCCGTGGTCAAGCTGGAAAAAGGAAACTTAGGAAAGGACACTTAAAAAATTTAATTTAAGAAAGTTGGCTCTCAGCGGAAAGAGAAATGTTAGTGATGCACGTGGGTGGGCTTGCTCAGTCACTCTCCCTTGTATGCAAAAAGCCGGACTCCTTTCTGCTGAGAGCAAGTCACACTGGATGTGAAGGTGGCGGGGCCAGTCCTGCTCTGTTGCACACCGAGAATCCAGGAATGTGTTTTCAGCTGGTTCCTGCACGGGCCATTAGATCTTCCAAAGCATCTTCCAAAGTGTTGTGTTGGTCATTGTTATGTAATAATAAAACCTCCTTAATGTCTTTTAGTTCAAAGCCCATTTCTTTAAATTGACTCATTAGTTGGAGAAGTTCTGTGATCTGAAAGACACAGACAGTCCATTATTTGCAAGAGAAAAGAGGATCAGTGCTTGGTGGAGGTTTAGCATAGAGACAGTCTTCAGAGATTGGGCACCCCACAGGGTGGATTCTTACTCCCCAAGTACAGCCTGTTCCAGCTCCATTTGGAGAAAGTCCACTCACACCAGAGCCAGCAGAGCTCTGGGTGCAGTAGCTCATGGAGCCTCACCTTCAGTCCCCTGTGTTTGCAGTCCTACATTTCCAAAATCCTCTTCAGCAAGGGCACCAAAGCTCAGTCTGTGGGGGTGCCTCTCCCAGTAGGAAACTTATCAGCCTAACCTAATTTGGACTTTGATTAATGTCACCCTGCTCCCTCATCTAGCAGCTACTGCTGCATCTGAATTTTTTTAAAGTTACTTTGACTTTGGGAACAGTACAGTAGCCCTTGCTATCAAAATGGCTCTTCAGATCTAGGGCAAACTTGGGGGATTAGCACAAATCCTATTGGACACACTGTGTACAATACTACAAACATCAACCACGAATCCTCCCTGAGCTTTGAAAAAATAAAGTAACAAGTAGTGAATCAACTGCTCAGACTTTTATGAACCCTCTGCCATTTACAGGGCCTCCACTCCATTTCGGGGGGGGGAAGGATGGGATACAGATAGACATGACATGACACCAAAAAACAGGTTGAAATGGGCAATCAGGAAATTAGCCATTTCCAATTTTGGGGTTAAGCCAGTAGCAAATGTGTTTCCTGAACTCAGTCACTTCTCCCATCTTCACACTGCTGTTCCTCTGTTTGCAAGCTCATCACTAAGTCCAAGAAAGGCAGGAAGGCATATATATGTCTGAGGGAGTTGGGTTGCACCTCTAAAGATTTCATATAATAACTTGACACACAACAGGCTGGCAAACTATAAAAGACCCTGATGTCCTCTGCCCTGGCTACCTGCCTCTGTACTTTTGGTGCTGGTAAAACAGCAGACAATGAACCAGACCCCAGAAAATATATTTTCCAGCTTCTTCCAGAGAGAGCATTAACCCGATTTGCTGAGCAGCCAGGCAGATGCGTTTGTACAAGGGAGAAAATTCATGGTCAGGGCAGACTGGCAGGGTTCAAAAGATAATTTGCTGCTTCTGAAACTAACTGTCTCTGTACCAACCACCTCACCTACAAGAGAACTCTGGGTTCAAAACATTACAACCAGAATAAGCAAGGTCTTTAAAAAATCCTTTCCCCATAAAAATGCATGCAAATGAGAGTGATAAAGCAACACAGAAGAATTTTAATGCTTTAACACATATCACTTTATCACTGCAAGGATGTCCTTCAGCAGTCAGTCAGTTTTGGAAACAAGGCAGCATTACCATGAAAGCCAGAATTACATCAGCCAGAGAAACTGCTGCTGGAATTCCTCATCACAGCACATTCTCTCTACTCCTTAGCACACTGCACCCTCACCTTCTCTTCTGAACACTGGTGCATTTCCAAAGCAGCTTCAACAAGAAGTGGATCAAAGCCCTTCTCACAGAGCTGTCCATGTGCAAATAGGTAATCCAAAACCTGTGGGGAATGAAGAAAATAAACTAAGTTTGCAGAGTGGCATTCACAGCATGCGGTTGAATACCGTCTCTGTACATGCAGAGGGGCTGAGCATGACTCTACCCCAGGCTTCACCAGGGACTAGATAAAGTTCTTCCTAGTAGAGTTGAGATGTTCTTTATGCAAGAGCTTGTTCAGAGAAAACAAACGAGCCCTGTCCTCCTGTGCTGTCCTACCAGCTCTGAACATCATCTTCCATTCTAGTCAAAACAGTCTCAGAAGTCTATCTTTAGCCTTCCGTGTCTGATCACTGAGCAGAAGTTTAACTGTGCTTTTTATACTGCAAGTTTTTAAAATGAAACTGTAGGTCCAGCAGTCAAGATATGTCATCTTTTAGCTTCCTCTCAGACAGCTACAAGAGCTGATGCAATATGAAAGCAGTCAGCCTTTTAAGATCAACTCAGCATACTGGTGAGTGAGCTGCAAGTCTTAGCTCACATACCCAGAAACTGCTGCCAAATTTCTTATCTGTCCTCAGCTTTGAGAGGTACAGGGAAAGGTCATATAGGTAATGCTAGGTACACAAAAGAACGCAGCCTACAAATATAGCAGGATTTAAAACCACCCTCCCAAGGGACATTTTTTCTATTTGATACTACATTTCACTCCAGCACACAGTTTAAACCGCTCTCAATGCATAGGTAGTAGGCAAGCAGATCAGCTCCACAAGCAAAAGTCACTGGGACACTCCTCTCCAGGCAACAGGTGCAGTCCTGCCAGGTGATGCTCTGTGCAGCACCCAGCCTGCCTAGGGTCAGCATGGAAAGTTTGGCCACACTCTCCCTGCTTTAAAATGTTTGTCTGAAGTGGATTCAAGACCCAGAGCCACAGTTCACCCTGCAGCACTTTATGCTATATGACCTTGTTTTAGCAAGCGTTTGAGGCAGGAAGCACCACAACCAGAGCACACAAAAGAAAGTTGGTCAGTGGTGCCTTGCGAGAGCCTTTCAGGGCTGTCGTAAGCCTGCAGGGGCCAATCTCTCTCTACAAGGAGAGACATCAGCATCATAACCGGTGCTCAGAACAAGGAAAGTTGGCTGATTTTTTTGTCGCACTGCACTAAGCATGGTGTAGAGCCATGCTAAGCTTCCTTTGGATGGTTTTGTGGCTCCTGGGAAGGCCCAGTACCTCTCCCAGCTTCATGTGGAGCTAAGGGCCCACCCCAAGCTCAGTGCAGCTCCAACCCAGCACCCACAGGTGTGGCTGACTCAAGCAGTCTCTCATCAGAAACATGCACAGACACTCCTTTCTTTGGTTTTGGGAGCCTTTACTGCCAGGTGACAGTTTCTCTACCAGTTAATATTGCAGCAGCTACAGGCTGCAACCCCTTGTTAGAATAAAAGTATTCCCCCCTATCCATTTTGCAAACCCAAGGTTGTTTCTCAGCAGAATCAACATCCAATCAAGGGTTTCTTCCCCATTGCACAAGATCTTACCTGGTCTATGTTCTGTCCCTTCTTCTTTATGGCTTTCAGGACATTCTCAGGCGAGTACCCCATGTTGACGACCATCTCTACGCACTGCGTCTCGCTAGCAGAGAGGACATGCTGCAGTTCAGGAGCAGGGCCATCCGACTGCTTTGTGCAGCTGGTGTTATTGGGCACTTTAGACACTGGAAAATTTTGGTGTGTTACCTAAAGGGGAAAACCCAGAGGCTAAGGTGATGGTCATCATTTGTATCCCCACATCCTGTTTCTAGCTAGCGCAGAACCAGGATACCCCATGTAATTAATCCAAGAGGCTTTCTAGACTGCCCTTGGGAAGTTACTCATTGTTAGAATGAAACCAAGCAGTGCGCATAGTCTGACTCCCACCATACTCTTTCTACCCTCAAATCAACAATCAACAACCCAGATTCTTCACAATATACCCTCTCCTACCGATGAACAAAAACATTTCAATACCAAACCTTATGATATAGTCAAATCCTATACCTCAGAGGAAGCATGGAGATTGCTTCCTTCGCTTCAAGTTTACTCATCACCTATGATTTTCTGTACTCAAAGGAACACTACTTCTGGAGATTTTCAGAAACACAATCCAGTGCAAGTACACAGGTATTTGGAAACTTACCACAGGGATTTCTGTTTCCTTGTAGTCTGGGTGTATCTGTTGGACAACACACGAATAAGATGACTATAAACATTATGCACCAGTGAGCAGAATTTGCTACATTTGGGGGAGAAGGGTTTTTATGGGAGAGATCTGGGAATAAATCTACCATACTAGGGAGACTTGTGGTCTGATCAGGCTTCCACATGTGAGATGCAGATGTTATGCAGTTGTGTGGAGTTATAGAATAGCCATCATAAGGATCGTTTCTTCTCTCAGCACTCTACAAAACCAGATTATACTCCAAGAAGGATGTGTCCCCCCTCATAATAATTGTAAGCTTGTTTATTCTGTCACTGTGACTGCTACATGTTCATACACGCTGGCTCCTGTTCAGCTCTTGACCCAGTGCTATGCTGCTGGAATGACAGTGATAATTTTAAAGTCATTGCCTAGAGATTTCCCTTGGGTTTTTTTGACCATGAGAAGGGGTAAGAGAAACATATACCCCTTTTCTACTCTCAAAGCACTGCATTTCATACGCCATATATGAGCAATGTGGCACACTGGCTAAAAAGAGCATGTGATTTTTCTACCAATGCCCAACACTTTGTCCCATTCCCAGTACACCAACAAGGCTGGGTAACGTTCCCTGCTGTACACTTGCTCCGTTTCTGCAGAACCAGGCTGCCAGAGGGCAAAACCAACCCACTGCTTTATACTACTTCGCCCAAGATAACAGCAGTACAAAGTCAGAACTTTGCCCCATCAAATCTGCATGTTTCAATTCATCCATTTAAAAGTCTTCCTGCATTTTAAGTCAAATTAGAAAAGACTGCAAGAAATTACTTTGGACCAAGAGCCTCCATTTTTTGCCCTTCCTTAATACCTTTTTAAGACAACATAGATTGCTTGAAAGCTTGTCCACTTCTTTCATAAAAGCCTTCTCTGGGCCCAAACTAAAAAAACAAACAAAAAAACCCAGAAAAAAAACCCCACAACCAAACCAAACAAAAACCCTTGCAACAACAAAAAACTGTTTATAGAAAAACAATTTTGAGAATATATATTAGGATTTTGGCAAATTCCATCTATTGGGGGGGAGGGGGAAAAAGAAAGAAAAAAAAAAAAAACAGGGCTTTGTTCTGCATTTCTGCCAATTTTCATCTCCAGGGTAAGAATTTATCTTCCAGGAGACAAAGCCCAAGAAATCGTGTTCAGTCTGATGGACTGGTTTACCCAAGAACCTCTCCTCATTGTGGTAGAGGGGTTCAAAGCTCTTCACACACCCCCTTCCTCCACTTTTGCCAGAGCAAAAAGCACTAGAATATGGGACACACTGAAATGGGGGTTTGGAGTAGCCCTGAAATCAGCTGGTTATCAAATTGAAGGATGATGCTTTGTTATTGATGCTGCAGCCAGGAAAATCAAAACTGCTTCTGACACCAGAAATTCAAGAGTCTAGGAAACCCAACTCCTCTTCCTCAACCCACTTGAGCTTGACAACCTGTGCCTGTGGTCAGTGACTTTCAGTGGAGGAGGGAAACACTTAAAGGAATTGCAGGGGACAAAGCCAGGACTGGTCATTCAGCAGCTGTGCTCCCTTACATCTTTAAACTTGCATTTCAGTGCCGTCAAGCAGCAGACATGCAGTGCTTTCAGTATGTGCTTGCACACTGTGCCTACTTTTAGGGACTTCATACAGAGGCTGGGTGCCCTGCCTGCAGCTGGTGTGCCCACACACATCACACTACTGCAGCGGTATATATTCTGAATGGTCCACCAGGAGTGCCCCATCCTCCTGTTATCAGATTTCTCTAAATAAAATGCATCATACTAATCGGGTCTCTGACCAGCTTTGTTTAATTCCAACCTGTTGTTTCCACTAGTCATTTCTCCCTCTGCCAATGCTGCAAAAAGCAAACCAGTGAGCTTCAAAAAAATACTCAGAGGAGAGGGGACAACCCAGGACAGAATCAGTGCAGCCTCAGAGAAATCACAAGTTTATTTCCATCCAAAAAAATATAGATCCAATTCACTGGTAAAGCATAAACTCCAGTGTAACTCCAAATCCGAAGTTACAATTTCTAGTCTTGTGAGAAAAAAATGTATATATAAAATCACTGGGACATATAATTGTCCTGAGGCTTTCTAAAAAAAGACAGGCTTATTCTTGTGTAACCTTGAAGAAATGGGGCGCATGACCCTTCTGCTTCCAGCCACAAAGATGACTGACTTCCTTCTACCATTTTCATACTCTGAGGATTTTTGTTACATTTACTTCAATTTCTTGCAGCTCAGCTGTCATTTTCCAGCCACTGGGACCATTTTGTGGAAATATGAAACAAGTATATTCTGAAGTCTTGGAATTGAAACAGAAAAAACTACTTCTGTCGGCATACTTATTTCTTGGTTTGCTACTTCCAAAGCAGAAATAGTTTCAAATTAAGATCTTTATTACTTCTCCTAGCAAGACTATTTTTTGTTTGTTTATGAGTTTGTATCTTCCCTTACAGCATTCTCGAGAATACACCTTCCCTCTTGGTCTTTAATAAGTTTTAATCCAGTATAGAGATTTGAATAATTAGAGTGAAAATTTGGCCATCTGAATGCCCATCTGAATGCCCATCTATCTAGTTGTAAATTATCTTTCATGTTAATCCCTAGAGATGTGTCATGTGTCATACTTTGAGGTTTCACCTCTGAGCTACATATGATCATACAGTCGCCTCTCAAACCTGTGATATGTAGCAGTGAGCATTTGCTCAGTGCATTGCTGCTTCTGCCAAAGTTTACTGTATTAAATTTGTTCTAGTGATCAATAAACAGCTGTTCTGCTGTGCTCTGACAAATACACTAGTTGCCAGAATACTGTATTTTGCAATTAATAATGCATTTACCTAAGCCTGAAGAGGAAAGAACAACAGGAGATAAGCAGTGTCACTTGTTTCAGAGAACATGGTGTCACACAAAAACCTACAGTATGCCAGTAAGGCCACAGAACCACTGAAGCACTGCTTATATTGGACAGAAGTGGCCAGATTATTTTAGAGCCAGCTAGAGGATTTGACTACACAGTTTCTACTAAGCTTCATGAGTATTGGTGTCCAGATCTTAGGTTCTTTAAAAAAAAAGTCCACAAGCTTACTCAAATCTCTGCTCTTATTCACAAAGAGACAAAGACAACAGCTGGTGTGAAGTTAAGTGTCCCCAAAGTAATTTTAGAACTTGCTACAAGTTTGAGGAAATGAAGTATCAAACTCCTGTCTCAAAGCTGTAAAGCAACCAACTGTAACATTAGTGATCTGAGATGATCCTCAAGACTGCTTTTGGTATCCACAAAGCAATCCTTCCACCCTCCTTTACAAGGAAGAGGGTAAATACCAGATTTCAGACCACCATCATTTTCATCCTTTTAAAGGTTAGATTTTAAAAGGGTCTTGGGAAGAAAATAAAAAAAGACAAACAATTCTTTCACTGTAGGTCAACTGCAAGCACTTTTTTTCTTCCCTGAATAACATAGCACGTGAGTGTTTTTTAATCTGTTATTGCTTCTATTCCTTGAAAAGCCTGCATTTCCCATTATTTCCAGCAAATAAAAAAGCAAGCCGAGGAACAAATCTAGCAGAGATTTAACTCAAAACCTAAGAGCAGTTCAGAATCTGATATATCTAAGTTGGATAAGACAGAATGCAGGACTGTACAAAGAAGATCTCATACACTTAGCTCAAAGGTGTGCAACTATGAACGAGAGCTGAAAAGCTGAAAGAAAAGTCACCAGAATTGGTCTAAAAATACCAGATTTGGAGGAAACCTGCAGAATAATAATCTGAGGTTCAGAAATGCCAGCATGAAGACCTGTTCGATTGATCAATTTGCCACGTAAATGAAGAGGAACTACCACACATGACCTACACACCACTCCCATTAAATGAACCTAAAACCACAGGACATTTTAGAAGCAACATTTGCCTCCGCACCTCCACATCTCCCCAGCAACCCCGATTCTAATCTATTGCATGTTTACCATAGTTGCTGTGCTTTGAGATGATGATTCTTCTTTACAAACTGTTGACACAGCCAGGGAAGGCATCCTGGATGAAGAGGATAATGTTGATGTCTCCATGCCACTGTCCTCATTTAGAGCGGAAAGACCAACCATATGGTGTCCATTCAGTTCACTAGCTTTACTCTGAGCACAGGTCTGCAAAGAGCTGAGCAAAGTGCCATTGCGGAGACAGGTAGTGCTGTGGAAAGTGCTCGTGAGCTTTGATGATTTTTGATCACTCTCATCGGAGTCAAGTTTAGGAAAGGACAGGGATTTGATATTGCTCACTGAAGTGATAGGGGACAGGGACACTTTGGAAGACAAGGACACCTTTTCACAGTTTCCCAACTGCGGTAAAGTGATAAGGCCATTGGGTTTGTGAAGGGTTTTGAAGTCCAACGTGGCCCTTTCTATAGTTGCCAGAACTTCCTCATCTTGCAACACAGACTCAGACCCTCCTTTGGGCAAAGTACTATCTAACAGCTGGGCAACAATTGGCCCAGTAGTACCGACATGAATTTCAAGAATATTTTTTAATTCCTCCTTATCATCGATAGTTTTTAATTCCAGTTTGTCAAATGGGTCTTCTTCACATTCAAAATCAGCTGGGTTGAAGTCTGCTTTTGGACGAGGTGGACTGAGAACCTTTTGCTTCACAGCGCTGCTATTGGCTGGCATGGGAGTAAGAATATTATTGTGCTGTAGGCTAGCGAGAATGGGGTTAATAGGAGGAGGCATGGCCTCAGGGCAAGGTCCTTCTGAGAACCCCATTTTGTTGCTGACCTCTGGAGCTGCTTTTGAGTTCGCTAGCGCTTCTTCTGCCTTGTGTTCAGCTTCTCTCTGAGCCGCTTCAATTTTTTTGATATCTTCAGCCCACTCAACTGTTTTCTTTTCCAGTGAGAAGTCATACTGACCAAGGGTGGAGGGGAAAGGAGAGGAGAAAAAAGATAAATTATAAGGATCATAGCCACTACTACTTCTAACAGCAACACAAGTAACATAGAATAGGAGCTACATGAATTGCTATGGACAGGCATCAATTTTTTCCCAGCATCTTTTGTAACCAACAGACTGGCAAAACTAGAAGACACCATTTTGCCTCTAGCAGCAAAACCTGTCTATAGTCTGGATTAGAATATCATATTTTGCCTCCTTCCTACATTTAGTTTTGCTTTAGAGCTACTGATCATCCCAAGATCAGTTTCATAGTCCTCCTGTAAGCCAAAACGTCTTGCTAACAATTTTTTTTTTCCTTAGTCTTGCTTTTCATCTTGCTAAATATCTTTTTGAGAATGAAGTAGGTCAATGTCAATGTAGCTTCTGGAATGTGCAGCTGAAGGTTGGTGCTTTTGTGAAGAAGAAAGGGGTTTGAAGATAAGACAGTAATAAATAAGACAGTTGGGGCCTATTCTTGAAGATAACAGGAACAAGGACAGGACAAATTAAAACAAACCAGCTCAAGACACAACACAGCTGCACAACACCTCCTAAACAGACCTTTGTGAGCATGCGTGAGCACTGAGGGCAACCAGCAGACACGGTGAGGAAGACTGCCAACGACCACCAGGGACCCCTCAAGACCACCACCCAGCAAGAAAGTGCATGTGTGATTAGGATGCAGATATTGTAATTAGTTCCAGGAAATCTAATGCATATGTAACTCATTTCTCAGAAAAGTTATGAATATGTATGATCTCACTGTATATTAGCTGCCACTTATAGATCTGGGGCGCACTCACCTTTGAGAAGCTATTTGTGTGTGCGCCCAGCGCTGCAATAAACAATGCCTGCTTGCTAACACTCCAAAACGAGTCTTAGAGAGTTCCTCTGCTGGATTTTAGGGTAACACTCCCACCCTCTCCCTCCAAGACAACAGATGTAGCAAGGGGAAGTCTAATGCGTTACTAGATTGACAATCATACCCAGACCTGGCACCACTGAACTACCCCCTGCTCACAACTTCCACAAGTCATTCAAGACTACAACAGAGTATTTTTGCATCTGAAGACCAATACGGTATTACTCAGTCCTCCCTAAAAGATTCCTAAGGAACTTAATATTAAAGTTTTACACCCACTAGTTTAAGAGGTATTGGTATTCTTACCCCAGTCCCAATGGCTCACCAGCCAAAGGGGATATACTGGCTACACCAATGATGACAACTATCTGCAGTAGGAGATTTTGCTGCAGTTACTGGCATGCCAGAATCCCACAAGCTTTTCTCATTTAACATCAGCTCCTTCAGGGCCAGGTTAGCACAGGAAGGCATTTGTAAGTTACTACAAGTTTACTGGCCACTGTAGTGGCCTGGTTGAGAGGACAAAATTCTGAACAGATTAAATCTACCTAAAACATAATATCTTATGAAGAATGAACAACCTCAAATACTATTTAAATAACCACAAAATGTTCAGAGAACACAGCCTACAAGCTAAGTCCAAGGTATAACCTACCTGTGACTCACAAGAAGTAATAAGATATCCTTGCCAGGATAATAGTACATAACCAAACAGGAGTGCTCTTGCCATGGGACTGCTAGGTCATACAAATACCTAACTCTAAAGAGCAACAAACCAGCAAGCCTTGCTAGGCCTCTACTAGGCTTTTCTGTGACTCACTATGTGTTGTGTCACATCCTAACCCATAGCGGGCTCCAGTGAGATCCTGAAGACCTGTTGTCTCAACTGTATAACAGTTTTCCCTTCTCTTAGCTCTAAGACTCCAAGAGGTATGATACACAATTTATCAGCAAGGTAACTTTGAAAAACAACTCACTGGCAGAAGTGCTGGGCACTACTCATTATGCATTCTTTGCTATCTGAGCAGAGCCATCATAGTTTTTTGTGTGCGTGTATATGGTTGTATATATAAAAAATGGGGGGTATTTATATAAAAATATATGACTAGAGAATTTTGTTTTCCTGCACTTTTTTTTTTAACAGCTCTCACTACAGCTGTAAAGAAGTCAAATTGCACTGCAAGATGCATAGTCTACATAGTCACATCATATTATGCAAGGTATTGCAGTCCAATTTGGCATACCATACTTGAACCTCAGCTTGTCAGGAAAATGGAGACATTGCACAATGGAGCCAGCAATAGGACATTAAAGTCTCCTTTAGCTCTCCCACACCAGCTTAACTGGGTGGAAATATGTGTATTAGGACAATCAGGTAATCATGTAATGGTTATAATGAAAAAGCCATGATGTAAGGTAATTCAGTTATTCAGCTCTCCAGTGGATGAGTTGCAGAGCAAGGAAAAAAAAGTGCAAAACCAAAAAAAAAGCAGAACCATCTACAAGAATCTGTCACAGCTGAAGTGAAAACAATCATCAGTTTGGACTGACCAAGGAAAATCATGGATCCAAATGAGAAAACATAGTTTAATTAGATTTTCTGTATCACAACCTGCACTTGGAGACTAGATTTTAATATTTACGCTAAAGCAATTGATTTTATGCTACCAAGAGATTATGGTAACAGAGACATGCTCCTCAAAGACCTGGAAGCCATCTGTACCAAGCTGTAACCTGTTTGCCCTACAGCTAGAAAAGAATTCCCACTCAGAACTGAAGAGAAAACAAGAACTGGAAATTTATTTCTTCATCCCACCATTGTGAGAACCCATAAAATATGGTCATAGAAACACTTGTTACCCTCAAACAAGATTCTGCAAGTATGCCATACCATGGGTGTACCAGTTCTTACCATTTTTCCTCTTAAAAATGCTACTCAAATTTAGTCAAGGTAACATTTATAACTATTTACACAAAAACATTGTGCTTTTTTGAAGTAGATACACTAAAATAAATGCTATTAGGCCTTTTAAAGCAATAAGAAGTAGAAACTTTTTTGCACAGCCTATCATATTTTTATCTTTCTATACATTCTAACAGATCTTCTGCAACTACTGCCTGACATATGAAATGACACTATAGGACTGACAAGACTAACATTTGAACACATGTGCAAACTGTGACTACTTGCAATTTACAGCACGACATGTTGGGGGCCAGGGGTGAGGGGGAAGAGAGCAGAAAGGCAAAACACATGATCACTTACCTGGGCTTCTCTGATAAGCTGAGAAGAATCAGGCAGGCAGAAACCAACGGGTAATCCAACCTTCGACGGGGTTTTGAATTTGTCTCCTATCTTAAATGGGACATCATCAAGATAACTGAAAGGCCCTAAGACCAAAAGAAGAAATTGTATTTAAAAAAGTCTTACAAGTTTAATGCATTCAATTAAGACTCATATTTCTGTTATTTGGGAGCTATTTTATCTCTGCTGCCCCAACTACACCAGGCGACTCAATACAAAGGAAGTTGCTTGACCAGAAACATGTTGAATCTGTTTGGACTTTATTGCCTCAGTTTCGGTGTTTTGGTTGGGTTTTTTTAATATTCTAGGTCATAACTATTAAAAAAAAAAAACAAACAACACACGCAACACAACAATCCAACAACTGAATAGATTTTGAAGTCAATATACCCAACATTTTAGCTTCCCTTGTGGCAAGACTATGCCTACACAACTGGAAGTTGAAACTCTCCTGAACACTGTATTCTCTTATGTCTCTATAAAAAGAACCATCATTTTTGTCATATTCAAAACAGGCTTTAAAATAACCCAACTTTAGAGCAGCTAAGACAAACTAAAATCCAGGTTTTGGCATACAAGTAGGAAGTAACATTTGGACAGAAGTGGTCACAAGGGCAGTGACCTAGTCTAGACACTCCACTTTAACCAGATGTCCTGGTTTTGGCTGGGATAGAGCTAATTTTTCTTCTTAGTAGCTAGAATAGTGCTGTGTTTTGGATTCAGTACAGGATTGGGTAAGAGAAGAATGTTGTTAATACACTGATGTTTTCGGTTGTTGTGTGCTGGGTTTATGTGTGTGGTGGGGTTTTATGGTAGTGGGGGAGGGGGCTACAGCAGTGGCCCCCTGTGAGAAGCTTCTCAAAGCTCCCCCGGCTCCAAGTCAGACCCACCTCTGGCCAAGGCCGAGCCAATTAGGGATGGTGGCTGCGCCTCTGAGATAACATATTTAAGAAGGGGAACCTGGGAGGAGGAGTTGTAGTTGTGAGGACACCTATGCAAACACCAAGGTCAGTGGAAGAAGGAGGAGGCAGGGGGTGAGGTGCACCAGTGCAAAGACTCCCCTGCAGCCCAAGGTGAGAGGGCAGGCTGTCCCCCTGCAGCCCATGGAGGTCACCGGTGGAGTAGATATCCACCTGCAGCCCATGGAGGACCCCACACTGGAGCAGGTGGCTGCACCCAAAGAAGGCCAGGACTCTGAGGGAAGAAGCCCCCACTATTGTAGTTCGGTGCTGGGAGGACTGCAATATGCGGGAGACACATGCTGGAGCAGTTTGGGAAGAGTTGCAGCCCGTGGGAAGGACTCACATTGAAGAAAGTTCGTGGAAGACTGTCTCCTGTGAGAGGGACCCCACACTGGAGCAGGGGAAGAATGCGAGAAATCCCCCTGAGAAGGAAGGAGTGGCAGGACTGACCCTAACCCCATTCCCTACCCCCTGCACCACTTGGGGGGGAGGAAGTAGAGAAATCAGGAGCAAAGCTGAGACTAGGAAGAAGGGAGGGGTGGGGGGAAGGTGTTTTTAAGATGTGGTAATGCTTTTCACTGTCCTACTCTGTCTGTTAGGTGTTACCATGTTGTTGTACCGTGTAACACTGGCTAATGATATGATAGAAGAACTAACTAATCTGGTATTTGTACTCAGCATTGCCATCACCTCTGTATTTTGGGAGCCATCTACTGGAAACCATTAATAATTACACCTTTTATCTTTTCTCCTCAGGGAGCCAACCTATGGAGGAGACATCTTCCCATATACTCCCCTTCTCCACCAGGGTAATTACAATAGCGTTTGAAAAATTTGAAAAATCTGAATATCCTTGGGATGTTGAAACCAGCACGATCCTATGTCTTGTTTAGGGTTAAAGAAATATTTCAGAATATCACCCAAATATCAACCCCCAAGACAGGCACTGCAGCTACTCAGACCCTGTCGATGAGCACGGTGGGTACTCAGACCTTGGCAATAGGTGATACAGCTGAACCAGAGATTCAACCAGTGCCAGTATCAGTCACCCCTACACAGAAAGGGATATAAAAAATCAGTTCATGTAGTGAGGGATGAAGGTGAACCAGGGCCATCACAAGAACAGAAGGAAGAGACAGAACCAGAGATAATCACCTGATCCCTATCCCTGAGTGAGCTGCAAGACATGTGGAAGGATTTCAGCTGTCGTCCAGGCGAGCACATTATCTATCACCTGGCTGCTCCAATGCTGGGATAATGGGGCCAGTAGCCTGGAATTAGAGGGTGAAGAAGTCAAGGAGCTGGGATCCCTATCTAGGGAAGGGGGCATTGACAATGAAGGGGCTCAAACAATTGAATTTCTGACAACCATTGATAAAGACTAAACTGTGATGCATGAAAGCTTTGCTTGTATTTTGCTTCGTTTGTTTCCCAAGGACTCCTTAACTGTTTCCCTAGGCATCTTTGTCTGTTTTGACAACAGTAAAATGCTCCCTATGTAAATCACTGAGAGCAGACTCAAAGCCTTCAGTGGACACTTGGGCAACTCCTAGAATGGGCAAACTAAGATATAAGGGGGACTCGAATAAAGGGACACAGAGATCCTATCTAGGGAGAATGATTTTGCTGATTTAGGAAGAAGACACCTGAACTTTACTTCACCACGCATGCTCTGGAAAGAAGGTCAACTGGCGAACACCATGAAGAAGACTACTTACTTCTTCCCTCGACCACCAAAGACCCTCACTCTATTTTCACTACGCATGCTCGGACTATGTAAATGAATTCCGGGAACTCATCATCATAAGACACCCCTTTCCAGGAAATGTAATGAATATGTATGATTTGTGTGTATGTAAACCAATGTCCCTTGCTAGTTCTTGGGAGCCCCGATGGTGGAGAATCCCCAGGGCGACCCCAGCGCTGCTAATAAAGAATACCTGCTTAACAGTTCTATTGGATTCTGACTGTTGAGTGAATTTCTTTGTTTCAACAAGGCAATTGGAAAAAAAGGCACAAACCCTCAGCCTTTGGAGGTGACTTCTGTCAGGTGTAAGGGAAATGTATCCCTTCATGGAAGATGTTGTACATCAACCAGGCAAGCAGACTACCATGGAGAGAGGTATCCAATACTTGAGAGAATTAGCCGTGCAGGAGATGGTTTACTATGACCCAGACAATGCACGGCTGCCCACAGATCCAGATGGAAGTCCAGTGCACCCAGCCCATGTGGCGGGTAGTTTGTACGGAGCGCACCATCGTCGCATGCCAACGTGCTGGCAGCAATGCACTGGAAAGACAAAGAGGGACCAACAGTGGATGATGTGGCTTGCCAACTCCAGTGATACGAAGAAAATCTCTCTTCCTCCCTTGCTGTGCTGTGAAGAAACTGTCCCGAGAGTTCCAACAACTCAAAGAGGATATGTCCTATTCCCCACCTGTACGGACCAGTATCTCAGCTGTTAAGAGTAAGTGTGTCCCTTGTAAGGAACTGAAAGAAGTAATGCCTCAAACATTCATCAACATGGAAAACCTCAAGGACAAGCTGTGGCCTTTGGATTAGTCTAAGGAATGTCACCCAAGGAAGCGGGAGTGTATAGAAGGATGCACCCCCCACTCCCTTGCAGTTGCATTGATAAACTCCTTAGATAAGCCTTGAAGGGGGGAAACTGGACTGAGTGAAACCAGGTGTTTCCCCTCAAGCACAAGTACTGCTAAGCCCGATACTTTGTGGCTCTATTGTGCAAGCCAGACACCATGCTTGCCTTGTGTCCTGGTTTTGGCCAGGATAGAGTTAACTGTCCTTGGGCTGAGAGGGAGCACAGCTGAAGGGCTGGGTCCTGATTGATCACTGGAGCATTCCATGTCATGTGACGTCATGCTCAGTATATAGGCGGGCGCCTGCTCTCTCACACACATCTTTGTTTTGGGTTTCCGGATCGGCGGGGCGGGATTCTCTGGTACGCTTGGATCGCTGCTGGGGACGGGCTCTGTACCGGTCACCGCTTGGTGAGCCACTGCTGCATTTTACCCGTTTTGGACTTACTATTGTTACTGTTGGTTTTGTTAGTATTACTACATTTTTTTTTATTTAACCTACAAATTTCTTCTTTTGTCCCTCCCCTATTTCACCGGGGAGGGGGTGGGGGGAAGTAAACAACTGGCCACGTGGCGATTTGCTACCGGCTGAGTTCAAACCACAACACCTTGCTAATGACCTTGCCTTTGCCATTGAAGTGGTAACAAGAAAAGAGGTGATCACCTCTAGGATGACCAATAAGCACGAAGTCAGCAAAAATCTCTGGGAACAGAGGAAAAACCAAAGCTGGGCAGGGCGAGTATGACCACCGACTCAATTGGAACCCATGCTCCACCTTTTTCCTCATCTCTCATGGAAATGAGTTTGTGGAATACCTGCCCCTCCTCATCTAGTATGCTAATCAACTGATAAGATTAACTTAAAAGGGGACAGAAACTTTGCTGTGTGTGCACCCACCACCCAAAATTACTGGACCTGAGACAATGCTGGATCCAGGGGTGGTGTTCTGGATTTCATTGACTCCCCTTCCCTTCCCTTCCCTTCCCTTCCCTTCCCTTCCCTTCCCTTCCCTTCCCTTCCCTTCCCTTCCCTTCCCTTCCCTTCCCTTCCCTTCCCTTCCCTTCCCTTCCCTTCCCTTCCCTTCCCTTCCCTTCCCTTCCCTTCCCTTCCCTTCCCTTCCCTTCTTACAGATTTATAAGAGACCACATTGCTTATTATCCTTTTCCAAGTTTAAATTGCTTTCTACCACAAGTAAAACATTTTAACTGGTTGTTTGGTGTCATTTCACCTTAATTTAACCCAAGGTTTGCGATTCTCTGGGCTTCCAATCCGGGTCATGACACCCCGGCTCAAAAGAGAGAAGACAGAATGTACAAACCATGGGGTACCCTGTGGTTTTACCTGTGGGATCATGGAGAGGATGTGAGGAAGGGGGATGGAAAACCTACCTCAATCCTAGATGCACAGGTATGTGAATTACAAGGAAAAACAATCACGAAAGGGGATTCTTGAGGAAAATTGCTCCAGTCTCTGATGGTCAGTGTGAGTGGTGTGCCAAACAGAGTGGAAGGGCTCATCTTACTCCTGATCCTGTGGGAGGTATCGGCCTGTCAGCCCTGCACAGTCTCTGAATCAACAGCTAGGCTTTGATGAGAAACAGGCCTTGGGAGAAAGATAAGAAACTGCCGAGTTGTGCCAAGGTGGCAGGGAAAAACAACGGCCAGCTGCAACACTGAACTGTGGAAAAGTACTGAACTGTGAGAAGTTACCGCCGCGTGAACAGCGCGTGAACAAGAAGGTGATTGGTCTGCACAGCGCGTGTTAGAGTGGTCTTATGCTGACAGGAGAAAAGGTTGATAGCTGTCTAATTGCTGATTTGCTAATTATGAAGTAAGAGCTTTGGCGAGAGCATAAGTATGTACTATTGGAAAAATAAACGGCTTTGCTTGTTATAACTCTCATAAGAGTTGTGCAGGTCCAATATCCTCCCGCAACAAATGGTGACCCCGATGTCCCAGGACGGAGCGCAGAAGACGCCGTGGGAGGATCCCCGGTTGGAGGTACTGTCTGCAGCGGGGTGTGACAGGGAGGATGGAAAACAGTCGATCGACGGAAAATCACCCAGGAGAGGTGATCAATCAGGGGCAGCATGGGGCAGAACATGTCCCCAGGGGAGATGGCCACTGCCAGACTCCTGCTGCATATACTCTCTAAGGGAGGGATAACTTATACTCTAAGAGAGGGATAACTTATAACGAAACTTCTGTACGAAGGTTACTTAAATGGTGCAGAAACCACGGCTATCCTGCCGATACCCTCACAGCCTCTGAACCAGCAAAATGGGCTGAAATAGGTGAACGGTTGTGGGATGCCATTTCCAAGGGGGATCATCATGCCAGTGAGCTAGCGACCACTTGGAAGTTGGTTTCGGACACTCTTAAAGTGCAGAGTTGGTGGCGGCGGCCCCGGGCCTCCCCGAGCCCCCCCGCCTCGGAGCGACTGCCTGCGGCCATCTGGCACCGCGCGATCGTCTGTCCCACCTCCCCCGAACACCAAAAGCAGCAGTTTTTACAGAAGGTGCTGACACTGTGATGCCGAGTCCCTTGTCCATTCTAAAAGGACTAACTTTAAACCTTTCTGATGGTCAGTGCACTAAAGGCCTTGGTTTAAAAACAAAGAAGGGGGAATTTTCTGGACGCACCACATAATCAACTGGCAATGGCTTTATATATTCTTAATGGTGTTTTGATGTTTGTAGTGTTTGTCATTTGATGTTGTGGGAGTAATAAGTGTAAGGGGCCCCTTTGTGTGGGTGTGTGACTGTTCTGCGGGTGTGAGGCGCAGCCCAGCTGCAGCTGCGGAGTGCGGAGTTCTCTGACCCGCAGTTCCATTATCCCGCGAGGGAAGCGGCCGGAGAGGAACGAAGCGCAGGGCAGACTCTGTACCAGTGGGGGGGTAGTGCAGGACCAGTGAACATCCTTAGTACAGAGTGTCCTAGTGCCCGCCCGCTGGGTCACTGGTGCTGCCTGTTTGTTCGGGCTCAGTGTTTGAAGTGTCATAGGTGAGATATCTCCTCTAGCGGGAGGCAGTAATTCTGTGTTAATTGTTGTCTTGAATTTAGGTGCATACTCTGTGGGGAGAGTGCACCCTTGTACCATCTGCCTGAGGGGGTATTGTCAGCTTACTTGGGTAGTGTTTTAAGGTAAAGTAGACGAGATGGGCAGCGGCCAGAGTGGGGGAATAGTCAAAAAGAGTCCCCTAGGCTGTATTTTAAAATGCTGGAAGAAGATAGGGGGACCTCCAGGCGCAAGTGTGAACAAAAAGACACTGATCAAATATTGCAATCAGTGGTGGTTTATAATAATTTAGTCGATACCGATCAGGCGTGGACTTAGCAGCCTCTGAGTCAGTAACATCATTAGACACCACGGTATCCTTGATACCAACAGGAGTATATAGACTGTTGGGAAATGAAAAAAAAAAAAAAAAAAAAAAAAAAAGAGTGCATTATGAAAGGTAGGCAGCGCCTACTATTACTTGCTGGTCAGGAACCTGTGTGTATCATTGTTCCGGTTACTATGCACATGTTACAGTGGCTAATACAAATGTCTTTGAGCAAGCTCGGCTTTCACATGCATTTTTCCACCAAAACACCAGGGCAATACAAAACCAGTTTTCTTTATCAAGGCGTCAGGCTAAAGACATCATTGCCACTTGCCCTGAATACCAGAGGACTCCCTCTCTTCAACAGCCAGTGGTGTCAACCCTCGGGGACTCACCTCCTCAGAATTATGGCAATCTGACGTCACTCACTTCGCTGCATTTGGAACGTTAAAATATGTACCTGTGTCTGTTGATACCTTTTCTGGAGCAGTGTTTGCATCCTGCCATACAGTGGGGAGTCAAGCATCTGACCGGCATTCCCCACTCACCGACCGGACAGGCCATTGTGGAGCGTACGCATGGCACGCTAAAGCATCTATTGCAACAACAAAAAGGGGGAGATGGAGGGTATCAATCTACACCTCACGAAAGGCTAAATAAGGCATTATATGCCATGAACTTTTTAAACATTTCCCCTGTCTCACAGGTGCCACCAATATTGCATCACTTCTCGTCGCAGATACCAGATCAACAAGAAGTCCAGGGCAAGGCTCAAGTGTCAGCAAAAAACCTGGAAAGTGGTAACTGGGAAGGACCATATCCTTTAATAACCTGGGGAAGAGGTTATGCTTGTGTCTCCACAGGTCACGGTCCCCGGTGGTTACCGGCAAGGTGTGTGCGACCACACCTGAGGCGTGAGAGGCAGCTTTTGGTGGACACTCAGGAGCCGGCTGTGGGTGCTGTGGGTGCCCCTGTGCCGACAGTTTGCGGTCTCTTCGACTGATCATTTAAGCAGAATGTATGGGTAATGCTTGCTGCTGCAATAGGACCAAATACACTGTCTCTGTCCTTAATCACACTACGGTTGCCAACTCTTTTAAGAGAAAATGCTAGCAGTAATTGCAACTCCTTAATGGAATAATTAGGCTTACTAGTCACTAGTGAAAGATGTAGCTTAGACAAAATGTAGTTATTTGTGGAATGGCTGGAAAATAACGGACATATTATGAGCAATCCAGACCAAGGGGCCTCACTGTAACAGCAAGCTGCAGCTGTGTTCAAGGACACAAACAAGGCCCAGACGGCCTGAGAAACTACATTCCTGCCCAAGAGATAAAGATGTTGGAATGTCAAAAACAGGGGGTCTACCTGGGGGGAGAGCAGCGCGTGGACACCACACTGGGACCAATCATAGAGGGCAGAAGGGCGCGTGAACAAGTAGCTTTAGCCTATTAGCAATAAGATAGCAGCGTGTGAAGCTTGTGATAGAGTATAAATTGCTGTGTAGCCTTTAATAAAGTGGCATCAACTTGATCACATTGGTCGTCTAAGTTGGGTCTGAGACTTCCGCGTCGGCAACTGGCGCCCGACCAGGGACCCGAGGGAGCCTCATCGAAGATACGCGGGACTCAAACCCTGGGGAATCGGGACCCTCCCGTCGGTGCCCTCCCGAGCAAGAGAAGACGGCCCAGAGGGGGCAGAAGCAGCCGTAGCAGGCGCTGCCCCGGCGCCTGGGAAGACGCGCGAGCAATTGTCGGGAATCTCGCCCTGATCAGGTGAGCGGCTGGGGAGGAGATGGGGTCCACGCTGAGTAAAGAAGAAGCGGCAGTGGTTAAGCTCCTCCATCATATACTCTCTAAGAGAGGAGTATCTTATGATGAGGGGAACCTGAGGAGGGTGCTGTTGTGGGCTCGGCAGCACGGACTAATCCCCTCAGCCTTTGAAGCAGCTACTTGGGAAAAGATCGGCGCGGCACTGTGGGACGACATTAGCTCAGGCTCTAAAGACAGTAGGAAACTCTCCACTGTGTGGAGATTGGTCCTAGACACTCTGACAGAACTGAAAGCGGAACGGCAGACCCCCGCCTCCGCTTTCGCTGCCTGGTCAGCAGAGGCCGAACGCGCTGGCGCTCAGGATTCCGCCACTGCTGGGACGTTCGCGGGATCCCTGTTCCCCAAGGCGGCTCCTAAAAGGAGGGACGGGGACGCTGCACGCGCAGCACCCGTGCGGCAGGGAAGGCAAGAGCAAAAATCAACAGATTTACTACAGCTCGACTCCCATCCCTCAAACCCAAAAGATCAATCACCGGAGCGCACGGCCCCGCCCCGCTCCCGCCGCCCCCCGCCCGACCCCCCCGCCGCCGCCGCCGCCGCCTCGCCAGAGGAAGGCGCCGACCCAGCCCTGCCCCCGTCCTCGCCCCCGACACCCCGGTCGGTGCAGGAACAATCTCGTTATGGTTTACAAGATCAGCACTTGCAAGAACTAACGAGAAAATTAGAGCAATTTGAAATCCGAATGCAGCAAGCGGCTCAGCCCACCCCTACGGCACCGCCGCCTCCCCCTCTTCCTTTTAACCCCTTCTTCCGCGACACGGGGGGGGGGGGGGGGTGTGGGGGTGTGTGGGTGGGTGGTCAGAGGGAAACGGTGGCTCTCGGGTCGCTGCCATCGTCGGTTCAAATGGGAGGGGGGGCACTGGGACGCGCAAGTGGTAATGGTAATCCAGGAAGCCGATGGCAGGGAGTTATTCGGGATGCGATAATTGAGGGGCAGTTTAACGAACTTGGGCCAATGACGTTCCCGGTAACAGTAACCCCACAAGGCAAGGAGTGGGAGGCCTGAGACTGGAAAATGATTAAGGAGGCCAAATTAGCAGTAACACAATATGAGTTAAAATCACCATATACTAATTCAGTAATTCAGCATATCTTTACAGCACATTTATTAACTCCGTATGACATACGCATGATTATACAAACCTTACTAACAGCTTCCCAACAATTGCAATTTTTCCAACGTTGGCAAGTGGCCTGCGAGGCTGCGGCAGCCACACCCCGTCAGCAAGGAGATCCTCTGTATGGGGTGCAAGCTCAGATGCTGATGGGCGCAGGCCCTTTTGCTAGCCCAGACTGGCAAGTGGGATTTCAACCAGAGGTGTTACGGTTAACCCAGGAATTGGCTCTAAAAACCATTCTAGCCATACATGATGAAAAAGCGGCGCCAGCATTTACAGGAGTGAGACAGGGGCCCACGGAGCCCTATCCTAAATTCATCGACAGATTACATGCCGCTATTAACAGCAATCCTGATTTAAGTGATGAAATGAAAGTTAAATTCCTTGATATGCTTGCTTATGACAATGCTAACGACAAAACTAAGAAAGCCTTAAGCCTTCTCCCACGACAATCTACTGCAGGTCAGCTGCTGGAGGCAGCAGAGCGAATGCTTGATCAGGAGAAAGCTGCCTTTATGGCTGCTGTGGTAGGCGCTGCAGTAACACCAATTGTCAGAGGCAAACACGTCAAAGGCAAGCGAGATAAGAAGTGCTTTAACTGTGGGCAACTGGGTCATTTCAAATCAGAATGTCGTGCTCGTGTGTCTCGTAAGAGGGGAAACGGGAGGCAGAGTGCGCCCCGCCCTCGCGCGACGACACAAGTCCAGGGTGCTTGGACCGCTGCTCCGCTGCCACCTCCGGAAGCGCAGGAGTGGACTTGGCAACAGCAGTAGCTGTTACACTCACAGACACTACAATACATCTGGTTGATTCTAATCTGGTGGGGCCTCTGGGACATGGTTTAAGTGCCTTATTAATTGGACGTTCTTCGGCATCTACAAAAGGTATTTTTGTCATCCCAGGCCTTATTGATGCTGACTTTGAGGGAACAATTAAAATCATGGTATATACACTTACTCCCCCCTTGACTATCATGGAGGGATCGAAAATTGCTCAGCTAATTCCATTTGAATCAAAAGTGCCTAATGCAGAACAAAGGAAGAGAGGTGAAAAAGGCTTTGGGTCCACCGGACAACCAGATGTTTTGTTAGCCATGGACATTAGTCGGGGGAAGCCAGAGGAGCAGATGGAAATGAGACACCTTAATGGACAGACGAGTAAATTACGAATGCTCATTGATACTGGACCCCTTTATCTGTGGCCTAGACAGTGGCCTTTAGTGCCAGCGAATACAGGAGTTCTAGGGGTTGGAGGAACTCAAGTCACATCCATCAGCAGAGATACAATAGCATTTATGTTTCCGGATGGCAAGGTAGTAACCACGCATCCCTATGTGATGCACTCACCTGTGGCACTGGTGGGGAGAGATCTGCTCAGTCAAATGGGAGCTCGATTGATTACTTCGCCTTTTTAGGCGCGGCCACCGTAGAGCAGCCAATCCTAAAATTAACCTGGAAAACTGATGATTCCATATGGATCGACCAGTGGCCGCTGAAACTGGACCGGCTGCAAATTATCAATGATTTGGTACAGGAACAGCTAGATGCCAGACATATCCTGCCTTCAACTAGCCCGTGGAACACTCCCATTTTTACAATTCAGAAAAAGTCTGGGAAATGGCGTCTGTTACATGATTTGAGAGCAATTAATGCTGTTATCTGTGACATGGGCACCTTACAACCTGGTTTGCCTTCCCCAGTAATGTTACCTGAAGGCTGGGATCTGGTGGTTATCGATCTAAAAGACTGCTTCTTTACAAACCCCTTACATCCAGAGGATGCTGAAAAGATTGCCTTTACAGTGCCATTGATTAATAAGGCCGAACCAGCAAAGAGGTATCACTGGGTGGTGCTACCACAAGGGATGAAAAATTCACCCACGATTTGTCAGTCTTTCGTCGCATGGGCTCTGGAACCCATTCGGAAACAGTATCCTCATTTACTCATTTATCATTACATGGATGAGATCTTAGTGACAGGAAAACAACTGGACTGCGAGACAATATTGGGCCAGCTAACATGCAGTCTCAGGGAGAGGGGATTAGAGATAGCACCAGAGAAAATTCAGAAACAGGGACCATGGCTGTATCTGGGCTGGATTATTACAAATGCAATGATTCGTCCTCAAAAGATTAAAATCAACACAAAAATGGAAACATTGTCTGATGTACAGAGATTAATTGGGGATATCCAGTGGGTTCGTAATATCTGTGGAATTACGAACGATGATCTGAAACCTTTGGTGCCACTCCTGGGCACGTCTGTACAAGCTCAGGAGCGCCGTCAACTGGATGAGGATCAACAGCAAGTAATTAGCAATAAAATCATGACAACTCATACTCACAGGCGACTGGATGATAAAGCTCTTTCTTTTATGTTAGTTAACTCTGGGGGTGAACGTGAACACCCATTGGGGCTTATTATTCAGTTGAGTGAAACAAAACCAAATTTACAAATTTTGGAATGGATTTTTCTCCCTTTCCAGCCCAGAAACACAGTTGTTACACGTCCTGAATTACTTTCACAGCTTGTCATAAAAGGGAGGCAGTGAATTTTAGACATCTCAGGCATTGAACCAGAAGTCATCTACATACCTGTATCTCAGTTCTATTTAGATTGGTTATTATCTGCTTCAACTGTCTTTCAAATAGCAATTGCTGATTTCTTAGGTACTGTCACCAATAGTTATCCATCGGATAAGCTTTTGTCACTATTATGCCATCAGCGGTTTGTACATCTACCCCTGCGATCAGAGGTTCCAGTAGAAGGGATAACTGTCTTCACTGATGCTGGACGGAAATCTCAAAGGGCTGCAGTCACCTGGAAGGAAGGGGACACCTGGGAACATCAAATACTCCCTGGAGTACCTGGTGACTCTTTACAGACTTTAGAACTTCGAGCTGTTATCTGGACATTTCAACGCTGGTCTCAAGAACCTCTCAATATAGTATCAGACTCATTGTATGTTGCAGGTACAGTACAACGTCTGGAAAACAGCATGGTGAAACCGGTGCGAAATCCTGTATTACATACTTTGTTGTTACAATTGCTAACACTTTTGAACCAATGTCAGAATGAATATTTCATTATGCACATTCGCAGTCATCAGCAGTGTGGAGGCCTTGCGCTGGGAAACGCTCGAGCCGATCAGCTTGTCGCTCCAGCCTGGACGGGCCCTGCCGTTAACACCTTTGAACAGGCCAGGCTGTCACACCAGTTTTTCCACCAGTCAGCAAAAATGTTAGCCAGACAATTTCACATTCCTGTGGCTGATGCTAGAGGAATTGTGCAATCCTGTCCCGATTGCCAGAAGGTAGGAGTCGGCCTCCGTTTGGGAGTGAACCCCCGAGGACTCCAACCTCTACAACTCTGGCAAATGGATGTGACCCATATCCCAGAATTTGGCAGGCTTAAGTATGTGCATGTCTCTATTGATACCTTTTCTCTAGCACTCTGGGCAACAGCACAAACAGGAGAAACAGCACAGCATGTCATTAAACATATGCATGCTGCAATTATGGCACTGGGTGTGCCTGCAGAGATCAAAACTGATAATGGTCTGGCCTACACCTCTCGGAAATTTACTCATTTTTGCCAACTCTGGGGTATACGTCACATCACAGGAATACCGCATTCCCCCACGGGACAAGCCATCGTGGAAAGAGCGCATCAAACCTTGAAAGCGCTTTGGCAAAAACAAAAAGGGGGAGAGGTCTTGGCTGCTGCAGAGCGACTTGCAAAAGCGGTGTATGTGTTAAATTACTTACGGCTCACAGGTGATAGGGAGGAACCACCAGTAATAATACATAGTTTGGGTTTGAAATCTGGTATAAACCAATGTGACAATAATGTTTTTGTTCAATACAGGGATGTCGTTACAGGAGAATGGAGAGGACCTGCAGAACTAAGAATGACCGGTCGGGGATATGCTTGTGTTGTTACAGATACCGGCGTCAGATGGGTACTGAGTCAATGGGTGCGGCCCTGGAAAGGGGAAGTCAGGAAGAACGACGCAGAGCACTAGGCTCACTCACAGGTCCTAGGCAGGGGTTTATGCTTGTGTCTTTACAGGTAACAATTCATCTACGTAGGCCTCTGCGAACTGGACGAAGCACCCTGTGTTTTGAGGCACTTCAGAGACGCCAACATCGACTGAACCTGGTTCTGACCTCGTTGCTGACAGCACTACATCCAGCAAACAGAGAAGCCTTTTGTCTTTTACTGGGCTTGCAGTCGTTTTGCATGGCTGTTTGAATACAACTGCTTATCACAGATCAGACAGAGGGACACGACATAGCTTTTAGAGGGTTTGGTTTGATTAAGTTTATACTGAAGCAAGTTGGTTGTCTGACTTTGCCAACAAGCCAACATATCAGCAATCTGCTTTTAATTACAGAAAGGCAGGCTTAGTTTTTAGAAAGCAGCAGTAGTTTGTTAAAGTTATAGGCTTAATTGAAAACCTTGGATAAAGGGTTTTAGCAGAAGTTGGGTTTGAAGCTTTGTAGATGCTTGGCTTTGCAGTGTGTTAATTAGAACAATAAGATAGTAGATAAGAGTTGTGGTGTGGGGAAAGAACTGTTCTCGAAGCTGGCAGGTGTACCAGGACACCTGAGAAAGGGAGGTGAAGTGATGGCTATATGTCAAACGTGGATCACGTTTGTTTTGACTTGGCTCATATTAGGCAGTGAAGGGATTTTGGACATCGAACCCAGAGCAAACATTTGGGTAACCTGGGCAAACACATCTGGGATAAAGGATTTCTGTTTGAGTCTGCAACAAGCAGATGATCCTTTTAGAACCTGTTGAATTGGCATTCCGTTGTGGGAAAATGAAACTGATTTTGAAGGATATTGGAAACAACAGAGAGTGAACCTGATTGGCAGACCAGATGATGATAGTTGTTTCATTTTAAATTGGCCTTCCATGCGTAATGCAGCTTGGCAAAAGACAGTCATTGAGAATCTAAATCAGTTAACTTCTTTACCCTTGCAAGAATTGGATTTGTTGGCCAGTGTTACACCTGTTAAGTATGTTGATGTTACCGGGATGCCGAACTGCCATAATGTGGTTCCTCAGCTGCAGCCAGTGAATGGCACAGGAGTGGTTTGGTTCGGAGACCCATGGCATATTTGGTTAGCTCAGAATGGTCGCCAAGATTTGTTTGTAGGTTATCAAAATGTGACAGGGCATTCTTCTTGGAATAATTTGAAAACAGGAGGATTCTCCGTAGAAACCACAGGGGGCTTTAAACTTCCACCTGGAGTGTTTCTGATTTGTGGGGATAGAGCATGGCCTGGTATTCCTATACGACCTGTCGGTGGTCCTTGCTATCTTGGACGACTAACATTGTTTGCTCCCCACATGAGAGATTTGCTAAATCCCAGTCAGAGTCAGGGGCGAAGATCACGCAGATCTATTCGAAACTTTGATGAAACATGCAATGATGAAGTGCAGCTACCATCGCTAGTCACAATTATAGTCACATCCTTTTTCCTCCCAGGAGGAATGGCTGCCATAAATGCAAAAAATATACAGCGATTGGCTTGTTGGGGTGAGAAACAATCTAATTTGACTTCGCAAATGATAAGCGCATTACTCACCGATGTTGATAGTGTTAGACATGCTACCTTACAAAATCGAGCTGCTATAGATCTTTTATTATTAGCACACGGACACGGATGTAAAGATTTTGAAGGGATGTGTTGCTTTAATTTGTCTGACCATTCACAGAGCATGCACCAGCAATTAGCAAAACTGCGTGAGAATATGAAACATATTACTGAAGGACATGACCCCTTTTCCGATTGGCTCACTAGACTCGGGATGGGGGGCTGGTTGCAGACCTTGGTCAAAGGAGCATTGATAGTGCTAGTAGGTTTACTAATCTTGATGTTGCATCTTCCCTGTCTGTTTCAGTGTTTGCGAGGGATGTTGAATAGTCTGGTTGAACAAATGTTTAAGAAAAGAGAAGTCTGGACCACTCAAAAACAAAAAGGGGGATTTGTGGAATGGCTGGGAAATAACGGACATATTATGAGCGATCCAGGCCAAAGGGCCTCACTGTAACAGCAAGCTGCAGCTGTGTTCAAGGACACAAACAAGGCCGAGACGGCCTGAGAAACTACATTCCTGCCCAAGAGATAAAGATGTTGGAATGTCAAAAACAGGGGGTCTACCTGGGGGGAGAGCAGCGCGTGGACACCACACTGGGACCAATCATAGAGGGCAGAAGGGCGCGTGAACAAGTAGCTTTAGCCTATTAGCAATAAGATAGCGGCGCGTGAAGCTTGTGATAGAGTATAAAATGCTGTGTAGCCTTTAATAAAGTGGCATCAACTTCATCAAATTGGTCGTTTAAGTTGTGCCCGAGACTTCTGCGTCGGAAGTTATTAATAAGGATGAAATGCTATAAGAATGTGTGTATTCAACTTCCTTTGTTTAGCAATATTAAGAATTAAGAACTCAAGTGTTTGACCTTATTAGAAACTCCCTTGGTTTTCCCCCTTGAGTGGTGGCCAGGCTCTGGGTGGAACCCAACAGGAGGATGAAATCAGATGTTTCCGCTCAAAGAAAATTGCCAGTTATTTTGGCCTGTTGATTTAGAGGCTGGACCTGCTTGCAGCGATGTTGGATGCCTCACCTACGGATGGACGCATCGCGTAGGATTTCCGGTTTGCGAGGAAGGGCACTCTAAATTCTCGCTGCATCCAGGGTTCCCCAGCAATTGCGGATCTGAATGTTAGTACCCCATTAAGTAAGTGTGCTATTTTGTACATTCTTTATTTTGTAATACTTAGTCAAAGACTGTCCTAGTCTTTTCAACTAGTAACTGTAACTGCTGTATTGTTCCTAGCCTTCTGTAAAACTATTTTAAGTATGCTGTGTTTTTTGAAGTTTTTCTAAACCCTAACTGATAAAGCTCTGAAACAAGTCTTGGAGGTGCAGCTATAAAACAAAGAAGGGGGAGATGTGGGAGGCATCGGCCTGTCAGCCCTGCACAGCCTCTGAGAAGCAGCAAGGCTTTGATGAAAAACAGGCCTTGGGAGAAAGATAAGAAACTGCCGAGTTGTGCCAAGGTGGCAGGGAAAAACAACGGCCAGCTGCAACACTGAACTGTGGAAAAGTACTGAACTGTGAGAAGTTACCGCCGCGTGAACAGTGCGTGAACAAGAAGGTGATTGGTCTGCACAGTGCGTGTTAGAGTGGTCTGATGCTGACAGGAGAAAAGGTTGATAGCTGTCTAATTGCTGATTTGCTAATTATGAAGTAAGAGCTTTGGCGAGAGCATAAGTATGTACTATTGGAAAAATAAACGGCTTTGCTTGTTATAACTCTCATAGAGTTGTGCAGGTCCGATATCCTCCCACAACATGATCCTATGAGAATAAATTCTAATCTGTTTTTACAAGAATTGAGTGGAGAATCCTATGACCAGGACTAGAGGGGCCCTGCCTCCAGCCAGGTGGAGGAGAGGGACAACCGGGTTTATAGGACTGTGTGGATTCAATGGTCTGGCACGTTAGACCCACAGGAGTATTAGTGGACAGCAGTATACAGTGTGCCCTGGTGCCATCAAGCTATAAAGGGGCAGAACCCATTTGTATTTCTGGTGTGACAGGGGGATCTGAACAGCTGACTGTGTTGGAGGCTGAAATAAGCCTAACTGGGAATGAGTGGGAAGAACACCACTTTGTGACTGGCCCAGAGGCTCCATGCATCCTTGGCATAGACTAGCTCAGGAGAGGGTACTTCAGGGACCCAAAGGGGTACCCACTGGGGATGGAGGAAACTGAACAGCTGTCCACCTTACCCAGTCTCTTGAAGGACCCTTCCATTGTGGGGTTGGTGAGGGTCAAAGAACAACGGGTGCCAATTGCTACCACAACAGTGTACTGGCGGCAATATCGCACCAACTGAGACTCCCTGATTCCCATCCATACGCTGATTTCTGAACTGGAGAGCCAAGGAATGATCAGCAGGACTCGCTCACCCTTTAACAGCCCCATATGGCCAGTGCAAAAGTCTGAAGGAGAGTGGAGACTAACAGTAGACTATCGTGGCCTGAATGAAGTCACACCACCACTGAGTGCTGCTGTGCCAGACATGCTAGAGCTTCAGTATGAACTAGAGTTGAAGGCAGCCAAGTGGTACGCCACGGTTGATATTGCCCATGCATTTTTCTCAATCCCTCTGGTAGCAGAGTGCAGGCCACAGTTTACTTTCACCTTGTACTGGGTCTGGCTGAGCCGGAATTGGTTTTCCCCTGTAGCAGCCCTCATGGTGCTGTGTTTTATGTTGGGAGCTGGCAGGGTGTTGATAGCACACTGGTGTTGTGGCTACTGCTGAGTAGTGCTTACACAGCACCAAGGCTCTTTCTGACATTTTCCCCCCTGTGAGAATCTAAGAAAAACAGCCTGAGAAAGCAAAAGTTGAGGCTGATCAAAGAAATGCCTCAAACACTCGCAAGACAAAACTATGAGTCACAGGGTGCATTCTGTGGAGGTCGAAGCTGATAAGGCTGCCCCAGTAACACAGGATGCAGCTGGAGGAGGGAGCCCTGTGAAGACAGGACGGCTCTGCTCTGGTGCACCTGGCCAAATTTCAAGGGCCATCTGTCCGGTGAATGACCTTTGCTTCATTATCCACAAAATGCATATTAAAGTTAACACCCCTCAATATGCTAACGAGGGCTAACATGATCATGCTAATTACATCATCCCGTGAAACACCTTACCCCTCCCCGTACATGGGATACGTAGGTATGTGGGTCGACCTAGGGGATGGACCCAAGGAAAGTGGGTATAAATCAAGGGGGGGGGAAGGAGGCGGTAGGGGGGGCCCTGGAGAGTGCAGTGAAGTGAAGAAGACGGATGCCAGCGAAAAAGACGGCTGCCTCCTGTGCCTCCTGGAACCCTCGCTGGCGGGATCAGCGCAGAAACCCAGACCGGTGATCTGTATTTCCCCATTCCCTCTATCTCCCTCTTTTCCCTTTCCCATTAAGAAATGCAAGGTGTTATAAGTAGATTTCTCAAATTGATGTGAGTCAGAGCCAATCAAAATTTCAATTGTTTATTTAGCAAGCGGCAACAAGCAAAACAGCGCTGGGTGGCCGGGGAGTCCCTGCTCCACTAACGGCACGCACTCACTTCCCAAGGGTCCGTCTTTTTTATATCCTCCGCCTTCCGGTATCGGGTCTCTCTGAGGGGCGTACTCTGCGTCTGCGCACTTTGCAGCTAGGGGGTCGCTCCATCCGGGTCTTCCTCGCATCACCAACTCCTTGTATTTCCTGCTTTCCTGAGAGTGGCTCACAAAGCTTTTGTTTATATCTTACAGAATATAGACACTACCCCCTTTTTTCTTCTTCTTCTCCCCTTTGTCTTTCTCCCCTTTGTCCTTCTTCCCTTTCTCCCTCTTTTCAGTCTTTTGCATAGTAGGAGTCCTTGCTTCAGCATTTCAACTTAGATAAGCACTTGCAGTCAGTCATTACACAATGTAATAGTTAAGATTAAGCTTAGGCCTACATAGTTTATGGAATAACATGTCACGAGCTCCCAGTATCTTTAATGGAATTTGATGAACGAACAGTTTACTGTCTATCACACAAGGCATATTGTATTGCTTGCCACAACTTGCTATATACTTAGCCAACTATCGTGTGTTCAATTATTGCCTGTTCTGAACGAGATGTAAACACACCAACGGTCACTCGCCGAGGAGACCAGCTCCAGTGTAGAGAAGCCCACCCTGGGGGGGAATCGCGGCAAAAGGGACCGGCAAGGAGCTTTTCTGGGGGGCTTTTGAATCTTTTGGAGCCAAGAAGACGGCTAGCAGGCTCTAAAGAGGCTGGCAGGCCGGTGGGCGGGCAGCTGAGGCGGCGGGGGCAGCGGACGGAGCCAAGGGCCAGTAGCGCCTGTCCTGAACGAGCTGTAACCACACCAGCAGTCACTCACCGGACTCACACCCCTCCCCTCAGTAACGAGCTGGGTGGGCTGCCGGGTTAGTGTGGGCAGAACCAGCACCACCCACCCTTGATCAGGTGATAAGAACCCTGGCGGAGGGCTGTCCCCAGATCTTAGGGTGATCGGATAGTACTTGACTGTGGGCGCCCCGGGGCAGCTTGTAGAGCAGGGCTGAGGCTCTGCCACTGCACAAGGGACGTTTGAGCCCTGCAAGCAATTGTCCAGTGCCAGAGAGAGGGGAGGGAAGGAACAGCACTGCAGGGACGTGAGAGCACAGTGAGTGGGAATCAGCACCCAGGGATTGGTTCACCTCCCAGCCAGAGGGAAGACAATAGTCACAACAGGGCCAAGAGGCAGAGTGATGAGGAATGTGGGAACCCAGAGAGAGGTCCCGCACAAACAGGCAGCTGTGCAGGTCTCTGCCTGCTGAGAGTGCCTGAGCCTGGCACTTGAACCGGAGGGAGTCAGAGACACCGTTTGTGTGTGGGGTGATCAAGTAAACGATCTGCTCAGGCAGGTGGTTGAACTGAGGGAGGAGGTAGAAAGGTTGAGAATGATCAAAGAGTGTGAAAGCAATATTGGCTGGTAGAGCCACACTCTGAGACAAAGGCAGCAGGTAGAGGCTCCACAAGAAATACATGACTCCCTCTCCTCTTCTCACCAGGCAGAAGGAGGGCATGTGGGGGACAGGGGGGAATGGAGTCAGGTCCTTCCTTGGAAAGGCAAGCAAAAACCTTCTCGGCCCCCCTCACCTTCCCAGTTGTCATTATACAACAGGTAGGAGGCTTTGGAACTAGACAGCTAGCTGAATGAAGATGGGAACGAGGACGCATCTGGTGAGTCACCCACAGCTTGTCCCTCAGCCCCACGACTTGCGACTTCTTCAAGTAAGAAGGAAAGGAGGGTAATTGTAGTGGGTGATTCTGTTCTGAGGGGTACGGAGGGGCCCATATGTCGACCAGACCCATACCATAGAGAGGTCTGCTGCCTCCCTGGGGCTCGGGTCAGAGATATTAAAAGGAAGGTCACTTCTCTGGTACAGCCCTCTGATTACTACCCTTTGTTGGTTATCCAGGCAGGTAACAATGAGGTGGTAGAGAGAAGCCTAAAGTCACTCAAAAAGGACTTCAAGGCACTGGGGTGGCTAGTTGAAGGCTCGGGAGCTCAGGTCGTGTTTTCATCAATCCCTCAAGTGGAAGGGAAAACCACTGAGAGAGGGTGGAAAACATATCTGATTAACATGTGGCTCAGAGACTGGTGCCACTGTTGGAATTTTGGGTTCTTTGATCATGGCAAGGTTTATAAGGCACCTGGTCTGCTGGCAACAAATGGGACAGGTGGGATGCAGCTGTCCCAGAGGGGGAAAAGGATTCTGGGGCAGGAGTTAGCAGGGCTTATTGACAGGGCTTTAAACTAGATATGAGGGGGGATGGGGAGATAACTGGGCCTGTTAGGAATAAGCTCAAGGGAAGCATGCCAAAGCTTGAAGGATGGTGGACTGGTGAGGGCTCTCCCTCTGCCACTTAATTTGAGAGAAGGGAAAGATGTTTAGGAACCGTGGAAGCACCTGAGAAGGGTCTGGTAGGGAATGGGGCCCACACTCACAAAAAGGTGTTGGATTCATTAACTCATCTCAAGTGCATCTATACCAATGCACGCAGTATGAGCAACAAACAGGGGGAGCTTGAAGCCATGATGCAGCACGAGAACTGTGACATAGTAGCTATAACAGAAACGTGGTGGGATGCCTCACACGACTGGAGTGCTGCAATCGATGGCTACAAGCTCTTCAGGAGGGATAGACAGGGAAGGAGAGGTGGTGGAGTGGCCCTGTATGTAAGAGATTGCTATGACAGCTCAGAAATCAAGTATAGTGATAACGGGGTTGAGAGTGTTTGGATCAGGTTAAGGGCCAATAAAGCAGATGTGGCTGTGGGAGTCTGCTATAGACCCCTCAACCAAAGCAGTGACGTAGACAAAGCCTTCTATAAACAGCTGGGAGAAATCTCGCGGTCACTTGCCATTGTTCTTCTGGGGGACTTTAACCTCCCGGGTATCTGCTGGGATCACAACACAGCAGAGAGGGAACAATCCAGGATGTTCCTGGAATGTGTGGAGGATAACTTCGTCATACAGCTGGCGAGTGAGCCGACCAGGGAAGGTGCCCTCCTGGACCTGCTTCTTGTGAACAGGGAAGAGCTTGTGGGGGAAGTAAAGGCTGGAGGCTGTCTAGGGTGCAGTGATCAGGAGATGATTGAGTTTTCGATCCTTGGAGAAACAAAGAGAGGGGTTAGTAAAACTGCCACCTTAGACTTCCGGAGGGCTAACTTTGACCTGTTTGAAAGACTGATTAACAAAATCCCTTGGGAGGCTGCCTTGAAGGATATGGGAGTCCAGGAAGGCTGGACATACTTCAAGAGCAAAGTCTTAAAGGCACAGGAGCAGGCTGTTCCCGTGTGCTGAAAAACAAGCAGGCGGGGAAGGAGACTGGCCTGGCTAAACAGGGACCTTTGGCTGGATCTCAAGAACAAAAGGAGAATCTATCGCCTTTGGAAGAGGGGCCAGGCCTCTCATGAAGACTGTAAAGATGTAGTGAAGCTATGCAGGGAGAACATTAGGAGAGCCAAAGCACAGCTAGAGCTCAAAGTAGCCACAGCTGTTAAGGATAACAAAAAATGTTTCTATAAATCTGTTAACAGCAA
This sequence comes from Strix aluco, assembly GCF_031877795.1. Taxonomy (NCBI): domain Eukaryota; kingdom Metazoa; phylum Chordata; class Aves; order Strigiformes; family Strigidae; genus Strix; species Strix aluco. The sequence goes on from NC_133970.1 coordinate 5,071,171, forward strand.
AAGGAGGATTAGGGAAAATCTCCCTCCTTTATTGGATGCAGAAGGAAACATGGTAACTAAGGATGAGGAAAAGGCTGAGGTGCTCAGCGCCTACTTTGCCTCAGTCTTTAGCAGTGGAACTGGCTGTTCCCTGGACACCCAGACTCATGAGCTGCTAGATGGGGAGGGGAAGCAGAATGAGGTCAGCACAGTAGAAGAGGAGGTGGTCAGAGACCTGCTACACCACTTGGATGCACACAAGTCTGTGGGACCGGATGGGTTACACCCAAGGGTGCTGAGGGAGTTGGCAGATGTGCTCGCCAAACCGCTTTCCATGATTTACCTGAAGTCATGGCTAACTGGGGAGGTCCCATTGGACTGGAGGGTGGCAAATGTGACACCCATCTACAAGAAAGGCAGAAAGGACGATCCAGGAAACTATAGACCTGTCAGTCTGACCTCGGTGCCAGGGAAGGTCATAGAGCAGGTCATCTCGAGTGCCATTAAAAGTCATATAATGGACAACCAGGGGACCAGGCCTAGTCAGCATGGGTTTATGAAAGGCAAGTCCTGCTTGACAAACCTGATCTCCTTCTACGACAGGGCAACCTGCTTATTGGATGAGGGAAAGGCTGTGGATGTTCTCTACCTTGACTTTAGCAAGGCCTTTGACACCGTTTCCCACAGCATTCTCCTGGCAAAACTGGCTGCTCGAGGCTTGGATGGGCACACGCTTCGCTGGATAAAAAACTGGCTGGATGGCCGAGCCCAAAGAGTTGCGGCGAACGGAGTTAAATCCAGTTGGCGGCCGGTCACGAGTGGTGTCCCCCAGGGCTCGGTTTTGGGGCCACTCCTGTTTAACATCTTTATTGATGATCTAGATGAGGGGATCGAGTGCACCCTCAGTAAGTTTGCAGACGACACCAAGTTGGGTGGGAGTGTTGATCTGCTCGAGGGTAGGGAGGCTCTGCAGAGAGACCTGGACAGGCTGGAGCGATGGGCTGAGGCCAACTGGAGGAGGTTCAATAAGGCCAAATGCCGGGTGCTGCACTTGGGCCACAACAACCCCCAGCAGCGCTACAGGCTTGGGGAGGAGTGGCTGGAGAGCTGCCAGTCAGAGAGGGACCTGGGGGAGTTGATTGACAGCCGGCTGAACATGAGCCAGCAGTGTGCCCAGGTGGCCAAGAAGGCCAATGGCATCCTGGCTTGTATCAGAAATAGCATGGCCAGCAGGGACAGGGAAGGGATCTTACCCCTGTACTCGGCACTGGTGAGGCCACACCTCGATTACTGTGTTCAGTTTTGGGCCCCTCACTACAAAAAGGACATTGAATTACTCGAGCATGTCCAGAGAAGGGCAGCGAAGCTGATGAAGGGTCTGGAGCACATGTCGTACAAGGAGCGGCTGAGGGAACTGGGGTTGTTTAGTCGAGAGAAGAGGAGGCTGAGGGGAGATCTCATTGCCCTCTACAGCTACCTGAAAGGAGGTTGCAGAGAGCTGGGGATGAGTCTCTTTAACCAAGTAATAAGCTATAGGACAAGAGGGAATGGCCTCAAATTGTACCAGGGAAGGTTTAGACTGGATATTAGGAAGCATTTCTTTACAGAACAGGTTGTTAGGCATTGGAATGAGCTGCCCAGGGAGGTGGTGGAGTCCCCATCCCTGGAGGTCTTTTAGAGTTGACGTAGCGCTGAGGGATCTGGTGTAGTTGGGAACTGTCAGTGTTAGGTCAATGGTTGGACTGGATGATCTTCAAGGTCTTTTCCAACCTAGACGATTCTGTGTGATTCTGTGATTAGTACATTGTAGGTAGTTAATAAATGTTTAGACTTTGAGAACTGTTGTCCGCTTCGTTGGGGATTTGTGAATCTGAGTCACTTGTCTCCCTCATCTGAGTGAGATGTGACACCCCGCCCCCCCCCCGGTGGGACGGGGTGGACAAGATCATGGGAGGGGACACAACCAGGACAGCTGACCCGAACTGACCAAAGGGATATTCCAGACCATATGACGTCTGCTCAGTATAAAGCTGGGAGAAAGGAGGAAGGGGGTGGGATCACCCTTGGTCCTCCGAGGCAACCACTATGCGTACTGGAGCCCTGCTTCCTGAGAAGGCCCGACATCGCCTGTTCATGGGAAGTAGAGAAGAAATATGTTTTCTTTTTGCTTCCATGCACAGACCTTTGCTTCGCTTTGCTTATATTAAAACTGCTTTTGTTTTACCCACAAGGGTTGGTTTTTTTTCCTATCTTATTTTCTTTCCCCCTTTTGCCCAGTTGAGAAGAAAAGGGGGAAGGGGGGAAGTGATAAAGCAACTTGGAGTGTACCTGGCATTTAGCCAAGGTCAAACCACCACAGTCTTTTTTGGCGCCCAACGTGGGGAAGACAACAGCAGTTTTACATTAATTGTGCTATAGCTATAGCAGTTAGTAAGCGACAAGCTCTTGTGCTGGTCACGGGTTTGTTTATTGCTCTGCTTATCTTTATTTTGCTAAGCTCGGGAACATGCTGGAAGAAATTGGGAACATCATGAGTGGTTTTATTCTGCAGGCTCCCGAGGTACTTATTAATCCTTACGTTAGCTCTTTGATACTGTTCATTAATGCCTCTTGTGGGCTGTGTAGAGCTCGGTAGGTTTTTGGTGTAAGAGAAGGCAAATTCTGGGTGAGATAATACCAAAATGTGCCCTGAGGCGGCCTGTCCCTGGGTGGCAGGGGGAGTGGAAGGATTTGGGCAGATTCCTAGGACGGTTATCACCTCCTGTAGCCTGGGATCTTACCCCTGAACAGGCAAGCAACCCCGCAAACCTGACACAACACCTGATCGAAGGGTGCCTTGCCTATCCCAGTGAAAATCAGCAACTCCTAGCGCTGTACTGGGGCCTGGCCTGTGCTTATCGAGCTGCAGTTCAGTGCTCTCAAAGGACTGTGGTGGAGATGGGGACTCAAACAATAACAACAACAGCAGAGATTGCCCCAGTAGTAAAAAAGAAACAGTGGACAAGGAGAACAACAGGTCCATACCCTCGATTAATAAGGGAGGAGAAAGAGGAGGAAGAAGCGGATCCTTCAGCAAAGGGGTCAGAAGAGGGAATAACAGAACTCAAACAGGAGGCAGAAACTACCCGGTCCCTGACGTCATCAGAACTGCGAGATCTGCGGAAAGACTATAGCCGCCAGCCGGGTGAGCGGATTGCTGCCTGGCTGCTTCGATGCTGGGATAATGGGGCTGATGCTCAGCAGCTGGAAGGTAAGGAAGCCCAACAGCTGGGTTCCCTTGCTAGAAATTGAGGAATTGAAAGGGGAATTGGAAAAGAAACAGGAATTTGCAGTCTGTGGAGACGGCTCCTTTCAAGTGTTAGAGCAAGATATCCTTTCAAGGAAAATCTTATGGACAACTCCCCAGCGAAGTGGGCTACTGCAGATGAAGGTGTCCAGTACCTGAGAGAATTAGCAGTGCTGGAAGTCATCTATGGTGATCCAGATAATGATGAAGCCCCTAAAAATCCAGAGGATGTCCTGTGCACACGGGCCATGTGGAGGAAGGTGATTAAAGGTGCGCCATCCTCGTATTCTGCCGGCTTGGCCGCGATGTACTATCCCGCAATGGATGTGGGAGAAGGACTAAGATATACACCAGCTGTGGAGGCAGTCTCTTCCTGGCTTCAGAACTTTGAAGAGAGTCTTGGTACCTCCTCACCTCTATGGGCGAGCGCCCTAGATGTCAGGAGCACCCCAAGAAATCAGTTCTCTTCCGCCCCAGTCAGAGGGAAAGGGAACCCCAGGCGCATGACACGTGGCGAACTTTGGTTCTTCCTGTGTGACCAGGGGGAGGACATGAGGAAGTGGGATGGTCAACCCACCTTCAAGTTGAAAGCTCGTGTACATGAATTGCGAGGAAAGACCCCTGCCAAGAAGAAGACATCCAAGAAGGTTGTTAATGTAGCTGGTGTGAAACCACAAGAAAGTAATCAGCGATCTCCCAGATACAGGAAGACTGAGATCACCTCCCTTGGCCCTGATGAAGGAGTTTCCGGCCTGGCACGGCAAGGGTCAGACAGTGAATACTCTGACCAAGAACGGGAATAGAGGGCCCCTGCCTCCAGCCAGGAGGAGGAAAGGGATGATCGGGTGTATTGGACAGTGTGGATTCGATGGCCTGGCACATCAAATCCACAGAAGTACCAGGCTTTAGTCGACACCGGAGCACAGTGTACGTTAATACCATCAGGTTATAGAGGGGCAGAACCTATCTGGATCTCAGGAGTGACAGGGGGATGTCAAGAACTGTCAGTACTGGAGGCCAAGGTTATCTTGACCGGGGACAAGTGGGAAAAACATCCCATTGTAACTGGCCCAGAAGCCCCTTGTATCTTGGGCATTGACTACCTCAAGAGGGGGTACTTCAAAGACCCAAAAGGATACCAATAGGCTTTTGGTGTGGCCAGTGTGAACACAGAGAAGGTCAAACAGTTGTCTAATCTGCCTGGCCTCTCTGAAGATCCTTTTGTTGTAGGACTGTTGCGAGTTGAAGAACAACAGGTGCCAAGTGCTATGAGAACCGTGCACCGACGGCAGTATCGCACAAACTGAGACTCTCTGGCTCCCATCCAAGAACTGATCCGTCAACTGGAGACCCAAGGTGTCATCAGTAAGACACATTCGCCTTTTAAGAGCCCAATATGGCCGGTGCAAAAGTCTGACGGAGGGTGGAATTAACAGTAGATTATCGTGGCCTGAACGAAGTGACGCCACCACTGAGTGCTGCTGTACCAGATATGTTAGAGCTCCAATATGAACTGGAGTCAAAGGCAGCCAAGTGGTACGCCACAATCGACATTGCCAATGCATTCTTTTCAATTCCTTTGGCAGAAGAGTGCAGGCCACAGTTTGCTTTCACGTGGAGGGGTGTCCAGTATACCTGGAATCGACTGCCCCAGGGGTGGAAGCACAGCCCCACTATTTGTCATGGACTAATTCAAACTGCACTGGAAAAGGGTGATGCCCCTGAACATCTACAGTACATCGATGACATCATTGTGTGGGGCAACAAGGCAGAAGAAGTGTTCAAGAAAGGACAAAGAGTAATTGAGATTCTTCTGAGAGCTGGGTTTGCCATAAAGAAAAGCAAGGTCAAGGGACCAGCACAGGAGATTCAGTTCTTGGGAATAAAATGGCAAGATGGACGCCGCCATGTGCCTATGGAGGTTGTCAACACGATAGCAACTATGTCTCCACCGACCAACAAGAAGGAAACACAAGCTTTCTTAGGACTTGTGGGATTTTGGAGGATGCACATTCCAGGTTACAGTCAGCTGGTGAGCCCTCTCTATCAAGTAACCCGAAAGAAGAACCATTTTGAGTGGGGTCTTGAGCAACAACAAGCCTTTGAGCACATCAAACAGGAGATAGCTCGGGCGGTAGCTCTTGGGCCTGTTCGGACAGGACCAGATGTGCAAAATATACTTTACACATCGACTGGGGAGCATGGCCTCACATGGCGCCTCTGGCAGAAGATACCAGGTGAAACTCGAGGTCGACCATTAGGATTTTGGAGCTGGGGATATCGAGGATCAGAAGCCCACTACACTCCAACTGAAAAGGAGATATTGGCAGCATATGAGGGGATTCGAGCCGCTTCCGAAGTTGTTGGTACAGAAGCACAGCTCCTCTTGGCACCGCGATTGCCTGTATTACATTGGATGTTCAAAGGAAACATCCCTTCTACGCACCATGCAACCAGTGCTACCTGGAGTAAATGGGTAGCGTTAATCACGCAACGAGCTCGACTGGGAAAACCCAACCGTCCAGGGATCCTGGAAGAGATCATGGACTGGCCACAAGGCAGAGATTTTGGAGCACTGCCTGAGGAGGTGGCTCGTGCCCAAGAGGCACCGCCATATAACGAGTTACCAGAAGATGAAAGGCGGTATGCTCTGTTTACTGATGGATCCTGTCGTGTGGTAGGAAACCATCGGAAGTGGAAAGCTGCTGTGTGGAGCCCCACAAGACAAGTCGTTGAGGCCACTGAAGGAGAGGGCGAGTCAAGTCAGTTTGCAGAAGTAAAAGCAATCCAACTAGCCCTAAAGATTGCTGAACGAGAAAAGTGGCCAGTACTGTATCTCTACACTGACTCCTGGATGGTGGCTAACGCCCTGTGGGGGTGGCTACAGGAGTGGAAGAAGACCAATTGGCAGCGCAGAGGTAAACCCATCTGGGCTGCTGCACTGTAGCAGGACATCGCTGCCCGAGTGGAAAACGTGGCTCTAAAGGTACGTCATGTAGCTGCCCACGTGCCCAAAAGCCGTGCCACCGAAGAACACCAAAACAATGAGCAAGTAGACAAGGCTGCTAAAATTGAAGTAGCTCAGCTGGACCTGGACTGGGAGCGCAAGGGTGAGCTATTTGTAGCTCGATGGGCCCATGAAACATCCGGGCATCTCGGGAGAGATGCAACGTACAGATGGGCTCGTGATCGAGGGGTGGACCTGACCATGGAGGCCATCTCACAGGTCACTCATGAATGTGAAACATGTGCTGCAATCAAGCGAGCCACACGAGTAAAGTCTCCCTGGAACAGAGGGCGATGGCTGAGTTTTCGATAGGGTGAGGCCTGGCAAATGGACTATATTGGACCATTGCCACGAACACGCCAAGGCAAGTGCTACATACTCACCATGGTGGAAGCAACTACTGGTTGGCTTGAGACGTACCCTGTAAATCATGCCACTGCCCGAAATACCATCTTAGGTCTTGAAAGGCAAATTTTATGGGGACATGGTACTCCTGAAAGAATCGAATCAGACAATGGGACCCATTTTCGAAATAATCTCATAAACTCCTGGGCAAAGAAACACGGCATTGAGTGGGTGTATCACATCCCTTATTACCCACAAGCGTCTGGAAAGATTGAAAGATACAATGGACTGTTGAAGACTGTGTTGAGAGCATTGGACAATGGGGGACGGAAGCACTGGGATATAAATTTAGCAGAAGCCACTTGGCTAATTAACACCAGAGGATCTGTTAACCGTCCTGGTCCTGCCCAAACAAAACCCCTTCATACTGTGGGAGGAGATAAGGTCCCTGTAGTACACACGGGGAAATGGCTGGGGAAGGCAGTGTGGATTGCTCCTCCCTTGGGAAAAGGCAAACCCACTCGTGGGATTGTTTTTGCTCAGGGACCCGGATGTACTTGGTGGGTAACGCGGGAGAATGGGGCTACTCAGTGTGTGCCTCAAGGAGATTTAACCTTGGGGGGGAAATAGTCTGTGGGCTGAGTTGTATGTTGCAGGAAGTGATGGAGGAAGTAGGAACGACGAAGAGTGAACCAGATACGTGCGATGATGACCCAAACCTAGCCGGTGCTGGAGTCCAACAGTCAAACATACTGCTCCTGTCCTGAACATCCATCTTGACAGATGGGAGCCAAGCCACTGAATATCTGGAGGAGTGAAGAAAGCTTACGGAATGAATAAATGAGTGTTTTGTGGGACCTGGGCATGACGTAAATGGTATGGAATAAGGGGTGGAGACTGTACTGGGTCTGGCTGAGCCGGAATTGGTTTTCCCCTGTAGCAGCCCTCATGGTGCTGTGTTTTATGTTGGGAGCTGGCAGGGTGTTGATAGCACACTGGTGTTGTGGCTACTGCTGAGTAGTGCTTACACAGCACCAAGGCTCTTTCCGACATTTTCCCCCCACAGTGGGACGGGGTGGGCAAGATCTTGGGAGGGGACACAACCAGGACAGCTGACCCGAACTGACCAAAGGGATATTCCAGACCATATGACGTCTGCTCAGTATAAAGCTGGGAGAAAGGAGGAAAGGGGTGGGGTCACCCTTGGTCCTCCGAGGCAACCACTACGCGTATTGGAGCCCTGCTTCCTGAGAAGGCCCGACATCGCCTGTTCATGGGAAGCAGAGAAGAAATGTTTGTGTTTTTTTTTTTTCTTTTGCTTCTGCACGTGGACCTTTGCTTCGCTTTGCTTATATTAAAACTGCTTTTGTTTTTTTCTTATCTTATTTTCTTTCCCCTCTTTGCCCTGTTGAGAAAAAAAGGGGGAGGGGGGGAAGTGATAGAGCGACTTGGTGGGTACCTGGCATTTAGCCAAGGTCAAACCACCACACACCTGCAAGGGCATCCAATACACCTGGAATCGACTGCCCCAGTGGTGGAAACACAGCCCCACCATTTGCCATAGACTGATCCAGACTGCACTGGAACAGGGGCAAGCCCTAGAACACCTGCAGTACATTGATGACATCGTATGGGGTAATACAGCAGAATTAGTTTTTGAGAAATGAAAGAAAATAATCCAAATTGTTCTGAAAGCTAGTTTTGCCATAAAACAAAGTAGGGTCAAGGGACCTGCACAGGAGATCCAGTTTTTAGGAATAAAATGGCAAGATAGATGTCATCAGATTCCAATGGAGGTGATTAATAAAATAAGTTATGTCCCCACTGACTAATGAAAACAGAACACAAGCTTTCTTAGACATTCTGGGTTTCTGGAGAATGCATATTCTAGATTACAGTCAGATAGTAAACCCTCTCTATCAAGTGACTTGGAAGAAGGATTTTCATATAGGGCCCTGAGCAATGACAAGCTTTTTAACAAATTAAACAAGAAATAATTCATGCTGTACCCCTTGGGCCAGTCCAGGCAGGACAAGATGTTAAAAATGTGCTCTACACCACATCTGGGGAGAATGGCCCTACCTGGAGTCTCTGGCAGAGAACACCAGGGGAGACTTAAGGTCAACCCCTGTGGTTTTGGAGTCAGGGATATAGAGTATCTGAAGCCCATTATACTCCAACTGAAAAAGAGATATTGGCAACATATGAAGGGGTTCGAGCTGCTTCAGAAGTGGTTGGTACTGAAGCACAGCTTTTCCTGGCAACCCAACTGCCGGTGCTGGGTGGATGTTCAGAAAGAGGGTCCCCTCTACACACCATGCAACTGATGCCACATGGAGTAAGTGGGTCACACTGATCACACAGCGGTCTCAAATAGGGAGCCACAGCTGCCCAGGAATATTGGAAGTGAACACAAATTGGCCAGAAGGCAAAGATTTTGGAATGGCACCAGAGGAAGAGGTGACGCATGCTGAAGAGGCCCCACCATATAATAAACTACCAGATAATGAGAAGCGATATGCCCTGTTTGTTGATGGGTCCTGTCACATTGTGAGGAAACATCGAAGGTGGAAGGCAGCTGTTTGGAGCCCCACACGATGGGTCACAGAAGCTGCTAAAGGAGAAGGTGAATCGACTCAGTTCGCAGAGGTGAAAGCCATCCAGTTGGCCTTAGATATTGCTGAGCGAGAAAAGTGTCCAGTGCTCTACCTCTACACTGACTCATGGATGGTGGCAAATGTGCTGTGGGGGTGGTTACAGCAGTGGAAACGGAGCAACTGGCATCACAGAGGCAAACCCATCTGGGCTGCTGAATTATGGCAAGATATTGCTGCTCGGGTAGAGAACCTGGTTGTGAAAGTACATCACGTAGATGCTCATGTACCCAAGAGTTGGGCCACTGAAGAACATCTAAATAACCAACAGGTGGATCAAGCTGCTAAGATTCAGGTGGCTCAAGTGGATCTGGACTGACAATATAAGGGGAACAATTTATGGCTCACTGGGCCCATGACTTAAAGGGGGCCTACAGGAAATGTGAGGAGGGACTTTATCAGGGAGTATAATAATAGGATGAGGGGTAACGGTTTAAAACTGAAAGAGGGTAGACTTAGATTAGCTATAAGGAAGACATTCTTTCCTGTGAGGGTGGTAAGACATTGGCACAGGTTGCCCAGAGAAGTTGTGGCTGCCCCCTCCCTGGAAGGGTTCAAGGCCAGGTTGGACGGGGCTTTGAGCAACCTGGTCTAGTGGAAGGTGTCCCTTCCCATGGCAGAGGGGTTGGATCTAGATGATTGTTAAGGTCCCTTCCAACCCAAACCATTCTATGATTCTATGTTTCTTAGCAATAACTGAAAACATCAGTGTATTATCAACATTCTTCTCATACCAAATCCCATACTGAATCCAAAACACAGCACTATTCTAGGTACTGAGAAGAAAAATTAACTCTATCCCAGCCAAAACCAGGACAGTATCCACCCATTATTCTATACCATTTACGTTATGCTCAGGTTCCATGTTTTCCAATATATTCTGATTAATCACCATCCCTTTTCCTGTTTCTTGATATATAGGCTGGTATAAGGTCTCCCCAGAGCCTTCTTCTCTAGGCTGAGCAACCCCAACTCTCTCAGACTGTCCTCACAGGGGAGGTGCTCCAGCGCCCTCATCATCTTTGTGGTCTCCTCTGGACCCGCTTGAGCAGGTCCATGTTGGGGGCCCCAGAGCTGGACACAGTACTGTAGGTGGGGTCTCACAAGAGCAGAGTAAAGGGGGACAATTGCCTCCCTCGACCTGCTGGCCACACTTCTCTTGATGCATCCCAGGATACAGTTGGCTTTCTGGGCTGCGAGTGCACATTGCTGGCTCATAGTCAGTTTTCCATTCACTAATACCCCCAAGTCCTTCTCCACAGGGCTGCTCTCAATCTACTCATTGCCCAGTCTGTATTTATGCATGGGATTGCCCCGACCCATGTGCAGGACCTTGCACCTGGCATTGTTGAACTTCATGACAAGGACTTTTCAACTTCCCATATCCTGCTAGTGTGCAGGTGCACAAGAAGCTGGGAGGGAGCACAGTCAGAGCAACAGACCCAAAATGGCCAATGGAATATTCCATACCATAGAATGTCATGCTAAGTATATCAACAGGGGGGAGCTGGCCAGGAGGGGCGGATCACTGCTCAAGCATCGGTCAGCAGGTGGTGAGCAAGTGCACTGTACATCACTTGTCTTTTCTTGGGTTTTATTTCTCCTTCTTTTTTTTATATTTATTTTCATTAATATTATTATGTTTTATTAGTATTATTGTTATTATTATATTTTATTTTAGTTATTAAACTGTTCTTATCTCAACCTGCAAGTTTTACTTTTTTGATTCTCCTCCCCCTCCCACTGGGAGTGGGGAGGAGTGAGTGAGCAGCTGCATGGTGCTTAGTTGCTGGATGGGGTTAAACCACGACACCAAAACACAGTGAAATAGCTTAAGACTATTTAGCATAACAATTCTGATTTTTGTAACAAGGCAATCTAACTTAATCAATTATCCAATTTGTGACCACTCCAATGAGAGGCCTCAGACTTATGTCATGGTTCTCCATCTGTCCTTTATATCTATCACTTATAGGTGGTATTTAAAAAGTATTTTAGGATGAAACTCTTTCTTCAGGCATCCCACAAACTCATGAGGCAGAATCACTTAGAGCTCAACCACCTCCAAGAAGCCAGACTATAGGTTTGTTTTCCTTGAGCTGCTGTGAAGACATATTAGAAAACACACAATATAAATTGTGCTCAGTTTCTCGATTAACTGAAAGGGGTTTCTTGGATCACTGGTCTAAGCTTTTGGAATTACAGGCAAGGTTTCTGGCTGTGTATAACAATCTGAAGCACTCATTTGTAACTTTGTCTTTTTGGATCCATGATACTCAAAGCATTAGTGGCAACATTAAGATGTTCAGTGACTAACCTCTTGCTCAGTGAGCTGTGACTTGCCATTTTTATCTGACCCATTTTCATACCAGATGACAGTTTAAGTACTGTTTGTGTTCCTTCACTGTTGACTCATCTACAACAAGGCAGTCACAGGCTCCAAAAGGATAAGCAGCTTTCGAAAACAGGATCATCCTGTTAATTTTGAGTTAAATGTTTATGTGCTTTCATCACTTGGACTCTCATACTATGCACCACACTGGCTGGTCCCAGAGTCCTGTTAGGACACAGGTGGTATTTCCTCCAGTTTTGAAACCGTCAGGCTGAATAACCTACATCCCACCTGCACCACCAGGATGAAAAAGTGCTCCAGGCAGAATATAATAGCATTTTCACTGATCCTTACTGAGAAGCACATATTTTCAAGCATTACACAGCACAGCATCCAGCTGGCACCTCACTGGCCACCAACACCATTATTTGCAACACAGCATCCAAATAGTATTTGAGCTGGCAATTTGAGAACCTGGATATGCCAAAGTGTTTGCTTATGCAGACAGCAACTGTGGCAGCCTTTACACTGAGAGTGGTACATCATGGCTAGGTTATCTGAGACAACCAGATCTCCTGACTGCTGAGGGGCCAGCGTGACTGCTGCTACTATGCCCTGCTTAGTCCCACTGGCACAAGTCCTGCTCTAAGCAGGATGATCCAAGCAAAGTAGGATTACCTCTCTGCACAGATCTCACAGCCCAAATTGCTCAATGTGCAAATACTTGTCTTATTAGACCTACTGACACAGTAAATGGTAGACACCTCCCCTTGCACAGCCTTCTTGTTTGCTTAAAATAGATATTAGTCACAGAGGGTACAAGCACACATTGTGGTATTTACATAGCAACACCCTTTGTTCTGTGGTACAGTAAAAAAACCTAAACACACCTAGACTTGATGGGCTGCACTGACAGCTGCCAGTTTAACTTTAGCAGCTAGACTAAGGAATAAAAACCTTCTAGTTTCTTCCCAGTATATTAATTTTTTTAATAATGACCATTGCTATAACTTCATCTTGAATACGACTCTGCTACAAAAACTGCAAGCACACATTAAGAAACACACTAAGTGTTTTTAGGACATTTGATGGTAAAAAGTCTTTCTGAAACAAAACATTAATGCACTTTGTTCCAGCCCAATCAGAACAATACTAGTCTAGTGAAGTTAAAACCTGATCCAGAAAGCCAAGAATACTTTTGTTTTTGTAAACAGATGACCCTTCTGCCTGAAAACACTGATGGGTAAGGGTGCAAATTGTTTTAAAAGGCAAATTCTAAAGCAATAAGCAAAACCTACGTATAGAAAGTATTACGCAAGCCACTTTCAGTAGTCACATGTTCAAATGAAGCAATTAAAGGTTTTTTTAAACTGTTATTTAACATAGCTGTTAGCCACTTCATCCTTTTAGCAGTTAAAAGCATACTGAGAAAGTTCTGAGAATAGCCCTGGCAAAACTGTACTTGTCAGTCTGATCTCTGACACCATGTACTATATATTCCTGGCCCAAGGATCTACTATGAGAGTAAGATCTCTCTCCGCTTCAGTGTAATGCAGAAATCACTGGCCAAGTCATAGAAGTGTCCTCCAGTTTGGTAGCAAAATGGAAACATTTCAGATAAACCAGTTACCAGTTATGAATGGGGAACAGTTTTGAAACCAAGTGGAACTTAGTTTTTGTGGTCAAACCACACTTATGTAATTTTCAGAAATTGGAGTGAAAAGCTTTCAATTTGTATAGTGACAGTCACAATACAACAGCAATATTAACATACAGCACTTGGTATAACCCACACCTTTTTCACAACAGATGAGAGCTGTATTTCTAGATGCTACTAATTACTACAACTTAAGCTTGAACTTCCAATTATTCAAATAACAGGAGAGCATCTGAAGTTACATGCTTAGACATAGTTATAGGTGTATGCTAAGAATACCCTTCAAGACAGGAAAAGAGTTCCTTCCTCTCCATCCATACCTTATGTTCCCATCTTCACCTCCATCTGAACATGGTCCTGAGCAATCTGCTCTAGGCAGCTCTGCTTGAGCAGGGGGCTTGGACATGATGATCTCCAGAGGTCCCTTCCAACCTCAACCATTCTGTGGTTCAACAACAGTCCTCTAACCTCCAATAAGCAGCTCAACAATAAGTACAAGAGATGCATCAATTATGTTGACCAATTTCATCAGCCTGCCAGAGACACTGAGCCAAAGGTAGCCGTTAGGCTAGATGCTTTACAGTAAGCCAAAATTCATTTGGTGTGATAAATTCTTAACAACCCTGGAGAAAACTGAAAAAATTGCCCTGCTGATTTCTTAAGGCATAATAAGCCAAGGAAGTTGCTCTACTACTCCTCAGAAACAGTACCGTGACAGTGTCGCTGGTGTCATTAGAAACAGAGGGTACACAAAAGGGTAGACAACTAGCCAGCTTACAGCACCCTTGGTTTTGATTTTGTTATTTTGAAGCCAGAAGCATGTTCCACCACACTGTACTGTTTTGAGAACTATTTAAGACAGGTTGAATTCTAGCTCTGAGCAGTGTCTTTGCTAGTCTGGTTTAGGAAGCAGAAGAGAAAAATAAAAACAGACTCAAAAGACAAGCAGTTCAGAGTGTTCATAGATACAAGAAAACAACTGCTGAAGAGCTGGCAGCCACCTAATAAAGAAATTAATTGTCTTGCAGTAGGATCACTGGGCCACATGTAGCAGAAATTTATTGAGCAATGATTGATCACTGCTTATGAAAAAGCCTCCAATCAAGTATATAATTAGTAACTGCTTGACTTGAGCAGTGAGATCAAGGACAAATATAAATTGCATTCAACAGATGGTATTTGTCCTGGGCCTTCTGCCCAGGACAGATAGGATGCGAGCGGGACCATCCGGACAATAATATATTGTGTGCAGCTGTGTCGTGACAGTAACTCGACCGCGCTGGGATGTCTGGCCAACATCCCGGGCGTGTGCGGACCTTACGAATGATGAGACAGTGCACGCCTGCATTTGGCACAAATTTAAGAGCTTACATACGCTAGGTATGCGAGTTGTTTGTTACCGAGTATAAAGGCAGGGAAGCTCCGGGACTGGGTCAGAAGCCTCACCTATGGGTGGACATACCGCATAGGACCTTCCCAGTTACCGAAAGGCTTCTGGCACCGGCTGCGATGGGGCTTCCCAGCTGAAGTGTGGGCCCAGATGATGTTATTAAGGTGGTAATTGGAGATGTATCCTTTTCTTAATCACTGTAATGCTTTGCAGTAATGAATTGATGCATCGCTGGCTAGTACTGTTTCCTCTTATTATATTGTATGCTATTCTCTTTTATTATATTGTACATAATAAACTATATTTATTTTTACATTTAATTTGGAGTCCATTTTTACTTGGTATCCAGTCATTCAGCAAAACACTACAGCAAAGGAGACCATCTAAAAATTAAGTTTTGATAGGCCATTTTTATTAATCCTTAATCCATGTATTTAAATGAGGTATTTCTTATTCTGTACTTCAACTTTACACTTGCAAGACTGAATAAAAAGCTCAAGGAAAAATTTAATTCCCAAGGACCCTCTTATCTGAAAGATTATCCAGGAAGATCAAGGCTGAGTTTCCAAAACCAAAAGTTTCTATAGCATGAAAAATCACGTTAGAAATTTCTCATGAACCTCCCAGTACTGCCTTGAATGATTACTGATTTGAAGAAGCTACATTACATACAACAAACTGAACTTTAATGTTCCACAGAAATATTTATCCTCCCAAATTACACCTCTTTTTCTAAAAGATAAGCACATATAGAGGCAAATAATTTTTATGATATCAATCATCTGCATGACATTACACATCTCAAACGTAGAAGATATTCTCTTCTTCACTTGCCTACTGAACCAGATTAGTCCAATTTAGGAAAAAAAAAAAATCACTGCTGAGCAAAAAGCAAGCATAGTTCAATGATATATTAAAAGCTTCACTTTCAATCCAACTTCTCACGTGACTTCCATAGAAAGGAACTACAGATCTAGTGTCCACTTCAGCAAACATCAGATCAGTATCATAACTGCAGTTCAGCTTTGATTTTGAAGGGGGAAGTGGGGGAAGGGGAAGGTATTATTCTGCCATGAAGGAGTGGGGAACAGTCACAGGCTGAATTTCAGTTTAACCAGAGAACAGGCACAGCATCAGCAACTATGCAAGAAGGAAGTCAAAGCACTTCATTCCTAACAAAATAACTACTCAGAGGCTAAACAGATTAATCTCTATGGACTGTCTAGGCTGGGACATTAGTCAGCAGCAATAGTAGGATTCATCCTATTGAAGAGACAGGGATGCCAAATATCACTTACCATGAGAGTCAGATCCCAACTTCTTAGAAGCCATTTAGAACCTGAAAAACATTTTAAAACAGCTTTAACAACTTTATACATGTAGCACAGCATAAGCCTATGTAGTTCTACAGCGTCTTATCTCTAGATTATGGGACATGTTGCAGACACTTGTTTATCCTGTTCCCAAGATAGATAAGCAAACTTATTTTATAGCTCTCAGAACTGATCAAGCAAATAACTTAGCCCAGGGCCTGACAATCTAAATGACAAAATGAAGAAGAAAAAACAGAGCCAAGAACAATCCAGGTTGATCAGGAAGGCAGATCACAGTGCTCAGAGGCTGCTCTGTCCCAGTCCCACGGAGCACACCCTGCCTTCCCTGGCATTAATAGCCCTTCCTACTGGAAATACCACACTGATCCTCTTCAATTTAATCCCTGTTGCTCTAAAAATGGATACTATCATATTGGGTACACAGTCAGTTAGCCACCATGGCACTTGTCTAGACACACTGAGTAATGCAAAGATAATAATACAGGTATACAATAAATGGTACCATTAGGAAGATATTTTCAGATACACACAGGAAAACAATGCTAACAACAGTCCTCATCCACTGCCCACATAAGTTTACTAACAGCTTTTAAAATTTGGATGCAAATCCTAAATGGCCAAGATGTTAAACACTGAAGTGCCTAGCCAGCTTTTAACACAGAGCAGGCCTGTCTTGAGAAAAGACCTGTTTTTAAGATAGAATTAGCTGTTAGCTAAAACCCTGCTCCAGGTGTGTTCAATAACATAACTGGTTCTTTTGCTAGATTAGAAGTACATCACAAAATCTTTCTTAAGACACCACAGCATAATTCTTTGAATAACTGAATTTAAGTCCTCCTTTGACATTATACACAGCAAAGAATCAGAGTTGCCCTTTCTTTCCAAACTCCTCCAACTCATAGACTGAAATGCCCGATAATTCTTCAAAAACATTAAGTTATCTGGTACACCCCCACCAGCAGCAGACAGTGCTCAAAGCACAACTTGGAACAGAACTAACATTCACACCCATCATTCCCCAATTGAGATCTTACTCTTTGCCTCAGTTTCCATTGCAGATTCCAGCTGCAAGTGTTACCTTAAAGGAAAGGTGTCATAAGGTGAGGATGACACAGTTTAGCTATTCCTCCTGGCAGCTGCTGAGACTGGGGTCAGGAAGAGCCAGTTTCAAGTACTTTAGGAAAGTACCTTTTGCTGTGCAAAGGACCCCTTTCAACATTATGTTGAAATCAATAGGTGAACCAACCCTACTGGCAAACAGGAATTCAACACACAGCTAAAGCCAAAGCTGTACAAAGGAGATTACCCAGGTGCAACCAGACTTCATGAAACACAGCAAGCAGATGCTAGGCTATGGGGAAGTGAGTCATACTGGGCAATTCCAGGCATACCTTGTAAATAAAAGCTGTATGTCACTCTGCCTGACATTTGTCAGGTTCTTCTCAGCACATCTCACCATCTCTCTCAACATTGGCATTATATCCAAAACCACTCCACTAAGCCAGATAACTGGTTTTGTCACTAGCCAGCAACTGCTTCTCAGAAGGGAACAAAACATTGTGGCTTCAAAGATTGAAGAAAAAGGAAGTGAAACAGTACTGAGCCTGCCATCTCAGGAAGGTTGTCAAGGGCAAAGCCACAAGACCACCCGGTAAAGTTGTGTATCAACTCCTAGAGATGAATGGACTTTATTAGTCCCAGTGCCGCAGAGGAGGAGACCAGACTGCAGACTACAACACATGAAATCAGCTGCACCTTTCAGACCTGGATCAGGCTGTCAGAAAAGCTGCTACATTGCTAATTCCTCTGTATGAGAGTAGCAATTAAGATGTTGTGGGAATACAACACAAGATTGGCAAGGAGAATTGTAAACACACTCAAGTGACTTGCAGCTGGCGAGCTGAAAACCACATATATCACACTAATTGTTGTTTAGCTATGTGCGCTTGATGGGTAGAATGTCTGCGTTTAGATAACATAGGCCTGCGATACTCAGAGGCAACTTATCAAACACCCTTGAGACTCCTGCCCTCCTGTGGGAAAGATCAAAGCACAGTGGAAGAGTACGCCTGTGAAAATCCCTAATATATACACGTAAAAGCAGCAGGTTTGAGATCTTTTCTTTCTTCTCCTTTTCCTGACTAGCAAGGACCAAGCTCTGGGGTGCCTGCTGTTACTGTAAATTCAGTCTCAAAAGAACCCCCTAAGACTTAGTTTGAAGTTTTAGCAGGCAGGCATTCTTTATTGCAGCACTGGATGCACAGGGGATCATTCCACCTAACATGCATGCCGAAAGACAAAGGCACACTTATTATATACAGTAAAAGAAATGAATATTCATGTATTTCCCAAGAAGTACACACCTCTTTCCAGAGGATCTAATGCATATGTTAATACATTGCACAAGCGTACTAAATTCTGGGGAAGGGTCTCTGAGGGGCTTCCATGGGGGTTTTGGTGGTCTGTGGTGGTCCCTAGTGGTTGTTGAAGAGGTGTCTCTTAGTGTCCTTTCCATGAACTCTGAGGGGTTTTTCACATAAGGTCTCGTCTTGGCTCATTGCTCTGTCTGTAAAGTTTCTCAGCTTTCTTATCTTTGGCTCCCACAGGTGTCTGTTGGTTTCTCTGCCCTCCCCTCCCTGGGATGTACCCATCACATTTGCAAAAATTATGTCCTTAGGTGCATTCTTGCCTGAGGCCCCTTACAGCTATTAGCACCAACTGCTTGCAGGCATCAGCTAGCAGGCATCACTGTGTCCCTGCTTATGTGCCTCTGCCTGGGTGCTGCTGCAGAGATCCCCCAGGTCGCAAGGTAATGAAAATAAATTTACTCTTTGCATTTCATCCATGGTTTTGTGGTTGTTCCTGTGTCCTGCCTGTGTCAGCTCACACAGATGTCAACTTCATTTGTTATTACTGAAATTATTTGTTATTACTGAAAAGGGAGGAGGTAGAGAAATCAAGAACTACAATGTTCAGCAAAAATAAGAGACATGTCCTTGGGAAGCAGATGGGTTCTAACAAGTTTAGTCTTTGTAGTGGATAGATAGCCATATATAGGTGGTAGAAACTGATATACTCGTGCTTTTAGATAAGGAAGAAGTGATAAACCAGTGGGAGCCACTCTTGTTATTCAAGAAATTGGCCAAGAGAATCTGCGCATGCTCCGGGGAAAAGTACAAGGTGAGAAAGACTACGAGCCTTCCTCCCAAAGCCCCCCCCAAAGACGCCCCCCAGGAGGCAATGCGCAGGTGCAAAGAGAACATAAACTGCTGACACCAGCCTCTAGAACTAACCCAGCCTTACTCATGCATATGTATGTTTGTGTTATGTAATCCAATGAATATGTATATCCACACTTGATAAGTTTTTGGTAAAATGTGCTGTTGGTGTGCAAGCTTTGTGGAGAAATCCCCTTGCACCCTGGCCGGAGTAAACATACCTGCGGTATAACTCTATTCGAGTTGTAGAGTCTGTTTCCGTGAATCAATCTGGCAGCCCAGATGGGACCCTCTCTGTCCGGCTGCAGGACCAGCTGAGAGGGGGAAGTTCTAGGCGCGCCCTGAGGTTTCTTTCTCGGAGAACCTCCCTCGCTCTCCCGATCTCAGCAGGGGCAGACAAGGACCACCTATCGGCGGATCAGGTAGGTTGGAGAAGGGGGAGACCTGTAAGTCGTGAGGAGACGTCCTACGCGAGGTAAAGAGCCTTTGTGCTCGCCCCTGGGGGTGGGGTTCGAGTCCCCAAGTGGTGGTGGGCCCGTGGCTGGCAGGGTGGTTTCGACACTCTGACCACATTGGAACCCTAGGTCAACTTGGGTACTCCTAGGACGGGGGTACGGGAGTAGTGTGGCATTGCCGTGTTACCATCAAATGTAAAATCTGGTACCATTTATAATAACTTAGTCGATATCGATCAGGTGTGGATTTGTGGTAAATGATGAATGGCAAACGGCTCATGGTATATGATTTATGCTTTTGGCTTTGATTTATGACTTTTCTGATTTAGCAATTGTTGTAATTGGTGTTTTGATGTTTGTAGTATTTGTCATTTGATGTTGTGGGAGTAATAAGTGTAAGGGCCCCTTTGTGTGGGTGTGTGACTGTTCTGCGGGTGTGAGGCGCAGCCCAGCTGCAGCTGCGGAGTGCGGAGTTCTCTGACCCGCAGTTCCGTTATCCCGCGAGGGAAGCGGCCGGAGAGGAACGAAGCGCAGGGCAGACTCTGTACCAGTGGGGGGGTAGTGCAGGACCAGTGAACATTCCTTAGGACAGAGCGCCCTAGTGCCCGCCCGCTGGGTCACTGGGGCTGCCTGTTTGTTCGGGCTCAGTGTTTGAAGTGTCATAGGTGAGATATCTCCTCTAGCGGGAGGCAGTAATTCTGTGTTAATTGTTGTCTTGAATTTAGGTGCATACTCTGTGGGGAGAGTGCACCCTTGTACCATCTGCCTGAGGGGGTATTGTCAGCTTACTTGGGTAGTGTTTTAAGGTAAAGTAGACGAGATGGGCAGCGGCCAGAGTGGGGGAATAGTCAAAGAGTCCCCTAGGCTGTATTTTAAAACGCTGGAAGAAGATAGGGGGACCTCCAGGCGCAAGTGTGAACAAAAAGACACTAATAAAATATTGCAATCAGTATATTGCCCCTATATAAATTGGATGAGGGGAAAAATGGCCCCTTAATGGGTCCTTGAATTATAACACCCTGCTACAAGTGATGCTGTTTTAAGGAGGGATGAAGTCTCCTATGCAGACATGGTTTTCACCCTCCGAGACCATCCTGAATATCAAACAGACTGTGGCCTGGCACCCCCACGAGATCCACTAGTGCTGGCACCGGAAAAAGAAAATAAGAAGGAAGGGAAAGAGAAAGGGGCCGAAATAAAGGATTTACCAGAGTACTATAAACCACTGGTAGGAAGCCGGCAGGAGGAGAGTGAAAGTTCGGAGGAGCCAGAGCCAGGCTCCCCGCCTCACAGCGACGGGGACGGGTGAAGCGAGCGGTGGTGCCGGCTGCTCTGAGAGAGGCCGTAGGGCCGGATGGGGGGGCCCTGTCAGAATAAAAGTGCTGTTCACTTCCTTTGATCTCGAAACTTGGAAAAGTGCAGCGAAGGGGTATCGAAGCGACTCTGTTGGGGTGACCAAGCATTTTCAGTTTCTAATAAAACAACATGATCCGGATTGGAGTGACATACAATTATTATTGGATCACATGACAGAAACCGAAAAACAATATTAAAACCAGCCCAGGATCTGGCTACTGATCACCTCAAAATTACAGGGGAAGATATAAAAGATCACTTCCCCTTACAGGACCCACATTGGGACCCCAACAGAGGAGCCCATATGAGATTGCTAAATGCATATAGAGATTGGATTGTAAGCGGCATGGAGCGGGCTGTACCGAAAGCCATTAACTGTGCGGCCCTATACGCAGGGACCTAAAGATACTCCATCAGAATTCCTGGAGAAGCTGCGGGATACCGTGAGGCGACACACCCTTAGATCCAGGATCAGAGGTGGGAACACAACAGTTAGTGTCATTATTTATAGGGCAACCAGCATGTGACATTCAAAAGAAGCTGCAGAAGCTGAAACTGCCAGAGAGTAGGAATTTGGAGACCTTGTTGGACAGAGCATGGAGAGCTTATAGCAATAAGAGAGGAGGAGATCTGCATCCTGTTGTAGCAAACCCATATACACTATTAATTAGATTAGTACCAGAATTGGCTCGGTTTACCGTACTGGACCTAAAAGACGCCTTCTTTTACTTGCCTTTGAGCTCTGAAAGTCAGCTATTGTTTGCATTTGAATGGGAAAACCCAGAGTCCGGAAGGAAGATGCAATTAACATGGACTGTGCTACCCCAGGGGTTTAAAAATAGCCCCACTCTTTTTGGAAACCAACTAGCTAAAGATCTGGAGCAATGGGAGCGACCGCATGGAATCAGGGAAATTCTGCAGTATGTAGATGATTTATTAATAGCCACAGAGACTAAAGAAATGTGCATAACATGGACTATTAGTTTATCAAATTTTTGGGGACTTAATCGCTATCGAGTCTCTCCACAGAAAGCTCCAGTATCTCAGCAGCAAGTAACCTACCTGGGATACGAGGTCACACCTGGTCAACGGACCCTAGAACTGCAAGGAAGGAGGCCATCTGTCAGACCCCTCTGCCACAGACAGCTAAAGAGCTCCACTCCTACGAATGACCGGATGGTGTCGCCTGTGAATATATAACTACGGACTCATGGTAAAACCCCTTGATGAACTATTAAAACCCTCACTTAGAATGGAGAGGCGAACAGAGCATTCTGTCAGCTAAAAAAAAATAAGGTGATGGATGCCCCTGCTTTGGGTTTACCAGACATCACAAAGCCTTTCTGGTTATCCTCCCATGAGAAACAGGGAACAGCCCTAGGGGTCCTGGCCCAAAATTTGGGACCAGATAGAAGGGCAGTGGCATACTTCTCTAAACAACTTGATGAAGTAAGCAAGGGATGGCCTAATTGCCTGAGGGCAGTAGCAGCAATAGTTTTAAATATCCAAGAAACATGAAAATTCACATTGGGCCAGAAAAATCACAGTACTAGTATCCCACACAGTGTCTGCAGTACTAGACATGAAAGGAGGACACTGGCTTTCACCCCAAAGGTACCTGAAATACCAAGCCCTCCTAGTGGAACAGGATGATATAGAAATAGAAGTTACTAATATTGTCAACCCAGCTTCTTTCCTCAGTGGAAACACAGGAGAACCAGTGACACACGACTGCCTGGAAACGATTGTAGCAGTTTATTCCAGCCGGCCAGACCTCAAGGAGGAGCCATTAGAGGACGCTGATGAATCCTGGTATACAGATGGGAGCAGTTTTGTTCGACAAGGTATCTGCAAGGCAGGATACGCGGTGACCACCAAAGATCAGGTAATAGAATCTAAAGCCCTTCCTCCAAATACCTCAGCACAAACGGCAGAAATAATAGCTCTAACATGGGCACTGGAGATGGCCAAGGGTATGAAAATTAATATATGGACGGACTCTAAATATGCTTTCGGAGTGGTCCATGCCCATGGGGCAGTGTGGAAAGAGAGAGGACTCCTGTCTGTACAGGGAAACCATATAAAGCATGCCAAAGAAATCCTCCAACTCCTGGAAGCAGTGCAGCTACCTGAAAAGGTGGCTATAATGCGTTGTAAGGCTCACCAGAGAGGAAGTTCCACCCATGAACTTGGCAACGCTATGGCAGATCGTGAGGCCAAAAGAGTGGCTGAGGAAGGTGAAGTAGAAGTGCAGTCTTTGGTTCCAGATGGTAAAATACAAGTTTATTGTAAACCTCAATATTCTAGGGAGGATCAAAAACTTATTGAAGATCTAGGGGAAAGCAGAGAAGAGGACAGGTGGGCAAAGACTCCTCAAGGTAAAATAACAGTACCATCTGCATTATTATGGGCTATAGTGATGACAGAACATAGAAAATCCCACTGGGGGGGGGGTGGTGGGGGGGGTGGTAGAGGCCTTATATAAGTATCTAAATCAACATATAGTTGCCCAAAATCTATATACCACCACCAAACAGGTGACACAGCAATGTGAAATCTGTTTACACAATAATCCTAAAACAGGACCAAAGGCCCAACCCGGGCAGATAGGGAAAGGAAATTACCCAGGACAACAATGACAGATTGATTTTTCTGAACTCCCAAGAAAAGCGGAGTTTCGGTACCTTTCGGTCCTGACAGATACCTTTTCCAGGCGGCCAGAAGCATTCCCTTGCTGAATTAATAAAGCCAGAGAAGTAACTAGGGTATTGTTATGAGAAATAATACCAAGGTTTGGGGTTCCAGCAACAATATCATCAGGTCGGGGATCACATTTTGTGGCAAAAATTGTCCAGCAGTAAACTTTTAGAAATAGATTATCAATTACATACCCCATATAATCCACAAGCAAGTGGTCAAGTAGAAAAAAATGAATCATTTAATTAAACAACAAATAGTAAAACTAGGCCAGGAAGCTGGATTGTCCTGGCCCCAAGCATTGCCCTTAGGCCTTCTAAGCATCAGAACGAAACCCAGAACTAAGGAGGGATTACGTCCTTTTGAAATAGTATATGGGAGACCTTATACGATACAGGCAGGAATATCAACCCAGGTTGGAGATGAAATACTAACAGATTATGTTATAAGCCTACAAAAGCAGCTGCGAGAAATAGAGAAATTGGTCCTAGGGACCAGGGCTCGAGGTCTGGACGGGCCTGTACACAACATTGAACCTGGTGATTATGTATTGTGGTGGTTTAGCCCCTGCTGGGGTCTGAGACCACGCGGCCGCTACCCCTCCCCCACAAAGGGAGTGAAAATACAAAGCCCCAAGACTGAGATAAGGAAAGGTTTAATACAACAGTGCAACAGCAACACAACCAACAACAACAATAACAATAACAGTAATAGTGATAGCAATGAACAGGGCAAAATAGCTACCAAATACAGCAGTGAGAAGCACGATGTACAAAACCATGAGTGCACCGCGCTCCCGGGCCAGGAAAATGTGACCTGCCAGGATGTGACTTCCACATGGTATCTGAATAACCCGGCTAGAGCTCCCCCCCACTGCTGGGGAAACTTAACCCTATCCTGGTTAAACCAGGACATGTATATATCAGATCTTTTTCAGATTCACCTCTAGAACCAAAATGGGAAGGTCTGTTTCAGGTGCTACTAACTTCACATACAGCCATCAAGATTAAAGAACGATCATCGTGGATACATCACACTCAAGTTAAAGGAGCCCCGAAACAGCAATGGGAATCAAAATCGACTGGACCCCTGAGGCTCCGAATCCAACAAAAGGATTGACGTTAATTATTGACATGATCAAGCTATGGGGAGGGATCATAAGTACATGGGACTATACATTAATACAAAATATCTCCCTAATTCTAGGTAAGATCAATTGTTAGATATGTACTCAAATACCTGCTTTGATATAGCAAAAGAATTTGCTTAGGAAAAAGAGAAGGGGGGAATTGATACAAGGAAATGATCACCTACCTTGCAACTTATTTACTTATAGCAACTTACAGCAACTTATAATGATTTCTGAATATTGCTTAATAATCCTGCTTGCCCTGACTGTTCTGTGGAAGCTTACCAAGGACTGCTGTGTTCAAAACAAAGCAGTTTTCTGTGGAAACTTACCAAGAATTACTATGTTCGGCAAAAATAAGAGACATGTCCTTGGGAAGCAGATGGGTTCTAACTAGTTTAGTCTTTGTAGTGGATAGATAGCCATATATAGGTGGTAGAAACTGATATACTCGTGCTTTTAGATAAGGAAGAAGTGATAAACCAGTGGGAACCACTCTTGTTATTCAAGAAATTGGCCAAGAGAATCTGCGCATGCTCCGGGGAAGAAAACAAGGTGAGAAAGACTACGAGCCTTCCTCCCAAAGCCCCCTGAAGACGCCCCCCAGGAGGCAATGCGCAGACGCAAAGAGAACATAAACTGCTGACACCAGCCTCTAGAACTAACCCAGCCTTACTCATGCATATGTATGTTTGTGTTATGTAATCCAATGAATATGTATATCCACACTCGATAAGTTTTTGGTAAAATGTGCTGGGGGTGTGCAAGCTTTGTGGAGAAATCCCCTTGCACCCGGCGCTGGAGTAAACATACCTGTTGTATAACTCTCTCTGAGTTGTAGAGTTTATTTCCACGAATCACTGCACAAACCCTTGGATGTGTCGTCAGTGTCAAAATACCCCACATAAGCAATAAGTATCTTGCTTTTGTTGGCAATCCTCTAGTAAAATCCTAGTGCAGACCAGGTACCTGCATTAACTTCAAGGTACAGTGGGAAAAATGATTCCTCTGCCATATGCAACACCTTATTTTAACTACAGAACTAGCTAAGGCACATCAATAGCAAGCTAAGCATGAAATGCACCATTTCCAGAGAGACAGTCACACTTTAGATTCAGGTAGCATTTGAGTTTATATCACACTAGCTCTTCCTGATGCACTGTAAGCATGCACTTATTAAAATACTGTTACTGCAAAAGGCACTGTCAGCAAATAGAATTGTTAAGCACTGCACACAGTAACACTAGAACAGGCTGCCAGCCACATTTCATCACCTCCTTTCCAAAGAGGATTTAATTAAAATAGTGCCTTCTGACTAATCAGATTTGATAGGCTATTCAGGGACCACTGTTACAAGCATCTTGCTGTTGCTCTGTCCTGCTGGCTGGAAAAAAAAAAAAAAAAAATATTTGCAGCCTATTAGAAGGTTAGTGATGTTACTACTATGCTTCTGGGCCTGAATTGTATTTGCTTAGTCAAAGCCGTTGCACTGTGGAGTAAAGGCTTGCTTACCTTTGTTACTGCTCTTTTAGAAACGTAAAGGACTTGCTCACAAAGCCTTACTCCAAACCAGCTAATGGACAACTGCAGCCCTATCACTGTTGCCTTTGATCTCCAGACTCGAGAGCAGGATGCTGAAGGGCATCTGTGGGAAAGGCGCATAGGGGCACAAATTTTGGTCTGATGCTTTACTGCTGTCATGGTTTAACCCCAGCCAGCAACTAAGCACCATATAGCTGCTTGCTCACTCCCCCTGCAGTGGGATGGAGGAGTATATCAGAAGAGTAAAAGCGAGAAAACTCGTGGGTTGAGATAAAGACAGTTTAATGGGTAAAGCAAAAGCTACGTGTGCAAGCAAAGCAAAACAAGGAATTCATTCACCACTTCCCATTGGCAGGCAGGTGTTCAGCCATCTCCAGGAAAGCAGGGCTCCATCATGTGTAATGGTTACTTGGGAAGACAAATGCCATCACTCCAAATGTCTCCCCCTTCCTTCTCCCTCCAGCTTTATATGCTGAGCATGACTCCAGATGGTATGGGATATCCCTTTGGTCAGTTGGGCTCAGCTGTCCCAGCTGTGTCCCCTCCCAACTTCTTGTGCACCCCCAACCTCCTTGCTGGTGGGGTGGTGTGAGAAGCAGAAAAGGCCTTGACTCTGTGTAAGCACTGCTCGGCAGTAACGAAAACATCTCTGAGTTATCAATGCTGTTTTCAGCACAAATCCAAAATGTAGTCCCATATTAGCTACTATGAAGAAAACTAACTCTATCCCAGCCAAAACCAGCACAACTGCGCATTTTAAATTGACAAAGAACATACTCTACTGCACGTAAGCTTTTCCAACACCTTTCCTAGGCTAGAGAAACAAGTTAGTTGCATAGTACAACAAGGTTTTCTTACAGCCACCTACAAGCCCTTCTCAGCCCCATTCCGTCATTCTTGGTTCTGGGTAACCCTCTGAAGAAAAGATATGGGTCTGATCTACAAGCACCTAAAAGTTATAAGCAACTTTAACGTCAGCAACCACTGAAGTAACCTGACGTGAGCTCTTCCGTTCTTGTCTGTTCATTTTTCACTTAACACTCTCAGTGGGCAACATACTTAAAACCAGCTAGCCAGAGGAACACAGTATAGCAGAGGCCAGGATGAGGGCAGAGGACCTCAGATTGATGATAGAAGGGGATGGGGGGACAGGGAAACAACTACAACAACAAAAAACCAACACAAAGATGCAGAAATAGAGAAGTAACAAGACAAAACTGATGACAGAAACAGCTGGCACAAAGAGAGATAGATGACAAGCTGGAAAGGCTTGAAGGGACAGCATAGAGATGACCAAGACAGTCCACCTGAAACGTCACCACTTAAACCTGAATGACTACTTAGCTGTGCTGCCAGACAACAAGGAGAACTCAGAGAAGCATGACTTTGTGCAGTCAAGCAATACCATAGGGACGGTCTCATCAACAGATGAGAAAAAAAAATTACTACCAAGAATGACTCAGGAAGAGCTGCCAGGAAGTTGGGGTGTTTTTTAATTATCCAGACTGCATGAATTCTCTGAAGTAACTCCCACCTAAGATTCAGATAAATGAGAAATGTACTTATAATGGGTCAGAGGAAACCAAAACGCCTCAAGTTATCAACCATAATCAAATCAGCACTTTTATGATTTTCGGAGAAGAGACCCGATCTTGCAATTTCCATTTTGCCTGCTAATACACATTGTGTAGTCTAAGTACACAGAACTGAGGATGCATCCATTCACTCTGAAAACTACAAAAAAAGACCAAAAAAAAAAACCAAACCCCACCTTTAAAAAGAAGGGGGTTTGGGTTTTTTTTGCTACCTATATTACATTCATGAACTACTACTGATTTTACACTGAGAAATAGTGAAAAGCAGTTTGATTCAAGTGATTGATTTCTAATGCATCACAGGTATTCCAGATTTAGACAGCGTGTTTAAGTTTTTACTATAATTACTTGTTTCAGTGCAAGTGAAAGGCTATAACCAACATCATGATTCTGTATATAGCCTCATACAACAAAAATAGAAATAGACAGTGCCTGTTGCCAAGATAAAACAAAAGTTAAGATTCTCATATCAAAGCTTCCCACCTATGTAAGTGTTCATTTATTGCTATGCAATTGAGATCTCTTACAGAGACTGACAGTAGAAAGCTGATCACAGAAGTTTACTACAGTATAAAACAGATTCCGTTTTCATTTACTGAAGTCTCTAAATAGATGACACCACCCACCAATCTGCAGCAACTGCTTCTGCTTTGTACCTCTAACAGTTCTTCAAACAATGAGCAGTCAGCTGCATGGAGGTACTCCCCTTTCATAAAGCACAATGATGTTGAGCCACCAATAACAGGTCTTTGGATAAAGTCATCATAAAACTAGATTTGACATGTTGCAACTACATCCCCTGCAGGGAAAAGAAAAAAAAAAAAAAGAAAAAGCATCACTTCCACTAGTCTTAACAGGAGAAAAAAAAAAAGGTTTTAAGTATATCTACTGCAATCCAGGAGATAAGGTACATTAAGGTTCTTGTTCTATTTTAAGATCAACAAGAACAAACCAGACCCTCCTTGAAGCAAACACTGCTATGGAGTTTCCATTCAATTTTCAGTGGCCACTGGTTAAAACAAATCTAATTACACGTCTTCATTTCATGGGATATAAGTACATGTAGTTCATCCTACATTGAACCAAATGCAGAGTAGGGATTACACTGACAACTGGGTGGAGGGAGGAAGGGATGAAGTATCTCTGCTGCATACACACCCCACGGATCAACAATCCAAGCAACTGTGACGAGATCTAAATTTTCAAGGACAGTCCATAACATCAAACTAATTCAGTTTCTTATTTCCAGTGAAATGATTGAGGGGCAGAGGGACGGGAACCAATAAAATGGCATTTTTAAAAACATTTCCAGAATATGCAAGTAGGAAGGACAGGGAGAACAGAGCCCCTAAAGAGTAGGTCTGTGTGCAGATCACATTATCAATTTACAAAACAACACACTTTAGCGATGGCAATAACATCCATTATAGGGCTTTACATGCAGATGTTGGATAGCATCTTCCTAGCAGCGACAAACGTTAGGAGAAATTGATTCTTCAAATTGTGCCATTACTTAATGTGACATAGTGGGCAATTAGACCTTCTGCTTCAGTACATATCAATCAATGGGAAGTTAAAGATGACAGCTCTTCCACAGGCTCTCAGAAAAGCACAGCATCTCTTGCTCTGTTGTTCCATATGGGTTCATTGTATTAATATTAGACACCTGTAGTGTCCTGGTTTCAGCTGGGATAGAGTTAATTTTCTTGAGCTGGGAGGGGGCACAGCCAGAGTGCCAGGCCTGGATTAGCCATCGGAGTATTCCATATCATGTGACATTATGCTCAGTATATAAGAGAGGCAGGTTCTCTCTCACAGGATCTTTGTTCTGTCAGGATCGCTGGCCAGGAGCAGGCTGGGTATTGGTCAGCAGGTGGTGAGCAATCGCATTGTGCATTACCCATTTGGACTTCCTATTATTATTATTTTGTTACCATCACTAAACTGTTTTTTATCTCAACCTACAAGTTTTTCCTTTTTGTCCCTCCCCTATTTCCCGGGCAGGGGGAAGGGGTGAGCAACCAGCTGTGTGGTGACTGGCTGCCAGCCGAGTTCAAACCACAACATGTAGTTAATGCAGCTATCCTCATGTCATGTCCCACTTAGTTCATTAAAGACACTGCACTTGTTAAAAGCACATACTATTTGAGCTGGTTAAGGATTTAAGACTCTTAACTGATAATGGACAGCTCTATTCCTCCTTTAAGATCCTGACTGTGTATTTGGGACATAGGTAATTTGTCATACATTTCACCCAGAAATAAAGGAAAACCCTACAAGGCTGAAGAAACGTAGTACACTAATGCACCAGTTTTTCATTCACTGAATCACTTACCAGCCATACAAGTTTCCAATTAACTTGAAGCTTATACACCACACAAGCCTCTAGAACTACAAGTTTCACAGGCAAGAGCGTAAGAAAACTGAAAATTACTTAGACAGCCCTATGGTCAAGGCAGATCAGTGCAAGATTTTCCTTTGGCCAGAGACTGATGTGCCAAACAAGAATATAGAAGATGCACCTATTCTAAATTCACATTTAACTGTTGCAGCAAATGGGTGACCTTTTTAAAATGGACTCTTTCCAAAAAGAGAGTCCTGTCACAAGAGAAAAGGATCTGCAACTATCATCTAAGGCCAGACTGACTTCCAAACTCAGCAAATAAGGGGATAGCCCAGGTTCTGTCAACTCCAAGAGCAGATGTGGGTTTTTAGAGTGTAGTTCCTACTAGTGACTGTTACCCAAGTTAAAGATCATCTAAACGGAAAAGTAGAAATAATAAAGAAAAAAGAAAACACAAACAGTTTACATCTTTTTTTTTTTTTTGCTTCTCAAGATCAGCTTCACTAATCTAGAAGCTACAACATCACCAAGAAAAGGGTGGTAAACTAGAAATAAGAAGGACCATCTCCCCCTCCTTGAGATACAACAGAAACAAGACAGAAATTTGCATGATAAACTATAGCAGAAGATATAAACATGCTGTGTAACTCCTACATTTTAGGAAAAAAACAATAAAAGATGATCCAGCACTCGTACCACTAGTGAGGGCTATAATAATCTCACAATGCAATAATGAAACAAGTCCTAAATTTGATGAGCAGAGCAACTGCTTTTAACTAGTATTTTGCTATATCTAAAGTCTTGGATAGCAAATACCTACCACTTCTGAGATCTTAAAATAAATAGAAAGCATCTAGTAATTATTAACAAGTTTAGCTACTTCAGCGTAATTAGCACAAGACTTCATACTACTACAAATGAGTCAAATCTTTAACAGCAATCTTAGCACTAGCCAGAGCCAGGTATATGCATTAACTTTTCTAGTTAATCTAGCACTTTAGAAGAAGGCTAATATTTCAATACAACCCTTCTCGAAAGAAAGGCTGCTAGCTAAAGGAAGTTGCAAGCTTCAACAACAAAATACCCCACTTATTCTGTTCTTTTGGTAAAGATGTATGAAAAACAGTGGAATATCCTGCACATTTAAAATGTATGTCTGAAACCCATAGCAGCATAAGCTAATTAAAATGCTGCTCTATCTGTTGCAGTGATACTTCAATATGTAACAAGCTGACTCTGAAGTACTTGAATATTATACTTCAGACTTGTCCCAGTTATGAATTGAGGAGAGCTAGACAAATGTTCCCAAAATGCTGCCAACATAAGAGTAAAACAGCTTTTGCCATTAATCAGAACATCCCCCTTTTAATCAAAAAATAACAGAATCTGTGTAATTTCAAGTTTTTTTCTTCCTATGCTCTTTGACCAAGAGAAGTGTACAGGTAGCTGATCTTATATTATCTAGGAACAAGTTCAACTCTGTTGACAATACCAGGACCTACTCCCAATACTGACACAAAAGCTTAAATTATTTTATTGCAGAAAGCAATCTGTATTCTTTTGATAAATATTAATTAACTGGATTTTAATGCATTTAAAACACACTACAGCAATTAAATGACTCCGCTTAAAAAAATCCATTCTAAAGAAAGCTATACAACTGTTACTTTTTCCTTGTTACAGCTCAGAAGAGAAATGGTACTATTTATTGACAGTTATGTTTTTGGTTAGAAATTTGGTGAACTACAAACGCTTATGGAATTACTTTAACAAAGCAGACAAAAAACATCTAGCAAGAAATCAAGTTGGACAAAAGTTTTAAAATGGAAAAATAAAATCAGCTAGCAGGTCAGACATCACTTGCCATTTCATATATTTGAACTCAACCAAAATACATGTGTACTGCACTGTACAAGAAAAATGGGACCACTATAGATTCATAATTTTTTCCTCTTATACTAGGGTCACATGTACTACCCACTCTCACCACACATTTAATGTTTTCCCAGCAAAACTCAGTATGGTACTGACAGAAAATACAGCCTGTTAAATTAACCATTCCACCTACAAACAACTCTGCCTGCCCTGCAGCAAGCAG
This sequence comes from Strix aluco, assembly GCF_031877795.1. Lineage (NCBI taxonomy): Eukaryota > Metazoa > Chordata > Aves > Strigiformes > Strigidae > Strix > Strix aluco. The sequence goes on from NC_133970.1 coordinate 5,103,589, forward strand.
GCTAAAACCAAAACCTTGAACTCGGCATGAGAGCCACTGCTTCAAATCCCGATTGCACCCTCAGTCCAAGCAGTTTAAATACACATAAAGCCACCAACAGCCTTCTCCCACTCCCTACAGGATCTCTCCCATAATGTGGTTAAAACTACTGAACTTTTCCAACCATCTGACATCCCTGTCTACCACTAACATACATCATTTCTCTCAATTAAGAGAGCCACGTTCTGAGAATGCAAGTTCCCTGCAAATTCACTTAATTTAGAAGGCACCAATTGTGGAATGGTTTGGGTTGAAAGGGACCTTCAAAGATCATCTAGTCCAACTCCTCTGCCACAGGCAGGGACATCTTTCACTAGACCAGGTTGCTCAAAGCCCCATCCAATCTGGCTTTGAACACTTCCAATGATGGGGCATCCACAGCTTCTCTGAGCAACCTGTTCCAGTGTCTCACCACCCTCATTGTAAAAAAGATTTCTTCCTTATGTCCAATCTAAATCTACCCTCTTTCAGTTTCATCTCTTAATGTTGCCTGATTTCCAGGAAACACCCCTATTCACCAAATATATACTCTGAGATACATGAAAGCAGAAGTTCTAAAAACTTCTTATTACTGAAGCACCCAAGAGATGATCACAGCATACCTGGAAAACTGTACTCACCAAAACACTTTTCCGCAAAGCAACAACATAAAACTCAAACCATCTCAAATCTTCCTGATTTTCAAGACATACCTCATAAGCTTGGTTTGCCTTTGTCTTGACAGCATGAGAAATGTGAATTCCATCTTAGGTGCTACAGATGTGACATTCTTCACACACTTACTTGACTTTTTTTGGGTTTTATGTATCTTCTTCCACCCATCAATGCGTCACTAATACAGTTTCAGCTTTCAATGCCAGTTCATTTTGTCCTTAATTCATGTGTCACTACTACTAATCCAAGAGGTATGTCTTTATCCAACTCTTCTTATCAAGACAGAGACAAGAAAATAAGCATATACAGTGTCACGGTTTAAGCCCAGAGGGCAACTGAGCAACATGCAACCACTCACTCACTCCTTCCCCTTCAGGAATGGGAAAGAGAAAATACAACAAAAGGCTCAGGGATCAAGGACAGGGAGGGATGACTCCCGTTACGGTCAGGGGCAAAAGACAGATTCAATTGGGGAAGAAAAAGAACATCAATTTAATTTGAACACCACCACCAGTACAATTTAATTTACCAATCAGAGTAGGATAGTAAGAAATACAACCACATCTTAAAAACACCTTCCCCCACCCCTCCCTTCTTCCTGGGCTCAGCTTTGCTCCTGATTTCTCTACCTCCTCCCTTTTCAATAATAGCAAATCAAGTTGACATCTGTGTGAGCTGACACAGGCAGGACACAGGAACAACCACAAAACCATGGATGAAATGCAAAGAGTAAATTTATTTTCATTACCTTGCGACCTGGGGGATCTCTGCAGCAGCACCCAGGCAGAGGCACATAAGCAGGGACACAGTGATGCCTGCTAGCTGATGCCTGCAAGCAGTTGGTGCTAATAGCTGTAAGGGGCCTCAGGCAAGAATGCACCCAAGGACATAATTTTTGCAAATGTGATGGGTACATCCCAGGGAGGGGAGGGCAGAGAAACCAACAGACACCTGTGGGAGCCAAAGATAAGAAAGCTGAGAAACTTTACAGACAGAGCAATGAGCCAAGACGAGACCTTATGTGAAAAACCCCTCAGAGTTCATGGAAAGGACACTAAGAGACACCTCTTCAACAACCACTAGGGACCACCACAGACCACCAAAACCCCCATGGAAGCCCCTCAGAGACCCTTCCCCAGAATTTAGTAGCTTGTGCAATGTATTAACATATGCATTAGATCCTCTGGAAATAGGTGTGTACTTCTTGGGAAATACATGAATATTCATTTCTTTTACTGTATATAATAAGTGTGCCTTTGTCTTTCGGCATGCATGTTAGGTGGAATGATCCCCTGTGCATCCAGTGCTTCAATAAAGAATGCCTGCCTGCTAAAACTTCAAACTAAGTCTTAGGGGGTTCATTGAGACTGAATTTACGGTAACACTCTGACCTCAGTGTTTGCATAGGTGTCCCTCTCACCACCTCCTCTCCAGTCCCCCTTCTTAAATATGTTATCACAGAGGCGCTACCACCATCATTACTTGGCTGGGCCTTGGCCGGAGGCAGGTGTGACTTGGACCTGGGGGGGGAGCTTCGAGAAGCTTCTCACAGGAGCCACCACTGTAGCCCCCCCTTCCATGCTACCAAAACCACCACCACACACAAACCCAACATATACAGAAATACACGTCTGAAAAGATCGCAAGTTTTGCTGCGCTAAAGGACAAAACTTACAGACAAAGAGAGAAAAAATAAAAGTCATTAAAAAACACTCATCACTGTTCAAGTTGAACACTCACTCACTTCAGCTATTGTCATACATTCACTGAGCTGAGGTCTCAGCAGGGACACACTCCTTCCCAGACTAACTCAACAGAACAAAGGAATCAAACTGAAATATAAAAAAAGTGAAGCTAATAAAAATATGGCCCCATTGTAATAATGCCTAAATAAAAAACAATCTTGTTTCCTCTCCAGATATAGCACCAGTTAAGCCTGCTTTCATGTTTTTCCACCCAGTCCAAACAGGACTGAAGAACTACATTAAAAAGATGACCTAGATGGGAAATACTATCAGTAGTTAGCACTGAATTAAATTCCACTACCAGAAGTCATATTTTAAATGAGCATGTTCTACTCGTTTTAATTAAACATGGAACTGGTGCATAACGGAGAATAAAGAGTAGGAAACAGTTTTAAAGTGAATACTTACACCTTAATTATTTATTGAAAAGGATTGTTAATTTTAGAGAGGACCAGAGCTGGTAGCAAAGATTAAGTTCTGCTCTTTAAAAACACATAGGAACAGAAGCATCATTACTGGCTACCAAAAAAATACTCTGACATATGAAAACAGCAGCAGACACCTGAACAGGCTCAGCAAAGTGGTAGTACCCACACCAAGTACACTTCTGGAATTGAATTCATTTGGAACACAGGAAGCTAAGTTGTCTTGAGTGAGCTTGTCTAGTGTAGAAAAGTAAAAATTTATCTCTGTGCAGAGAAGTCAAACTGAGGTTGCCCTCAGCTATAGTGGATATATTACAAAAATAGAATATGATAAGTAAATGAGCTGCTTGCTGTGTTGTATATTAGAAAACTTCAGTGACCTACACTACCTGAAGGCAGCACACTCCAGTCCTGACATCTTCCTTGCAATCTCTTCATTTTGGAGTTCTCAAACAGCAAAGGCTCCTCTATTTAGGGCTGCTTAAATGAAAATATGGTTCAGCCTATAGTACAACAATGGATTGAAGAGTTCAGGAATGGAAGCCACAAGCAACAGAGGAAAAAACAGAGAGAGTCAGTACATCTGTTAAACAAGGTTCATTCTATGCATGCAACTGCCACAGCTGAGGTTGCTAGCAGTGAAGATACATAAACACGTAGACAATTCTCACCCTCTGAGAAGGAAAGCAGAGCAACTACCCAATCCTCAAGATGTAACTTTATCACGAACGTACAGAGCAAAATCCAGAAACTCACAAGGTACTGGGAGTGACAGACACACACACACAATTACAAGCCTTCCAATGATAAGAGCGTATGAAAACTGAACTAGAGTTTCATGCTCAAGTGGAATGGAAAATGGAAAAGAAACCATAGCCACAGAAAGACACTGCTTTCAGATGAAATCTAGAAGGCTACAGGATATTCATACTGCCAGGAACTGAATACCCTTACACACATGCACACACTTTTTCATTCATTACCTTTCCCCTGAGTGGAAAGTAGTTTTGCCAAAATTCCTTTATACCCTCAGCACTGCCTATTTCTTATATGAGACTTCAAAATAGTTTTCAAGGCACTTAACCAGCAGTAAAACTATCCCTCTTGCAGGTGTGGGGAACAGGGCACAAAGCTGAAGCAGTTTTCCCAGTCATCCAGCAACAAAGCCAGAACAGAACTTGTATTTCATGAATCCCAAAATCCACAGCTACTCCAGGAATCTCACTGCATTCTCTCAAGTTCGGACCAATATCTCTGTCCCCCCAATTTTCCCTATCATATCACTCCTATTCAGCTTTTCATCTTACTATAAAAGCCTTAAGCATGTTCTTCTAGATTGATAATACAAAATTAGATTTAGTCCAAACTTTATTTCTAAGTTACTACTTCAAATTCATTTAAGTCTGCAATTTTGTTATACACTATATATCCAGTCTCATTCAGTGATATAAACTTTTTTCCTGCATATTAGAAATTTCTTCAGCAGCTACAGTAATGAATGCAACCCCTGAAACACTTAAAGCAATGAATAACTAAACAGAAACAGCTCATTTCATGTGCAAAAGCAGCCTTCAGAGATGCATTAGCTTCACTTCCTCAGGACATTTTGACAGATCTGACTCAGCTTCAGCAGTCTAGCCTTATTCCTAATTTTGTAACTAGACCAGAGTAGGTTGCTGAATGAGATTGCCCTATGACCATCCAACAGTCATACTCATAGCTTTTCCTCTCCAAATGTCTAACAGACTGGCAACAGTATGGGACTACTAACAGTACAGCGATCTGTCTCAATGGACCATCATTACTATGACAAAGCAACAAGATTTTTTAAAAGAAAGTAGAAAGACTATGGGTTGACCATTCCTCAACTGAGATATCAGATTTTCTCCTGTAACTTGAGAATCAGTCCCAGCCTGTCTCTTTTATAACCCATACATCTGATTCAATCCAGCTTACTTTAGCAAATAAATCCAGTGCTGTCTAAGGACAGAACAAGAGCATCACATTTACATTCCTGCAGTAACATCAAATTACAGTAGAACTATGCCTTGAAGAAGGCTTGTAGTAAAATGGATACACAAATTCTCTCTTTCCCTTCAAGTTGGAAGAAAAGACCTTTACGTTACTCAGTAGAATCAATTTAACCAGAGTATAGCTAGATCCCTGTGCCAAATACTGGTGTATTTCGTGTGTTCTTCTCCTTAGGAGAGGGGAGAAAAGGCAGTGAGATAGAAGGCAGAACTTCTTCATCAGTCCAATATCATAACACATACAGAACATCCCAAGAGACAGGTAGACCTTCGGAACTGTATACTACTTGCATATGCAATATGGAAGTTCAGATACGAAAAGGATGACATAATCACGTCACACAAAGAAATGTGGTACAGCTGTTCTGTCAACCCAATGCGTATTTCTAGAGTCACAGCTCCAAAAGCAGCTTAGATGACCTAGCCATTTATGCCACGTTCAACTTCACCTTTGTCTACTTTCATTTATCTTGCATCTTAGAATATGCTATATTTATTAAGGCTTTTTCAGTTGAAGATCTTCACATAGAAGAGATTACAGAACATAACAGTATTACATTTATGTCCACGCTTCAATTTGCTAGCTTTCCCTTTGCATACAAATTAAGAAAAAAATCAACAGTGTTAGTTAAAAGCAACAAGCTTTTTACCATCTTTATTTGTATTTTCTTTGCAAAGAAGTTACATTACTAAACACAGGCACTCAGTGGTCTAGGAATACATTATGAGTTTTTTTCCAGCTATCAAAAGATTCTCAGGTAAGTCAACAGAAATCATCTATTAAATTCCCTTCTACAAACAAGGAAGAAGCCTATAACTACTTTATAACTGCTATAACCCAGGACAGAGAGGTGGATGAAATGTTCTACAGGCATTTAGGAGCAATCTCACGATCACTTGCCCTTGTTCTTGTGGGAGACATCAACTTCCCAGACATCTGCTGGAAATACAACACAGCAGAGTGGGACCAGTCCCAGAGATTCCTGGAATGTGTGGGAGACAACTTCCTGACGCAGCTGGTGAGTGAACCGACCAGAGAAGGTGCCCTGCTGGATCTCCTCTTTGTGAGCAGAGAAGGACTGGTGGATGATGTGGTGGTTGGAGGCCGACTAGGGCACAGCGATCATGAAATAATAGAGTTCTCTTTTCTTAGAGAGGCCAGGAGAGGGGGAAGCAGAACTGACATCCTGGACTTCCAAAGGGCTGACTTTGTCTTGCTTAGGCACCTGCTTGACAGGGTCCCTTGGGAGACGATCCTGAAGGGTATAGGGGTCCAGGAAGGCTGGGCACTCTTTAAGAAGGAAGTGTTAATGGCTCAGGAACAGGCAGTCCCCAGGTGCTGTAAGAGAAGCCGGCAACAGAGAAGACCACCCTGGCTGAACAGGGAGCTTTGGCTGGAACTCAGGGAGAAAAGGAGAGTTTACGGCCTTTGGAAGAAGGGGCTAGCCACTCACAGTGATTACAAAGAGGCTGTGAGGCTATGCAGGGCAGAAATCAGGAGGTCTAAAGCCCAGCTGGAAATTAATCTGGCTTCAGCAATCAAGGATAACAAGAAATGTTTCTATAAGTATGTCAACAGCAAAAGAAAGACCAGGGAGAGCCTCCATCCCCTGCTAGATGCAGGAGGAAACATGGTAACAAGTGATGAGGAAAAGGCAGAGGTGCTTAATGCCTTCTTTGCCCCAGTCTTTAATAACAAGACTAGTTGTATTGAGGGAATCCAGCCCCCTCAACCAGATGATAGAGACTGGGAGAACGACCCCCCTGCAATCCAGGAGGAGACAGTCAGTGACCTACTGCATCACATAGACACACACAAGTCTATGGGACTGGATGGGATACACCCGAGGGTGCTGAAGGAGCTGGCTGGGGTGCTCGCCAAGCCGCTTTCCATCATTTACCAGCAGTCCTGGCTGACCGGGGAGGTCCCGACAGATTGGAAACTGGCCAATGTGACGCCCATCTATAAGAAGGGTCGGAAGGATGATCCGGGAAATTACAGGCCTGTCAGCTTGACTTCGGTGCCCGGGAAGCTGATGGAGCAGCTCAGCCTGAGTACCATCATACAACACATGCGGGACAACCAGATGATCAGGCCCAGTCAGCATGGGTTTGTGAAAGGCAGGTCCTGCTTGACAAACCTGATCTCCTTCTACGACAGGGCGACCTGCTTATTGGATGAGGGAAAGGCTGTGGATGTAGTTTACCTTGACTTTAGTAAGGCCTTTGACACCATTTCCCACAGCATTTTCCTGGCAAAACTGGCTGCTCGTGGCTTGGATGATCGCACGCTTTGCTGGGTAAAAAACTGGCTGGATGGCCGGGCCCAAAGAGTTGTGGCAAACGGAGTTAAAGCCGGTTGGCGGCCGGTCACGAGTGGTGTCCCCCAGGGCTCGGTTTTGGGGCCACTCCTGTTTAATATCTTTATTGATGATCTAGACAAGGGGATCGAGTGCACCCTCAGTAAGTTTGCAGATGACACCAAGTTGGGTGGGAGTGTTGATCTGCTCGAGGGTAGGGAGGCTCTGCAGAGAGATCTGGACAGGCTGGAGCGATGGGCTAAGGCCAACTGGAGGAGGTTCAATAAGGCCAAATGCCGGGTGCTGCACTTGGGCCACAACAACCCCCAGCAGCGCTACAGGCTTGGGGAGGAGTGGCTGGAGAGCTGCCAGTCAGAGAGGGACCTGGGGGGGTTGATTGACAGCCAGCTGAACATGAGCCAGCAGTGTGCCCAGGTGGCCAAGAAGGCCAATGGCATCCTGGCTTGCATCAGAAATACCATGGCCAGCAGGGACAGGGAAGGGATCTTACCCCTGTACTCGGCACTGGTGAGGCCGCACCTCGATGACTGGGTTCAGTTTTGGGCCCCTCACTACAAAAAGGACATTGAATTACTTGGGCGTGTCCAGAGAAGGGCAACGAAGCTGGTGCAGGGTCTGGAGCACATGTCGTACGAGGAGCGGCTGAGGGAACTGGGGTTGTTTAGTCTGGAGAAGAGGAGGCTGAGGGGAGACCTCATCGCCCTCTACAACTGCCTGAAAGGAGGTTGCAGAGAGCTGGGGATGAGTCTCTTTAACCAAGTAATAAGCGATAGGACAAGATGGAATGGCCTCAAGTTGTGCCAGGGAAGGTTTAGACTGGATATTAGGAAGCATTTCTTTACAGAAGGGGTTGTTGGGCGTTGGAATGGGCTGCCCAGGGAGGTGGTGGAGTCCCCATCCCTGGAGGTGTTCAAGAGTCGGGTTGACATAGCACTTAGGGCTATGGTGTAGTTGGGATCTGTCAGTGTTAGGTTAACGGTTGGACTAGATGATCTTCAAGGTCCTTTCCAACCGAGATGATTCTGTGATTCTGCAGTTTTGAAAATTGCCTTCTGCTAAGACACTAATCAGAATCTAGCAATTGTTCTTCCACAGACAGTTCACTGGCTTAAAGGAACTACATTTTGCATTTGTGCAAGCACAAGACTCCTTATCAGCTGTGGGAGTCCTGAAATGCATCTCCCCCCAACTCAAATTCCGACAGTTCTACAGATTAAAACAGTAACACAAATATTTAGCTGATTAAAACTTGATAATGAGTTTTCTTACCTAAACATTTTATTTAAATTATTCCTCAGAATACTATCTAGAAGATGATATTTCAAATAGTTATATGCTTAGTTGTAAAAGTAATTGCAGGTACAGAGTCCTGCCAGCCAATGACCACTGATAGAATTACAGCTTGATTAACAAATCTAGGTTTATAAGGAGCTCGCAAATCTCAGAGACATGTAATATAGAAATCTGTCCCCCAAAATCTTTATGGTTCATTACCCCCTCAAGTGCAAAGTTATTTTATACTACCATAATTTTTCCATCCATTTTTGTTTGCAAACGTCCAACTTACACCTGATTTAGGGGATACATTGACTTATTCCCTCTCTTCCCAATAAATAACCTAAAGGTACGTTCTGAAAAGAACAATAAAACCCCTTTTTTTTTTTTTCAGTCACAGCTTCATCTGCTGCTAACCTAGATGTCAAATGGTGCAAGCACAAACATATACATTAGGAAAGGGCTGTGGCAGTGCAATTCCTCCTCCCCCCCCTCCTTCCTGGGTCACTCAGTGCTTGGTGCAATTCCAACCCCCCTCCTGGGCCACCTACAATCTAAGGCGGTAAGGACTGCAAATGCAGTGAACCAGAGCATTAAAGCACCCCTTTAACGGGACTGGCTCCTACTCTCCCTATCGCATGGGAGCGGTAATAACAGTCCATCACCTCCTGACAGTCTGGTACATCTGTACGTGGGATGTGGTCAAGGGAGAACAATAACAGAACTGCACATCCAGCAAGTTCTTGTGCAACTGGTGGAAGACACCAGAATACTTCATTATTCAAGCTGGGCCAGAGTGAAAAATTACCTGACAAAAGTCAATTATCTTGGACCCTATAAATAGCAACTCCAAGTGAGATCCTTTAAACTCTCCTGAATTGCAGCAGGCCTGTGACCAGCATCTCCCCTGAGCTAGGACACCTCTCAGGTATCAACTCCTCGAGATACTGTGGCTTTGGGGCCAGGGCAAAGTCAACCCCCCTCAAGTCTCAATTATCACCCATTGAGGAATGCCGATGCACTGTGAGTATTTAATCTAAACTCGAGAAAAGGGAAATTTTAACTTGGAGCTAGCTTCTCTTTCACCCACTCACTGTCTGTTTACCAATGTGTTTAGGTATACACAGTTATTTTCACGAGTGGGGGTACATACTTATTCCACTGGATCCAAATACTTTTGTGAAGTGCTAAGGCTTGGACAATAGGCCCAAGCCAGAGTTGACCTATAGATGAATCCTGTATATTTTATAACTGATAACCATTGTGCTAATAGGTATTGTACTAAGTTATAGCAAACCACCTAGTCTGATGTAAAAGGTGGAAGTGTTGAAGCCTGAGCAACATGCCCTGCACCGAAACTGTTAACTCAGTATGTAATCCCTAATGAAATATGCATGGAGGATGTAGCTATGATGAATGTATCTTTCCCTTCCTTTGTATATGAGCAGAGTAACAGAGTCATGGAGACAGGTGCCTGTCCTCAAGGCCTGATGTGAGACCTTGCACATAATCCAATCCGATAAACAGAGAAACTCTCTTAGCTTCTCCCTTGAGCCCTGGCCAGGCTCTGGGGGGAACCTAATGTGAAATTTAAACCAGATATTTCCGCTTAAAACAAAGGTGCCAGCTATTCTGGCTTGCTGATTTTTAGCATATAAGGCTGGACCCACTCACAGCGACTTTGGAAGCCTCACCTACAGGTGGACACACCGCGTAGGATTTCCCACTTGCAGGGACAGGCTCTCCAAATCCTCGCTGTAACCGGGGCTGCCCAGCGACTGCGGGTCTGGATGATGGTAACGTATGCAAGTGGTGATGGATCTTTCTTAATCACTATTCTCTCTCTCAGGTAGTAATGATTTGATGCATTACCCTGTATTTTCCTATTTGTTTAAGTGCACTATTCTGTCTTTTCTTACTGTATGTTTTCTATATTATTCTGTTATATTATTTAGTTATTTCTAGTAAAATACGCCTGCTCTTTTCACTCTGGTGTCTGAGTTTAATTGATATCCCTAATCAGCAAAACATTTTGTCTGTCTGTGTGTTTGTACATCTTGTGTTTGTGAATGTGCATGTATGTATGTATATATAGATTTAAGGTACCGTATAGTAAGTTAGTGTGAATCTTGTCATCTTGAAATCTGTAGTGAAGTCGTTATTTTAATTATAACATATTTCACTGAATTATTTTGTAAATGTTTAAATTGGTTAATGATTAAGTGCTGCTAGTTATTAATAAATCTTGATTTGCTGCTAAATCGTTACCGTGGTAATACTTTCATCTGCGACAAGGGCTTAAATCAAATCTTTCACATAATCTAGTAGATAGTTATCATGAATGCTGATCTCCACCAACAAAGACCAGACTAACTAGGAGTTCACAACTCTTTATTACTAGTTTGCATGATACCAACTACCAATAGCTAAGTAGCTCAAGTATATTCATATTCAAACCATCTTCCAGCTGAAGAACTGACTACTTCTTGGACAGGACTCATGTTCTTCTGATTTCCCTACTTAAAATGTTACTCTGGTGTAAGAGTTTGACACAAAATGCAGTTGAGAAAACACAAGCTCAGAATTTCCATTTGAACTTGGTCAGTTAGAAACTGTAATACTAATAATGCAACCTTGTATTTTGAACCAATCTGCTTTCTCTTCTAGAAAAGATTTAAACCTAAGTCAGAGCAATGATATTCTGTTCCCCCTTTGATATACTTCTGTGTTTCAAGTACATTGCAAGCTTAAAGATATTCTGAGAAGACCTTGTAACCTTTCAAATAGAAGAAAAAAAAACCAAACAAACAAAACCACAAACCAAACCAACTACAGGAAAGATGATTTTTCCTAACATTTAAGAAAATGCCTTCCTTATGCAAGCAAGGATTTGGAATAAATCTGATCATTTAAGAGAGGGGAAAAAAACCCAATGCTCAGTTTCTCTTAGGAGACCTCAATACAAGACTACACTGACTGCAAAAGGTCATTAGGGACACAGGACATGAGCTTATTCAAACCAAGTCAACAGGTCAAAGCATTAAGCAATGCACTTGCATACCAGAGAGGCTTAGCTATCTAGGTAGGTAGGTAACACAGAAAAACTGTGAGCTTAGGCTTGTATTGAGCAACTGCAATCCCAGTGATCAATTGCAGAGTGGTACATGCTGGCCTTCCTAGTTATCAGAGCAAGCAGACACAATACAGGGAAGAGAAACCAACCTTTGATACACCCTAGAAGACGTACTTTTTCAAACAAGGAAGTTATTTATAATTTGTAAACAACCCTCCTTTGCCTTTCCTTCAAACAACAGTTTTCAAAAATATCTTCCAGAGCTTTTCAATTGCAGCTCCACTAGACCTTCTTTACACTGACATTGATCTGAAATGCACTGATCAATTTTAAACAGATAATAATGCCTTTAGGTAGAGATCCTTGTAAAGTGACAGCTGAAGCTCTGGAATTTATGATTTAAAAAAACAGGAGTGATTATGCTGAAAACAAAATGCCAGAGAAGGCTGCATAGAAGTTCTGTCTAATAAGTAAAACTAAATTTCTCACAGACCAATTTATCAAAATATTCAACCCAGGACCAACTGTACAATACAGGAACAGGCCAATGTCAAAAACTTGATATAGAGACTGGACATTGACAACAATATTGAATGTCCTGAATTATTAATCCATAAAGTCTGTGGAAGCAACATGAAACCATAAGCTTACACAATTAAAAAGGAGGAGAATGAGTAAGGTGATGCCTTCTGTGGCACTATAGCACTTTTGCCACCAGCACCAGCCAAAAGAGCTCTGGCTGCCAGTGTGAACAAGTTAGATGAGGTGGTCTGCTGGACTGGTCCAGAAACCTGACTCCTATTCTGTTAGAGATTTTTGTCTCTAGGATAAGTACTGGGCACTGCAAAACACCACATAAACAATGGAGCTAGAGCTCTTCCACTTGTTTTTGATGATTTTTCATCATTAAGATTTATCTATCCATCAACATAAACTATGCAGTAAGTCTCCTAGCTGATCAGTATATTCTCTATACTGATCAGTATACTCTTAAAATATTCTGAAAATTGAAGTTCAATTCATTAAATACAAACTAACATTTATTCATTCACATATCTTATACCTGATATTGCCTTGGTTTTCCCTTTGAAGTTTCAGGTACCTTTGTTTCAGCTTACACTTTACTTATGCAGAGTGTCTGTGCTGGTTTTGGCTGGGATAGAGTTAGTTTTCTTCATAGTAGCTAATATGGGACTACATTTTGGATTTGTGCTGAAAACAGCATTGATAACTCAGAGATGTTTTCGTTACTGCCGAGCAGTGCTTACACAGAGTCAAGGCCTTTTCTGCTTCTCACACCACCCCACCAGCAAGGAGGTTGGGGGTGCACAAGAAGTTGGGAGGGGACACAGCTGGGACAGCTGAGCCCAACTGACCAAAGGGATATCCCATACCATCTGGAGTCATGCTCAGCATATAAAGCTGGAGGGAGAAGGAAGGGGGAGACATTTGGAGTGATGGCATTTGTCTTCCCAAGTAACCATTACACATGATGGAGCCCTGCTTTCCTGGAGATGGCTGAACACCTGCCTGCCAATGGGAAGTGGTGAATGAATTCCTTGTTTTGCTTTGCTTGCACACGTAGCTTTTGCTTTACCCATTAAACTGTCTTTATCTCAACCCACGAGTTTTCTCGCTTTTACTCTTCTGATATACTCCCCCATCCCACTGCAGGGGGAGTAAGCAAGCAGCTATATGGTGCTTAGTTGCTGGCTGGGGTTAAACCACGACCGCATCTGATCTTAGTAGAAGCAACTTCTTCCCCGACTCCTTTGTTCCACAGTGCACTCACGGGGGGGGGGGGGGGGGGGGGGGGGGCGCGGGGAGTATAAAACCTGCAGGCCAGATCCAGCTGGTGAGACAAGAAAGGTGCAATCACATTCAGTTTTGTTTCCAAGACTAAAATTATGAGCTTGCAAAAGCTAAGTTTAAAGACTACATGTTTTCTCTCCCCCTATCCTTCAAATTAAGGTTTTGCCTAAAAGGTTTAAGTCACCCAATTGCAATGGTGATCTAAAGCATCACTGCCACTTTTGAATCACAGCTCTGCATGTACAGAAAACTGAAGTCATTAAGTAGCAATACTACTGCGGTACTGCAACCTAACACCATCCTGCACATGGCCTTGAATAAATCGGTCCAACTCTGCTATGCTACCACATGTACTATCTCAGCCCCATTCCCTTCCCTCCCCATAGGTAGTACAGAGCTATGCGTATAGCTCTGTTCTGTATGAAGAAAAGGCGAGGAGGAGGCAAAACAGTTTTTTCCCCTCTTTCCTGACAAATGCTGTTGCAGAGCAGAGATGCCAGGTATGCAGGGGCAGCCCTAGGAAGCCAGCAGTTGCAGGAATGCCTGCACAGGGGCAGAAAGTCCCATGCTCCGAGGATAAGGGAAGGAAGGTGAGGAAGAGGTCTGGCTGATTGCAGTACCACCTCTTCCTCTTATTCCTTAACACCCTAGATCACAGTTGGAGCAAGATTCCCCCCATCAAGCTCCCACAAAAGCCTCTTAACCCCATAACAGGCTGTGAGATGCAGTACACCTTCTATCAGTAGCACAGCCACTGAAGTTACATCACCAGTCACAAATCAGCTGTTCTTTAATTTGGCAATACTCGTCATTTAGGAATATCTAGTGCTCAAAGTGCTTAAATTTGACATGAATACATTTTTACTGAGTCCAGGATAGCAGCTATATTAGTTGCACTACCAAGTGCCAGAGTCCACCTGCTTATCTCTATTCTAATGAGACAGCATAAATGTCATAAGATTTCTGTAAGACTACTTTTTTTTTAGCTTGTTTGGAATTTTTAAGTGATGTGGGGAATAAAAACACTTGATAAGGTAATTACTCATTTCCATCTATTGTGATTTATTTTACTAGTTAAAAAAACAAAGCAATCCTAACTTTCCCTTTAAAATGATAGATTTTGAGCTATCAAAAGTCAAGAGAGTTCTTAAATTATACTAAATAGCTTCATAAAAGCATTATATGTTTTACTTCTAGTAAGCACCGAGCTAAACAGAACACAAGGCATTATTAGGAAGTTCGAAACTACAAAACTGAAGTATTCTTATACCAGTGTATACATCCATGGTATGTCTGCACCTCAAATGCAGAGAAAGATATGATCCTCTTCCCCATTCAAAAGCAGAACAGCTAACTGGAAAAGATCCAGAAAGAGGTAATAAGAATAAACAGAAATGTGGAGGGCTATGACCCATGAAGTAAACAAGATTTTGGCTCTTCAGCCTACAAGAAGATGCAACCAAAGAATAAATACAGTAGAAATCTGAAATCATAAGTGGCATAGGGAAGATGAGTACTATGGCTTTCACAACACAAGACCCAGAAACCCAGAAATTAACAAATTACCTGATGGCAAGCTTGACAAAAACCACACACATACAAACAAAAGCAGATGTTTCCTTCTTCACAAAAGACTTACGTTACCACAGGGAGGAACTTACTTCCAGATATCATGAGGTACTAACCATTTACTCAGATTTCAACAGCAATCAGCTCTTAGAAGGCAAGGGTTATTAAGCAGAAGGGTATTCCCTTGACTCAGGCAGTCCCCAAAACTGCTGGAAAGCAGGGGAACGTAGGGAAAGGAGTGTCACCCTACTTGCCTGACCTCCCTCTGCTCCCCAGGTCCAGCCCCAGACCAAGCACCAGGACTTCATCCCTCTGAGCTGAGGTTCTCACCTCCATTAAAGGGTACCTTCAAAAGCAGTATCGAGACGCCATGAAGGAGGAGCAAGGCCACACGTTAACTCAGCACCCACAGGCTCACTCCCCTCCATGACCGGGGGAGCGGCCCCCCAACCTGTGAGCCCTCCCCTAAAAGGCCAGTGGCCCCGCAGCCGCCCCGCCAGCACTTCACATCTGCTGAATCACGACGGAGGCGCGGAGGGTCCCTCGCCCCGGACAAAAAGAAGCAGCTACGAAGTTTGGGCCTAGCGGTGGAGCGAAGGGCCCGGAGAGTGGTCAGCTGTGCCCCCCCCCTGCCCAGGCCCCGCTACAAGGGAGACTGAGACCAGCACCCCCACCCCCTACCGGCTCGCTCGTTACCTGGCGGCCCCTGGCTGGTGGCTCCAGCTGTCCCCGCAGTCACTGCTCAGCCCTATGAAACCTGCACCGTATCGCCAACTCCAGCCCCGCGACCAGGCAACACCATCTTGTCTACCTGCCCTCCACCTCACCTACCCGGCGATACGCTAACGTCACGCCGCAAGGTCACCTGCGCCCTGCCGACCCAATCAAGAGGTGCTCACGGTGACGTCACCTCAGCGGAGAGAGGGGCGGGCAAGGGGAGCCCCGCCTCTTTCCGCGAGGGGCGGGGCAGTGGTGGCGGGTGGCGGCGCCCAGGCTAGTCCTTGTCCCTGTCCTGTCCCTGTCCCAGCCCCAGCCACGGGCCTGTTCCCGGCTCCGGCCCTGCTCGGGGGCTCCTCCAGCACCTCCTGCCCCTCTCCCACCTGGGCACAGTGACAGGCTCCCCCGGGGGCTAGATGAAGGCGTCGAGCCGGGCCCAGAGGGGGCATTTTGCCTCATATGCCTAAGCTCCTTCCTTCAGTGGTCATGGCTGCTTCGACGTCTGCCCTTGTCCCCTCACAAAGGACTACATGCCCACCCGGTACAGCTGAGGGGGCACTCCCTCCAGGATGCACTGGAGCATGGCACTTTCCCCCAAGAGCAGCTTTGGCAGCGGTTTTCAGCCTTTTGAGAGGGCCTTGGTCCAAAACGGAGGGGTTTTGTCCAAGATGCAGGTGTCAGTTGTGTGTATGTGAGGGAGGATGTGGAGAGGGGGATTAATCATGGTAAATCACGACTGAAAACAGCCAAACTAGAATTATCCCTTGGGCTTTTTGTCCTCAGGGGAAGCTGGAAAGCCTGTGAGGTTCTCTTATAGTTTTTTTTAATTTGGCTTTTAACAGCACCCTTGTTTTTGAGGTTTGTTAGATGAAAACACAAAAAAAATGGCATAAAATAAATGCCTTTTTTATCAGGAAAATAGTATGCTTACTGACTTTATGTGACTTGAGGCATCAGAGCGTTTCAAGGGGTCAGGAGCTGGCTTTTTTTGCAGTCTGCCTGCACATCACATGTTTCTTTTCCTCTCTTCCTTTTTCTTTTCTCTGCAATGTCACTTGCAAAACAGTGATGATTAGGTTTGAGTTACTCTAATTTATGCCTCCATAGGCATAGGAAAAAGTGCATACGAGCTATGTGGACATAAGGAAAAGTACACATCCATCCACATCAGTTTTAAAGCAGCATAATTAAATACAAATATTCCATATTGATACCATAAGCTGATCTGAAATAACCCTCTAAGACTCATTTTGGAGTTTTAGAAAGTAAGCATTTTTTATTGCTGCGCTGGATGCACAGAGGATAGCTCCACCTAATGTGCATGCCAGGGTATTCAACAGCACTAAATATATATGGTTAAAGTATACATATTCATCACTTTTCTGAGAAATGATTAACATATTAATACAGTCTCCTGGAATTCATTAACATATGCAAATGCCCTTAGCACATGCATCCTCATATTCTTTGGTGGTCTTCAGTGGTCTTCAGTGGTCGTCAATAGTCTTCCTCACTGTGTCCGCTAGCTGAACTCGGCTTCTGTGCATGCTCAATCCTACTCCCTACCTATCTTACATACCTCATTTTCTACAAAACCAGTTTGCTTTGATACTACCCCCTTTATCTATTCTATTCAAAGACAGTGTCTCAGAACAGGCTTCCTTATCTACAAACATTAGGCCTGACTATGTAATTCCAGTGGGAAAGGAATGCAGTTTTAGCAAGAGAAGAACCATATGTCCCTCAGTTATTGTATCAATATGTCCTTTAATTCCTCGACAATATGGGAATTTCCTGGTGGAACAGAGTACCTCAAAGTTTGACTAAGCATTACCTCACTGTGCACCAAGCAATGTGCACCAGACCCTCGTATTCACTCAGAGAAGCCAGATGATAAAGCCAAGCTGTCTGCTAGTTAAAAGTGTCTCTCTAAGGGAAACCTAAGATGGAGTTTTGCAAATCAAAGTTGGTGCCAGGTATTAGCCCTTCCGGGCTGGCAGTAGAAGGGGAGGAAGAGGTGTTTGATGCTTGCAGTCAGATTTTCCCACAGGAAAGATGGAGAACTTCAGTATAAATTGTGCATGTTGCAATCAACAGGAATATTCTCACAGGCTGTCTCTCAGTGTGTGATACCAAACCCATGTATTCTGCTGCTTCGAGCTGCTGGAGTACCCTTCCCATGTCTCCCCAGTGCTGTGGCATCACTTACTCCTCCTTGCTCTCGGGACTGTGATATAGCTGCTTTTTGTTTCACATGAGCAGCATAGGCTGCCAAAATAACGCCTGTCCCTGCCCTCCAGGCATTGCCCAGCAAGCTTCGGTTGCTCAAAAACAAACAAAGAAAGAAAACAACTAGCCTACACCTCTCCTATGCTTAAATTGATGTGGCTCGGGGAGGCCGCCAGCTAGCCCAGCCGCCCCGCTTCTGACGGGGCCCTGCTGCCTGGCAACCGCAAAGGGGGCGGGCCAGCTCGCCGCTCTGCCTCCTCCGGTTGCTAGGAAACGAGGCTCTCGGTGGGGGAGGGGGAGCCGCCGCAAAGGCGCGACGTGAAAAAATCCCGGTGAAAATGTCGTGAAGCGCGGTCGGTGGGGTTTGCGGCAGAGACGGTGACCGTGTCCGGCTTTCCGCACTTATATGCCCCATCCCCCACCAGCTGCTTCTCCTTCCTGCTCCATGTGCGGCCTGCGTCGGGCTCTCGACCTCTCCTTCTCCTCCTCCTCCATCTTCTACTATGGCCCGGAAAACAGTTAGCAGGAAGCGGAAAGCGGTGGTGTCTGCCGCCTCGGGGCCCGGAAAGCTCCAGGGGGACCAGGTAGGCTGGGGAGGTGTGAACGGGTGCATGATGGTGGGGGGAAGCCCTCGTCCCTGGGGGGAGGGGTGACCCTGACTGAGGGTTGCCGTGTCCCGGTGCCTGGTTGGGGTGGGGAAGGAGAGGAGGGCAGGGGGGGTCCCGGTGTCTAGGGAAGGTGTTCTGTGGGGCGGGAAGGAGTAGTCTGCCCCCCCCCCCCCCCCCCCGCTTACTGCCCTGGTGGCGCCGGGGGCTCTCCCGAGTTCTTGTTGCTCCCCTTGGGTTCAGCCGTTTGGCCCGTAACCGCCGGGTCCCTGCCACCCTCGGGCTGAGCGATGCTGTGGGGCGACCCCAGGCCGGGCCGGAGGAGGCTGATGAACGGTCTGTATCAGGCGGCCCCCGCGGTGTCACCCCAAACCTGCTGAGCTCATGGCAGGGGGCTGTCGGGGCTGCCCTCTCCTGTTTAAAGTGCTTCTTTGCTTCCTCTTGTTCCTATAAGCATCTGGTGTCTCAACAGTGCTGAATCGATGTGGACTGTTTTCAGTATCATTTCAGCGGGTTTTTTTATGTTACTGAAGGCTGTATTGTAAGCCTTGCTAACAATTTTTGTAACAATTTTTGTAAGTCTTGCTAACACTTTTTTTTTCCTTTTCATCTTGCTAAATATTTTTTACTGAGAATAAAGTAGGTCAATGTAGCTTCTGGAATGTGCAGCTGAAGGTTGGTGCTTTTGTGAAGAAGAAAGGGGTTTGAAGATAAGACAGTAATAAATAAGACAGTTGGGGCCTATTCTTGAAGATAACAGGAACAAGGACAGGACAAATTAAAACAAACCAGCTCAAGACACAACACAGCTGCACAACACCTCCTAAACAGACCTTTGTGAGCATGCGTGAGCACTGAGGGCAACCAGCAGACACGGTGAGGAAGACTGCCAACGACCACCAGGGACCCCTCAAGACCACCACCCAGCAAGAAAGTGCATGTGTGATTAGGATGCAGATATTGTAATTAGTTCCAGGAAATCTAATGCATATGTAACTCATTTCTCAGAGAAGTTATAAATATGTATAATATCACTGTATGTTAGCTGCCACTTATAGATATGGGGGCACGCTCACCTTTGCAAAATTATTCACGTGTGTGCCCAGCGCTGCAATAAACAATGCCTGCTTGCTAACACTCCAAAATGAGTCTTAGAGAGTTCCTCTGCCGGCTTTTACAATAACAGTATCAGCATTTCTGAGTTAATCTTCATGTATGGTATTCCGTGGGTAGTTTGGAAGACTTCAGTATTTTGCTGACAATATCTTTGAATTTAGAAGGGTCGTGTCTTAAGTTTGTTCTAGTTGCTTTATCTAATTTCCATGCTTCTTTTTCACAGTATGGGTGTGATCACTCACTTCACAAAAGGAAAAGACTACCCCCAGTGAAAAGGTCTCTGGTGTATTACCTGAAAGGTAGAGAGGTCAGGATGCAGAATGAGTCCAGCTATTACCGCCTGTTGCACGGATATGCAGCCCAGCAGCTTCCCAGCCTCCTGAAGGAGAGAGAATTTCACCTCGGCACCCTTAATAAAGTGTTTGCCTCCCAGTGGCTGAACCACCGACAAGTGGTGTGTGGGACAAAATGCAACATAGTAAGTGCCACCTCTCTTTCTCTTCCCAATGTTTATTAGTCCACCCCCAAATGATGCTTACTGTAATTGAAGCATGTAGGCTGCCAAGGAAAATATTAGGAAGTAATTAAGAGTGGAGTCCAAATCGTGCACAATTAATTTTGAATGAAGGTAATGCTTAACCCATTCTCATCTGAAAATATGGCACTGTACAGATGGCTGGAAACCTGAATGCAAAGGCCTGTACCTCAGTGCAGCATCTGTCTGATCTGCACAGAGCAATTTACATCTATTTGCAAGATGGAGAGCAACAATGGGGTTGGACCTTTCTTCTTGTCCTGCAAATGCAAAGTTAATGAATGCCGCTAGCTTTGCTATATCATAGATAATATGCCTGGCAGAAGTTATGCTCAGTCTTATACGGTTTGGTTTTATGTATGGTTCTGTGCTGCTGACTTTGAAAAGTTGCTACAAAACTCAAAACTATGGTTTGCTAAGCTAAACTCCAGATATTCTTCAGAGTAGCTAGAAATGTTCTAAGCTTAAATTTCAGATCTTCAGGATTATCCTTTGCTTTTTTTACTTTGTGATTATTTTTTTTTCCACTCTCTGTTTTCAGTGTTCAAATAACTTCCCTTGCTTATGTACCTTTATATGCTTTAGCAAAAATTGAAACCTCTTCAGACTCTTAATGTTTCAGATCCAAAACATCACTTTATAAGGTAATATTAAAATAATGTCCTATGTGATTAATAAATGGAGGAGATAATACTTCTTAGGTAATGTTTCTCTGCTGGAGTTAATAGCTCAACTTCGTTGGCTGAGGTTGCAGTTTCACGTATGAAGTTCTGATTGAATTAGTGCAAAATCCCAAATCTGTTCTTTGCAAGTTGGTTAGTGCCACAGAAATTAATTGGTCGTTGTAAGGAATGTATAGATCAAGCAGCTCTTAAACCTCAGAGTATATCACTTGATGTGATTGTTTCTTTGCCTCAAGATATTTATTTTTTTTTTTTTTTTTTTTTTTTTACACAGAAGCAGTACTCAGTGATCTGACTTGTAAGGGACAGTGGTTTTGTGTTGTGTTTTTTTTTTTTTTTTTTTCATTTCAGATGCTCTGTTATTATTCATATTATTCATAGTTACACAGCAGAAGGCTTTCATGCAGTAGCTCTTAAAAAGCAAGGCATAACTGTATAAACACAACAGTCTGTTAACAGGAACAAGCCTGAAATAGAATCTCTCTGCCTTCTTTTTCCATGTGTGTTCGTTGCCTCGGCTGGTCATCAGCCAGCACTGTTTGTGGAACAGTTTACTCTAGCGAGATGACTGTGTTTTATAGAGCTGCAACAATTTTGCTGTGTTCTGTAACTTCTGTAGTTCCAGCACTGCTACAGTGAAGATAAATGGGCAAGTGCGTTGTTAATGCAACCTAGCAGAAAAATTGTTTAGGACCAAACAATCACAGAACTGAAGAGGGATTCAACCGTATTGTTGTTCCCATTGCATATGTGTTATGACCTGGACTGGGAGCCCAGGGAGTCATAAAGGTTTTGTGATCCCCTCAGATTAAAGTGAAATGACACCAAACAACCAGTTAAAAGTGTTTTACTTGCAGTAGAAACAACTTAAACTTGCAAAAGGTTAATAAGTGATGCGGTCTATTATTGATAAATCTATAAGAAAGGAAAGAAAAGGAAGGGAGAGAGAGAGAGTTAAAGAATCTGGATCACCACCCCAGGTTCCAGTGTTGTCTTGAGGTCCGGTCATCTTGGGTGGTGGGTGCACATGCAGCAAAGTTTTCTGTTGCCTTTTAAGTTCAGCTGATAAGCATACTAGACAAAGAGAGGCAGGTATTCCACAAACTCATTTGCATGAGAGATGGGGAAAAGGCGGAGCATGGGTTCTGTGCATGTGTTGAGGGGGAATGGATGGGGTGCACTAACCCTTTTGTCCAACTGAGTTGGTAGTCGTCATCTCCCCCTACCACCTTTATATTCATCAGGTTTTTTTTGGTCAGGTGTTTTCATCAGTTAGCTCCTTTCTTAGACTAACCACAAAGGCCACAACTTGTCCTTGAGGCTTTTCATGTTGATGAATGTTTGAGGCATTAACTCCTTCAGTTCCTTACACCACCCTGTGACTCAAACATTTGGCAAAACTTCAAGGTAGTCGTTGTCAGGGGTGGTAATCCAGATATATTGAACAGAGGGAGAAAAACAGGAAACAATGCAACAGACCATGCATTTCACTATAGCAATACTTGCCATTATTGCAAAAAATACTGACAAAATCATAAATCCAGTGTTTACAAGCCATCTTCCCCACCCTGTTGTCACCAAAATCGGGAATAAAACTCCCTAACGCTGGGTTTCACATTAATGAGCAGGCATTACTTTATTCGGCTGGGGACATGAGGGAATTGTTCCACCTAATGTGTCCACCATATGTTGCCTCAGCCAAAGCTTATATCACTGTTACATACGTATGTATTAAATTTCCCAGAAGTAATTATCATATCTACATAGTTGTTATGCATGTGGCTTGGGTCTCTGAGGGGCTTCCATGGGGTCTTTGGCAGTCATTAGTAGTCATTAGTTACAGTCCTTGATTACTATTCTAGTTCTGATGAGTTTTTAAGTACATTCCAAGATAAAATGGCACAAACCGTCATTGCTGATTAAATTAGTAACTATCTTACAACACTCTGAGTCCCAGTGACTTTAGGAGAGAGGTCAGCCATGATCCTCTGTCATCAAACCAGTCTCTTGGTTGCATCGCTTGGAAAAGTTCTCTAGTCTTGTCTGCAACTTCTCTCATCTTGGCTTGGGCTTCCTCAGTTGAAGTGGAAGCATTATGGATAGTTATACAACATTCCTTGTCAGTTAGATTCAACATCCCACATACCCCCTGCTTTTTTAACAATAACATATCCAATGCTAATCTGTTTCGAAGGATCATTTTTGATGCTTGTTGAACTTGGGTGTTAAGTTCTCCAAATGCATGGTCTGTCCAATTGGACAAATCATGCATTTGCCAAGTTATATTTTCCAGGACAAATTGGTGTCTTCTAAGGGTCACATATGGGGTGAATATATTTTCTAGCATCAGGGATACCTTCATTCCCAAGGTATAATAATCAGGTATCGTGACTCCATGTATCGCCTAGTCAGGTTGTGCTTTTGGACCATCAGCATCCCGGCGCCATGGGATTTCGAGCAATTAAACACCTTGTGTGGTCGGAATTGTCGGAATACCAATTCCACATTTTAGACCAGCATGTCCTTGGATATTTAGAGGAGAATACATTTTGCCATTTGAACATCCCCAAAGGGTACCATAAGGGGCTGGGTACTGGGTATTTTGACATGCAGCCTTATTTTTAGGGTTATACAAACTGATGTCTAAACCAGACATGGGATGTTCCCACCAAGTACACATATCTCTAATGAGGGTTCTTATTTCTTGGACAAACCAAGTTTCCAATGGGTTACCTGCACCACTGGTACAATTTAATTGGGGGGTTACCTACACCACTGGTACAATTTAATTGGGTCATACACATAAAAAAAGGAGACACACTGTATTCCAGTACCCTTTCAAAATCTTATTTGCTCCACGTCCATTCCCAGGCCCACTGGTTGAGGATGGGTTTTTTGGGGATCTCTATACACCACAAAGGTTTAAATTCTATATGGTAGTCAAGTTCAAATGGGATTGTTATTTGTGTTGGTGATGTTTAGATTAATGAGGCTGAATTGAATTCCTTCTTCAACAGATTTTGGTAATGCTATACAAACACCTTGACTGGTGTTATCCCAGATGTGCATGAAACCTTGAATCAAATTCCAGGCTAAATTTGGAGAATCCTTTCCCTGTCCTCCAATGGAAAGGATGAGGACAAGGGAGAAGGCTCTCCAAAACATCTTTCCCTATAATAACAGACAACAATTACAAATAACAATAAACTGATAGCACAAACAATTGATATAGTCAGGGCTAACATGGATCCCTTACTATCTTTCTCTGTTTTTCTCTAATTCTACAAGGAATCTGTAAGTTAAAATGAGGGTATTAATATATACATAAGGAGACAAGTTTCTGCGATGGATCTGCAAAAATACATAAAATCACAGAACAATCCATCTGGTGTTGATTCTATATTCTTTTCCATGGGCATTGGTGGCTACCCAGGCATATAAATTGAATGGTGTCTTCAGGGTTAGAGGTACTGAAACAAAGAGCTTCACTCAACAGTCAGGATTGAGTATAACTGTCAAGCAGGGATTCTTTATTCACAGCGCTGGGCAGCACTGGGGATTGCTCCACCACGAGTGCCGTGCTTACTAACAAAACTCTCTGACCAATATACACAAAAAGCATACATATGCATCACATCTCCTAGAAAAGGCAGTCTTATGCTAATGGCTTCTCAGAATTCATTTACATAGTCTGAGCATGCGTAGTAAAAGTAGAGTGAGGGTCTTCTCCCCTCCTTAGGGGTCCCCACAGCCTTTCTCACACCGTCCGTTAGTGAACTTTAGGTTTCTCATGTCCATATGTGGGCATGGAGTGACCTCATCCGTCCTTCAGCTCCTGTTTGTTCCAAGGAGGTTAGTTCAGACCAGCTTCCAGTCACTTATCTTGGCACTGGCATCTTCTTAGACACTTGTTTTTTAGGTTCCAGCTATTAGGGGTGTACTGAGGGATTTTTTCAGGCTGTCCAAGGTCTGTCTTATCTTTACTAGGCAAGGAGTTAAAGGTTTCAAAATATCTTATAAGTGGATAACGGGGTAACGACTACAGAGGGTAGTTAGGAAAAAGTATAAATGAAATTATATACATTACAGTAAAATACAGGAAAAATACAGGGAAAAATAAAATCTAGTAAAACATAAGTGATGTCTAACATTAAAACTAAATGTCCTACTTTGCAGGTCCCTGTACATTAGCAATTTCAAGTATACTTGTAGCAGCTTCCCTTCAGTACCTCCCCCACTGTCGGGAGGTCCACTAAAACTGGTTGTCCCAGATAATATAACAGGTTTGACAAGTCTTTCTGGTCCTTTTCTCCAGGAAGTAGAGAGGGAGGCCTGGGGCAAAATGCAGTGAGTCTGGGGCACCCATTTGTTCCCCAGCGACTATGAAGTTTAAGAGCTTTTGGTAGCCCATTTGTTCTCTCTACTATCCCATTAGCTTGTGGATAATAGGGAGTGTGAAATACCCATTGTATTCCTTCTCCTTTTGCCCATTCCTGCACCACCCTAGCAGTAAAGTGGCTGCCCTTGTCTGATTTGATTGATTGAGGTTTTGGTAAGTGACTAAACCATAGTTTCAACCCTTTTACTGTATTTTCTCCAGCTGCCCATCCAACAGTCTCAGCGTGGGTGAGTCCCAATACTACCTCCACCCCTATGAGAATGTATTGCTTCTTTTTTTGGTTTTTAAACAGTCTTCTATAATCAATTTGCCAAGTCTCCCAGAGACCCTTCCCATCCTGGAAGGGGAGAGGGGGGGTCTTGCGAGGGGTGTCTTTCTAATTGGGTGCAACACTGACCACAAGCAGTAATAATAGTGTTGCACAGTGCCTTGCGGAAAACAGACTCTACAACTCAGAGTTATACAGCAGGTATGTTTACTCCGGCCGGGGTGCAAGGGGATTTCTCCACAAAGCTTGCACACCCACTGCACCTTTTACCAAAAACTTATCGAGTGTGGATATACATATCCATTGGATTACTTTACTCATTACCGAGGCCCAACTAGTTAGAGCACATCTGTTCCTCAAGGACAAACACATGATATTTTGCTGAACACTGCAGTTCTTGGTAGATTTTCATGGTAAACTGGTTTGTTTTGATGGACACAGTAGTCCTTGGTAAAATTCCACAGAACAGTGTGGGCAAGCAGGATTCTTAGCAATATTAAAAAATACTATAAGTAGTACTATAACTTGCTATAAGTAAGTAAATAAGTTGCTAAGCATTTTGCTATAAGTAAATAAGTCTTAAAACAAGTAATAATTTCTCTGTATCAACAGTGTTCAAGTAGCAGGCCAACCCCTGTGTCCTGGTTTAGCTAGGATAGGGTTAAGTTTCCCCAGCAGTGGGGGGAAGCTCTAGCTGGGTTATTCAATACCATGCTGACATCACCTCCTGGTGCCCGAAGCACGGGAGAATCGGTGAACGTGTACGTTAGGCGATCTCTCTGCTCTCACGGCTGTATTGGTAGATATCTTGCTCTGTTCATTGTTATCACTGTTATTGTTATTGTTCGTTTTGTTGCTGTTGCACTGTTGTATTAAACCTCTCCTTATCTCACCCCCGGGGCTTTGTATTTCACTCCCTTTGTGGGTGAGGGGCAGCGGCCACATGGTCTCAGACCCCGGCAGGGGCTAAACCACCACAACTTTTAATCCACCCTTTTATTCTATACCATCTGCGTCACATCCAGCTGCCATTTAGCAATTAGCATTGACAAAGTAAAATTAACAAAAGCACAGTATAACTCACGGTGTGTTTTCACCCACAATCAAGTCCCCTTGTGGCACGGATCGGACCTCTCCATCCTTCTGCATCACCCACCAGGTGGACCGAGGTCCTTGAGCAAAAGCAATCCCGTGGATGGGTTTGCCTTTGCCCGGCGCAGGACTAACCCAGACCATTTTTCCCAGCAGGTCCTTCATGCGCACCACAGGGACTTTATCCCCGTCTACAACACGTGGAAGTTTTGACTGAGCCGGGCCAGCTTGATTGGCAGATCCTCTTGTGTTGACTAACCAAGTGGCCTTTGTCAGATGTGTGTCCCAGTGTTTGAAGGTTCCACCCCCCATTGCTCTCAATGTAGTTTTTAACAGTCCATTGTAGCGCTCGATCTTCCCAGAGGCTGGTGCGTGGTAGGGGATGTGGTAGACCCACTCGATGCCGTGTTCTTCTGCCCAGGCACCTATGAGGTTATTTCGGAAGTGAGTCCCTGTGGTGGTTTAATCACTGCTGGGGTCTGAGACCACGCGGCCACTGCCCCTCCACCACAAAGGGAGTGAAATACAAAACCCCGAGGCTGAGATAAGGAGAGGTTTAATACAACAGTGCAACAGCAACACAACAAACAACAACAATAACAATAACAGTAACAGTGATAACAATGAACAGAGCAAAATATCTACCAATACAGCAGTGAGAGGACCGGTTGTACAAAACCACGCGCTCCGCGCTCTTGCATCAGGATGTGATGTCCGCATGGTATCTGAATAACCCGGCTAGAGCTCCCCCCCCCACTGCTAGGGAAACTTAACCCTATCCTGGCTAAACTAGGACAGTCCCATTGTCTGACTCAATCCTCTCTGGGGTGCCGTGTCACCACGGGACTTGGTCTTCAAGGCCCAGGATGGTGTTCCGGGTGGTGGCGTGGGACACTGGATAAGTTTCGAGCCACCCAGTGGTTGCTTCCACCATTGTGAGCACGTGGCGCTTGCCTCGGCGGGTCTGTGGCAGTGTGATGTAGTCGATCTGCCAGGCCTCTCCATATTTATATTTCATCCATCAATCTTCATTCCGCTGGGGCTTCACCCGTTTGGCTTGTTTGATTGCAGCACACGTCTCACATCCGTGGATGATCTCTGCGATGGTGTCAATGGTGAGGTCCACCCCTCGATCTCGAGCCCACCTATATGTTGCATCTCTGCCTTGGTGGCCCGAGGTCTCACGGGCCCACCGGGCTATGAACAGTTCACCTTTACGCTGCCAGTCCAAGTCCACCTGAGCCACCTCGATCTTAGCAGCCTGGTCTGCCTGCTGGTTATGCTGATGTTCATCAGTGGCTCGACTCTTGGGTATATGGGCGTCCACATGGCGCACCTTCACAACGAGGTTCTCCACCCGGGCTGCAATGTCCTGCCATACTTTAGCGGCCCAGACGGGTCTGCCCTTGCGTTGCCAGTTGCTCTGTTTCCATTGCTGCAACCACATCCACAGGGCACTTGCCACCACCCACGAGTCAGTGTAGAGATAGAGTCTCGGCCACTTTTCTCGCTCAGTGATCTCCAAAGCCAATTGGGTGCCTTTCACCTCTGCGAACTGGCTCGATTCACCTTGTCCCTCAACAGCTTCAGTGGTTTCTCGTGTGGGATGCCACACCGCAGCCTTCCATTGTCGATGTTTTCCCACAATGCTGCAAGACCCATCAGTGAACAGGGCATATTCTTTTTCTTCTTCTGGCAGCTTGTTATATGGTGGGGCCTCCTCACCACATTTCACCTCTTGTTCTGGTGACATCCCAGATTCTTTGTTCTCTGGCGAGTTTATGATCACTTCCACCAATACTGGGCGGTCGAGGTTCCCTATTCGGGCCCGTTGTGTTATCAACGCAACCCATTTACTCCACGTGGCATCTGTTGCATGATGTGTGGAGGGAGCCTTTCCTTTGAACATCCATCCCAGCACCGGCAGTCGAGGTGCCAGGAGGAGCTGTGTCTCAGTGCCGACCACTTCTGAGGCAGCTCAAACTCCTTTGTATGCTGCCAGTATCTCCTTCTCAGTCAGGGTATAGTTAGCTTCAGAGCCTTTGTATCCCCGGCTCCAAAAGCCTAGAGGTCGGCCTCGGGATTCCCCATCTGCTCTCTGCCAAAGGCTCCAGGAAGGGCCATTCTCCCCGGCTGCGGTGTAGAGCACGTTCTTAATTTCCTGCCCTGTCCAGACTGGCCCGAGGGCCACTGCCTGGGCAATCTCCTGCTTAATTTGTTCAAAGGCTTGTTGTTGCTCAGGGCCCCATTTAAAATTGTTCTTCTTGCGGGTTACGTGGTAGAGAGGGCTCACAATCAGGCTGTAGTTTGGGATGTGCATCCTCTAGAACCCCACAGCGCCCAGGAAAGACTGAGTCTCCTTTTTGGTGGTTGGTGGGGCCATGGCTGTTATCTTGTTTATCACCTCCATTGGGATGTGGCGACGCCCATCTTGCCATTTTATTCCTAGGAACTGAATCTCCCTTCCAGGCCCCTTAACTTTCTGTTGCTTGATGGCAAAACCAGCCTTCAGGAGGATTTCAATTACCTTCTTTCCTTTCTCAAAGACTTCCTCAGCTGTGTCCCCCCATACAATGATATCATCAATGAACTGCAGATGTTCTGGAGCCCCACCTTTCTCCAGTGCAGTATGGACCAGTCTATGGCAAATGGTGGAGCTGTGTTTCCACCCCTGGGGCAATCGATTCCAGGTGTACTGGATACCCCTCCAAGTGAATGCAAACTGTGGCCTGCACTCTGGTGCTATTGGGATGGAGAAGAACGCGTTAGCGATGTCAATTGTGGCGTACCACTTGGCTGCCTTCGACTCCAGCTCATACTGGAGCTCTAGCATGTCCGGCACTGCAGCACTCATCGCTGGCGTAACTTCATTCAGGCCACGGTAGTCCACGGTCAGTCTCCATTCGCCGTTAGGTTTTCTCACTGGCCATATAGGGCTGTTGAAAGGTGAGTGAGTCTTGCTGATCACCTTCTGGCTTTCTAGTCGACGGATCAGCTGATGGATGGGGACCAGGGAATCTCGGTTAGTGCGGTACTGTCGGTGGTGCACCATCTTGGTGGCAATTGGCACTCGCTGCTCTTCAACCTTAAGCAACCCCACCACCGAGGGATCCTCTGAGAGGCCGGGTGAGGTGGACAATTGCTCAACCTCCTCCAGGGCAGCTATACCAAAGGCCCACCGGTACCCTTTTGGGTCTTTAAAGTACCCTCTCCTGAGATAGTCTATACGTAGGATGCACGGGGCATCTGGGCCAGTCACAATGGGGTGCTTATGCCAGTCCTTCCCAGTTAAGCTTACTTCAGCTTCTAATAGGGTCAGCTGTTGGGACCCCCCTGTCACTCCAGAGATGCAGATGGATTCGACCCCACTGTGGCTTGATGGCATCAGGGTGCACTGTGCGCCAGTGTCTACCAAGGCCTTATATTCTTGTGGGTCTGATGTGCCAGGCCATCGGATCCACACCTTCCAGTAAATCCGATTATCCCTTTCCTCCACCTCTCTGGAGGCAGGGCCCCTCTAATCCTGCTCACCATCACTCACTTGATCTAAGAGTGACTCCTGCAGGAATGATTTCCTGGTCCCCTCAAGAGGGTCAAGCATACTGTTGGCCATTCTATTCTGTCTGGGGGATTTCTGACTAGACACTGGAGCTGCATCTCTCTTTGAAGACTCCCCTTTCATGGTGGTCTTCCCTTTCAGCTGCTGTACTCGTGCAGCTAGGGCGGGAGTGGGCTGTCCATGCCACCTTCTCATGTTTTCCCCATGGTCGCGGAGGAAGAACCACAGGGTGCCCCGTGGTGTGTGCCTTCCACTGCCCTTCTCTTGGGTGGGGAAACGCCTGCTTCTAATGGCTGAGACATTGTCCCGTGCAGGTGGAATGTAGGACATGTCCTCTTCCACTTTCTGGAGCCTCTGAGACAGTTCCTCTACAGCTGAAACCAAAGCATGTTGGGAGGAAGGGAGACTTCCCTCATATTGCCGGAGCTGGCCAATCACTTCGTCCACTGTTTGAGTCTGGGTGTCTCACCACCAGGACGCTACTGCTAATGCTTTGGAATGTGCCTCTGGTCCACTTTGCAGGAACTTCCACCACATCAACTGTGTGCAAGGGGCCTGACCTGGATCCATTGGTGACCCCTCATCATTCAGATCACCATAAACCATGTCAAACACAGTCAGTTCCCTGAGGTTCTGAATGACTTTCTCCATGTCGGTCCACTTGCCTAACTGACATAGAGCATCATCCTTGTAGGGGTACCTCTCCCTCACAGCGAGCAGGAGTCGCCTCCAAAGGCTGAGGGTTTGAGCCTGTTTCCCTATTGCCTTGTCAATACCAGCCTGCTTGGCTAAATGTCCCAGCTGCTTGGCCTCTCTCCCCTCCAATTCCAAACCAGCAGCTCCACTATCCCAGCATCGGAGCAACCAGGTGCAAATTTGCTCACCTGGAAGGCGGCTGAAATCCTTCCGCATATCTCGCAACTCACTCAGGGATAGAGATCGGATGATTACCTCCGGCTCTTCCTCCTGCTCTCGTGATGGGCCTGGTTCATTATCACCCTGTACATTGCGAGGGGATTTTTTGGTATATTTGGTTTTCCGTATCGGGGCGACTGATATTGGTACTGCTTGTCCCTCTGGCTCAGCTGCTGTGCTGGTGGAGGCGACTGGTACTGGCGCTGCCTGTCCCCCTGGCCCAGCTGCTGCACCAGTAGGTTCACTTTCAGATCCTGCAGCCCTTTCTCCCCCTTGAGGGCAGTGAACAGTGTTAAAGATGACACGGTAAGCATGGGCAAGCCCCCAGCACATCGCAGCAAGTTGTGTCTCCCGGGGTTTGTCAGATTGGCAGCACACCTTTTCCAAACACTCCACCAGTTTATCAGGACTCTGCACTTGTTCGGCAGTGAAATCCCAAAGCATTGGGGGTGACCACTGACTCAGGCACTTGCCCATCTTTTCCCACACACCTTGCCTTTTATAACTATCTGCCCTCGGGGTAGGTTTCCGGGTGGTGCTATTGTTGGAGAAGTACCACATGGCCCAAAACAAGATCTGGCAGACATTCAGAAAGCACAGAGCCGCAAGCACACTGGCCTGGATGCTCCAGGGATAGCTGAAACTCTCAAAAACCAAGAGGATCTCTTCCCCTAGCTCACCCATAGAGGGGGTGAGACCCCTAACAAAAGCCCAGGCAGCAAACAGGTACCAGTTCACCCCCACAAGCAGTGATACAAGCCCATTATAAGCAGTCAGTAGCCAGTACAGTAAAACAAGACCCTTGACACATTTTCCACCGCCAACAAACGCCAGCACTGGGAACACACAGGGGATATAAGGATTAATCCAGCCCCACCACGCAAGCAAATTGGCCAGCATTGCAAATGTTCCTTATCAAACAATACAAATAAAAACAGAAAAATTACACCTAACAGATTGCTCTAACACACCTTCTCCTTTTGTGCTTATCTCAGCCCTCTCGAGCCCCACGTTGGGCGCCAAAAGTTGTGGTGGTTTAGTCCCTGCTGGGGTCTGAGACCACGCGGCCGCTGCCCCTCCCCCACAAAGGGAGTGAAATACAAAGCCCTGGGGCTGAGATAAGGAGAGGTTTAATACAACAGTGCAATAGCAACACAACAAACAACAACCATAACAATAACAGTGATAACAATGAACAGAGCAAGGTATCTACCGATACAGCCGTGAGAGCAGAGAGATCGCATAACACACGCGTTCACTGATTCTCCCGCGCTTGGGCACCCGGACCTGACGTCAGCATGGTATTGAATAACCCGGCTAGAGCTTCCCCCCACTGCTGGGGAAACTTAACCCTATTCTAGCTAAACCAGGACATCCTGCCACCAGCTTCTTTAAACAGATCTTTGGCCCCTGAGTGACCATGTTTCACATGTAACCACTCTAACAGATGTTCCCACTTTTCTTCATCAGCTTCTCTGCCATTGTAGCTAAATAGGTTAATGAATCTACTTGATTATTCCAAATGTGGGCTGGGTGATTCCCCTTTTGGTGTGTGGCTACCCATCCCACCAGGGAAGTTTCCTGTTTAGCAACATTTAAGATTTCCTCCCACTTTTCTTTTTGCCACATGGGTACGTGGTTGACTTCCCACTGATTTTGTTCCCGGAAGGGAGCTGCTCTGTACACCCTTTAAATACAGCATAGGAATCTGTATAAATAAACACTGGCTCTTTGCTCTCAGCTTCTTTCTTTATCACACTCCAAACTGCAATCAGTTCTCCTACCTGAGTGCTTCCCTCCTCTTCTGTTACAAGCTGCTCTCCTGAAACAACATGTAAGGCTACTGCTTGGTATTTCCATACCCTCCCTTCTCTTTTTGAGGATGCATCAGTAAACCACACATTCCTCAGGTGAGGTTTGAAAGGAGGAGCTGGCTTTATAAGGGAAGGGTGGGTTTCCTGATCAGATTGGTTATTGGGTGGCTCCTGTATCTATCTGAAGTACCTTGGGCTCCTTCTTCTGTCTTGCACATGTGAAAATAGTGATCTAATCATGCATACAACTTCCTGACTGTTTCGATGTGCCACCCCTGCAGGGGGTGGGATCCTGGCTAATACTGGTTTCAGGACCTTAAAAGGTCCTCTCAAAATAACTGGTTGTCACTTTATGGTCTTTTTGTCTTCCTGTAAGGCCAGGCTAACCACAAAAAGACCCTTCTCCCAAATTGAATAATGTTTTTCTGCATCTTTAAAACTTCGTGAATGAAACCTGATGGGATGAGTCAGACCCTCTGGCCCGCATTGCCGCATACGTATGGATAGCCCATGGATTGCAAAACCCCACTCCATATGGAGTGGATCTGTTGGGTGTATTGGCCCTAAGGCTTGGTATACCCCAACCTCAGAAATGAATAACTTCAAGGCTCCTTCATGGATGGGGGTCCAATCCCAAGAGACACTTTTATGTGTTAGATCATATAGGCGTTGGGCTATACTGGGGAAGTCTGGAATGTGTTTTCTCCAAAATACCAACAGACCTAAGGTGTGTTGGAGTTCCCTCTTGTTTTCAGGCATTCCCACTTGTTCAAGGGTAGCTAAGATTTTGGGAGGAATACATACTGTACCACCCCTCCACCAGATACCTAGGAACCTTACTTCTGAAGATGGGAGCTGTACCTTTTCTGCTGGAATCCAGAGTTCTAAGCTCTCCAGATGAGTGATTATCTTTGTTTGGGTCTGTCCCACTACTTCAGTATCTGGGCCGCCAATTAATGCATCATCAATATACTGGTACACCTTAATTCCCTCCTCTGGGGCAACACAGGCAAGCTTCTTTGACAGTGCATAGCGGGCGATGGTTGGTGAATGGCGGTATCCCTGAGGGAGGCATGTAAAAGTATACTGCACTCCTTCCCAGGTAAAAGCAAAATGATCTCTGCCTGCTTCCTGCAAGGGAACCATGAAAAACATGACTTTTACATCAACAGTTGCTAAAATCTGGAGGGCTTGTTCCTGTATGGTTGCAGTCAGTTCAGCTATGTTAGGCACTGCAGCTGTTAGAGGACCTGTATTGGCATTTAATCGCCGATAGTCAATTGTCAGTCGCCACTTTCCGTTAGGTTTACGGACTGGCCACACTGGGGAATTATAGGGTGAGTGAGTTGGAACGATTATCCCTTGCTCCCGCAGCTCTGCTATTACCGGAGTGATCCCCTCCCTGGCACCTAACGGTAAGGCGTAAGGTTTCACATTAACAGTTTTAGAAGGAGGAAGCGCAGGCGCTTGCTGTAAAAGTCTTATAGAGGCAGTTGGGGACCCAAGTTTCCATTCCCTTCCTTTTGAATCCACCCAGGCTTGTCCCTTCAATAGGTCAAGTCCCAGGATATTCGTGGGGAAATTTCCCAGGATCATAATAGCCTCTGTTGCAGTTTCATTCCCAGGTAACCAGCATTTCACCCGAGCAGTCGGCTGTGGCTTAGAGTCCCCGAAAACATCTGTAACCCAGATCTGCTTTTTGTCAGCAATTATGCCATTCCGCTTGGCAACCTCAGTTTGGAGTGCTGAGATCTGAGCACCCGTATCTACTAGAAATGTAACTGGAGTTTTAAGGGCACCAAGGGGAAAGGTAATCAACAAGTCTCCTTTACTATTTTCTGTGAGCATCCTTAACTGGACCCACTGGCCGTCCCCTTGCTCGCTTACTGGGGACGGCGGATCCAGTTTCCCAACACAGGGATGCTTAAATCAATCAACTCAGTCTCCCGGGGAGTGGACAGGGTTATAGTTCTGAGTTCCCAGGATAGGAGAGAAAGATCTTTGGGATTTGAGGGAGGTGAGGTCCCTTTTATTTTGTCCCAGCCTTTCACCAAACTTTCCAGGTTGGGGATGGGTAATCTGTCCATCACCTCCCAGGGAATCCCCTTTGAGATGCCCTCTGTCTATAGTGTGTATCTTTTATTATCAGGTTGTGTTGGCTTCGCTGGGGGGGTTGGGAATTGAGCGAGGTCTTAGCTTTTATTTCCCCATCTCCTTCCACCCTCCTAAGGTCTGCTTTGGATTTTATCTCTCCCTGACTGGTGAATCCCATCCGTCTCCTGTAATTAATCAACTCCTGTGCTACTTCTCCCCATGTCATCTCCGGAGGGCCACCCCTTCTCTGGGGTCAGGGTGTTCTCAAATGATCTTGTACTTGCGCTGCATATAATTTCAAGGCATCAGGCAGTCCCCTTATGAGAGGAAGCAATCTATCGGGATCTGCCACATATTGCATAAGAGAGGGCTGTTGCAGTATCAGTAATCAGTCATGCATTAGCTGGAGACATGCAGCCTTTTGTGTGCTCTCCAGAATATGTCCTGCTGTCGGAGTCTTTACTGAGAAGGGGTCTCCCCTTTCCATAGGGTCTACTCCTCCAGCCCAATATGCTACTCTCTGGGTCAGGGACCAGGGCTCTCTATTGTCATCGGTGGTTATAAAAACTCCCAGTCCCTAATACCCTCTTGCCTCATCTTCACTCAGCAAGATATGTTCACCCCCAGTAAGAGATACTCTCCATACATATTCAGTTTCTGTTTCTCAGGGTCCCGGAGAATATTTTTGGTGAATTTTACCCAAATCAGTAGGGGAATAGAGGGACAGTTCGGGTGGTGACTTGTTGGGCCCCTCCCCAACTGTCATCAACAGTCTCAGTTTTAATCAGTGGCTGCATAACAGCTTCTCCCCCCTCAAGGGAATATATTTCTTTTGTATGCTCTAGGTCTTTAAACGGGTATAACAATTTTGATTCTTTTCTCCTGTCAGAATCTGCATTCATATTTTCTACAACGATTTGGGAGAGGATTTCATCTAATTGTTCCTTTAATATTTTCTCCCGCTCCAAAGCCTCTGTTAAAGCGATATGTAACCTTTGGTTGGTCACTCGCTCAGCAGCAAGTTGATCAGAGAGGCTTTTTGTCTCATTTTCTAATTGTCCCTGCAAAGCCTTCACCAGATCTTGAAGGGATTTTATTGCCTCCCCTTCTGCCTGCTGGGTGTCCTGGTTTAGCCAGGATAGGGTTAAGTTTCCCCAGCAGTGGGGGGGAAGCTCTAGCCGGGTTATTCAGATACCATGTGGACGTCACATCCTGGCGCCGAAGCGGGACAGTCGGTTACCGTGTGTACTGTGGGATTTGCTCTGTTCTCACTGCTGTATTGGTAGATATTTTGCTCTGTTCATTGTTATTACTGTTATTCTTATTGTTATTGTTGTTGTTTGTTGTGTTGCTGTTGCTCTGTTGTATTAAACCTCTCCTTATCTCAGCCCCGGGGCTTTGTATTTCACTCCCTTTGTGGGGGAGGGGCAACGGCCGCGTGGTCTCAGACCCCGGCAGGGACTAAACCACCACACTGGGTCATGTATTTATCCCATTGTGCTGATGCTGGAGCAGTTCCTAAAACCACGGAGACCACTGCTTTTCCTTTTCCAGGTTTGAATCTTTTTTCTTTAGCTAGAGTAGAGATTCTGTCCACTACCACTCACGGATCATGCCAATTGTTACGGGCCCAAATCATACCGGGGGAGAAGGTCGAGCATTGTAGCTCTCTAACCTCTCCAGGAGAAGAGTGCAATCTACAATTGGTCCTCCCAGGGAGGCCGTAATAAGTATATAATTATAGGGATCAGATCACTTGTCAGCCCTCAGAGGACTCTTCCCCCTTTTGTAATGACTCCTCTCAGAGAGGGGCTACAGTGAACGCCTGGTCCCAATGGTTGCTTTAACACCAACGAGGGGATCCTGTCCGTGATGCCAATTAAATGTTATGACCCAGACTGGGAGCCCAGGGAGTCATAAAGGTTTCGTGATCCCCTCAGGTTAAATTAAGGTGAAACGACACCAAATGAACAGTTAAAATGTTTTACTTGCAGTAGAAACAACTTAAACTTGGAAAAGGATAATAAGTAATGTGGTCTCTTATTGATAAATCTATAAGAAAGAAAATAAAGGAAAGAAAAGGAAGGGAGAGAAAGAGAATTAAAGAATCTGGATCATCACCCCTGGATCCAAGAGTTGTCTCAGGTCTGGTAATCTTGGGTGGTGGGTGCACACAAAGCAAAGTTTTCTGTCGCCTTTTTAAGTTCATCTTATCAGCTGATTTGCATACTAGACAAAGAGAGGCCACAAACACATTTGCATGAGAGATGAGGAAAAGGTGGAGCATGGGTTCTGCACATGCATTGAGTGGGAATGGGGTGCATTAACCCTTTTGTTCAATTGAGTTGGTGGTCATTATCTACCACCACCACCTTTATGTTTTCCTCAGTTTTTGTTTCCTGGGCAATTATCCAGTCATTAGCTCCATCTGGTGTCAGTTGTTTTCTATCTTATCAATCTTTTAGCTCTTCTTCAAGGCTGTAGTTGTAACTTAAAGTGTAGGCATTAACCTGAACATATGGTTTTACTCAGTCTACATCTCCCCCTTTGAGGCTTATCTAAGGAATTTGGCTATACAACTGCAAGGGAGCAGAGCCGTGCACCCTTCCATACACTCTGTGCTTCCCTAGGCAGATAATTCATTCCTTAGACTAACCACAAAGGCCACAATTTGTCCTTGAGGCTTTCTGTGTTGATGACTGTTTGAGGCATTAACTCCTTCAGTTCCTCACAATCCTGAACTGTGGATGTGTTTTCCTAATTAGCACTTCTTGTGCCAGCTTTAGGACCTGCAGATGACACTTGCAAGCCTTAATCTTAGGTACTCAACTGTCGGTTTTGTTTTTTTTTCAGTAGTTGAAGTAGGATAGGGGAAGGAATTGAGCATTTATGTTGGAAGGAAATAATGAGGAGGAGAAGAGGATATGCACTCATAGGCGATGGACAAGGAAGAATGACAGGAGAAGGAATTACTGATCCTGATCCTACAGTGCAGTTGTTAATTTTCAGGGACGTAGTTAGGGCAGAGGGGCTGCTGTGTGTATTATATTTTTACCAGCTGTCTCAGGCAGTGAACTGCATTGTAAGGCTTGGGAGAAGTGAGGAGTGCCTCCCTCCTACCCAGTTCCACTTCAGCTGTTCCCTGACCCCACACTTGCATGCAAAATAAAGAGCTAAACAGAAAAATTCAGTCCCTGTTGGAACAGTCATCTGTTTGTGCAAGACTGCTGCCTACAGAGGAAGATCAGTTGCAGATTAAAGATGGTGCATAATTCTAGACACAACATAAATAGTGATGAATGGATGTCAGCTTTCTCTGCGGAATGAGTTTAACATGTCATACTTTATCAGGTTTTGATTTGATATTAACATTCTGCTAGTTCAGTATATCAAGAATAATAGATACACTGCTAAAGCCCTGGTGCTGATGGGGGACTTCAACCAAACCATTATGTGTTAGAGGGACAACGCAGCAGGACATAAGCAGTCCAGGAGGTTCCTGGATACAGGAGCCAATGAGGAGAGGTGCTGTGCTGGACCTTGTTCTCACCAACAAGGAGGGGCTGGTGGGAACTGTGAAGCTCAAGGGCAGCCTTGGCTGCAGTGACCATGAAGTGGTGGAGTTCAAGATCCTTAGGGCAGTGAGGAGGGTGCACATCAAGCTCACTACCCTGGACTTCAGGAGAGGAGACTTTGGCCTCTTCAGGGATCTGCTTGGCAGAGTAGCATGGGATAAAGCCCTGGAGGGAAGAGGGGCCCAAGAAAGCTGGTTGATATTCAAGGATCACCTCCT
The DNA here is from genome assembly GCF_031877795.1 of Strix aluco. Taxonomy (NCBI): domain Eukaryota; kingdom Metazoa; phylum Chordata; class Aves; order Strigiformes; family Strigidae; genus Strix; species Strix aluco. The sequence continues at coordinate 5,142,351 of NC_133970.1, forward strand.
CCAAGCTCAGGAGCAATGCATCCCAACAAAGAGGAAGTCAGGTAAGAATGCCAGGAGGCCTGCGTGGATGAACAACGAGCTCCTGGACAAGCTCAAACACAAAAAGGAAGCCTACAGAGGGTGGATGCAAGGACAGGTAGCCTGGGAGGAATACAGAGAAACTGTCCGAGCAACCAGGGATCAGGTTAGGAAGGCCAAAACCCTGATAGAATTAAATCTGGCCAGGGATGTCAAGGCCAACAAGAATAGATTCTGCAGGTATATTGGTGATAAAAGGAAGACTAGGGAAAATGTGGGCTCTCTCTGGAAGGAAAAGGGAGACTTGGTTACCCGGGATATGGAGAAGGCTGAGGTACTCAATGACTTTTTTGCCTCAGTCTTCACCGGCAAGTGCTCCAGCCACACCACCCGAGATGCAGAAGGCAAAGATGGGGACTGGGAGAATGAAGAATCACCCACTGTAAGAGAAGATCCCGTTTGAGACCATCTGAGGAACCTGAAGGTGCACAAGTCCATGGGACCTGATGAGATACATCTGTGGGTCCCTGAGGGAACTGGCAGATGAAGTGGCTAAGCCACTGTCCATCATATTTGAGAAGTCGCAGCAATCTGGTGAAGTTCCCACTGACTGGAAAAGGGGAAACATAACCCCCATTTTTAAAAAGGGAAAAAAAGTAGACCTGGGGAACTACAGGCCAGTCAGTCTCACCTCTGTGTCCAGCAAGATCATGGAGAGGATCCTCCTGGAAACTATGCTAGGGCACATGGAAAATAAGGAGGTGATTGGTGACAGCCAACATGGCTTCGCTAAGGACAAATCATGCCTGACAAATCTGGTGGCCTTCTACGATGGGGTTACAGTGCTGGTGGATAAGGGAAGAGCAACTGACGTCATCTGCCTGGACTTGTGCAAAGCATTTGACGCTGTCCCGCACGACATCCTTGTCTCTAAATTGGAGAGACATGGATTTGATGGATGGACCACTTGGTGGATAAGGAATTGGCTGGATGGTCGCACTCAAAGAGTTGCAGTCAATGGCTCGATGTCCAAGGGGAGAGCAGTGATGAGTGGCGTTCCTCAGGGGTTGGTATTGGGACCAGTGCTGTTTAACATCTTTGTTGGCGACATGGACAGTGGGATGGAGTGCACCCTCAGCAAGTTTGCCGATGACACCAAGCTGAGTGGTGCAGTCAACACGCTGGAGGGAAGGGATGTGCCATCCAGAGGGACCCGGACAGGCTTGAGAGGTGGGCCTGTGCAAACCTCATGAAGTTCAACAAGGCCAAGTGCAAGGTCCTGCACATGGGTCGGGGCAATCCCAAGCACAAATACAGGCTGGGTGATGAGTGGATTGAGAGCAGCCCTGGGGAGAAGGACTTGGGAGTAGCAGTGGATGGAAAACTGATTATAAGCCAGCAATGTGTGCTCACAGCCCAGAAAGCCAACCATATCCTGGGCTGCATCAAGTGTGGCCAGCAGGTTGAGGGAGGTGATTGTCCCTCTCTACTCTGCTCTCATGACACCCCACCTACAGTACTGTGTCCAGCTTGGGGGCCCTCAGCATAAGAAGGACATGGACCTGCTCAAGAAGGTCCAGAGGAGGCCACAAAGATGATGAGGGGGCTGGAGCACCTCCCTTATGAGGACAGGCTGAGAGAGCTGGGGTTGTTCAGCCTGGAGAAGAGAAGGCTCCAGGGAGACCTTATAGCCGCCTTCCAGTACTTAAATGGGGCTACAGGAAAAGTGGGGAGGGACTCTTTATCAGGGAGTGTAGGGATAGGATGAGGGGTAACAGTTTTAAACTGAAAGAGGATAGATTTAGATTAGGTATAAGGAAGAAATTCTTTCCTGTGAGGGTGGTGAGGCCCTGGCACAGGTTGCCCAGAGAAGTTGTGGCTTCCCCCTCCCTGGAAGGGTTCAAGGCCAGGTTGGACGGGGCTTTGAGCAACCTGGTCTAGTGGAAGGTGTCCCTGCCCATGGCAGGGGGGCTGGAACTAGATGATCTTTAAGGTCCCTTCCAACCCAAACCATTCTATGATTCTCTTCTAAGATTAAATTTCCTTGGCGTTTTAATGCTTATTAAAGAGCAGATCTATAGTCTGTGAGAGTTCACAAAATACGACTTGTACATGTAAGTCCTCTCTGAGAACCTCTAGATTTTTCTTTTGTCCTAGAAATGTCCAACAAAGGATTTCAGAACAATTTCCTTGAGGTTTGTATTTTTTAATTGCATTTTTTTTCTTGAGGTGTTTTTTTGTTGTCTTCACCTTCAGTTCATTTCCAGAGGCTTTGAGACAATGTTCTTTAGTTATAGAAGGAACAAACTTAATGCAGGGGGAGGGGTAGATGGAATTTAATTATAATCCTGGGCTGTGATTCTACATCACTTTCCTTAGTGCCAAGTCAGCTTCAGAGTCTCCATTTCCTTGCTTCAGTCATCTTCCCTCCAGGGCTTTATCCCCTCTGTTATACCTATTTGACTGTTAGTGCAGCTGTGTTTTTAACAACAACTTTGAAATGATCCAGCACAAGAGCTTCCCAAATGAAAATGCACTTTGGCAGCCTATGGAAACCTTTGTTCTGGTTTAGATTGTAGTGGTTGTATATGTTTGAACTGACATAATTCTGGGTATAATGATGTCTGAAGAGCTGTAAGACTTTATAACTGAATTTTCTGCCAAGGGGACATAGAGCTCCAACTTCTAGTCTTTTTGCAGGATGAGATATGTAGCTAGATATCTTTTTTAAGTTTTTGCACTGGCAGTACTATATTTGGTTACTATTCTATGTGTGTCACCAGAAAATAAACTCCAATTGTTTATGAAGTGTCAGTTTGTCAAAGCCAAAACTTCATGGTAAGTATCATATCTGGAAGGCAGGAGGCTTGTGCTAAGCCCCCTGGGGCTTACTGCCTGTTTTGAAGTGGGTCTCTTTCGCACTGTCATATAGGGAAACTGGAAAACAATATTGTTTTGTCATGGTATTGAACAGGGAAAAGTTTTAGGTTCGAGGTTTTTGTTAAATGGAAAACCTCCCGTGACAAATTTCTCTCTTCTCTCTTCCATTGCTGTGAAAACCAAATGGAATGATTAGAATAAAGCACACTGTAATTGTTAGTTTAGTTGTTTTAAGAAGGAATTTATGCATTTTTCAGCCATACTTGCAGCATTTGTAGATTCCAACTTTAAAAGAGTGTCAGTTCAAAATAGGGAGGATATTTGACCATCTTGTTTTTCTTATCAGTATGTTCAATAATGAATTACATCTCCTGCTTTTTTCCCCCAGTTATTTGTAGTAGATGTCCAGACTGGTCAAATTACCAAGATTCCTATTCTGAAAGATCGTGAACCCGGAATGGTGAACCAGCAGGGATGTGGTATTCATGCCATTGAGCTCAACCCCTCGAGGACCCTTCTGGCCACAGGTGGAGACAACCCCAACAGTCTTGCAATTTATCATCTGCCTACACTCGATCCTGTCTGTGTGGGAGATGTAAGTGGGAGTATTTGGGGAAAGTTTATTCTGTCACTTAGAAGAATTACTACTTTGAAGTGCATAAGGTCAGAGCAAGGTTAAGATTTGGGAGTCTTGTAGTGGAGAGTGAATTTCTGAAAGCTTGAAAACATCTCTGATTAAGTTGTCTTTTTTGACAAGGTAGCTTAAATATGAGTGAGTACATAAACATGTGAGATGATTCTCAGGGTTCTGAGTCAGATTTCTTCTTCCTCATCTTCATTCAGGTCTACTCCAGATTACTTTTAAGCATTGAAAATGTAACAGTCTTAACTGTTAAAGTCTAATTGTGGTGATGACTTCTGAAACTAGTTTTAGTGAAAAAGCTCTTTTGAGAAATTAAAAAGATGTTACGAGTTGTTCAGATTTTCCCCTTCTCCAGTGCAGCTTATATATGTGTTTTTCCAGAGGTGGAACTTGGCTTTGAGGATTAGTTTTAACTCAGTGGCTTATCACAGTTTGATAGACTCTGGTACTGCTTATATTTCTGAAACATCATGAGGCCTTTTTAAAATAGCCAGTCTTAAAAAGAAAAAGGCTGAAATGAGTATAGTGGTGTCCTGTAAGCACTTCTCTCTCATTTCTCCTTTTTGATTCAGGACTTCACATAGATGTCTACTACAACAGCAGAAGTCAGGTCAGTGTTTCTGCAGTAGCAGATAACCAGCTGCAGAAGGGCTTAACTCTGAAGATTTGTATGACTTGTTATTCACTTGTGTGCTGCTGTGACTCTGCAGCTTTTCAAACAGAACTAGAGCCTTATGGTCTTTTTTCTCCACAGGTTTCTCACCTGGTAAAGAAAAGATTCTTGAAGTAATAGTCTTGAAAAATTAATCTGTAGGTCATATATTCTAAACATAATGTTTTGGTTACTTTTTATAGTAGGGACGTGCATCTGAGGAAATAAAAGTATGTAGCTACTTTACAGAAGTAAAGAATGCTGCTTTCGAAATGGAAAACCTAAGTCCTTAGAATTGAGATCAATTTGTCCTTGGTCAGAGACCTGTTTTTCCATCACCTAATTGCTCTCTAATAATTATACACTTCAAAATCAAAAAAAGTTTAAATTACTGTTAGGTACTTACACCAACTTGATATTGGAGACTTATCTGTATGTTTTTAACATAGGTCTGTCCTTCTGAGTTTGTACTAAAAAAAAATAAATCAAAGTGAAGAATACTTGTCTGCTTTGAGACCACTGTAGAATATAATGTCACAGAAAATTGATTTTTTTTTCTTTTAGGATGGACATAAAGACTGGATATTTTCAATTGCATGGATCAGTGATACTATGGCTGTTTCTGGTAAAGTCAATTTTTAATTTTTTTTTCCCAGAAATTAATACTGGTGTACAGGACTTGATAGGTATTAAGGAACCTTTATCAAGGCATTTGAAACCACTTGGAACTACTTTGCCTATTTAAACCATTCTTGGTCTTAGTACAGTGCTTTGCTTTGTTTCATTTGCAGGGCCCTGGTCTAGATTTGATTTTTTTCTAGTATTAGAGGGAATAGTACTGTCTTTACAGTAGGTGTTGCCATGACAGTGTGTCTGAACACAGTGAGTTAAAGGGAAGGATTCCACGCAAGAAGAATTTCAAGAGGGGTGTTGGTTATTGGTTAATAACTTTGAAATACAGCAGAGCAGCATTGGTTTCCTGAAATCCTATGAAAGACTGATTAATGAAAACTCAGTTTGTTTTATCAAGCTGTCAAGTCCTGTGTGTGTTTACGTGTATATATATGCACACATACTATGGCAATTAATACAGAAGGCTCTAATAGAAAAGGTTAGTTACTGACTTTTTAGTAACTAGTTGGATAATCAGTATAACTTCATAAAGTATTGCTTAACTTAGGTAAAGGCAGCAATACTAATATGCTGTTGCGTTAATGTAGTTTTTTACTGTCTTTCTGTGCCGACAGGGTGTAGTATTCCGTACAGGGAGATGTTAAACTGCAGGTGACAAAATCGTAATGGTCTCATATAAAAATCAAATACTTGAATTCAGTAATATTTTTTTCAAAAAACAAAAAGCTAATCCTGGAGTTTGATTTTGAATTTAATATTAAAGTTGATCCTTGCAACTCTCCAACCCAAATATCTGCATTAAAAAGAGATTAAGTCACATTGTGTAGGGAAGAAATTGAGGTACATGTCAAATCTGTCAGAGCTGACTTAGATGGAAGTGAGTTGCCTAAACACCAGAAGGGATGGGTATAGGACCTTGGATTAAGCCTGTGTTGATCTATGAACCAAAGACATTCAGCTTTCTTCATCCAGTATTGTTACTCTTATTGATTCATATTTTGGATTAATATCATTTTTCTACTGAATTTTTTCTTGCTTGTTCTGCCTCAGTTCCTGTGTTACATTCTTTAAACAAGAGGTTGCATGGGTTTAAAAAAAAATGCATTTTAAAAATAGATGTGATACAAATTGTGGTTTGAAATAGCTGTTTCTGTTCAGTTCACAAATGTGTGTGTATGTATCTATAAGCATACTGGCACAAATCAAATGATCCAGAATTGGTGTAAATGCAACTGAGTTTTCTTGGAGGTTTTTGTATCGGTTTAACAGACCCTGTCAATCTCAGCCTTGGTAAACCAGGCTGAACATGTAGGCTATTCAGTCTCCTCTGAGTTTATTCTACATGTGAATCTCTAATGGTGATTGTTGTACAGGACTGTGTTTTTTGATGTATCCTAATCAGTTTGAAAACAGATGAGGTGATCTAGCTGCTTGGAAACCATGTAGACAAACCAGTTGACAATGAGTTCACCATGTTATGAACTTTACAGCTCAGTAAAATCATGATTTTGTTAATAATTAATATATAGGCACCAACAGTGTGTTCAGTTAGATTAAAATAATAGTATCCTTTCTTTCTTTCAGACCCTATTGTTTATTGCAGTTCCTTTTTTAAAAAGGGGAATTATGTATACGTGAAATGCTGTTATGGACTATTTATTCAGGTTCCCGGGATGGTTCAATGGGTCTCTGGGAAGTCACAGAGGATGTGTTGTCCAAAAGCGATGCCAGGCATAATCTCTCTCAAGTTCCTGTCTATGCCCACATAACACACAGGGCTCTGAAGGATATCCCCAAGGAGAACACCAATCCTGACAACTGCAAAGTCCGAGCATTGGCTTTTAACAATAAGAACAAGGTCAGTAAGATAAGCAAGACAGTTGAGAAGTCCTAAAACTGTCCATATGTATTAGAAAAAGAAAGTAATCTAAATCAAATATACTGGAGAAGTCAACCTAATATTTTTTTTTTCCCTGATCCTTTTTCAACTTTCTTATATGAGATGTAAATCTTTATCTGCTATGTCTGCTTCTGCCCCAAGTGCTTGGAGAAGTCCAGTAGAAAAAAAAATAAAAATCATATGTTTTCAGAAGGAACAGTTTTCCTGTGGATTTGATTTTAGACTTGAACCCTATGGGGGGCAGATGGGGAATGTTTACAAAAAGCAGATAAAGCACCAAAACATCTCTTGCAGCTTGAATCCCACTCTTGAGTACTCTTGTTGCTTTCCTTCACCTTCTGTGAAGACCAGCTAACATTCAGTCAGTTGCTGTTTTGATGGCTGAATTGTTACTGGATTGCTCAGCAAGTGAGGTGACTGACACACAGTGGGTAGGCACCAGTGCTTGCTTTGGTGTTATTTTGTTGGTGTTTAACAAACAGTAAGTGTTAACCTCCCCCATGCTGATCTCTTATTATTACTAGAGATGAATTGTACTGGGGTAAATGGGAGTAGCAATTCATCCCTTGCTACTTTTCTTTCTGCCCTCAAAGAACAGAGAAGGTCTGAAGCAAAGGCAGGTGTGCTATCAGAAGCATGGTGCTCCTGCAGGCTTTATTTTTCACTATAGCTGTTAATTACTCCTCTGAGATGGAGACTTCATGTAGCTTTTTCAGTAGAGTAGTGCCTGGAAAGAAATGTTTACTTCAGGGTCAGAATCAGTGTGGGAGCTGCTGTAGAGAATTCCAACCCCAACTTGTACTGTCTAATAATTCATTATTTGATTGTCTAACAAGATCTATACTTTTGAAAGTTATTTTTTGTTCTTTACTGTTTTATTAATTCTTATTCTACCTGGCACCTTTGTGCTATATTGCATTCTATCAAGATCAATATAAAATGAAAATTTATCTTGATAAGCATGTACAGGATTATGGATGAGTTCAATCTGGATTATGCAGCCTGCCTAGCAGACAGTGTGAGTTTGTAAGGATATCTATAACACAGAAACTAACTCTCTTTGTTTTTTTTAATAGGAACTGGGAGCTGTGTCCCTAGATGGGTATTTTCATCTTTGGAAAGCAGAGCATACACTATCAAAGGTGTTTTTCTGTTTGTTGGTGTAAAATTTCAAAAATTGCCTAGCAGTTAAGGCTGTTCACTATTAATCTCCTTTAAATGCTTGAAGAATGAGCAGTAGTGTTTGTAAAACACTTAAACTCATAGAATAAAAAAAAAAGCTTTATGTAAAATGAAATGTTGTAAAAATAGAATTTGGGGAGAGAAATTTCTCACTCCCCTTATTTTAGAGGGTGGGAGGTGCTCTTAACTTTCTGCCAGTTCTGGGTGAGCTGAAGTGAACTGTTCCACAGGGTATGATGAATACTTGATCAGCAGTGTTCATAAGGGAAGTTGCACTTAAATAAGTGTAATTGCAGATCAAACCCAGAAATACCTGTGCTAGTGTATGAGGTAAGCTTTTTCAGCTGAGAGCTGATGTCTGTGTACACCTGCTGAAGAAATAACAGCAGCTTAGAAGGATGTAAAACAATTTACCAAAATGTCCATTGTTCTTTGCATAATACTTAAGGCTTCAGCATTTATCATCTTAGTTTGGTTCAGATAAGGCATCCAGTCTCCTTCAGCTTTTTTTTCTCTGAGTCAGGTTGTTGTTTTTCTCTTAAAGTTCTATTGTTGTGATGAACTTATTTTTTAGCTGCATTTTGTTTTTTTTCACTGCAACTTCCTTGAACATAGCTTACAGAATTGTTCTATTAACGTTTTGCTCTTTTCTCATAATGTATTGATTTGTCTTTCCTCTGTTTCTAGTTACTTTCCACAAAGTTGCCATACTGCAGGGAGAACGTGTGTTTGGCTTATGGTCAGGAGTGGTCAGTGTATGCAGTAGGATCACAGGCACATGTCTCCTTTCTGGATCCCAGGCAGCCTTCTCACAATGTTAAATCTGTCTGTTCCAAAGAACGAGGCAGTGGTAAGAAACTTGTCAAAGGGTGCTTCAAATGGTTTGCTTGCAGAAGTAGCTATTGAGACTGCAGTAAGATAAGCTTTTAATAAATAAGAAGGGTTTTTCATGTGATAAACTAAATCATTAATAGCATATATAGGTTTTGCTTTTATGATGGTATTCCTTGAGCAACCAACAAACTAAATGTGAAAGCAAATCTGAAATCTAATGATAGACAACATTAGTGCTTTTTATGATCAACTAAATTGTACACCATCCAAATATTGCTGAAGTTTTAAAAGTGTGCATTTTACTTCTACTTACTTTTTACTGTGTCTTATTCTGTTTTACTTCATCTCAAAGCAAATCCAGTCTTCATACCACTATTAATAGTGTCTATTTTTGCCTTTTTCTCTGGGAACAGAAAAAAAAGCATGTTGTCTGCTCTGTGCTATCCTATTTGGGGTCTGTGCTGTGAGTGAATGCTTGCTTTGTAATTTTAAAGCCATGAGTGAGACTCTTAATTTTCAATGTGTATTTATTTGCTTTAAATATACAAAAGCTCACTCTTTAAAAAAAAAAAGTTTGCAGATTTGAGTGCTGTTTTCCTTTTCTGATATGGATGCAGTATGTCCAATTGAACCTAACACCAGGGCCAAGTGTGAGGGCTTGCAGGGTGCATGGTCCCATAAGCTTCTTCCTATACCCTTTATTTTCAAGCATGAGAAGGCACTGTGCTGTCCATTTTAAACCATATTAATCCCAGACTAATAAGTTGCAGTCCTTATTTAGCTTGGCTCTAGGCATCCATCTCTTCATTGGCAAGGATTAGGAAAGTTTTATTTATGTGGTTACTGGAGTTTGAACAGTGCTGTCTAGATAAATGTCAGGGTCTGCTTCTTTCAGATATGGGAGAAGTTTCTATATGAGAAAAGGTGCTTCACCAGCACATAAATTTAATACAGACACTAACAACAACACTTAACAGACAGAGTAGGACCGTGAGAAGCATTACCACATCTTGAAAACACCTTCCCCCATCCCTCCCTTCTTCCCAGGCTCAGCTTTGCTCCCGATATCTCTACCTACTTCCCCCACAGCAGCACAGGGGCAGGGAATGGGGGGTGCGGTCAAGTCCTGCTGCTTCTTCCACCTCGGGGGGGGGGGGGCGGAACTTCTGGCATTCCTCCCCTGTTCCAGCTCCGTCCCTCTCTCACAGGAGACAGTCCTCCACAAACCAACTCCAACATGAGTCACTCCCAAGGGCGTGTGGGTCACCCCCGCATGTTGCAGTCCTCCCAGCACCCAACTACAACAGTGGGGGCTTCCCACTGTGTCCTGGCCTTCTTCAGACACAGTCACCTGCTCCTGTGTGGGGCCCTCCATGGGCTGCAGGTGAATCTCTGCTCCTCCGGTGACCTCCATGAGTGGCAGGAGGGGGGCAGCCCTGCCATCTCACCATGGGATACAGGGGACTCTCTGCTCTGGTGCACCTCCCCACCTTCCTCCTCCTTCCTTCCACTGACCTCAGTGTTCACATAGGTGTCTTTCTGGTAACTGCTCCTCAAAAAATCCCTACCCCCTCTCAGGTTCCCCTTCTTAAATACATTATCGCAGAGGTGCAGCTAATTGGCTCGGCCTTGGTGCAAAGGTGGATCCAACTTGGAGTCAGGGGAGCTTTGAGAAACTTCTCACAGGGGGCCACTGCTGTAGCCCCCTCCCCTGCTACCAAAACCCCCCACCACTCACTCAAACCAGGACATCTGAGCATCTTACCAACAGACCCTGTCCTGACCCACTGTCAGTGAGGGCTCTGTGGAGGTCCCAACACTGTCACCCTTCAGTATCATAGGGAAGAAATACCAAGACACTGGAGTGTGGTGACCAGTGGTGACTGGTGGCTGAAAGCTTCTGCTTTGAGTATGTGATCATCTCTGCTGGGGGGATGATCTATGTGTAGGTAGTATCTCTGGGGCACTAGTTCATGTCTGGAGAAGGCCTTTGTTCAGTGCTGTTTTCTGTTCTGCATAGTAGGCAGATTATTTTTTTTTTTGGCATGGTGGTGGAGGCACTTAAGTAATATTAATTCCCAAGATACAGAGTGTTTCAACTTTCTATTGATCTCGCTGGGACTTGGAGCAGTGCAGCACCTCTAGAAAGCAGGCTGTTTATTGATTTGCGGACTAAAATCTGGGTTGACTTTTAAGTGCTTTGAAGTGTTACCTGAATGTGCTTTCAGCTTCCAAATGCACCTGCTGAATGTGGTAAGTCCACATTAACTTCAGATCATTAGTGTTGTGTGCAAAAGCAGGTTAGAGAGAGATTGTTACTTAGTAAGTCTGGAACTGGTTTTTACCTAGTTGTAATCCTGTCTGCTCTACATGAGAAGGTAGCTAATGCTTTTTAGTGCATCTTGTAAGTGTTGCTTTTCTTAGCAGCTGTACAGGGAAGTGCAGGCCCTGGACTCTAGTTCTTAATCTGTGAGAACAACTGCTTTCTGCTCGACTGGCATGCCCTTGACTTTAACATTGCTGCCTTCAGGATATAATGTAGTGGACAGAGCTTGCGCAGCACAGACTCTGTCTACTCTTTGTGTAGGACACACTACTGCATCTTCATTTCCTCTGGGATATGTAGAGCTTCTGTGCCTCTCAGGAGTAAGACTCAATTTGCTGACCCAAATAGTCCAGGTCCACAGGTGGTAGAGTGCTGGCTATGTTGGAGAGCTTACTGTGATCAGTTCTAGGCACAGGTTGTGCTTTTAGTTTGATAGGAATGATTAATCTGAGTTACTTCAGCCCCTTAGGAGCCAATTTGAAGTGCTGTTCTTGAAAGCCTGTTCTAAACATCCTTTTAGTAGTGGGTACATCAGATTCCTTCAGTTAACTTTTTTGGTTAGAGAAAGATCCACAGTCGTTCTGCATTTTATAGCTTTTTATTAATAAATTGCATTGAAAAGTATATGCCATCTGCTTTCATACTCCATCACCTGTTTCTGTTAAGTAAATGTTCTGCTGGGTTGCTTGTCAAGAGCACTTTTGGAGCAAAAATAAAGGTCCCCTCTTGTGCCTTTCTCCTCTTATCCAAGTGACTGCTCTTGCTGATTGCAGAGGGCTTAAAACTTTCTGCATGTATTTGCTAGAGCCAGGCCCTTATAATGGGAAGGGGATGTCTCCAACTTGCTCAGATACATTTGTAGTTCTCTGAATTGAAGCGGAGATTCTTATACAAATCTGGTAAATCTACTTCAGCAGGTGTGAGACTTGCACAGTGGTTTCCTACCTATTAAGCCTGCAGCCAAGACTTCACCTCACATCTGGAGCATGACAATGTGGCCTTGTGTTGAGCCCAGAGGGCACCTGAGCACCATGCAGCCGTTCACTCACCCCTAGCGCTGGGAAGGAGAAAAATGAATCAAAAGGCTCAGGAATCAAGATAAGGATAGGGAGGGGTGTCTCACCCATTAACAGTCACAAGCAAAAACCAGGCTCGTTAGGGGAAGAAAAAAGGATGATGTCAGTTTAATTCAAAGCACTAACAACAATAATGACAATTAACAGACAATAATGACACTTAACAGACAGAATGGGACAGTGCGAAGAGTTACCATATCATAAAAACATTTCCCCCCACCCCTCCCTTCTTCCCAGGCTCAGTTTTGTTCCCAATATCTCTACCTCCTCTCCCAGCGGCACAGGGGCAGGGGATGGGGGGTGGTGCAGTCAGTTCACCACTTCTTCCTCCAAGGTGGGGGGGAAGCACTCTTCTGCATTCTTCCCCCTGCTCCATGTGGTGTCCCTCTCATGGGAGACAGTCCTCCACAAACTCTCTCTGTCATGAGTCCTTCCCACAGGATGCATTCTTCTTGAGATGCTCTGGAGTGGGTCACCCCCACATATTGCAGTCCTCCCAGCACTGAACTACAACAGCAGGGGCTGCTTCTTCCCACGGAGTCCTGGGGGTCCTCCACAGGCCGCAGGCAAATCTCTGCTCCTCTGGTGACCTCCATGGGTGGCAGGGGGGGTGGCCCTGCCGTCTCACCACAGGATACAGGGGAGTCTGCTCCAGCACACCTCCCCCTCTTCCTCCTCCTTTCTTCCACTGACCTCAGTGTTCACATAGGTGTCCTTCTCATAACTCCTCCTCACATGTCCCCCAACCCCCTCTCAGGTTCCCCTTCTTAAATACATTGTTGCAGAGGCCCAGCCACCATTGCTAATTGGCTCAGCCTTGGCCAGAGGCAGGTCTGACTTGGAGCCGGGGGAGCTTCGAGAAGCTTCTCACAGGGGGCCACTGCTGTAGCCCCCTCCCCTGCTACCAAAAAAACCCCACCACTCAAACCCAGCACACCTTGACTGTTCTAAGTGTGTGTCACAGATGCTGGTGGCTGTGGATGTAACATCAGGTTGTGGAGGTGGAAGGATGAGGATGCATTTCTAGTTAGGACTGTACAAAGGGGAAGGGGAAACTCCCTGGCTGCATCTACATCTCTCCGATGTCTGCTGTCACGTGTACTGCTGGGTGTATTCCAGTATGTTACAAGTTTTGTGATGTTCAGTCCCACTTGGTATGGTGACAGCACTTGGCATGTGGATGTAGCTGGCATAACTCACTCTTTTCCCCTCCTGTTTGAATGCTTGTTTAGGCTGTAATTCAGTGGTACTTTAAAGAGGACTTAAAAAGCTCTAGAGTTTATAACCTGGTGTCATGTTGCGTAGGAAGGAAAAGCATAGATGCGGTGGGGTTCAATCTGCGTAGAAGAGTTGTTTGGGGTAGAGTGCTTACACAGAACAAACCTTTTGCACAATAAATAGAGATGAGATGACAGGACATTTTGCAAATTGCAAATTCCTACATACAGAATCTCCCCAAGAGTATTTCCAAGGGATCCTTGTTTAGCTGAGGCTTCAGATTTAGATTTTGTGAAAACAAAACATACTTTTACTCAATCTAATGGCATAACTGAATTGTGCTAGAATGTTTTGTTTGGATTGGAAACTTGTAGCTTCCCATGTGCTGTTGTAACATGGTGATGCTTTGGTTGTAAGATTCTTAGTCTGTTTTCATTGCTGGGTGAAGTGCTAAAAGTGCCAACTACAAAGAATAAGGTGTGCTTGTGTGAGAATATTTGAGCAGGGATAGCTTCAAAATTATTTAAGAGCCTGATATATCTTAGCAGCAAAGTGGCTAGTGATTATTATGGTTATACTTGCTTATAGCTAGCCTGTTGATCAGCAAAATGCACTTGGTGGCAGCTGGGACAGTAATTTTTCTCACATAGTCACTTATCGCAGCTTGGCAGGTAGCTAGATAGAGTGTGAGCTCATGGAGGAAACCAATGTGATGTTCTTTTCTCTGCTGCCACATACTTGCTCATGGTGTGTTCACTTAGAGGCTCATGGCAGACAGAACAAAGCTGCTCTTGATCCTAAATGGCTTATGATCTTTGTTTATCTGGCAGAGCTGGAGCCTACTGAGAATGAAGCTTCTTACTATGCTCCATCAGTGTAGCTGATGGCCTCAGAGGAGAAGGGAAGTAGTATATGTAATTGAAGCTGCGGTTTCAATAGTATCAATGGGATTTATCTGCTTTGCTCCATAGGACTGGGGAAACTTATGTGTTGTGGAGAATACTAGTATATAGTTCCTCTTAAAGAAAATGTTAGACATCAAGCAGCAGCAGCACTGCAGAGCCAAAGCATCCATCTTCCTTACTGCATTGTATGTCCCTTCTCTGTCTGACAGGTATTCGATCAGTGAGCTTCTATGAACACATCATCACAGTGGGAACGGGGCAAGGTTCCTTATTGTTTTACGATATCAGAGCCCAGAGGTTCCTGGATGAAAAGCCCCCACGTGCCTGCTATGGACAGAAGCAGAAATTAGGAGGAAGTGAAATTTTGAAGTTAACTACTGGGAAAGGCTGGCTGGTGAGTAACTTGAGGCTGTAGGAGACTCCTTTACACCAGAGTGCTGTAGGGCTTGAACTGGTTCTTTTTGTAGGAGCTATTGTATGAAATGCATCCCAATAAAACAGTGATTATGTAACTGATAACTGTAATCATGAAAAGCAAGAAGTGCTGCAGAATTGCTTTTCACAAAAGCTTTATGAAATGGTATTGAATGGTTAGTTGCTTGAGTGTAAGACATACTGACTACTTTTCTTATGCGCTGAATCATAAATGAACTAGATTTCATATCTTTATATTTTTGAATGTAATCTAACATCTAGTTTTCAGAGCCTCAAATACAAAATACATTGTCTTCCTTTAAAAACATGATACTCTAATGTGGTATTCAAAGTGAGAGAGATTTAATTGTGTGTAGTTTTAGAAACTTGGCTTCCTGAGGTAATGCCATGGCAGGCACTTGAGTTCAATTTCCTTTATGTTATCATAAAGCGGTTAACGGCTTTGTCTAACTTCTCTCTATCTTTTGTATCATTGTGATGTAACTTTAAAAACTAATGAAACTTGATATCTTCCCTACCCTTCACCTTCCTTGCTCCAGCGTTTGGCCCAAATGTCCTCAGAAAAAGCTTCAGGACAACTCTGATATCTTCAAGTTGATCTGTCTAAAGCTTCAGGGAGTATTAACAGAAAAGATCCCGTTTTAGGCTCTGGAAGCCACCTTCTGCTTTTGTGAAACAAGGTTTTGGGTTTGTTTGGCAACATTAACAATCTAAATTTTCCTTTAACAGAATCATGATGAAACCTGGAGGAATTATTTTTCTGACATAAATTTCTTCCCAAATGCTGTTTACACTCACTGCTATGACTCGTCTGGAACGAAACTGTTTGTGGCAGGAGGCCCCCTTCCATCAGGACTTCATGGGAATTACGCTGGTCTCTGGAGCTAATGATAACTCTTTATAAATGTTGATCTTTACACAGATTTTCACTTTTCTTTCCCTTTTTTTAACAACAAAATTGTGTGATGCCATTGATTTCTGATTTAAATGCAATTTATTTTTTGGCAGAATTTTCTGTTGGTCTCCAACAGTCTTGTACATCTTTTTGAACCATTTTTTTGCTTTAACCTCCTTGATCCTTTGTATGAAGGGTTTTTGAAATCCCTTTTTTTACTGTATTCACTCCAAATGACTCTTCCCCCACATTTAGGCTATCTTGGCCACGTGCCCCCTCCCCTACTTTGCTGTGAGGTAGGATTCCTTTCTTACAGAGTGGTTGCTCCGGGGCTTTCTGTGAAAGTCTAGGGGCTGTGTGTTTGGAGATACTTTGTCAGTTACATTACCTGGAGTGAAGACTACTTGTAACTGAAAAATATTAAATATATTTATAAGAGATAAGCTACTACTTTATCTGCAGAGCCTGACCCTGGCCTGGGTTGATCTTATTTTTTAAAAGTACAGGTCTAATGACACTGTTTATATGTAGAGGAATAGGGTAATTTTAAGCTGTATTTATTGGAGCCCAGGGATGGATTCCCCAGGGGTATTGCCCATTGAGCCCAAACTGCAGAAGTGCAGGGGTTCTCAAAAGTGTGTTTGTATCTGAATTGTAGTTTTCAGCAGTGCCAGGAGCAAAAATTGATCTTCTCTGCTTGTCCCAGGTATCAGCTTGCACAACTGGAGTTTGCGTAGGGTGTTCTGTAGTGTGGCTATTGCAAGGTGATGTTACATTGAGGGCCTGCAGAGGTGCTGAAAGGAAATGGGGGCTACGGACATGAGTGTTCTTGTCATTCAAAATGAACTAAATCTATCCGTTTTCCAAATGAGCCAAGGTTCCTGAGTATGCTGCTGCAGTAGCTCATGGGTTCTTCATAAACTGCCTAAAACCCAAGACCTTTTTTGTCCCAGGTTGTGGAAACTTTTCCCATTTTAGCTGTTCTGGTTGGCCATCTTCTCTAATAAGCCAATGGAATAAATAAACTGGGGTTTTTTTCTCCAAGGTTAAAGAGTGCATCTCAGACTTGTCTAATGCAAGCTAGAAGCTTTCCATGTAGCAAGATAACTTGCTGTTAGCTCATGTTGTGCTAGCATCTGCTGTCATCCTGCTTGATATAGGAGATGCTCAGTCTTTCCCCAAATCCCCTCCTGCCTTCTGCATTCAAACTCCCTTGAAATTCACGTGCAACTGGGTGGGGTGAACAGGTCCAATGCCCTTCAAGGTCCAGCTATGAAGTGTGTGCATTCTAGGGTGATGGTCTTACCTAATACTCAGATAAAATGCAGGACTCCAGGGTGCTCCTAGCTTTTTGGCAGGCACCAAACTCTCAGCTTGTTACTGATGCCTCTGTCCTCTGCTGGGATGAAAGCCTTTCCACTGCCCCTGTCACCAGCAGAAGCAGAGTGTGCCTGTACCTCACTGCTTTGGTGCCAAGTGGGCAGTTGGCTGAAGCTGAGAAGACCAGGCTGGGACATGCTCTGTTCCGTCTCTGCTGGAGATCACAGCCACCACTGTAGAGTAGCTCTAGGTCCTTACGCAGTTCCTGCCAGACTGCCTAGAGCTAGTCTGCATGTGTCCTTGTGGTCCCTCTCATCTTTGTACTCGGTATCTTCATCAGTAACGCCAAGCAGTGAGCCTCAGGCTTAATTTCCAGTTGGTAGTGGAGACTTGGATGGAAATACTGCAAGGAATGCAGTTCCTTCCCATCCGGGTAGAAATCCTGGCAAGAGAAGGGCTCTCCCAGATGTGCACCTGTCCCAGAAGTATAATTTACTCACACTGAGCATTGACACAGGTGCTTCACAAATGGATATTCTTGCGGTGTTTCATAATTCTACTTCCCTTGTGGGTTGGTTGCTTAAACTGAATCAGTTCATGGTGCTGCGTGTGTGGCTATTTAAGCTTTTCTCTGAAAAGGGGCAAATTATATACCATGGGGTAGCAAAGAAGCTCTCAAATTTTAGAGTTTTTCATTGTTTTTTAAAGATGTTGTAATGGTGCCTGTGTTGTTCTGTAATAGCAACATACTGCTTTGGTTAATTTTAGGGGTTTTGAAAAGTGGAAGTATACAGAGAAAACCAAATCATGGTGAAGTATGGCAAGATGTGTATTTCTAGGATTATTCCTCCAGCTACTGTGTAAGATGTCTCTGTCACACGGTGTCACCAAAACGGGATAAAAGAACTTAGTGACAGCAATGTGATGTAGATAAGCAGACACTCCTTTATTAATGGCCGGATGCATAGGGGAGTCGTCTCACCAACAACGCACACCTAACCCATGTAACATGCTGATTATATAGGATACAGTAATACATATTAATCAAGTGCTCATACATAAACATGATAATTCCCGTAACTCATTTTCTTATTCCCACCTCTTTCCGGTCATGCACACTTGAGTCCTGAAATGAGTAGGGGGGCTGCTTTTACGACCACCACGGACTACTGACCTAAAAGAAAGACCCTCCAATGCCCTTGACTCAAGGACTTTGGCTCACATTGCAATTTTTAACATGCTTCAAGGCCCTTTCACAATGCAACTTTTAGAACTCCTGGTCTACAGGGCAATAAATCGTCCTTACTGAACAGTCTAACAATGGTACCTCTTCTAGCAGCATAACTGGTTGTATGGTTACTTTAAACTAAATACAATATCTCTATGACTACTTAAAACATTACACCACTATCTTTTATAAAAAATGATATTCCTGTGAAATTCCATTTAATTGATTAGTCCTAATCATTCCTTATCAAAATCACCAAAAATCACCAACTCAATAACAAATCAGTAACAATCAGTAACAACAGAACATGTTCTGGTTAGTTTTTTTTTTATTTGGGCTTGGTTTGAGGTGCTTTTTGTTTTGGTTTGGGTTTTTTCCCTTCCTCTAAAGAAACTAGACACTTGAGTCTGAGTGTCCTCTAATTCTGCTGAAACAACAGTTACTAGTTAGGCACTTAATGTCACCAGTGCCAAAGGAAAACTCATGGTCTGGAAATCCTAGCCCTGATGTTGATGTATTAATCGAAGCATATTCCACATCTGGGGGGAAAAAGGGTATTTGTATGGACTGAGTTTCAGCCTCCAAACATGGAGGCTGATCTTTCTGCAGTAAGCAGAGTCTCTAGGTTACTGAGGAGGTCACCTTGGCACCCCTGGAAAGTGTTCCTCTCTGCTGATTCTGATCTCCATGAGTACCTCAATGTGTGGTCCTAAAGCCTGGTAGTGTGGGTCCCCTTTTCCTCCCTTTTTTTTTCTGCATAGGAAGTTTTGGACAATTCTCAGAAGAATCTGGACAATGATGTAAAATTCCTCAAGTCTCACATGTTTCTGTGTATTCTGTTTTCAGGATGCATTTTTGCAAAGATAACTTCTCATTGGGAGGGAGCCATTCTTGTTGCTGTATGAAAAGCCCCCCCAAAAACTGTAAACAAACTAGATAGTGCTGCAAGCATGCAAACAAATTGGTCCAGAGAACTTAATTTCTAGCCTGTTTCAGTAGTTTTAAATGTTTGTAGTGATACAGATGTTAAGCTTTAGAATATTTTGTGGTTAGTCATATGTTACTTTTGGTCCAGTCAGTGTTAGAAATTGAGGCAGAGAAAGGTGATGATATGCCAACTGTCCAAATATAAGTGATAGGAGAAATAGGAGAAAAAGCTAGGTTTTCTTACTTGATTTGATTTTGTTGCCCTACTGGTTTTGATATCAGAATTGAAATCCAGGATCATGGTGAGAAAGGCAGGGGTTTCCCATCGAAGTGCAGGAATGGCTGTACAGCAGGGAATCTCTGGGCTCCACATGAAGGTCAGTTGGGTGCACCCTGTTCAAATGGCAGATATACCCCCACGATGGATGGAATTCAGTCTGGTGACTGCGCTTCAGTAGCTTCTTGAACAGCTCACTCTGCTCTGCTGAGACCCAGTGGCATTTGCATTTTCAGGCTGTCTTCTCTTTTTCAATGTTTCTTAATGATTTCCCTCCCTTGCTCTTTCCTGCCTTCCTGAATGGTCTGTTTGGGGTTGCTTCCTCCACCCCAAATCATCCCAGTCTCTACTGTAGCAATATTGTACTTGCAGAGGTGGCCTCTGTCAAGCAGAAATGGGCTTGCTGTTTTTTTGTCAAGCCATGCTTGAGACCTTCAATTTGCTTTATTTTAAACTGGGTAGACCTTTGAGACTGGCTCAGACTGTAGAACTGGGTAGTTGCCCTAGTACATGTTTCACTAACGGGAGGATTGCACAGTAACAGTCTATTCCTGGGGGGGAACAAACTCTGGTTTACCTCTCCATAGGCACTTGAAGGAGAGAAAAGACCTTTAATCATAACAGACCTTCAGACTTTTCTTCCTGCTATTGACTTTTCAGTCATGTGAGATCTTTTGTACTGCTGGTGAATGTAGGAAGCAGTTAATTTTAGTAGTCAGCTTTTTTCAGTAGACTACCATGTTAATTTGGGTATTACATTTTCAGTATTCATAATCACATGTAATCAAACTAGTGACTTAATTATGGGTTCGGTAATACCCAGCTTGTAAGTGCTGGGTATCAACCCTTCAGTAACAATTGGATGTTACGTGATGGACATTCCTAAGGAAGCAGAAGCTACTTTGCAGTGTTGGCTTGAGCATAGCAATGAGGGTGGTGCTCACCCTCTTCACCGAACACCTTATTCCTGGTAATTCCTCCAGTTTTCTCCCTTGTACAGTCAAGTCAGCCAGGGAGAATTGCTAGTGCTCTCCTTGGGTGCTTTCTGGGATTGCTGTGAAGAAGTGAGTCCATTTGTTTGGTTACCTCATCAGTGCTGCTAGTGTTAGTCCAAGGTGAGTAAATTACCAAAGAATAGTTAATAGGTGTTTGTTCCTAGTCTCAGTTGTTAATTTTCCACATAGATCCATTTTTAAGATTCATTGCAGGAGTGCCCAGTGATCTTACTGGACTTAGTCTGTCCATAAAGGTTACATTCACATTGTGGGTGACTCTTGTGACTCCCTTCCTGAGGGGGACTCCTGAACTTCATTATGGGGATATATTTGCTGCTTCCCTTTCAAATCTTTGGCAGTTTTTTGTATCTTAAGGATTAAGATACTTACGTATCAGTTGTTCTTCTCCAGAATTTCATCCTCTTCCTTCAACTGAATGCTTGCTTTGTATATAACTTGCAGATGCAGAGTTAAAAGATTAAAGTTATGATCCAGCTATGTCGAGTGATGGTTTGGTGTCTTAATTTCTGCCCCTCAGATGAGAGGCACTTACTGACCTTGTGAATTAATGTCCCTCACCTGGTGCAGATGTGAAATAAAGCAGGCTTGCCTAGACCCTTCATGGAGGTCATTTGTTTTGTTTCTTTGCAAGAAACCAAGAACAGATGGGCTGCATCTTGGCAAAGCAGCAGCATCTTTCAGCAGCCAGATAGGAGCTCTGAGATCTATTTGTGGTGGTCTGATACCCTTATTTTCCATAAACCCACTTTTCTAAGGTGTTTGAGAGGTTCTTAATTAGCTTCTATCACAATTGCTGCTATGACTAAATTACTGAACTTGGGTACAGCTCATTCCTAGGAACACTGTTGCAGAGCTGTGTGTGATGCAGGCAGAGTTGATCCTCTGGCCAGCCCATGCTGAGCCCTGGACTCCTGTGCTAGCCAGGCACGCATTCTCTAGCTTAAAGCCAAGTGAAGATCCCTGTGTGCGCTGCTGGCCACCCCACAGCCAGAGCCCATGGTGTGACCTCAACTTAAAATGCATTTCTGAGTGTTGCAGTGCCTTCATTAACTTATTTTAAAGTCTCTGAAGCACAGACACCAGGAATTTGTCCATGTTGCAGACAAGGGAGAGTGGAAAGGAGAATACAGCCACATCTTGTCTGAAGGGATCTCCTGCGTATGCTCTCCCTTGCCTCTGCAAGTGGGCACTTTGGTGTGTAGTGAGGATGGGCAAGGAGGCACAAGAGAAAAGGTGAAAGCCCAACAGTGTTTGGTATTGCTCTCAGGACTCTTGAGGAATTTAAAAACATAGAGGGGATGTATCTTTTTGCTTGTGATGCTGGGTTTCTTTATCAAAACCATGTGGTACTTGGCTAATTAGAAGAGTGCTCTTGACAAAGGAATCTTCCCAATTAAAAACTGAATGCCATTTTCTAACAGTTTTTCCCTCTAGTATCCTGCTGGGAGCAGTATGGTCTAAGAAAGTGCACACAGATTCAAAACCAGGGTTGGCAGAGTTGAGAAAATGTGGGCTGCCTGACCATTTCTGTACCCAAAAAAGCACCAAGTAAAACACTTGATTGTATACAAATTCTGGTCCTCATTAGACTGAAACTGAGAGGGTGTGTTAAAAAAAAAACAACAACCCACCCTCCCTTGCAACATAGTGTGATGTCTCTATAGTCCTAGATGTTGATTTTTTAACCTCAGAACAAAAATCTAGGAGTCGATACATTGTTTTCTTAGGAACTGCTTTTCTAGATTCCCTTATTAAAAGGGAAAATTCAGGTGCTGAATCTTAAAATCTCATTAAACTTGTGCTTTTTATTTGCCCATTCACCTGGTTTCCTTTCCTTTTCAGGGCCTCCCACAGTCTCAGGGTATATAAATCACTGACTCATCCAAATAATACTGAAACAGTCCAGCCAGAGGTTAATGTGCCTTCCTCTTTCTGGTACCTTGATCTCTGTAAAGTTATCTCACAAACTCGTCGCTGTCTTAAGGCTGGGTACACGCATGGTCTTTTTCTAAGATGTACATGTTGAAGTTGCAACAGGTTTGTACTGTTACTCATAACTTGTTCCATTTGTTTTAGGATGTGGTGTAGACACAAATCAATGCACTGGTTTGTCTTGGGATCAAACTTACCTGTGACATCTATCAGTGCTTGCTTGTATGTTAATGTGTACACAAATGCTGGATCTTCCCCATTGCCTATGATGTATATGATGCACAAACTACATAAGGTGTTTCAAAATTTGCGGTCATCACGACTTGTTGCCTGAGGGCAGGATGTCTTACAGTGAACTGCTTTTAATGTTTTTTTCCAAATATTTAATAAGATCCTGAAACAAAGAAATTCACTCAACAGTCAGAATCCAATAGAACTGTTAAGCAGGTATTCTTTATTAGCAGCGCTGGGGTCGCCCTGGGGATTCTCCACCATAAGGGCTCCCAAGAACTAGCAAGGGACATTGGTTTACATACACACAAATCATACATATTCATTACATTTCCTGGAAAGGGGTGTCTTATGATGATGAGTTCCCGGAATTCATTTACATAGTCCGAGCATGCGTAGTGAAAATAGAGTGAGGGTCTTTGGTGGTCGAGGGAAGAAGTAAGTAGTCTTCTTCATGGTGTTCGCCAGTTGACCTTCTTTCCAGAGCATGCGTGGTGAAGTAAAGTTCAGGTGTCTTCTTCCTAAATCAGCAAAATCATTCTCCCTAGATAGGATCTCTGTGTCCCTTTATTCGAGTCCCCCTTATATCTTAGTTTGCCCATTCTAGGAGTTGCCCAAGTGTCCACTGAAGGCTTTGAGTCTGCTCTCAGTGATTTACATAGGGAGCATTTTACTGTTGTCAAAACAGACAAAGATGCCTAGGGAAACAGTTAAGGAGTCACAGAATCATTCAGGTTGGAAAAGACCCTTGGGATCGAGTCCAACCATCAGCCCTACTCTACAAAGTTCTCCCCTACACCATATCCCCCAACATCTCATCTAAACGACCCTTAAACACATCCAGGGATGGTGACTCCACCCCCTCCCTGGGCAGCCTATTCCACTGTCTAACCACTCTTTCTGTGAAAAATTTTTTCCTAATGTCCAGTCTAGACCTCCCCTGTTGCAGTTTAAAGCCATTTCCTCTTGTTCTGTCACTAATTACCTGTGAGAAGAGACCAGCACCAACCTCTCTACAATGTCCTTTCAGGGAGCTGTAGAGAGTGATGAGGTCTCCCCTCAGCCTTCTCTTCCTCAAACTAAACAGTCCCAGCTCCTTCAGTCGCTCCTCACAGGATTTGTTCTCCAGGCCCTTCACCAGCTTCGTTGCCCTCCTCTGCACTCGCTCCAGCACCTCGATATCTCTCTCGTATTGAGGTGCCCAAAACTGGACACAATACTCCAGGTGTGGCCTCACCAGTGCAGAGTACAGGAGGACTATCACCTCCCTACTTCTGCTGGTCACACTATTTCTAATACAAGCCAGGATGCCGTTGGCTTTCTTGGCCACCTGGGCACACTGCCGGTTCATGTTCAGCTGCTTGTCAGTTAGAACCCCCAGATCCTTCTCTTCCAGACAGCTCTCCAGCCACACCTCCCCAAGCCTGTAGCGATGCAAGGGGTTGTTGTGGCCCAAGTGCAGGACCTGGCACTTGGCCTTGTTGAAGCTCATCCCGTTAACGTTGGCCCACCGATCCAATCTATCCAAGTGTCTCTGTAGTGCCTCCCTATCTTCATGCAGATCGACACTCCCGCTTAACTTGGTGTCATCTGCGAATTTACTAATGATACACTCTATGTCCTTATCAAGATCATCAGTAAAGATGTTGAACAGAAATGGTCCCAACACCGAGCCCTGAGGAACACCACTTGTGACCGGCCGCCAGCTGGATTTAGCTCCATTGACCACCACTCTCTGGGAGCGTCCATCCAGCCAGTGCTTGACCCAGCAGACCGTTCGCTCATCCAGGCCATGGGCAGCCAGTTTTTCTATGAGAATCCTATGGGGAACTGTGTCGAATGCTTTTCAAAAATGGGAAACAAATGAAGCAAAACAGAAGCAAAGCTTTCGTGCATCACAGTTTAGTCTTAATCAATGATTGTCAGAAATTAATTTGTTTGAGCCCTTTCAATACAAAGCCTTGGGGGGGGAATCGGGACTTGCTGATACTTGCTGGCTTTTGTTCTGAATCCAGGGTATGATGTTTAACAACTCTTGCAATTCCACCCATTTAACGGAGCCTTTCTCAGCTTGCTGTTTCTGTTGTGAGCTGTGTCAGAAACAGCACTGGATCCTGAACTATCACAGAAGTTGTCAAGTGAAGCAGTAACAGCTCTCTCCAAATGTTACAGTGCGCTTTTTAAACTGTAAGGTAAAACTGTTTAAAATTATTGATGCAGCTTGCAAATGGAACAGTGGGAAATTGCAGATAGTAAGTGAAACCAGCCTGTCTGCACATGGGACTCAGTGTTCAGTTACCTTGTAAATTATTCCTCCTCTCCGAAAAGCAATTTTTTTTTCTTTTTTCAATACAAAGACATTACACGTTTGACTTTGTTTTCTGAATTGGCAAAGGATATCTTTGTTCTTAAACTCAAACTGACATCTGGAATTTAGGCTGAGTTTGTCTCTTATGCAGATAGCAGAGGATGGTGTGATTGATACAAGATATCCCTTCCCAGCTGTAAGGTTAATTTGTTCATAAGAGCATGGAAACAGGAACACTTCTTCACTTGCTGTGGCCTTCAGTGGGCATACATATCCATAATTAACTGAAGTACAGTACTGCATTCTCTTGACCCATGAGGCTACCTTTGTTTTTAGAATCAGCATGATTAGTCATCAGTGTATTGACATTAATATATGGTCAAGGAGCTCTAATGTATGTTTCCTGTCCTGACTATCTGTTCTCTTTCTACCCCAGTGCAGACTTAATCTGGAGTTCTCTTTTTAGTTCTTGCTAACTTCAGAGTTTCTTCAAACTCAGTAAGATCCTGTTTTTATCACAGTCACTTTTCAGAGTAGAACAGGTGGGTTTAACTTTTTTGTAATCATTAGCACCTTCCTCTTCTCCCCTTTCTTCCTAGCTCACCTTTAACAATCAGTTCAAAGCTGCTTGCCTGGTCTGAAAAATATTGAGTCATAATAAAAAGAAAATATGTAGCCTGCTGTAGAAAGATCACTCTGTGCTTTTACCATAAACTTCTGTGACTGGCTGGCTGCCTTGGAAGTGGAGACTATACTCCTGCACAGTCTACAGCTGAAATTCTCTCACATATGTATTGTACAATGGATGTCAACAGATCAGGAAGTGGACGTGCCCTGCATCTGCACCCAGTGTGTTTGTTAGACTGATCAGTGGTGGTTTACTCAACCAGAGAACTGGCATCATTGGCTACTACTCAATGTTATAACTAAAGATTATATTGAGGGCAAAAACAGGAGGGTGCATCAGGGACTTTCTGCTGACTTGATTGTCGGTCTTGGTCCAGCCGGGATCGGGGCAATGCGCAGAAGAACGACAAACTCACACCAGTTTGTTGAAGGGGGAGCATTGCCAAGAGCAAATGCTGCTGCACTATGTGCAAGCTCCCAATTTATTACCACCTGTTTACATAGGTTCGTTTTTCCTTTACACCCTACTGACCTTCAGGTTTTGCCTGTTTACTGCTCACATGCTCACCATGCATTCTGCAGGTGGTGTTTTTTCCTGCTGTTTTTCACTCAACATGGTGTTACATAATGCTGCCTCAGTTTCCCACAATCATTCTTCTAACCTCAAGGTCAGTTTACATTTTGCTAACCACCAGTTCTTAATTCCCACATCTCCCCCTTCTTTGTTTTATAGCTTTGTTTCCATGGCGATCATTGCAATCAGTCTCAGTTCAGCCTTCCGCACCGTGGACAGGAGGCGTCATATGTGTCGCAGGATGGCAAACCCTGTAAAACAAATCAAACATCCCAGGCCTGCTAAAACCCACATCCGTAGGTTCAGACCTGCAAATTAATGCCAAGGGTTGAGCCATGATAAACTTTTGCCTAACTCTCTCATGATGTCATCCTGCATTAATTTCAAGGATGCCAATTAAACTCAGACATCAGAGTGAAAAGAGTAGGCTGATTTCACTACCAATAATTAAAGGATGTAACTAAGTACTACAAAAATAAGCAGTAAGAAAAATACAGAAATAGTACACTTACTTATTACTATGTATAATTAAACAAGGCAAATACACCTAATCATTACTACACAATGGGGTATTAATTTCCAGACCCGCAGTCGCTGGGGAGCCCCGGTTACAGCGAGGATTTGGAGTACCTTTCCCTGCAAGTGGGAAGTCCTACACGATGCGTCCATCCGTAGGTGAGGCTTCCAAAGTCGCTGCAAGCAGGTCCAGCCTCATATATCCAAATCAGCAGGCCAAAATAACTGGCACTTTTCTTTGAGCAGAAACATCTGGTCTCATCCTCCTGTTGGATTCCACCCAGAGCCTGGCCAGTACTCAGGGGGGAAAACTAAGAGAGTTTATAACAAGGTCAAACACTTGGGTTCTTAATCTTTAACACTGCTAAACAAAGAAAGTTGGATCTACATCTCAAAGGAAAAATTACTGTAAGCTTCTGGCTAGATACATTGGTCATAGATAGACAACTAAAATACTGAGGATCTGTAATGATGATCTGATATCGACCAGTACTATTGCTTCCGTTAGAATTGATGGAGTAGTTTTAAATAGCAATGAAGTACACAGTGGTGGAAAATTGGCACAGAACCTACAAGCATTTCATCTTATTCATGCCTCTTTTCTAGCAAACAAAATATACGGATGAGTTCCACAGACGGTCTAAAATGCAGGTGCTGTGGTGACTGCACACATGCACCCCCTCCTCCCGTGGACATACACACAGGGGGGCATCCGCATACAATGCTATATTGGCAACATCCAAATGATATGACCGATTCTCTGTGTCTTGAGGAGGAAGCCAAGCCCCTCCAGTCCCTTGTGTGTTGTTATTGGCTACTGGTACATTGGGATCCCACCGCTGCCACCATGTCTTCTGTTGTAGTTGTTTCAGACTTCCCCAAGTGATAGCTGCAGTCACCGAGTTCCTAGGGGAACATAGCCTGCGTGTTGATTCCTGCATCGTCAGTTGAGGGGTCTGTGGCATCGGGTTGGAGGGTTGCTCCTTCCAGCTCACAATATGGCTTGACTTTCCTTGCTGGTATCCACTGAGGACCTGTGGGTGATAAAACACAAGCATACCCCCTCTCCCATACCAGCAGATCTACTGGCCCTCTCCAGGTTGGGTCTCCTTTGGGATCCTTATACAAGACCCACGGTTTAACTAGAGAGTCTCTTGTGGTGCTTAATGACATTCTGCTGCTGTCAAGGCAAAATGATTTCTGTTTAAAAAATTAAGAGTATATAAAGCCATTGCCAGTTGATTATGTGGTGTGTCCAGAGAATTCCCCCTTCTTTGTTTTAAAATCAAGGCTTTTAGTGTAGCATGTGCACATTCAACTATTGCCTGTCCTGTGGGGTTATGCGGAATACTTGTCTTATGCTGAATCCCCCACTGCTGCAAAAATAGTTGTAAGTCTGCCACCTTCCATCTCTGAAATCCACCGTCATTCTCCAGGATCCGTCATTTTTCTTGACGGGCCAGATCAGATTGTCCCACACTGTTGTGGTCGGCTTTAAAGCTCCTACATCTAATAAATCTTTAATTGTCTGTGATATCTCTTCATGTCCTCCTGGAATTCTATACTGCTTCATTGTGACTAAATTAGTTGCAGCTGGAATCTGCACAGGAGGCGTTTATACTCTACCGACCGTAACAGGTCTGGCACTAATACAGGGTTTAACTCCAAATCGATGCTGACCATCAGAAAGATTTAAAGTTAGTCCTTTTAGAATGTCTATACCTATTATATATTCAGGAACGGGGACAATCATGACTGTATACAATCGTCTTGGGAGGTTTCCTATTTGCATTTCCATTTGTGTTTGTACAGCTTCAATGTGTTTTCCTTTCAAACCTGTGATAATTACAGGTTGTCCTTTAAATTTCCCGGGATTCCCATATATTAAGGAGGCCTCCGCTCCAGCGTCAATCAGGGCATTTACAGTTTGTGGGGACCATAATATTGATTCCCCTCCCTCGCCTCCTGCAAAGGGTACAAGTCAGAAAATGCTGCCCAATCCTCTTTCACCCCCGGAACCAGTGATCCACTCACGGGGGGCCCTCCGTGGGCAGATGCAGGGTCCCGTTGAGGTTCGAGAAGGGGTGCCACCATAGGCTGAGTTGTCCCTGGATCCTTAGTTTTAGAACTCTGCACTCTCTTGCTAGGTTTATTCAGCCCTCTCTGTGTATATATTGGCCACAGCTCATCAGTTGGAACACCGTCAATTTTTTTTCATGAGACATGCTGTCTTTCAACAAAGCCGTAAACATTTCCTTACGAGAAATCCTGTTTTCACTGCCTTTAGGGCTGTCTCGAGTGTCTCGATTCCCTGCACTCCCTTGGGGGTCCCACTGTCCAAGGTCACCCAGCTTCTGTATTTTTCCTATCACATTACAAAGGGGATTTTCCATCTTATTAATCAAAAGAGTCATGATTACATTTTTAGATGCCGGTGGGGCAGCCTTAATCAGTTTATTTCTCATGGTGACAGACAAAGGATGCCGCATCATAATGTCAGCATCTTCTATAGAAACTGCCACTTTTGGTGTTCGTGGGAGGCGGGATGGGCAGGCACAGGCCGGGGACATGGTGCTGGGCTCAGCCGCACTACCGATGAAGTTGCGGCAAAGAGCTTCTCCTTGTGGCTCTGGGTACCTACATGTTGGCAAGCTTTCAGATATTCGCCAAGCTCCTGGGTTTTTCCTCTGAGCGGTGCAAGCACCGCTTGACAGTCAGCATTAGCACTGTCATATGCCAGTTGTAATATTAGAGCTTTGGCTGCCTCAGGGTTATCTACCCGTCGAGAGATCGCCGCCTGTAAACGATCTATAAATTGCCAATATGACTCCTGAGACCCTTGTCGGATGGTTGCAAAGGAACCCGTTCTGCGTTCCCCATCAGGTACCTTTTTCCACGCTATTAAAGCAGCTTGGGAGGCCTGGGTAAACGAGCGCTGATCTTGCTGGGCTTGTACAAGAGGGTCTCTATACTGCCCTTCGTTGATCAGTATGTCATAGCCTATTGGTATACCATCAGCCAAATTTTTCATGGATTGCATTGTACAGAGCTCTGAAAACTCAATTTTCCAGATGGAATACTGTGCTGGCCTTAATACTGTTTTTATAAGAGCCAGCCAATCCCATGGGACCAATTGATACCCATGAGCAATTGCCTCCAGTATACCTGTTGTAAATGAGTTTTGAAGCCCGTCCTCATTGATGCT
Source organism: Strix aluco (assembly GCF_031877795.1). Taxonomy (NCBI): domain Eukaryota; kingdom Metazoa; phylum Chordata; class Aves; order Strigiformes; family Strigidae; genus Strix; species Strix aluco. Next base: position 5,172,109 of record NC_133970.1, read on the forward strand.
TTTACACAGTTCTTTAAAAACTGGGTATGGCAGGGACTCATGCCACGGCTGCTGATTGTGTTTTAAGATTGCTGGAAACACCACAGGATCTCCATTGCTCAGTGCCTCCTTAAGACATGTCTCTATCTTAGATTCTCCTCCCTGAATCTCTACCAGGAATGTCTCCAGTGGGGGAGGTGGAAAATCAGAGGGTACAGATTGTAATTCCTCGTCTTTAGCCTTTTCATCCCCGCTTGCTTCTGCCGGGGGGGTAATAGGAGTTAGTTCTTTCTCCTGTTGGGACAGGGTGCTGACAGGTTGTACTATTTCTCCTGTCAGCGGGTGTTAAGCCATGTAAATCACTCGCCATGTAAGGACGAAGAGGTCGGCAATGCACTCCCCAGGTCTTCATTAGTTTTAAGCTCCTGTCTGACCTTCCACCAGAATGGTAAATCAAAAGTTCCGTTGACCAGGAACCATGTACAATACTTAAAGATACAGCACAGTAACTCATGCAGTTGGTCATCTGTTACTGAATACTGGGCAGCCTTCAATAGCTGCTTTAAAACTTGTATATACAGCTTTTGTTCCTTAGAAAACCCTGACCCAATGATTTAAGAGAAAAAGAAAAAACAAAAAGAAAAAACCCCTTATGATTTAAGAGAAAGAGAAGAAGAGCCGTATGCCAGCAGCTTCCCACAGCCAGGCGCTGCTGTCTGGTATTCACCAGATAATTTAAGAAAACCCCTTCTGCTCTTACGTATGCCGGCAGCTTTCCCAAAGCCAGGTGCTGCTGTCTGGTACTTACCAGATAACTGAATACTGTAGTCCGGACACCACTTTCCTCCTTCGCATACGAGCACATCACTGTCTTCTTCAATTTTCCGTACAGCTCACATGGGGCACCACTTGTCGGTCTCGGACCAGCCGGGATTGGGGTGACGCGCTGAATCATCACAAACTCACTCAGGTTTGTTGAAGGGGGAGCACTGCCAAGAGCAAATGCTGCTGCACTATGTGCAAGCTCCCAATTTATTACCACCTGTTTACATAGGTTCATTTTTCCTTTACATCCTACTGACCTTCAGGTTTTGCCTGTTTACTGCTCACATGCTCACCATGCATTCTGCAGGTGGTGTTTTTTCCTGCTGTTTTTCACTCAACATGGTGTTACATAATGCTGCCTCAGTTTCCCACAATCATTCTTCTAACCTCAAGGTCAGTTTAGATTTTGCTAACCACCAATTCTTAATTCCCACACTTGATCCTATTTAAAGTCTTTCTCCACAGACTGTTTTGTCTTTTGCATATTTGGTGGATTATGAAAAAATTGTGCTGTAGTAGGGCTATGAGCTAAACTCTAACTCTGTGCTCAGAAGGCAAAAGTTATAATGAGCTTTGGCCAGCAGTAATGCCAAAGGCTAGCTATGCTCAGAGATGAGCTGGTAATGGAGCGTTTGAGCAATGGAAGAGTTGAGGGTTTGCTGCATCATGCCTTATGCTTATGCGACTGCAGATTAGTTGCTCTCCGAGCTTTTGAAACTGCTGGTAATCCCTTTTCAGATGAGATGTGAAGATGATGTGGGGAAAAACCAGTTTCCTCAATGCTCACTCACTCTCCCCCTCATCGCTCAAGGTTATCAATGTACTTTTCTAAAGAGACAAAGGTTTTCATGATTGACTATGAGTAGTGTGCTTTACAGCTGCCACCAGCAACCTCCACATGCTTCCTGCTGGGATGATGGAGTGAAAGGGCCTTGTCTGCAGCTCCCTCCACCTGGTTTGTTGTTGAATCAACATGAGCTGTATGTGCAGGGGTGTAACAGGCCAGCTAGGATTTACAGCTTCAGTTGGCTGCGCTGGGCTTCTCTCACAATGCAGGTGTGATTGTGGGACCATTAGGAAAAGGTATGGATAAGTAACTTCTAACAGGCTCTGTCACTCTTGTTCATAATGCTGTATCCATTCTCAGCCTCCTGTCCTGGCCTTGCTCCCATCTCACCACCCTCTACCCCTCAGGACTTGAGCAAGTTCTCTGTCCTCTCACGGCTTAGTAGTTCAGGCACTAGTTCAGCAAAGCCTGGGAGCACATGTTTAAATCCTACTGCAGTTTACTCAAGCAGTAGCTTGCTGAATTGGGGCCTTGCTCACAGTCTCCCTATTCATTTGACTCAACCCTGGATATCCCTGGACTGGTGTGGTGGTTTAGCCCCTGCCGGGGTCTGAGACCACGCGGCCGCTGCCCCTCCCCCACAAAGGGAGTGAAATACAAAGCCCTGGGGCTGAGATAAGGAGAGGTTTAATACAACAGTGCAACAGCAACACAACAAACAACAACAATAACAATAACAGTGATAACAATGAACAGAGCAAGATATCTACCAATACAGCCGTGAGAGCAGAGAGATCGCCTAACATACATGTTCACCGATTCTCCCGTGCTTCGGGCACCAGGAGGTGATGTCAGCATGGTATTGAATAACCCAGCTAGAGCTTCCCCCCACTGCTGGGGAAACTTAACCCTATCCTAGCTGAACCAGGACAACTGGTATCCCCCTTTCAGTCTGAAAGGCTTTGCTCCAAACTCATTCCTGTACTGCTGGCTATTTGAATTTGGTGGCTTTTATTTATCTCGTTTATTCCGGGGTTCACTGCATAGGTATGAAATCCTACTGACCTACTTTCTCAACTCTCCTGAACATGGTTGTTGCGGATGGAAATATTACCACGGTAATAATTTAGCAGCAAATCAAGATTTATTAATAACTAGCAGCACTTAATCATTAACCAATTTAAAGATTTACAAAATAATTCAGTAAAATATGTTATAATTAAAATAGCAACTTAACTACAGATTTCAAGATGACAAGATTCACACTAACTTACTATACGGTACCTTAAATCTATATATACATACATACATGCACATTCACAAACACAAGATGTACAAACACACAGACAGACAAAAGTATTTGGATCCAGTGGAATAAGTATGTACCCCCACTCGTGAAAATAACTGTGTATACCTAAACACATCGGTAAACAGACAGTGAGTGGGTGAAAGAGAAGCTAGCTCCAAGTTAAAATTTCCCTCTTCTCGAGTTTAGATTAAATACTCACAGTGCATCGGCATTCCTCAATGGGTGATAATTGAGACTTGAGGGGGGTTGACTTTGCCCTGGCCCTCTATCAATGGATGATACCTTAAGGGTTTGGTACCTGAAAGGCATCCCAGCTCAGGGGAGATGCTGGTCACAGGCAGGCTGCAGTCCAGGAGAGCTCAAAGGGTCTCACTTAGGGTTTCTATTTATAGGGTCCAAGATAATTGATTTTTGTCAGGTACTTTTTCACTCTGGCCCAGATCGAACAATGAAGTATTCTGGTGTCTTTCGCAAGAACTTGATGGATGTGCAATTCTGTTATTGTTCTCCCTTGACCACATCCCAGGTACAAGTGTAACAGGCTGTTAGGAAGTGATGGGCTGTTATAACTGTTCCAAAGCCATAGGGAGGGCAGAGCCAGATTCCTCAAAGGGGTGTGTTAACACTCTATTCACTGCCATTAGAAGTATTTGCCTCCCCAGGTTGGCATGTGGCCCAGGAGGGGGTTGGAATCACACTAATCACCAAGTGGCCCAGGAGATGGAGGAGGAATTGCACCACCACAGTGGTACAGGGTTCCACCCTGTGAGTCATCAAAATTATTTGTCTACTTCCAAGGTGCACAGAAACAAGGATCTCTTACACAGGTTTTAGGGAGGAAAAGCAGCTGCATACACACAAGTGGAAAGGTATCTCTGACTACAATGGGTGAGGCAGCAGTTTAAGAATTTTAAATGGAAGAACAGTAACTGAGTGTTTTGGTTTCTTTTCTAAAAATTACTTTAATAAGAGGTTTGTCTGTGTTCTAATCCACAGAAAGTTGCAATGTAAACTGGGGTTTTCTGTTCATCAGTACAAAATGTGCCTCTCAACTATAATGCAAAAATCAATCTCTATCTCTGTTTGCAATGGATGAAGTTTAACTGAAGACTGATTGAACTTGTTTCTTACTCTTATGTGTGACCATCCAAACAACAGTTCTTTCTGGTCTTTCCCAAGCACCATACAGCACTATCCCTATTTAAAAGCAGAACGGGGATTGCATTGAGCAGTGGAACTTGCTGAACTTCCTTGGTTTGAGAGAGATGCTGGAGAAAAGAGTCCAGATTCCATGTGTTTTAAATACAACTTTAAACCAATGTAGCTGTTATCCAAAAAGCGGATTCGTGCCTGGTGTGCCAATCTTAACACCCTCAGGAGAGATACTGTATTTATTCAGGCCTGGGTGCTCAATGGACTTTTCCACAAATCAAGCACACCAACAGCAGGTTTTCATGCTCCTTTTATACACAAAAATCGGAGATTAGTACTCTTCCATAACACACCTATTAGAGACTGATTGGTTAGTGATTAACATACAATTATAATACAGTTTACATAATGCTTCTACCACTACGCATGCTCAGGGGAAGGGTCTTAACCTGGGCAGGGGTCTCTTTGACCTGTGGGTATGTTTTTTGGTATTATAATGAAGGTAGTTCACTTTAAGGACACCCAAAAGTTGGTTTCATTGCCAAGTTAAGTAAGCGAATAGTCACTTTGCCAGGTTGTCAAATAACTCATCCTTAACACAATCCCAGACATTGTCTTCATGGTTCAGGACATTCTACCTATTTCTAAGGTTTGGAAATCAAAGCCTATTCTTTATGAATTTCTTATTATTCTCCATATGTGTGGTAACTATAGCTACTAGCATAATCATTAACCATGGCTACTAGCAGGTGTGAAGTATACTAGATCACAGCTACTCTCTCAGATCAGCACCACTTCCTACCTTTCCCTCCATTTAGATGGGAATTTAGAAGTAAACCCAGCAGTACGTGCTCCAGTTGACGTGCTTGCAGGTGGAACATGGGGTTCTTGAAATTTGAGGATTGAAATTTCTCATGTGGAAGAACTCTGTGGGTGCAAGAGTTTGGATCTCGGATTAGAGCTCTTCTGCCAGCTTGCTAAATGCAGTTAAGTATTCTGGACTCTTCTGAAGAAGACTGTGGTAGAAGAGCTGTGAAGGTGTAGGCTAGAACCGATCATTTTAGGTCATCTGTGTTGCTTGACTACATGGATAATCTAACAGTGATTTTTACAGATTGCTTTCCATGTGTCAGTCACAAATAACTCTTAATTTGCCATTTGGAGGAAAATTGTTAATAGATACATTTCAAGATCCCATTAAGAGCCTCATTTTTCATCTTGCATTAACCAGGTTACTGTGTTCACATGCGAGAAAGGTGTTGCTCTTTGAAAAAGCATGTTAGTGTATGTCGCAATGACCCATGCACTTTTTAAATACCTAGATCTGTACATTCTCACTTGAGTATTGTTAACCATGCTGTAGTCTGACACATGCATCTTTTACTACTGCACTGTTATATAGATAATTGTAATTAACTGCAGTTTGTTTTTCCACTACTTGAAGTTGTGTGATCTGAAAGTTGATGAACAAAAAGTGTTTGTGCATCTTACATTTTATTTAGAGATACCCATAGTATTTGTATAGTGTGATGGCGTGGCTGATGGTTTCCTTTATTTGCTAATCATCCCACTGCAAGTAAATCCAGGGCATTTTGAGAGGAAGTAGGCTTGGGTTTCTCCCTGTAACAGTCCAGCCTCTGTGTTGACATGACTGATTCAAAGGAAATAAAGCGAACTGTTGTTTTTCCTTCACCAGTGAGTGGATTGTTATTCCAAGCTCCGGTTCTCAGTTTAGTCCTGTTTTAACCACTTTATTTTTCTAAGAAGGAAATACCTCTTAGAAGTGTAAGGCAATACAGGTAACTATAGGTAGATAGTTAGGTATAGGACTTGTGATAGACAGTAAACTGTTTGTTCATCAAATTCCATTAAAGATACTGGGAGCTCGTGACATGTTATTCCATAAACTATGTAGGCCTAAGCTTAATCTTAACTATTACACTGTGTAACGACTAACTGACTGCAAGTGCTTATCTAAGTTGAAATGCTGAAGCAAGGACTCCTACTATGTAAAAGACTGAAAAGAGGGAGAAAAGGAAGAAGGACAAAGGGGAGAAAGACAAAGGGGAGAAGAAGAAGAAAAAAGGGGGTAGTGTCTATATTCTGTAAGATATAAACAAAAGCTTTGTGAGCCACTCTCAGGAAAGCAGGAAATACAAGGAGTTGGTGACGCGAGGAAGACCCGGATGGAGCGACCCCCTAGCTACAAAGTGCGCAGACGCAGAGTACGCCCCTCAGAGAGACCCGATACCGGAAGGCGGAGGATATAAAAAAGACGGACCCTTGGGAAGTGAGTACACGCCGTTAGTGGAGCAGGGACTCCCCGGCCGCCCAGCGCTGTTTTGCTTGTTGCCGCTTGCTAAATAAACAATTGAAATTTTGATTGGCTCTGACTCACATCAATTTGAGAAATCTACTTATAACAAAATTGGTGCCGTGACTCGGATAGAGGCAATCTGGTGGGAAGCCCCATACGGGGAGGCGCCCCGCTGAGTTCAGCGGCCCCGGCTGAGTGCTATCACATCACGCCCTCTACCGACGAACTCCAAAACTCGGCAACAAGCAAAAAAAAAAATACCGGTAACCCCGTAATCTTTGTGCACGAAGCCCCGGACGAAGACGCAGGGTTGCGTGAGTATAGGCCGGTTACCGTTCGGTGGGGTTGGGTTTCCCGGAGCGTGGTGTGTGAGACGCCCAGCAGGGCGAAGCGAGTGCGGACCCCTTGGTAGTGCAGTTCCCATATCCCGCGAGGGACTGGGTCACGAAAAGGGGGAAGCAAATTGTGTGAGTGTGTGAAGGCGCTCCGGAAGATGGGACAGAAGAAGAGCAAGCTCTCTGATCCCATGGGTGGTGTGGGACCCAAGGTGAGGTACCCCCAAATACCACCAGATAGCCCTTTAGGCTTGATGTTAAACCATTGGGAAGATTACCCCTCTAGGCGGGGTAAGGACAAAGTAAAAATGATTTATTATTATATGGAGGTTCGGGGAGGGAAACAAATCAGGGGCGACCATCTCTATTGGCCTGGGTTTTTTTTTTTGGGTCCTTTGAAGAGTGGGTCTGTCAAGCCTTAAACATTTATGTCAATTCAAAGGAACCCTTTAGTTTGGAAGAAAGTGAATATGCACAGGCATACGAATGATATGCAGTATTAAAGGCTTTACAATTACTAAAAGAAAAAGTGGGAACTATATATACCGATTCTAGATATGCCTTCGGAGTAGTACATACCTTTGAAAAATATGGGAAGAGAGAGGCTTAATCAATTCTCGGGGGAAGGACCTAGTACATCAGGAGTTAATATCACAAATTTTACAAGCTATACGAGGGCCCAGCGAAATTGCGGTAGTACACTTAAAGGGACACTAGAGGGGGCTAAATCCTTTAGTACGGGGGAATAACCTTGCTGATCAAGAGGCAAAGAGAGCAGTGCTATTAGCACTGCACTTGGATGATCCGATAGAGACCAGAAAGCGGTGTGTTAATTGTGGAGATAATTACCTCCCCTGTTATGCTTGCTGGGACGATTTCGGGGTAGACGGTATAGAATGTGTATGTGAAAGACCAGGGTTTAAGTGGTGCTTTTTCCATGGAAAATCCTATGAAACTTTAAACTTTACTATTCAAGAACAAACAAAATTAAATCAAATGGGGATTAAACAGAAAGCTAATGGAAAATGGGAACTCCTGGATGGCCGAGAAGTTCTCCCAAAACCCATAACTACCAAGATAATACAGCAATTCCATAAAAACACTCATTGGGGAACTCAGGCATTAGTGGATCAATTTACAACTAAATACATGTGCATTGGGATATATGATATAGCCAAACGAGTGATAGGAGAATGTCTCGTTTGTCAAAAAGTAAATAAACATCAAATAAGAAAACAAGTATATGGGGGGCGAGAATTGACTCATAGACCTTTTGCAAAAATACAAATAGACTTTGCCGAATTACCAAAGGTGGGGAGGTATAAATACCTATTAGTAATTATAGATCATTTAACCCAATTTGTAGAAACCTTTCCCACAGCCTGAGCCACAGCTCACACAGTAACAAGGATATTACTTGAAGAAATTATACCTCGGTATGGAGCAATAGAAACAATAGACTCAGATAGGAGTCCACATTTTGTATCCAGAGTAACCAAAGAGACTTTGACTGCCCTGGGTACACAGTGGCAATACCATACCCTGTAGCACTCGCAGAGCTCAGGAAAAGTTGAACGTATGAATAAAAAAAAAAAAAAAAAAAAAAACTAACTTACCAAATTGATGTTAGAAACTAAAATGTCATGGATAAAGTATCTCCCTTTAGCATTGTTAAATATCAAAACTCAACCCCGAACTGATGTAAGTATTTCTCCCTTCGAAATGTTATATGGGATGCCCTATGATTTAGAAATACCACCAGATCACCCCCAACTTGAAGAATTAAAGATAAAATCCTATCTAATACAGCTAATAACAAGGAGAAAACAACTACAGGCCCGGGGGATGGTAGTACAAAGGCCTCCATTGGATGTGACCATGCATCAAATCCAACCAGGAGATAAAGTACTAACCAAATCATGGAAAGAATCTTCTTTGACCCCCCGTTGGGAAGGACCCTATGTTGCTCTTATCACTACAGAAACTGCTGTTCGGACTGCTGAGAAGGGGTGGACACACGCAAGCCGAGTAAAGGGACCTATACAGGATCCGGCCTGGAAAGTGACCAGCCCTCCTGGGGATCTACGAGTCACCCTTCAGAAAACCTGAAAGAACTCTCTACACATTGTGAGATAAGAACCTACGAAGGACTCGATGAGTGAGACCCTAATATTTTGTCCAATTGAAACTTGTATTTGTTTTCCTTTTATATACATAAAGTGTAATATATGTAAAGAAGGCTGGGGGATTCATAATGCACATGGAATAAATCTCCGGTCTAGTTGTAATCAGTGTTATTAACAAGAATGGAGATTAACTAATCAGACCCTAAAAATTGGAGTAAAAACAGGAAAATAATTGAAGATTCTAAAACTTGATGGGAAATATTTACTAAAGGGATAAATCCTGAAAGAGAGTGCACTCACTCTAATTGACCTACTGAATAACACCCTCAGATCCTAAGGGTGATCTGTAGAAAGCAGATCCCCTGGGTCCCCTGTCGTGAACCCGAGGTCAAAGATAAAAACTGGGAGACCTATGTGTCCTGGAGTAGAGACAAATGTACCCCTGAAGAATACGGCTGCTGCCGAGAAGATGGAACACCCTGCTGCTCTAAGCAACAGAGTAGGCAGAGGAGGCAGAGACGTACCAAAGTGGGGAAAACTCTACTGCCCTACTCTGAAAAAAAAAGGGCCTCTGAGGGAGAAGGACCAGACGAGAGTACCAGACACCCTGATACAAAAGAGACTAAAAAAAAAAAAAAAAAAAAATATACAAACCTATAGAATCCCGCCAACCTTCTATTGGAGCTATTGGATAGTCTGGCTAAGTGTATTAACTACAATGAATACACTACCAGGATGGGCTAGAACGACTAACCAATCCCACCAACCTTTTGAACATACCCTAACTAACCAAATTATATGACCTTGAACAGATACTTATTATGGACATACAGGAAGTATGGATACAGATTTGTATGGAACAAAATTAACAACTACCATACTAAACAATAACCTAACACTCCAAACATATAAATGGGAGAATTCATCCCATACCTGGACAGCTAAAAAAGGAGATGAGATACAGATAAGCTGCAGAGTATTCAATGTAAATGTGATAATAAGTCGACACCCTTTAATTCAAACCATCCGTCAACCCCCTTTTACTCAAATCATTATCAAAGACAAAACAGAATCTAAAATAACTCAAACCCATTGTGAGTCAGAGGCCTGTTGGTATGCATTTACTGCAACCCAACCGGTGTCCATAGTTTATTTGAGAGGAACCAGGTCAGGAGATCAAACTATATCTTTCTGATTTCCATTGAACATACAGGAGGAAACTACAACAACCACAACCCACACTCCCAAAGAGACTACTCAGACTACTCATACTATTCCAACACAACCAACAGTCGTGCTTAACCCAAGAATTTTTGAAATTAGACCATATGCAATTAGAAATACAAGTCAACAACAAATGCTGTTTAACCCGACGTGGTCTCTCAAACAAGTTGAATTGCTGATGCAAAATAATGTTTCAAATATTCAGACAACCTGTTCACCTTTCCTAAAGACTTCTTACGAGGGATGAACAACCTGGCTGCAAAAACAAACTCCTCACACAAAAAGAATGCAGAGAGACTTAACCAGTGCATTGGGAACAGGATTGGGAGTTTTAAATAGTATTGATTCGGAGGTGATAATGAACAAATTGACTACCTCAATTAGTGATTTAACTAATATACAACGACCTTTGCGATCTTCCTTATTGGCTTTGGGGGCTAACCAGTGACTGTTGTCAAATATATTACCAAAAAGGGAAAAGGTAAATATAAAAGATCATGAATTGATTACAGATACACTCAGTGTACTCCAAAATAACCTCTCTTTAACTCTCAGCTGCATCTAGACTCAAATATGGATGCAGTCGATAGCTGCCTCAATTATAAGAGAAGGTGAAGAAGGTATTCTTCCTACTGAAATTCGGAGAATAATTTGGGACAGTGCTACTAATTTTGAAAAGAAACTCCAATCCTGGTGGAACCTGGTAAACTTTACCTATGACCCCATCACAAACACAACTACTACCTTTATACTCACTATTTACAATACCACCATATACCAAATTTATCCTGTCATTACATTAGGGCTGAATCACAACGGGACCATACTCTATCCTTCTGAGCATAGAGTATGAGCCCGAAAAGTAAACGAAAAATGACAAACTGTCAATCTAGAATCTTACATTGTACGAGAACACCAAGGATTCATTTGTGAAGGCAATGCAATTGAGACACAAGATATTTGTTTAGATACCAAACAAAATATTTGTCACTTTGAGGTCCATCCCAATGAAAATCCTAAAACAATACTTATATATTGACAAAAGTTGTGTATGTTTAAGGACGGTTTGTGAATTCTTAACCGTAAACAAGGTCATAGTAGAGACAAAAAAATTATTCAAATCTCTGTGTTTACAATTTCACAAAGATAATCGGATGTAACTTTTCCTATTTAATCCCGGTCATGTCTTACCAACTCCTGCAATCCAATTATACATTAATACATAATCTACAACCTACACCCATTGGAATGAACCTCACTTTGGTTAAGCAGTTACTTCAACACAAAGACTTAGTTAGAATTTTAGAGAAAGTTAAAGAAAACGGACAGAAAACTCTAATAACTGTTCATCACAATGTGGAAAAATACACGGAGTCTTGGAAAGAACAAAAAAAAATGCAGAACATAACTGGTGAGACACCCTTTTTGGATAGTCACCTACTGCTACAGACATCTTGAACAAGTTGTGTCACCCCATTGTGGTTCTCTTGATATTAATCTTAATCAGTTTGACTTTGTCAATAATATTATATGTCATAACTTGGAGAATGATGCAATGAGTAACATATCTGATATCTGTCACCCGTCCAATACTCATTAAAACCAAAAACGACCAATTAAATAATGACTTTAAATTGAAAAAAAACTCTCCTGTTAAATCAACAAGAATTACAACGATTTGATGAACAAAATGATAAAAAGAAAAAGGGGGGATTGTGATAGACAGTAAACTGTTTGTTCATCAAATTCCATTAAAGATACTGGGAGCTCGTGACATATTATTCCATAAACTATGTAGGCCTAAGCTTAATCTTAACTATTACACTGTGTAACGACTAACTGACTGCAAGTGCTTATCTAAGTTGAAATGCTGAAGCAAGGACTCCTACTATGCAAAAGACTGAAAAGAGGGAGAAAAGGAAGAAGGACAAAGGGGAGAAAGACAAAGGGGAGAAGAAGAAGAAAAAAGGGGGTAGTGTCTATATTCTGTAAGATATAAACAAAAGCTTTGTGAGCCACTCTCAGGAAAGCAGGAAATACAAGGAGTTGGTGATGCGAGGAAGACCCGGATGGAGCGACCCCCTAGCTGCAAAGTGCGCAGACGCAGAGTACGCCCCTCAGAGAGACCCGATACCGGAAGGCGGAGGATATAAAAAAGACGGACCCTCGGGAAGTGAGTACACGCCGTTAGTGGAGCAGGGACTCCCCGGCCGCCCAGCGCTGTTTTGCTTGTTGCCGCTTGCTAAATAAACAATTGAAATTTTGATTGGCTCTGACTCACATCAATTTGAGAAATCTACTTATAACAGGACTAAGGGTTTCAGGAAGAGCTTATGTACCAAAACTGCACCTGTAGCACTAGATCTTCCACCATATTTTCATTGCATGGGAGAGTGAGGCCTCTGTCCAGCTGTCCTATGTCCCTGCCTCCTCTTCCCTGCCTAGAATTGAGAAGGTTATTTTTTGGAGAGAAGGAATGTGCTTAAAAGATCTTGGCTTTATGTTGGAGGTTAAAATCATGTGCCTAAAAGCAGCTCCTGCATCCCCATCTTCATGCTTAGCCTCACCCTGAGGTGCTAGTTTCCATGGTCATGGACAAACTGCAGCTTTATATGCAAGCTATGGGAGACTCTGTATCCAGCTGCACCATCTCTGCTCCCTGTAGTAGGCATTAGTGATGCTTGTGGATGCTGGAAGAAGAGAGTCTAAAAGGTATGCGAATACTATACTGTCATTCTGCTGAGCCTTATACCAAAACTGTTTGAGAGCTAAGAGATGCAAAAAAACCTAAATCCATGGCCCTGGAGACATGCAGGAGATGATGAGTTAGATGTGTGGTGGGATGAGGCTAGAAGGCATTGGTAGCAGTACAACCTGTGGCTCCTGGCTTGCCTCCTGTCACAGCCATGGATTTGGATGAGCTTGTTCTAACCCCTCAGTGTGGAAGCTGGAGCTGAACTGCTTCTGAGCTGTGTTCTATTCCTAGATGGTCACACTTGCTGCTGCTCCTCCTCAGCACAGAACAGGTCCCCTGCCAGGCTGATGCTTTTGTTTCTACTCCTAAGCCTCATAAGAAAGTGAGAGGAGGTTGAAGGGACAGTTACTTTAAGCTATAGAAAGGGCTCTGGATATGAGGGTTACTAATGCCCCAGCTGCATTGGATGCTCCATTGAGTACAGAATCACAGAATCGTCTAGGTTGGAAAAGACCTTGAAGATCATCCAGTCCAACCACTGACCTAACACTGACAGTTCCCAACTACACCATATCCCTCAGTGCTATGTCGACTCTACTCTTGAACACCTCTAGGGATGGGGACTCCACCACCTCCCTGGGCAGCTCATTCCAATGCCCAACAACCCGTTCTGTAAAGAAATGCTTCCTAATATCCAGTCTAAACCTTCCCTGGTGCAACTTGAGGCCATTCCCTCTTGTCCTATCACTTATTACTTGGTTAAAGAGACTCATCCCCAGCTCTCTGCAACCTCCTTTCAGGTAGTTGTAGAGGGCGATGAGGTCTCCCCTCAGCCTCCTCTTCTCCAGACTAAACAACCCCAGTTCCCTCAGCCGCTCCTCGTATGACATGTGCTCCAGACCCTGCACCAGCTTCGTTGCCCTTCTCTGGACACGCTCGAGTCATTCAATGTCCTTTTTGTAGTGAGGGGCCCAAAACTGAACACAGTCATCGAGGTGCGGCCTCACCAGTGCCGAGTACAGGGGTAAGATCCCTTCCCTGTCCCTGCTGGCCACGCTATTTCTGATGCAAGCCAGGATGCCATTGGCCTTCTTGGCCACCTGGGCACACTGCTGGCTCATGTTCAGCCGGCTGTCAATCAACACCCCCAGGTCCCTCTCTGACTGGCAGCTCTCCAGCCACTCCTCCCCAAGCCTGTAGCGCTGCTGGGGGTTGTTGTGGCCCAAGTGCAGCACCCGGCATTTGGCCTTATTGAAACTCCTCCAGTTGGCCTCAGCCCATCGCTCCAGCCTGTCCAGGTCTCTCTGCAGAGCCTCCCTACCCTCGAGCAGATCAACACTCCCACCCAACTTGGTGTCATCTGCAAACTTACTGAGGGTGCACTCGATCCCCTCATCTAGATCATCAATAAAGATGTTAAACAGGAGTGGCCCCAAAACCGAGCCCTGGGGGACACCACTCGTGACCGGCCGCCAACTGGATTTAACTCCGTTCACCACAACTCTTTGGGCCCGGCCAGCCAGCCAGTTTTTTACCCAGCAAAGCGTGCGATCATCCAAGCCACGAGCAGCCAGTTTTGCCAGGAGAATGCTGTGGGAAACGGTGTCAAAGGCCTTGCTAAAGTCAAGGTAAACAACATCCACAGCCTTTCCCTCATCCAATAAGCAGGTCGCCCTGTCGTAGAAGGAGATCAGGTTTGTCAAGCAGGACCTGCCTTTCATAAACCCATGCTGACTAGGCCTGGTCCCCTGGTTGTCCATTATATGACTTTTAATGGCACTCGAGATGACCTGCTCCATGACCTTCCCTGGCACCGAGGTCAGACTGACAGGTCTATAGTTTCCTGGATCGTCCTTTCTGCCTTTCTTGTAGATGGGTGTCACATTTGCCACCCTCCAGTCCAATGGGACCTCCCCAGTTAGCCATGACTTCAGGTAAATCATGGACAGCGGCTTGGCAAGCACATCTGCCAACTCCTTCAGCACCCTTGGGTGTAACCCATCTGGTCCCACAGACTTGTGTGCATGCATTCAGATGGTGTGGGACCTGTCTGCTGACTTGCAGGACCAAAAAGGATTGGGGATGGCTGAGGACCTCAGGAAGTACCAAGACAGTCAGTATTTGTTGAGCTCCTCCTAGATGTGGGTCCAGTTTAAATCTCAGCAATAGAGTCCAAATCCTCCCCCACCAGCTAATTCACCTATTTTGTCCCATCATCTGTCTTGCAGGTCCCCTTGCTTTCCCCTTCACTATGCAGATGAAGCAGTTTGTTCCTTTCTCTGGGGCAGCTCATCTCTCTTTGTTGAAAGGGATTTTTAACTGTTTCATGGCCATGGTCTTCACTCATACTGAACAGCCTTGGTTCCCTCAGCACTTTCTCACTGGCTGTGATTGGCATGTGCATGTGTGGCCATCATCATTTCTGGCTGTGGAACCAAGACAAGATCCATTGCACTGCTTGGCCTGGAGCCTGCAGTAGGTCTATGCTGCTATTGACCGTGCTTTTACTGTACACTACAAACACTGGTGGCAGTGCACATTATCCCTTTCAACACTCAATCTGTTGCCTGCCTCCACCTCTGTCACATCTTGCTCAGACGAGGGAGACAAGTGACTCAGATTCGTAAATCCCTGATGGAGTGGACAACGGTGAGACAAGTCTCAAAGTCCAAACATTTATTAACTTCCCACAATGTACTAATTGGATACATGATAATTGGCTAAGTATATAACAAGTTATTGATTCATGGAAAAACAGACTCTACAACTCGAATAGAGTTATACAGCAGGTATGTTTACTCCAGCGCCGGGGTGCAAGGGGATTTCTCCACAAAGCTTGCACACCAACAGCACATTTTACCAAAAACTTATCGAGTGTGGATATACATATTCATTGGATTACATAACACAAACATACATATGCATGAGTAAGGCTGGGTTAGTTCTAGAGGCTGGTGTCAGCAGTTTATGTTCTCTTTGCACCTGCGCATTGCCTCCTGGGGGGCGTCTTCGGGGGGCTTTGGGAGGAAGGCTCACAGTCTTTCTCAACTTGTTTTTTTCCTCAGAGCATGCGCAGATTCTCTTGGCCAATTTCTTGAATAACAAGAGTGTTTTTCAGCCGGTTTACTCATCCTATCTTATCTAAGAGAACCAATGGAACTTCTACAATCCGTATATGGCTATCTTTACTCATTACCGAGGCCCAACTAGTTAGAGCACATCTGTTCCTCAAGGACAAAAACATGATATTTTGCTGAACACTGCAGTTCTTGGTAGATTTTCACAGTAAACTGCTTTGTTTTGATGGACACAGTAGTCCTTGGTAAAATTCCACAGAACAGTCTGGGCAAGCAGGATTCTTAGCAATATTCAGAAATACTGTAAGTGATACTGTAAGTTGCTATAAGTAAGTAAATAAGTTGCTAAGCAGTTTTCTATAAGTAAATATGTAAATAAGTCTTAAAACAAGTAATCATTTCTCTGTATCAATTCCCCCCTTTTCTTTTCCCTAAGCAAATTCTTTTGCAGTCAAAAGGGTTTCATTATATTTTATTACTGTCTGTAAGGTCCATATTTGTTTTGTTAGGTTCTTCAATTTACACCAAAAGATAAGGTTTACTGTCGTTAATATTGTCGTAATTATTAGTAGTATCAATATTGGGTGAGTCAGTATATTTAAGATTTTGGTAGCTGAAGGGGAACAGCCTGTAAATACATCCCACCAATAGCGTTCTCCGTCTGACTTCACTCGTTTCATGATTCGGTGTATTCTCTCTGTATCATGCTGGACAGTAATTAAAGTCTTTTGTCCACTTTCTTGGACCTGTTTCATCAATTTCTTTAAATTTTCATGATTCAAAAGTTTTCTTACTAGGGTCAGATCCATTCCAATAGGCGTGGGCTGCCGATCTTGAACTAATTTATAATTGGATCATAACAATTGATAAGGTGTGACAGGAGCAGTATAATTGAAATCACACCCTGTAAAACTAACGAAATTGCAGATACAGATGTTCGAATGATTACTTGTATCTATTATAAGGTCATCTACTTGTACAAAGTCACACAGGGTTCTTAAACAAACACATCCCACCCCCATGTAAATTATAACAGTCTCTGGAGTTTCATTAGGGTGAATCTCGAATTGGCAGATGTTTTGGTCAGTGTCCAGACAAATGTCATGAGCTTTGATGGTGTTATCTTCACAAATGAATCCTCGCTGGTCTCGCACAGTACAGGCCTCAACATCAATAGTTTGCCATTTCTTCTTATTTTTTATAGCCCATACCCTGTGCTCTAAGGGATAAATCACAGTTCCATGATGTTCAATCCTAATGCAACAATCGGATATATTTTATATACCCGAGCTCGATATATCGTTAATACAAAAGCTGTGGCTGTGTTCTTAAGGGGGTCGAAGGTAAAATTAACTAAGTGCCACCATGATTGAAATCTTCTTTCAAATCCTGTTGCATTATCCTATATTACCTTTCGGAATTCTCTTGGCAGGATTCCGTCCTCACCTTCCCTGATGATTGAGGCTGCTGTTGATTGTATCCATAATTGAGCTTGGACACAACTGAGGGCTGTAGAAACGTTAGTTTGAATTGTGTCTAATGCATCTACAATTACCTTGTTATCTTTTTCATTTAGGTTCTCCCATTGTGGAAATGCACTTGCCATAAGCTACTGATTGTTGCCCAAAGTTAGGAGGGAGGATTTTAGAGGATATTGTATTTTGTTCAGGTCACTGGTTACTGTAGCGAGTTTGTTCATTATTATTTCCAAATCAATACTATTTAAAACTCCCAATCCTGTCCCTAGAGCACCAATTAGGTCTCTTTTTGTTCACCCCGTATGAAGCGTTCGTCTTTGCATCCAGGTTGTCCAGCCTTCGTAAGAGGCCTTTAAGAGAGATGAACAGGCTGGCTGGATCTCTGAAATATTGCTTTGCATCAGTAGCTCAACTCATTTAAGAGACCATGTTGGATTAGATATTAACTGTTGTTGACCAACATTCTTAATTACATATGGGCCTATCGGATACACATATGGTGCTCTTAATCGTTTAAGTTCTATGTGGTTTGAATTAGTAACCTGAGTTGGAATAGCATAAACAGGAGTGGTTGTGGTTTCCTCCTGTGTTATATTTAATCTGAATTTGAAAGATACTGCTCGGTCCCCTAGTTTGGTTCCTCCTAAACAAATAATGGATACTGGTTGGATTGCAGTAAATACATACCAACAAACCTCAGCCACACAATGGGTTTGGCCTATTCTGGATCCCATTCTCCCATTGGAAATTTTCTTGACAGTAATTTGAGTCAGGGGAGGCAGATCTTTTACATCACTCACATTGAAGATTCTACAACCAATCTGTACCTCTTTTCCTCTTTTAACTGTCCAGGTATGGATCGAATTCGTCTTTTCCCATTTGTCTGGTTGAAATGTCACGTTGTCATATATTATAACGGTTGCCAAATTCATCCCCAATAAATTTTTTTTCCATAATGCCTGTATGTCCAAAATAAGCATCTGTCCAAGGCCATTCCCAAGCACTTGTTAAATTACAGTTCAGCAAAATTATAAGCCCCCATGCCCATATCACCATTTTTGGATGCAAAGCTTTAGTGGTCCCACAGGTGTCGATTCCCATTTTGGCTTAGGGCCTTCTTCACCCTGGTGTGGTGTATCCACGATGTCTGTTCCTTAATCTTGATGGCTGTATGTGAAGTTAGTAGCACCTGAAACGGACCTTCCCATTTTGGTTCCAGAGGTGAATCTGAAAAAGATCTGATATATACATAATCACCAGGTTCAATGTCGTGTACAGGCCCGTCCAGACCTTGAGCCCTGGTCCCTAGGACCAATTTCTCGCAACTGCTTTTGTAGGCTTATAACATAATCTGTTAGTATTTCATCTCCAACCTGGGTTGATATTCCTGCCTGTATCATATATGGTCTCCCATATACTATTTCAAAAGGACTTAATCCCCCCTTAGTTCTGGGTTTGGTTCTGATTCTTAGAAGGCCTAAGGGCAATGCTTGGGGCCAGGACAATCCAGCTTCCTGGCCTAGTTTTACTATTTGTTGTTTGATTAAATGATTCATTTTTCTACTTGACCACTGGCTTGTGGATTATATGGGGTATGTAATTATGTAATTGCCAGTCTGTTCCTAAAAGTTTACTAACCTGCTGGACAATTTTTGCCACAAAATGTGATCCCCGATCTGAGGATATTGTTGCTGGAACCCCAAACCTTGGTATTATTTCTCATAACAATACCCTAGTTACTTCTCTGGCTTTATTAGTTCAGCAAGGGAATGCTTCTGGCCGCCTGGAAAAGGTATCTGTCAAGGCCAAAAGGTACTGAACCCCCCCCCTTTTCTTGGGAGTTCAGAAAAATCAATTTGTATTTTACCGTCTGGAACCAAAGACTGCACTTTTACTTTACCTTTTTTTAGCCACTCTTTTGGCCTCATGATCTGCCATAGCGTTGCCAAGTTCATGGGTGGAACTTCCTCTCTGGTGAGCCTTACAACGCATTATAGCCACCTTTTCAGGTAGCTGCACTGCTTCCAGGAGTTGGAGGATTTCTTTGGCATGCTTTATATGGTTTCCCTGTGCAGACAGGAGTCCTCTTTCTTTCCACACTGCCCCATGAGCATGGACCACTCCGAAAGCATATTTAGAGTCCGTCCATATATTGATTTTCATACCCTTGGCCATCTCCAGTGCCCGAGTTAGAGCTATTATTTCTGCCGTTTGTGCTGAGGTATTTGGAGGAAGGGCTTTAGATTCTATTACCTGATCTTTGGTGGTCACCGCGTATCCTGCCTTGCAGATACCTTGTCGAACAAAACTGCTCCCATCTGTATACCAGGATTCATCAGCGTCCTCTAATGGTTCCTCCTTGAGGTCTGGCTGGCTGGAATAAACTGCTACGATCATTTCCAGGCAGTCGTGTGTCACTGGTTCTCCTGTGTTTCCACTGAGGAAAGAAGCTGGGTTGACAATATTAGTAACTTCTATTTCTATATCATCCTGTTCCACTAGGAGGGCTTGGTATTTCAGGTACCTTTGAGGTGAAAGACAGTGTCCTCCTTTCATGTTGAGTACTGTACTAGTACTGTGATTTTTTATTTTTTTTATTTTTTTTATTTTTGGCCCAATGTGAATTTTCATGTTTCTTGGATATTTAAAACTATTGCTGCTACTGCCCTCAGGCAATTAGGCCATCCCTTGCTTACTTCATCAAGTTGTTTAGAGAAGTATGCCACTGCCCTTCTATCTGGTCCCAAATTTTGGGCCAGGACCCCTAGGGCTGTTCCCTGTTTCTCATGGGAGGATAACCAGAAAGGCTTTGTGATGTCTGGTAAACCCAAAGCAGGGGCATCCATCACCTTATTTTTTTTTAGCTGACAGAATGCTCTGTTCGCCTCTCCATTCTAAGTGAGGGTTTTAATAGTTCATCAAGGGGTTTTACCATGAGTCCGTAGTTATATATTCACAGGCGACACCATCCGGTCATTCGTAGGAGTGGAGCTCTTTAGCTGTCTGTGGCAGAGGGGTCTGACAGATGGCCTCCTTCCTTGCAGTTCTAGGGTCCGTTGACCAGGTGTGACCTCGTATCCCAGGTAGGTTACTTGCTGCTGAGATACTGGAGCTTTCTGTGGAGAGACTCGATAGCGATTAAGTCCCCAAAAATTTGATAAACTAATAGTCCATGTTATGCACATTTCTTTAGTCTCTGTGGCTATTAATAAATCATCTACATACTGCAGAATTTCCCTGATTCCATGCGGTCGCTCCCATTGCTCCAGATCTTTAGCTAGTTGGTTTCCAAAAAGAGTGGGGCTATTTTTAAACCCCTGGGGTAGCACAGTCCATGTTAATTGCATCTTCCTTCCGGACTCTGGGTTTTCCCATTCAAATGCAAACAATAGCTGACTTTCAGAGCTCAAAGGCAAGTAAAAGAAGGCGTCTTTTAGGTCCAGTACGGTAAACCGAGCCAATTCTGGTACTAATCTAATTAATAGTGTATATGGGTTTGCTACAACAGGATGCAGATCTCCTCCTCTCTTATTGCTATAAGCTCTCCATGCTCTGTCCAACAAGGTCTCCAAATTCCTACTCTCTGGCAGTTTCAGCTTCTGCAGCTTCTTTTGAATGTCACATGCTGGTTGCCCTATAAATAATGACACTAACTGTTGTGTTCCCACCTCTGATCCTGGATCTAAGGGTGTGTCGCCTCACGGTATCCCGCAGCTTCTCCAGGAATTCTGATGGAGTATCTTTAGGTCCCTGCGTATAGGGCCGCACAGTTAATGGCTTTCGGTACAGCCCGCTCCATGCCGCTTACAATCCAATCTCTATATGCATTTAGCAATCTCATATGGGCTCCTCTGTTGGGGTCCCAATGTGGGTCCTGTAAGGGGAAGTGATCTTTTATATCTTCCCCTGTAATTTTGAGGTGATCAGTAGCCAGATCCTGGGCTGGTTTTAATATTGTTTTTCGGTTTCTGTCATGTGATCCAATAATAATTGTATGTCACTCCAATCCGGATCATGTTGTTTTATTAGAAACTGAAAATGCTTGGTCACCCCAACAGAGTCGCTTCGATACCCCTTCGCTGCACTTTTCCAAGTTTCGAGATCAAAGGAAGTGAACAGCACTTTTATTCTGACAGGGCCCCCCCATCCGGCCCTACGGCCTCTCTCAGAGCAGCCGGCACCACCGCTCGCTTCTCCCGTCCCCATCTCTGATACGGGCTGTGAGGCGGGGAGCCTGGCTCTGGCTCCTCCAAACTTTCAGTCTCCTCCTGTCGGCTTCCTACCAGTGGTTTATGGTACTCTGGTAAATCCTTTATTTCGGCCCCTTTCTCTTTCCCTTCCTTCTTATTTTCTTTTTCCGGTGCCAGCACTAGTGGATCTCGTGGGGGTGCCAGGCCACAGTCTGTTTGATATTCAGGATGGTCTCGGAGGGTGAAAACCATGTCTGCATAGGAGACTTCATCCCTCCTTAAAACAGCATCACTTGTAGCAGGGTGTTATAATTCAAGGACCCATTAAGGGGCCATTTTTCCCCTCATCCAATTTATATAGGGGCAATATACTGATTGCAATATTTTATTAGTGTCTTTTTATTCACACTTGCCCCTGGAGGTCCCCCTATCTTCTTCCAGCATTTTAAAATACAGCTTAGGGGACTCTTTTTGACTATTCTCCCACTCTGGCCACTGCCCATCTCGTCTACTTTACCTTAAAACACTACCCAAGTAAGCTGACAATATCCCCTCAGGCAGATGGTACAAGGGTGCACTCTCCCCACAGAGTACGCACCTAAATTCAAGACAACAATTAACACAGAATTACTGCCTCCCGCTAGAGGAGATATCTCACCTATGGCACTTCAAACACTGAGCCCGAACAAACAGGCAGCACCAGTGACCCAGCGGGCGGGCACTAGGGCGCTCTGTACTAAGGAATGTTCACTGGTCCTGCACTACCCCCCCACTGGTACAGAGTCTGCCCTGCGCTTCGTTCCTCTCCGGCCGCTTCCCTCGCGGGATAACGGAACTGCGGGTCAGAGAACTCCGCACTCCGCAGCTGCAGCTGGGCTGTGCCTCACACCCGCAGAACAGTCACACACCCACACAAAGGGGCCCCTTACACTTATTACTCCCACAACATCAAATGACAAATACTACAAACATCAAAACACCAATTACAACAATTGCTAAATCAGAAAAGTCATAAATCAAAGCCAAAAGCATAAATCATATACCATGAGCCGTTTGCCATTCATCATTTACCACAAATCCACACCTGATCGATATCGACTAAGTTATTATAAATGGTACCAGATTTTACATTTGATGGTAACACGGCAATGCCACACTACTCCCGTACCCCCGTCCTAGGAGTACCCAAGTTGACCTAGGGTTCCAATGTGGTCAGAGTGTCGAAACCACCCTGCCAGCCACGGGCCCACCACCACTTGGGGACTCGAACCCCACCCCCAGGGGCGAGCACAAAGGCTCTTTACCTCGCGTAGGACGTCTCCTCACGACTTACAGGTCTCCCCCTTCTCCAACCTACCTGATCCACCGATAGGTGGTCCTTGTCTGCCCCTGCTGAGATCGGGAGAGCGAGGGAGGTTCTCCGAGAAAGAAACCTCAGGGCGCGCCTAGAACTTCCCCCTCTCAGCCGGTCCTGCAGCCGGACAGAAAGGGTCCCATCTGGGCTGCCAGATTGATTCACGGAAACAGACTCTACAACTCGAATAGAGTTATACAGCAGGTATGTTTACTCCGGCCGGGGTGCAAGGGGATTTCTCCACAAAGCTTGCACACCAACAGCACATTTTAACAAAAACTTATAGAGTGTGGATATACATATTCATTGGATTACATAACACAAACATACATATGCATGAGTAAGGCTGGGTTAGTTCTAGAGGCTGGTGTCAGCAGTTTATGTTCTCTTTGCACCTGCGCATTGCCTCCTGGGGGGCGTCTTCGGGGGGCTTTGGGAGGAAGGCTCACAGTCTTTCTCAACTTGTTTTTTTCCTCGGAGCATGCGCAGATTCTCTTGGCCAATTTCTTGAATAACAAGAGTGTTTTTCAGCCGGTTTACTCATCCTATCTTATCTAAGAGAACCAATGGAACTTCTACAATCCGTACATGTCTATCTTTACTCATTACCGAGGCCCAACTAGTTAGAGCACATCTGTTCCTCAAGGACAAACACATGATATTTTGCTGAACACTGCAGTTCTTGGTAGATTTTCACAGTAAACTGCTTTGTTTTGATGGACACAGCAGTCCTTGGTAAAATTCCACAGAACAGTCTGGGCAAGCAGGATTCTTAGCAATATTCAGAAATACTCTAAGTAATACTATAACTTGCTAGAAGTAAGTAAATAAGTTGCTAAGCAGTTTTCTATAGTAAATAAGTCTTAAAACAAGTAATCATTTCTCTGTATCATTATGGCAAGCAATACAGTATACCTTGCGTTACTTAATGGTAGTGAGGGAAAAGGGGAAAAAAAGGAAAGAAGGGAGATAGAGAGAATAGAGAAATAGAGATCACCAGTCCAGGTTCCTGCGTTGGTCCCATCCGAGTTCATCAGGGATGCATCCATCTTCTTCACTTCTTCATGTCTTGTCTTTTCTCCCTCCCACTGCTCCCCCCCCCCCCCCCCCGCCTCTTCCAATTTATACCCACTTTCCTTGGGTCCATCCCCTAGGTCGACCCACATACCTATGTATCCTGTGTACAGGGAGGGGTAAGGTGTTTCATGGGATGATGTAATTAGCATGATCATGTTAGCCCTCGTTAGCATATTGAGGGGTGTTAACTTTAATATGCATTTTGTGGATAATGAAGCAAAGGTCATTCACCGGACAGATGGCCCTTGAAACTTTACAAGATGCACCAGAACAGAACCATCCTGCCTTCACAGGGCTCCCTCCTCCAGCTGCATCCTGTGCTGTCCAGGCAGCCTTATCAGCTCCTAACTCCACACTATCCACCCTGTGACTATAGTTTTGCTACTTGTGAGTGTTTGAGACATTCCTCGGCTCGGAGGGCCTCCACTCCCCCCCCATCCCTTATCTCTCTCAGGCTGTTTTTTCTCGCAGGCCTGTTTCTCTCAGGCCCTGTTTTTGGGGAGTTACAAGTCGTCTCTCACAACCTCCCAGCCCAGCTTCTGCAGGTTTGCTTGGCTGTCATCACTTCCCTTCTTGGGTGTATTTTGTTTCTGATCTTTTGACTTTGGATCTCAGCTCTTGCCAGCTGGTGGCACTGCTGTCACAGAACATGGAAGCAAAACCAAGACAGCACTGTGTAAATAGTTTCATACTGGTTTTGTTAGTTCTTTCTAGCCAAAGCTGTACTCATCCCGTCTGCTTCTGAATGGAGGATCAGGATAGTCTTTCCTAGTGCAAGGTGCTTTCAAGGTCCAGTAAGTGGATTAATAAATTAAGAGATGCCAGGAACACAGTGCTTGAACTGTTCTTTGGGCAAGGGCAGCCCATTCTGTCAGAG
Source organism: Strix aluco (assembly GCF_031877795.1). Taxonomy (NCBI): domain Eukaryota; kingdom Metazoa; phylum Chordata; class Aves; order Strigiformes; family Strigidae; genus Strix; species Strix aluco. The sequence goes on from NC_133970.1 coordinate 5,196,911, forward strand.
ATTGAAAATGAGTAAGTTCACAGTGTATTACTGTCCTGGTTTTGGCATAAGGCATGGTTTTGGCCACGTGACGATTTGCCACCGGCTGAATTCAAACCACAAAAGTTTTTAGCACGCAACATGGGGCTTGAACCCATGATCCTGAGATTAAGAGTCTCATGTTCTACCAACTGAGCTAGCCGGGCCACTGAAGAACATCAGAACAACCAATAGGCAGATCAAGCTGCTAAGATTAAGGTGGCTCAAGTGGATCTGGACTGGCAACATAAGGGTGAACAATTCATGGCTCACTGGGCCCATGACTCCTTAGGCCATCAGGGAAGAGATGCAACATAGAGATGGGCTCGTGACCGAGGGGTGGACTTAACCATGGATGCTATTGCACAGGTAATCCATGAATGTGAGACATGTACTACGATCAAGCAAGCCAAACAGTTAAAGCCCATTTGGTATGGAAGATGATGGTCAAAATATAAATATGGGGAGGCCTGGCAGATTGATTATATCATGCTCCCACAAACTCGGCATGGCAAACACTATGTGCTTACAATGGTGGAAGCAGCCACCGGATGGTTGGAAACTCATGCTGTGTCCCATGCCACTGCCCGGAACATCATTTTAGGCCTTGAGGAGAGTCTTATGGCGGCATGGCACGGCACACCAGAAAGAATTGAGTCAAATAATGGGACACATTTCCGAAACAACCTCATAGATGCCTGGGCCAAAGAACATGGCATTGAGTGGATATATCACATTCCCTACCATGCACCAGCCTCTGGGAAAATTGAGCAATACAATGGGCTGCTAAAAACTACACTGAGAGCAATGGGGGGTGGAACTTTCAAACACTGGGACGTGCATTTAGCAAAAGCCACCTGGTTAGTCAATACCAGAGGATCTGCCAAGCAAGCTGGCCCTGCTCAATCAAACCTCCTACATACCGTGGATGGGGATAAAGTCCCTGTAGTGCACATGAAAAATATGCTGGGGAAGACCTTCTGGGATACTCCTGCATCAGGTAAAGGTAAACCCATGCGTGGGATTACTTTTGCCCAAGGACCTGGGTGCACTTGGTACGTAGTGCAGGAGGACGGAGAGGTCCGATGCGTGCCTCAAGGAGATTTAATTTTGGGTGAAAATAGCCAATGAATCGAACTGTCAAATAACCCTGTTATTGCAATTGGTGCCTCACAACATCCTCCTGCCACATCCAAATCTTCCTGCTCCACCGACTGAGCCAACTCCACCTCATTCCTCCAGCCTTAAAGACTGTCATGACAGATGGAACCTAATGTTATGGACTAAATGAACTCAGTAGACATTTTGGAAGGGTGGTCCATAGACTGAGGGAATGATATCTGTGAGACCTGGGAAAAGGGGTGGTGATTCCTTGGGATGTATTTGGAACCTGAGCATAGTGAAAATGATATGGAATAAGGGGTGGAGACTGTCCTGGTTTTGGCCAGGATAGAGTTAACTGTCCTTGGGCTGACAGGGAGCACAGCTGAAGGGCTGGGTCCTGATTGATCACTAGAGCATTCCATGTCATGTGACATCAAAGCTCAGCATATATGTGGACATGTACTCTCTCACTGGCGTTGTTTGTTTTGTTTTGGGTTTCTGGATCTGCTGGGCGGGCTTCTCTGGTGCAGTTGGATCGCTGCTGGGGACGGGCTCTGTACCGGTCACCATTTGGTGAGCCACTGCTGCATTTTACCTGTTTTGGACTACTATCATTACTGTTGTTTTTGATAGTATTTTTTTTTTATTTAACCTACAAATTTCTTCTTTTTTGTCCCTTCCCTATTTCACCGGGGGAGGGGGAGTAAACAACTGGCCACGTGGCGATTTGCTACTGGCTGAGTTCAAACCACAACAATTAGAAAACAAGTACCTCCGTGCTTTGTCTCCCAACTTCCTCAGTCCCCCCCCAAGCCTCCTCATCTGGAAGAACAAATGTCAGGATGGCTTCAGCCCCCTGCAAGGCTCAAGGGTCCAATGCAGACAGCATGGCATATGGGATCAGCTGCTTCAAAGTACCGCCCTGCATGGAGGGTCTTACCTTTCCCTCTTCATTAAGGTGTACCATGAGCTGGGAGAGGTAAGAGAGAAGCCACAGGACTTAAGTGCAGAACTGCTGTCAGAAGATCAGCTGGACAGGTGCTTAGATTGTTTGTGCCAAAGACATAAACAGAGTGTGGGTCATGTTCCAGGGATGCTGAAGTCTTAGCAGAAAGATTTGCAGCCCCTGTATTTGGTGCCTGCGTTTTTTTTCCTGTGTTGTCAAGTTTCCCTGTTCCAGGGGTTTCCTCTCTCCACAGATCCACTGCAGTGCCTGGTGCATGTTGAACATTAGGCATATGGACTCATCTACAATAGAAATTTCAGAGATTCTAGACAACTGGAAAGGATGTGACTAGATTTAAGGTTGTCTTTGGGGAGACACAGACTGGCACTGTTGCTGTAAAACTTCTCCCCATATAGCTGCTGTATTCTATGTAAGTATTCACCTAGGAAGCAATGCTGGCTAATTTTCCATGTATATGAGCCCTAAAAGAGGTCTCGGAGCCAAGAGGATGAGGCATGGTTGGTCAGCACTAAGAAAAACACCTGGGAAAGCACAATCCATTTCCTCATTTGCTGTGGTGGCAGCCTTCTTCCTGCTGCTGAGGGCTGCTGGACACCATACAGCAACTGGGCCAGCAAGGATGCCAGTAGAAAGCTATTAAGCTATAATGACTTTTGATCTTGCTCTCTGATGAAACCACTTCATAAGAGACTTTTTTCTCTTCCAGGAAAGAAATTCTAGGAGTAATGATGACTTGCTGCATGTATTTATAGGAGCATCTCTTTCCTGTTAATTACAGAAAGACAACTTTAGCTTTTTACCTGTATATACAGACTAAAAAAAAAATATTTTCCCTATTAGCTTGGTGCATATACAGTAGGCTGCTGCTGTTGTACTTTGAGTGCATTTGGTTTTGGGGAAGGCTTTTAGTTCTGCGCTCTGGGCTGCTCCACTTTGTTTAGGGGAAGGGAAACATCCAGAGCTTCAACGTTCTACACAGAGCAATAGAAACTGACTACAGGGGAAAGTCTGGCTCATATGACATGGATTTCCCTGTCACCTTTCTTTTTCAACTTACTAACACACTCTTGGAATAAGAAATAGTCAGAGAGGTCAAGTCATATCCCTGAATGCTGAGTTCCTGTACTCTCCAAATGACAGAACAGTTGAGGTTGAAAGGGACCTTTGGAGATCATCTAGTCCAACCCCCTGCTCAAAGCAGGGTCAACTAAGGCAAGCTGCCCAGGACCATGTCCAGTCAGGTTTTGAATATCTCCAAGGACAGAGACTCCACAACCTCTTGGGGCAATTTGTGCCAGTGTTTGACTGCCCTCACAGTAAAAAGTTTTATGTTTAAATGGAATTTTCTGTGTTTCCATTTGTGGGTCATCACTGGGCACCACTGAGAAGTCTGACTTTGTCTTCTTTAATCACTGCCATGAGGTAAGGGACTGATAAGATCCCCCTGAGCTTTCTCTTCTCCTGGCTAAATGATCCCAGCTCTCAGCCTGTACCTGTATGTCAGGTGCTTCTGTCCCTTAATCATCTCTGTGGCTGTTCATTGGACTCTCTCCAGTATGCCCATGTCTTTCTTGTATTGTGGAGCCCAGAAATGAACACAGCACTCTAGATGTGTCTCACCAGTGCTGAACTGGTGAGAGGAGGGGAAGGATCACCTCCCTGGTGCTGGCAGCACACTTCCTAATGCAGCCTGGGATGTTGTTGGCCTTTGCTGCAAGGATGCATGGCTGGCTCTTGTTCCACTTGTCTACCAGGACTTCCAGGTCCTTCTCTGCCAAGCTGCTTCCAGATGGTTGGCCCCAGTCCACACTGGCGTATGGGATTATTCCTTCCCAGGTGCATAACTTCACATTTCCCTTTGTTGAACTTCATGAGATTCCCGTTGGCCCATTTCTCCAGCCTGTTGACGTCCCTCTGAATGGCACCACAACCATCTGGTGCATCAGCCATTCCTCCCGGTTTTGTGTCATCTGTGAACCTTCTGAGGCAATACTGCCCCACTATCCAAGTCATTAATGAAGATATTCAACAGCACTGGGTGGCAGGACCAAACCCTAGAGTACACTACCAGTGACTGGTTGTCACGTCCTGCTCAGACGAGGGAGACAAGTGACTCAGATTCGCAAATCCCCAGTGGAGCGGACAACAAGTCTCCAAGTCCAAACGTTTATTAACTACTCACAATGTACTAATTGAACACACGATACTTGGCTAAGTATATAGCAAGTTGTGGCAAGCAATACAATATGCCTTGCATTTCTTAATAGGAAAGGGAAAAGAGGGAGATAGAGGGAATAGGGAAATACAGATCACCGGTCTGGGTTTCTGCGCTGATCCCGCCAGCGAGGGTTCCAGGAGGCACAGGAGGCAGCCGTCTTTTTCGCTGGCATCCATCTTCTTCACTTCACTGCATTCTCCAGGGCCCCCCCTACCGCCTCCTTCCCCCCCTCTTGATTTATACCCACTTTCCTTGGGTCCGTCCCCTAGGTCGACCCACATACCTACGTATCCCATGTACGGGGAGGGGTAAGGTGTTTCATGGGATGATGTAATTAGCATGATCATGTTAGCCCTCGTTAGCATATTGAGGGGTGTTAACTTTAATATGCATTTTGTGGATAATGAAGCAAAGGTCATTCACCGGACAGATGGCCCTTGAAATTTGGCCAGGTGCCCCAGAGCAGAGCCGTCCTGTCTCCACAGGGCTCCCTCCTCCAGCTGCATCCTGTGTTACTGGGGCAGCCTTATCAGCTTCGACCTCCACAGAATGCACCCTGTGACTCATAGTTTTGTCTTGCGAGTGTTTGAAGCATTTCTTTGATCAGCCTCAACTTTTGCTTTCTCAGGCTGTTTTTCTTAGTTTCTCCCAGGCCTGGTTTCTCATCTCTCACACTGGTCTCCAGTTAGATTTTGTGCCACTGATCACAACCCCTTGAACACAGCAGTTCAGCCAGTTTTCAATCCATCTCACTGTACATATACCTAGTCTTTGTACTGGGTTTGTGCGTGAAGTGCTAAGGCTTGGACAATAAGCCCAAGCCAGAGTTGACCTATAGATGAATCCTGTACATTTTATAACTGATAACCATTGTGCTAATAGGTATTGTACTAAGTTATAGCAAACCAACTAGTCTGATGTAAAAGGTGGGAATACTGAAGCCTGAGCAACAGGCCCTGAACTGAAACTACTAACTCCGTATGTAGTCATTAGTGAAATATGCATAGAAGACATAGCTTAAACATCATAAAACATGTCTATCTTGAATGTATCCTTATATTTCTTTATGTGTGAGCAAGATAACAAGGCCACAGAAACAGTTGTCTGGCCTTGTGACCTTGCTCATAAATTAACTAGATAAGCAGGGAAACTCCCTTAGCTTCTCCCTTAAGCCCTGGCCAGGCTCTGGGGGGAACCTAACGTGAGATGAAAACCAGATATTTCCGCTAAAAACAAAGGTGCCAGCTATTCTGGCTTGCTGATTTTTAGGTATATAAGGCTGGGCCCGCTCACAGCGACTTTGGAAGCCTCACCTACGGGTGGACGCACCGCGTAGGATTTCCCACTTGCAGGGACAGGCTCTCCAAATCCTCGCTGTAACCGGGGCTGCCCAGCGACTGCGGATCTGGATGATGGTAACGTATGCAAGTGGTGATGGATCTTTCTTAATCACTATTCTCTCTCTCTCTCAAGTAGTAATGATTTGATGCATTACCCTGTATTTTCCTATTTGTTTAAGTGCACTATTCTGTCTTTTCTTACTGTATGTTTTCTGTATTATTCTGTTATATTATTTAGTTATTTCTAGTAAAATACGCCTGATCTTTTCAGTCTGGTGTCTGAGTTTAATTGATATCCCTGATCAGCAAAACAGTGCGGCAAGGTTTTGGTAGTGGAGGGGATAACAGGGGTGATTTCTGTGAGAAGCTGCTAGAAGCTTCCCCTATGTCTGATAAAGCCAATGCCAGCCGGCTCCAAGACAGACTCACCACTGGCCAAAGCTGAGCCAATCAGTGACAGTGGTAGCATCTCTGCGATAACATATTTAAGAAGGGGGAAAAAAACTGCTGTGCAACAGCAAATTGCCTTGATGTCACAGGCAAAATAATGGAAAACTGATAAGGGGCTTGATTAATAGAGAATTCAAGGTTAGATATACACTTAATGCCAGGCAACAGGGTTGTGTGGAAAACAAGTCTGTTTAACAAAAGCCTGTTTAATTCTTAGAGATTGTTTGGCTGATTGTGGTGGTTTAGGCTCTGCCGGGGTCTGAGACCACGTGGCCGCTGCCCCTCCCCCACAAAGGGAGTGTAATACAAAGCCCCAAGACTGAAATAAGGAAAGGTTTAATACAACAGTGCAACAGCAACACAACAAAAAACAACCATAACAATAACAGTAATAACAATGAACAGAGCAAGATATCTACCGATACAGCCGTGAGAGCAGAGAGATCGCATAACACACGCGTTCACCGATTCTCTCGTGCTTCGGGCACCAGGAGGTGACGTCAGCATGGTATTGAATAACCCAGCTAGAGCTTCCCCCCACTGCTGGGGAAACTTAACCCTATCCTAGCTAAACCAGGACATAATCCACCCCTTTATTCTATACCATCTGCGTCACATCCAGCTGCCATTTACAATTAGCAATAACAAAGAAAAATTAAACAAAAGCACAGTATAATTCATGGTGTGTTTTCACCCACAATCAAGTCCCCTTGTGGCACGCATCAGACCTCTCCATCCTTCTGCATCACCCACCAGGTGCACCCAGGTCCTTGAGCAAAAGCAATCCCGTGGATGGGTTTGCCTTTGCCCGGCGCATGACTAACCCAGACCATTTTTCCCAGCAGGTCCCTCATGCGCACCACAGGGACTTTATCCCCGTCTACAACACGTGGAAGTTTTGACTGAGCCGGGCCAGCTCGATTGGCAGATCCTCTTGTGTTGACTAACCAAGTGGCCTTTGTCAGATGTGTGTCCCAGTGTTTGAAGGTTCCACCCCCCATTGCTCTCAATGTAGTTTTTAACAGCCCATTGTAGCGCTCGATCTTCCCAGAGGCTGGTGCGTGGTAGGGAATGTGGTAGACCCACTCGATGCCGTGTTCTTCTGCCCAGGCATCTATGAGGTTATTTAGGAAGTGAGTCCCTTTGTCCGACTCAATCCTCTCTGGGGTGCCGTGTCACCACAGGACTTGGTCTTCAAGGCCCAGGATGGTGTTCCGGGCGGTGGTGTGGGACACTGGATAAGTTTCGAGCCACCCAGTGGTTGCTTCCACCATTGTGAGCACGTGGCGCTTGCCTCGGCGGGTCTGTGGCAGTGTGATGTAGTCGATCTGCCAGGCCTCTCCATATTTATATTTCATCCATCGATGTTCATTCCGCTGGGGCTTCACCCGTTTGGCTTGTTTGATTGCAGCACACGTCTCACATCCGTGGATGATCTCTGCGATGGTGTCAATGGTGAGGTCCACCCCTCGATCTTGAGCCCACCTGTATGTTGCATCTCTGCCTTGGTGGCCCGAGGTCTCACGGGCCCACCGGGCTATGAACAGTTCACCTTTACACTGCCAGTCCAAGTCCACCTGAGCCACCTCGATCTTAGCAGCCTGGTCTGCCTGCTGGTTATGTTGATGTTCATCAGTGGCCCGACTCTTGGGTATATGGGCGTCCACATGGCGCACCTTCACAACGAGGTTCTCCACCCGGGCTGCAATGTCCTGCCATACTTTAGCGGCCCAGACGGGTCTGTCCTTGCGTTGCCAGTTGCTCTGTTTCCATTGCTGCAACCACATCCACAGGGCACTTGCCACCACCCACGAGTCAGTGTAGAGATAGAGTCTCGGCCACTTTTCTTGCTCAGCAATCTCCAAAGCCAGTTGGGTGGCTTTCACCTCTGCGAACTGGCTCGATTCATCTTGTCCCTCAACAGCTTCAGTGGTTCGTCGTGTGGGATACCACACAGCAGCCTTCCATCATCGATGTTTTCCCACAATGCGGCAAGACCCATCAGTGAACAGGGCATATTGTTTTTCTTCCTCTGGCAGCTCGTTATATGGTGGGGCCTCCTCAGCACGTTTCACCTCTTGTTCTGGTGACATCCCAGCATCTTTGCTCTCTGGCCAGTTCATGATCATTTCCACTAATCCTGGGCGGTCGAGGTTCCCTATTCGGGCCCGTTGTGTTATCAACGCAACCCATTTACTCCACGTGGCATCTGTTGCATGATGTGTGGAGGGAGCCTTTCCTTTGAACATCCATCCCAGCACCGGCAGTCGGGGTGCCAGGAGGAGCTGTGTCTCAGTGCCGACCACTTCTGAGGCAGCTCGAATTCCTTCATACGCTGCCAGTATCTCCTTCTCAGTCAGGGTATAGTTAGCTTCAGAGCCTTTGTATCCCCGGCTCCAAAAGCCTAGAGGTCAGCCTCGGGATTCCCCATCTGCTCTCTGCCAAAGGCTCCAGGAAGGGCCATTCTCCCCGGCTGCGGTGTAGAGCACGTTCTTAATTTCCTGCCCTGTCCAGACTGGCCCGAGGGCCACTGCCTGGGCAATCTCCTGCTTAATTTGTTCAAAGGCTTGTTGTTGCTCAGGGCCCCATTTAAAATTGTTCTTCTTGCGGGTTACGTGGTAGAGAGGGCTCACAATCAGGCTGTAGTTTGGGATGTGCATCCTCTAGAACCCCACAGCGCCCAGGAAAGACTGAGTCTCCTTTTTGGTGGTTGGTGGGGCCATGGCTGTTATCTTGTTTATCACCTCCATTGGGATGTGGCGACGCCCATCTTGCCATTTTATTCCTAGGAACTGAATCTCCCTTCCAGGCCCCTTAACTTTCTGTTGCTTGATGGCAAAACCAGCCTTCAGGAGGATTTCAATTACCTTCTTTCCTTTCTCAAAGACTTCCTCAGCTGTGTCCCCCCATACAATGATATCATCAATGAACTGCAGGTGTTCTGGAGCCCCACCTTTCTCCAGTGCAGTATGGACCAGTCTATGGCAAATGGTGGAGCTGTGTTTCCACCCCTGGGGCAATCGATTCCAGGTGTACTGGATACCCCTCCAAGTGAACGCAAACTGTGGCCTGCACTCTGGTGCTATTGGGATGGAGAAGAACGCGTTAGCGATGTCAATCGTGGCGTACCACTTGGCTGCCTTCGACTCCAGCTCATACTGGAGCTCTAGCATGTCTGGCACTGCAGCACTCATCGCTGGCGTAACTTCATTCAGGCCACGGTAGTCCACGGTCAGTCTCCATTCGCCGTTAGGTTTTCTCACTGGCCATATAGGGCTGTTGAAAGGTGAGTGAGTCTTGCTGATCACCTTCTGGCTTTCTAGTCGACGGATCAGCTGATGGATGGGGACCAGGGAATCTCGGTTAGTGCGGTACTGTCGGTGGTGCACCATCTTGGTGGCAATTGGCACTCGCTGCTCTTCAACCTTAAGCAACCCCACCACCGAGGGATCCTCTGAGAGGCCGGGTGAGGTGGACAATTGTTCAACCTCCTCCAGGGCAGCTATACCAAAGGCCCACCGGTACCCTTTTGGGTCTTTAAAGTACCCTCTCCTGAGGTAGTCTATACCTAGGATGCACGGGGCATCTGGGCCAGTCACAATGGGGTGCTTATGCCAGTCCTTCCCAGTTAAGCTTACTTCAGCCTCTAATAGGGTCAGCTGTTGGGATCCCCCTGTCACTCCGGAGATGCAGATGGATTCGACCCCACTGTGGCTTGATGGCATCAGGGTGCACTGTGCGCCAGTGTCTACCAAGGCCTTATATTCTTGTGGGTCTGATGTGCCAGGCCATCGGATCCACACCTTCCAGTATATCCGATTATCCCTTTCCTCCACCTGGCTGGAGGCAGGGCCCCTCTGTCGGGGGAGGCAGCGTGTCTGCCTCTAGTCTAACTGAAGAAGAATTTAACCTTGACGAGATTCCAGTCTATCCATGAGAGGCCAGAAAGTCCCAAGAAGTGCCATGGAAACAAGATTAGAGAACTAAGATAAGAAGAACTGTCCTGACGATTCAGGCGAGAAACTATCACCCAATCATGAACTGTTAGTTACTAAAGTAAACCAATCCTGTATGAACACCTACTTTGAAGAAGGTTATAAAAAGGCTTGTTAGAACAATAAAGGTGCTTTTGCAGCCATTTTGGTCATTTCACACAATCTGATGTTTGTCGTGTCCGTCTCTACTGCGACAAATGGTGACCCCGACGTGATCGGGCAAAGTGATTATGTAAAGGCAACGTATTCTGCGGCGGGGAGAGCTGCGGAGAAGTGTAGCAGTGGCGGGAAGAGCTGCGGAGATGGAGCCCGGTGAAGCTGAGAGCAGAGGGAATCTGCTTGGTCCGGACCTGAACTTCGACACCTAAAAAGGTGAGCCACCGGGAACGGGACTGTAATTATGGGGCAGCAATTAACAAAAGAAGAGGAGACGATTTTGTCTACCTGGAAAGCCCTATTAAAAAGAAAAGGGGTTAAAACCACAGAACAAAGCCTGAAAAAGATTTTGATATGGAGCAAGATGCAAGGCTTTGAAGCCACAACAGTAACTGCATTCAGTGTGAGTGCACGGCAAGCAGTAGGATTGAAACTATGGGATGAGGTCTCTAAAGGACAGAAAGAGGCGTGTGAGTTGGCAGCCACATGGCGTCTATTAAGGGAGACCCTGAAGGAATGGAAAGCAGAATGTGAGGCGAATGATGAGCAAAAGAAAGATGAGAAACCAGAAAATGTTAGGAAGGGGAGAGATTGTGGCCAAGGGGCAAATGAAGCCGATGCCTCAGCGTTGGCGATAGCAGGCAGGAAACCCCTCACGGGCAAAAGCAGATCACGCCCTCGCCCTCCTCCTCCTCCTCCGCCATTAAATATTTTGCGGGGCGATGAGGAGTCCCCCCCACCTAGCGGTGCAGCGGCGGCCCCTAGCGGCGCAGCAGCAGAAGGGGTGACCCCATCGGCCCCCCCCGAGGAGGAGAATACGGCGAATAACACAGAGCCGGAGAGTGAGAGCGAAAATGAAAGTGAGGGAGAAGAAGCTTTAACTGCCGCTATGCGAACTCTGCATATTACAGATAAACCCATAGTGAAAAAAGCCCAGCCATGGACTCTCCCTCCATCCACAATAACTGTAGTCCCAACATCCCCTGATCGATTTTGGGAGGGAGTTAGGAAGTATGCTGCCGAAGCTGGCAACTGGGATCTGGTTGAATGCCTCAGCCCGTACTCTCCAACCCCGGCATGTCCAAAGCCTGTAGATATAGCAGCAGAGGCTCCTGGTGCATTCCCTGTTTACAAAGCTGTTGCAGGCACAAACCAGCACGATGAGCACAATCCAATTGGCTGGAAGGTGGTGCAGGATTTGCAGAATAAAGCACAGAAATTTGGAATCAATTCTCCCGAGGTGATGCAACTTATTCGAATAATCAGCACAGATCTGCTGTGTCCATATGACATTACACATCTCGCACAAGTGCTGTTTCAGCCGGTGCAATTACAAGTGTTTCAATCTACTTGGAGGTAGATGGCACGCGCAGCCGCGCAGAATAATTTACGATTGCCACAGGATGACCCGAGGCTAGGACTTGGAGAGGATGCTTTGCTTGGTGAGGGGCCGTTTAGTAACCCTCAACTGCAAGCTACACGGCCTCCGATTGTTCTCGAACAGGCACAACATATAGGAATTACGGCATTAAAGCGAACCATGGAAATGGCAGCTCCAAAACAAAAATACATTGCTATCCACCAAGGCCCCAGAGAGCCCTTTTTGCAGTTTGTAGAAAAAATATCTGCCGCACTGGAAAAACAGGTAGAAGATGAGACGTTAAGGCAAATGTTGTGCAAACAGTTAGCAAAAGATAATGCTAATGAGGACTGTCAAAAGATAATACAGTCTTTACCGGGAGATCCTTCCATTCCTGACATGGTGGCTGTGTGTTCTAAGGTTGGGACAGTAGAACATAAGGTGGCTGCCCAGATGGCAGCGCAAGTGGCCGCCCTAGCTACTGCTATGAATATGAGAAATTCAGGGAAATGCTTTGGGTACGGCAAACAAGGGCACATGAAGGTAGCCTGTCCAAACAGAACATCACCAGGTAAACAACCGGTGAACATCCCACCGGGAACTAATTGCAACAAATGCGGAAAACTGGGACATTTTGCAAAACAATGTCGTTCCAAATTTCATGTTAATGGGCAGCCACTACAGGGAAACCACAAAAAGAGCGCGAAAGGGCGCGCGAGGACAACAAATCCCCTCCCGACAGCCGGCCAACTCCCCTCTGCGAACAGCTATCAGCTGCAACAACTGGCTCAGCAGGGTTGGATGTATCCACCACCGACGCAGTAACTATAGTCACCAAAGACATTGTTAAGGTCCCTCTTGATGAGAGGGGTCCTACAGGACGAGGACTGAGTGCATTGCTACTAGGAAGATCAAGTAGCACGTTAAATGGACTGATTGTGCATGTAGGAGTTATTGATGCTGATTTTACAGGTCAAATTTGCGCACTGGTTTCAACCCCCTACCCACCAGTAACAATCCCAAAAGGTACTCGCATTGCTCAACTTATTCTTTTTCCGAGTTGTGTTTCAAAAGCAGAAGAGCGACTGCGATGTGATGGAGGCTTCGGCTCTACGGGACCCCCTCAAGTTTGCTGGTCTCAGACTGTTTCATCATCCCGACCACATGTGACGTGTATGCTGTTGAATCATGGACAATCGCTGACCACAGTAAGGCTTGTGGGGCTCCTGGACACCGGAGCCAATATGACTATTATTGCTGATTGTCTGTGGCCATCCACCTGGCCAACAGAGGATGCAGGTGCGAGGGTAGTGGGGCTGGGAGGATCCGTGCGAGCAAGGACGGCAGCCACAGCAGTTCTGATTACCAATCCTGAGGGTCAACAAGCAGTCATTAAACCATATGTGACGGCAGCTCCCCTCAATTTATGGGGGAGGGATTGCTTGTCGCAATGGGGGGTGAGAATTACCACGGATTTTTAACGGGGGCCACTGTGCTGCAGGGTGTTAGACAGCCCACGCTTGTTTTAACTTGGTTAACGAATAACCCTGTGTGGGTGGATCAGTGGCCCCTACCAATTGAGAAATTAAAGGCCCTGCAAGAATTGGTGGCAGAACAGCTAGCTGCTGGACACATTGAACCCTCTCAGAGCCCATGGAACACTCCAGTGTTTGTGATAAAAAAGAAATCAGGAAAATGGCGATTTTTGCATGACCTGCGTCAAGTCAATGCTGTCATGGCTACGATGGGGGCTCTGCAACCAGGCATGCCTTCGCCTGCCATGATCCCTCAAGATTGGGAAATCATTGTCATGGACCTTAAGGACTGTTTTTTTACAATACCATTAGCCTCTCAAGACAGAGAAAAATTTGCATTCTCTGTGCCTTCTGTCAATCATGCAGAACCCGCAAAAAGATATCAATGGAGAGTTCTGCCGCAGGGCATGAAAAATTCACCAACAATTTGTCAATGGTTTGTGGCACAAGCTTTGTCACCTGTAAGGGAAAAATTCCCTACCAGTTATTGTTACCATTACATGGATGACATCCTGCTAGCATCACACAGCAAGGAGCAGTTGAATGACAAGGAGAATTTGGCCAGAGATTCGTTACAACAATATGGATTAGTTATTGCCCCTGAAAAGGTGCAGAAAGTAGAACCCTGGAAATATCTAGGAGTGACAGTTACAGGTAAGTAGGTAATGCCTCAACCTGTGAAACTTAACCTTGAAGTTAAAACCCTTAATGATGTACAGAAATTAATGGGATCCTTGAATTGGATTAGGCCCTATCTCGGACTGACCAATTCGCAACTGCAACCTTTATGGGAATTATTAAAAAATTCCAATGATCCAACAGAACCCAGAATATTAACTGAGGAAGCATCAAATGTAATTCACATGGTGGAACAATCTATACACAAAAAATTTGTTTCTCGAATAGATCTGTCTCAATTGGTACAACTCTTTGTACTAATTGACAGAACTGTGCCATTTGGTGCTTTAGTGCAGTGGAATCCTGAGTGGGATGACCCATTACATATTTTGGAATGGATGTTTCTGTCACTCCGACCAATGAAAAACTGCTCCTGGACTGTTTGAGCTTATTGCTGATGTAATCATAAAAGCCAGAAAACGATGTACAGAACTAACAGGGCGTGACCCAGCTACGATTGTTTTACCTGTTCAAAATTGGTATTTTGAATGGTGTTTGGCGAATAATTATGAGCTACAAGCAGCCATGGCAGGCTTTCAGGGACAGATATCATATCACCTGCCATCACACCCGCTGCTGAGATTTGCTCGAGAAGTACCATTTGGTCAGAAAAATTTAAGCCACCCAGAACCAGTGAACAGCCTTACTGTTTTTACAGATGGCTCAGGAAAAACAGGTAAAGCAGCAGTAGTATGGTATGAAAACAACAACTGGAACAACAAAGTAGTATATCAAAATGGTTCTCCACAAGTAGTAGAGCTGCGTGCAATGGCTGTTGTTTTTTTCTATTTTTTCGACTCCTGTAAATATTGTAACTGACTCAGCGTATGTAGCTAACTTAGTCTCTCGACTAGACAAAGTGGTTTTGACCATGTCAGACAATCAATTATTATCTGATGTACTTTTAGAACTCTGGAAAAGTATTCAACTACGAACAGAACCTTATTTTATCATGCACATCCGTAGTCATACCACTTTGCCAGGATTTTATACAGAAGGTAATGCCAGAGCGGATGCTCTTGTTTCTGCTATGGCTCTGAGTACTGTTCCTAACATAAAGCAACAAGCTGTATTATCACATCAATTTTTTTCACCAAGGATATCGAGCCTTACGACGGCAGTTCGGCTTGTCTCATACTGAAGCTCGTTCCATTGTAGCTGCCTGCCCTGATTGCCAAGGAACTCACACACCAGTGTATTTTGGTACTAATCCCAGAGGTATGCAGGCTTTACAGATTTGGCAAACTGATGTTACTCATATAGATGAATTTGGCCGACAGAAATATGTTCATGTTTCTATTGATACTTATTCTCATGCCTTAGTAGCAACAGCACACAATGGAGAAACAGGAAAAGATGTAATCCAACATTTCCAAAAGGCTTTTTCTATGCTTGGGGTGCCACGCCAAATTAAAACGGACAATGGCCCAGCATATGTTTCACAGAAAGTTCAAACATTTTTTAATTTGTGGGGTGTTACTCATGTTACAGGAATTCCCCATTCCCCGACAGGACAAGCAATTGTTGAGTGTGCGCATGGCACGTTAAAGCGGCAGCTTCAAAAACAAAAAGGGGGAATGATTGGGGAACCACCACAGGCATGTTTGGATAAAGCAGTTTATGTTCTTAACTTTCTCCATTATGGGGACAATTCTTCTCTACCTCCTCTTTTTCAGCATTTCTCTTCTCTTTTTTCAAAACAGGATTTGCAAAAGGGCGTCAAAGTGCATGTCAGAGATCTAATTACTGGCCAGTGGAGTGGACCATGTGAGCTATTAACCTGGGGCAGGGGTTATGCTTGTGTCTCTACAGATGCCGGCCCTCGCTGGGTTCCTGCTCGGTGTGTTCGGCCTGTGCTGGAACCTGCATCAGGGTGAAGGATGGGTAGTTCCACAACCCAAGCAGAATGTCTGGGTAACTTTGGCAAACATGACATATCAAGAAGCCTTGTGCCTCTCTACTGCGAACCCGGAAAATCCATTCTCCACGTGTTTGGTGGGATTGCCAGTAGACACATGGCCAATCCCACAAGCCCTTCAGCCTTTCTCTCTTTGCAACTCTCAAAAAAAATTGTATAGATAATTGGGATGGTGTATATAGTCACCTTCCACAGGTTACGCAAGAACCCCAAGAAGTAGAGTTGCTAGGCTGTAGGAGTCTGGGCCGCGCTGGGAGAAAGTTAGTGCAGACAGAAGAATGCAAGGACGAAGACAAGGCCAGCAAAATAAGGCTGGCAAAAACACACAAGATAGCAGATAAGTGAGAAACACCTGTGGTCAGCAAAAGCACACAAGTCTGAGCAAAACAGGGTATGAGATAAGGGAGTTTTGGCAAGTTTTGGGCTTTACGTGCTAATTGCAATTAACCAATGCAAATGCTTGTAGAGGTGCGTGAACAGCGCGTGTAGATAACCTGTAGCCTATTAGAAGATAGATGAGTGCATGTACGGAACTTAGTAGAATATAAATGTAACCAGGATTGGGAAAAAAAAAAAAAAAAAAGATGGACGACCTGATCATCACATTGGTGTTGCGTCGTTTCTGTTCCCGCATGGAGAAATAAGGACCCCGGCTAATGGTGACCCCAATACTAGGCTCTGTCATAATGGATGCTTGTGTGTTTTTTAATTACTCTTATAATACTTCCACACGGAGAGGGCAAAATGTGAATGCAACTAATGCTGCTTATCATAACTCAACCGCTTGGTGCAATTATACCTCGACTAACATCTCACGGTCTTCTGACGTTCCTCTTGCATTACCTCCTGGTGTGTTTTTAATCTGCGGAGATCGTGCCTGGGGAAGCGTTCCATCTAAACTGAATGGAGGCCCATGTAGCCTCGGACGCCTCATGTTATTAACACCAAATGTGTCAATGATTCTGAATTTGACTCGAAAACATAAGCGAGTCCAAAGGACTGTTCATCAGTTTAGCAGTTCTTGTCAAGATAACATTGAATTCTGGAATCCAGGCCAGATCATAACAGACTCCATATTGGCACCAGGAGTTGGCATTGCAAATGCCTTAAGAACTTTAAATAAGTTGGGATGCTGGCTTAGCAAACAGACTAATGCTACCTCTTTAGCTTTAAGTGGCCTTTTAACTGATGTTGATAGTGTCAGACATGCTACGTTACAGAACAGAGCTGCGATTGACTTTTTGCTTTTAGTGCAAGGACATGGATGTGAAGATTTTGATGGAATGTGTTGCATGAATTTGCTGACCACTCCGAATCTATTTTCAAAAGCATACAGCAGCTAAGGGATGGTGTCAAGCATTTAACAGAAGATGATGGCTTAGATTGGCTAACAAGGATGTTTAAAGGTTGGGGACTGTCTGGATGGTTGATATCTCTGGTCAAAACTGTGGGGGTAGTGATCTTGATAATTGTGACCGTGCTTTTAATGTTGCCCTGTCTTGTCAGTCTTCTGCAAAGGGCCCTGCAGAAGACTGCTCTCGCAATATTTCTAGAACAAATACAAAAAGGAGGAATTGTCGGGAGAGGCAGCGGGCCTGCCTCTAGTCTAACTGAAAAAGAATTTAACCTTGACGAGATTCCAGTGTATCCATGAGAGGCCAGAAAGTCCCGAGAAATGCCATGGAAACAAGATTAGAGAACTAAGATAAGAAGAACTGTCCTGATGGCTAAGCTGAGAAACTATCACCCAATCATGAACTGTTAGTTACTAAAGTAAACCAATCCTGTATGAACACCTACTTTGAAGAAGGTTATAAAAAGGCTTGTTAGAACAATAAAGGTGCTTTTGCAGCCATTTTGGTCATTTCACACAATCTGATGTTTGTCGTGTCCGTCTCTGCTGCGACACCCCTCTAATCCTGCTCACCATCACTCACTTGTTCTAAGAGTGACTCCTGCAGGAATGATTTCCTGGTCCCCTCAAGAGGGTCAAGCATCATGTTGGCCATTCTGTTCTGTCTGGGGGATTTCCGACTGGACACTGGAGCTGCGTCTCTCTTGGAAGACTCCCCTTTCATGGTGGTCTTCCCTTTCAGCTGCTGTACTCGTGCAGCTAGGGCGGGAGCGGGCTGTCCATGCCACCTCCTCATGTTTTCCCCATGGTCGCGGAGGAAGAACCACAGGGTGCCCCGTGGTGTGTGCCTTCCACTGCCCTTCTCTTGGGTGGGGAAGCGCCTGCTTCTAATAGCTGAGACATTGGCCCATGCAGGTGGAATGTAGGACATGTCCTCTTCCACTTTCTGGAGCCTCTGAGACAGTTCCTCTACAGCTGAAACCAAAGCATGTTGGGAGGAAGGGAGACTTCCCTCATATTGCCAGAGCTAGATAATCACTTCGTCCACTGTTTCAGTCTGGGTGTCTCGCCACCAGGACGCTACTGCTAATGCTTTGGAATGTCCCTCTGGTCCACTTTGCAGGAACTTCCACCACATCAACTGTGTGCAAGGGGCCTGATCTGGATCCATTGGTGACCCCTCATCATTCAGATCACCATAGATCATGTCAAACACAGCCATTTCCCTGAGGTTTTGAATGCCTTTCTCCATGTCGGTCCACTTGCCTAACCGACATAGAGCATCATCCTTGTAGGGGTACCTCTCCCTCACAGCGAGCAGGAGTCGCCTCCAAAGGCTGAGGGTTTGAGCCTGTTTCCCTATTGCCTTGTCAATACCAGCCTGCTTGGCTAAATGTCCCACCTGCTTGGCCTCTCTCCCCTCCAATTCCAAACCAGCAGCTCCACTATCCCAGCATCGGAGCAGCCAGGTGCAAATTTGCTCGCCTGGAAGGCGGCTGAAATCCTTCCGCATATCTCGCAACTCACTCAGGGATAGAGATCGGATGATTACCTCCGGCTCTTCCTCCTGCTCTCATGATGGGCCTGGTTCATTATCACCCTGTACACTGCGAGGGGAATTTTTGGTGTAGTTGGTTTTCCGTATCGGGGCGACTGATATTGGTACTGCTTGTCCCTTCGGCTCAGCTGCTGTGCTGGTGGAGGCGACTGGTACTGGCACTGCCTGTCCCCCTGGCCCAGCTGCTGTACCAGCAGGCTCACTTTCAGATCCTGCAGCCCCTTCTCCCTCTTGAGGGCAGTGAACAGTGTTAAAGATGACACGGTAAGCATGGGCAAGCCCCCAGCACATCGCAACAAGTTGTGTCTCCCGGGGTTTGTCAGATTGGCAGCACACCTTTTCCAAATACTCCATCAGTTTATCAGGACTCTGCATTTGTTCAGGAGTGAAATCCCAAAGCATTGGGGGTGACCACTGACTCAGGCACTTGCCCATCTTTTCCCACACACCTTGCCATTTATAACTATCTGCCCCTGGGGCAGGTTTCCGGGTGGTGCTATTGTTGGACAAGTACCGCATGGCCCAAAACAAGATCTGGCAGACATTCAGAAAGCACAGAGCCACAAGCACACTGGCCTGGGTGCTCCAGGGATAGCTGAAACTCTCAAAAACCGAGAGGATCTCTTCCCCTGGCTCACCCATCGAAGGGGTGAGACCCCAAACAAAAGCCCAGGCAGCAAACAGGTACCGGTTCACCCCCACAAGCAGTGATACAAGCACATTATAAGCACTCTGCAGGCAGTACAGCAAAACAAGACCCTTGAGACATTTTCCACCGACAAGAAACACCAGCACTGGGAACACACAGGGGATATAAGGATTAATCCAGCCCCACCACGCAAGCAAATTGGCCAGCATTGCAAATGTTCCTTATCAAACAATACAAATAAAACCAGAAAAATTACACCTAACAGATTGCTCTAACACACCTTCTCCTTTTGTGCTTATCTCAGCCCTCTCGAGCCCCACGTTGGGCGCCAAAAGTTGTGGTGGTTTAGTCCCTGCTGGGGTCTGAGACCACGCGGCCGCTGCCCCTCCCCCACAAAGGGAGTGAAATACAAAGCCCTGGGGCTGAGATAAGGAGAGGTTTAATACAACAGTGCAATAGCAACACAACAAACAACAACCATAACAATAACAGTGATAACAATGAACAGAGCAAGGTATCTACCGATACAGCCGTGAGAGTAGAGAGATCGCATAACACACGCGTTCACCGATTCTCCCGTGCTTCGGGCACCAGGAGGTGACGTCAGCATGGTATTGAATAACCCGGCTAGAGCTTCCCCCCACTGCTGGGGAAACTTAACCCTATCCTGGCTAAACCAGGACACTGATAAAGGTAACAGTGGGCACATCACAGAATTAAATCAGCACTCGCTATTAGCAGAGCATGCACTAAACAGATTAACAGTTGCCAACATCCTCCCCGAAACAGGTGTTTATAGTGAGGTTCTGCGGGATTGATATCAGGCTCAGATATGTTGAACTGTCTCAGCCATCTGGAAATAAGTACAAAGTCACTGCAGATACAATGTTTTGTGAAAAAGGTTGGAGGAATTGAAAATAACAATGGGGTTAAGGTGGTTGTACAGAGCAATTTCAGATTCTGGTCTCATGGAAACGTATCACCTTTTTCATACAACCAAATTACAAGGTGAGAAAACTTGGACTAAGGTTTGCAGGGGGCACCCACAGAATAGAGTCTGTCTCCAGGCATGCACCAACTCTAAAGGATGATCAAGCAGTCCAATGTGAATTCCCAAGGTGATGCTGAGACATGAGAGACTAATGCAGCACATGGATGTTAGGAATTTTAATGGCCTGGGCTGTATGAAGGCTAGACACAATGATATTATTACTGTTCCTGCCTTCAATGCAGTGAATCAATGAATGGCGTCTATACCATAAGGGCTTGCTTCCACAACTGAAATGGCAACCCTTTCAAGTACGAATGTTGGTGAAGTCTTGCTTCTGCATGCATATTAACACAATCTAACACTTTGAATCTTTACAAGTTTCACCCCAAGTCTAAATGCAGCAGCAATCCCTGGTACACCGAAGGGTAACATCTCTTAAGGCAACTCCACTTTGCATCCAAGATTTTCAGTTGTTCCACTATAACTAGAGAGAATTCCTAATTCCCTGCAAACTCAACTCAAACCTGAAAGTCAAGCTTGGTTTCTTCATGCGGAGCCTCTCCCTCACAGAGTCTGAGTACAACTGGATACATTGTCTCTCTGAGGCTACTGGAGTATGTTTTGAAGAAAGGTACTGCTGTTGATGCAGCTGTCATGGGTTAAGGCTGTAAGAACAGTTTGCAGAGAAGAACAGTATTTTTATTAGACCAAGTGATGTAACTGGGGAAAAAACAGACACAAAGAAAATACAGACTTCAGACTAAATAGTGAAAACTGCTCTGAACATCAGCTCAGTTGGACTAATTGTCCAATGAGTCTGAGGGGCAATGGTCAGTAGTCTGGAAAGAAGAGAGCATTAGCAAGAGGAGGGAAGATATACTGCAGCCCAAGCCTGTGAAGAATAGATGGTTTTCATTTCTTGTCTGTAACACAGAAGTAGAGCAGACTTCTGAACCAGGAACAGGGTGATATTCTGAACAGAAGTGGTTTCCCCCCCCTCCCAAATGTGACTGGCAAGTAGAATGCCAAAGCACCATGTCGGAGTCACCATTAGCCGGGGTCCTTATTTCTCCGTGCGGGAACAGAAACGACGCAACACCAATGTGATGATCAGGTCGTCCATCTTTTTTATTATAGTTATTGTTCTAGTTTTTTTCTATTCCTTTTCTGGTTACATTTATACTCTACTAAGTTCCGTACACGCACTCATCTATCTTCTAATAGGCTACAGGTCATCTACACGCGCTGTTCACGCGCCTCTGCAAGCATTTGCATTGGTTAATTGCAATTAGCACGTAAAGCCCAAAACTTGCCAAAAACTCCCTTATCTCATACCCTGTTTTGCTCAGACTTGTGTGCTTTTGCTGACCACAGGTGTTTCTCACTTATCTGCTATCTTGTGTGTTTTTGCCAGCCTTATTTTGCTGGCCTTGTCTTCGTCCTTGCATTCTTCTGTCTGCACTAACTTTCTCCCAGCGCGGCCCAGACTCCTACATCTCCCCCTTTTTTTTTTTATTTTTTATTTGCTCAACCAAACTTTGCAGCATCCTCTGCAAACATTGGAACAAGCAAGGAAGAATCAACATCAAAAGCAGCAATACCATCAGTACCATCAATGCTCCTTTGACCAATATTTGTAACCAACCTCTCAGTCTGAGATCAATGAGCCAATCTGAAAAGGAGCCATGTCCCTCTGTAATATGTTTCCTGTTATGTTGCATTTTCGCTAATCGTTGGTGTATGCTCTGTGAATGGTCAGACAAATTAAAGCAACACATTCCTTCAAAATCTTCACATCTATGCCCATGTGCCAATAATAAAAATCTACAGCAGCGTGATTTTGCAAAGCAGCATGCCTAACACTATCAACATCAGTAAGCAGCGCACTCAGCATTTGCGAAGTTAGATTAAATTGCTTTTCACTCCAACATGCTAATCTACGTATATAATTTGCATTTCTGGCAGCCATTCCTTGCGGAAAGAAGAAAGAAGTAGCTATAACAGTGGCTAATGAAGGTAGCCGCACCTTGTCGTTGCAGGTGTCGTCAAAGGTTCGAACAGATCTGCGTGATCTTATCCTTGTGCACCTGCCAACTTCGAGGAACGTTTATTCCAACACCACAGCTCCTATCTACTACCTTATTATTTTGCCTAATACATTGCAAAGCTAAGCATTTACAAAACTCAAAACTAATTTCTGCTAAAACTCTTTGCCCAAGATCTTCAATTAGGCTTAAAGCCCTAGAAAACTGCTGTTGTTGTCTAAAACTCTAATCTGTCCTTCTGTACCAACAGCTAATCGCTGATATACTGACCTACCTATAAAATCAGACAACCAATCTGCTTCGGTAAAAGATAATCCGGTCAGCACACAAGTGACATTTATACACACTTTCCCGATCATGCGCACGTGTGACTCTCCAAGTTCCCCTGTCACACCATGCACAATGTATAAAAACCCAAGGTCGACAGTTTAGACCATGTTCCGTACTAGCTGTGTCATGTTCTTCAAGCTGTTTTATGGTGAGCGGCTGTGTTCGAATAGCCGCATAAAATGACTGCAGATTCGGTAAAAGACACAGAACTTCACTGTTCGCTGGATGTAGTGCCGTTAACAACGGCGTCAGGACCAAGTTCAATCGATGTTGGTGTCTCTGGAGTGCCTCGGGATGCAGGGTTGGTGTCGTCATTCTTTGCGATCCATGGTTTCACCCACTTTGCGGGGACCCATTTAGGTGGATCACTACCTGTAGAAACACAAGAATAACCTCTTCCCCAAGTTAACAACTGCATAGGTCCCTCCCATTGCCCAGATTGAGGGGAATACAATTGCACTTGAATTTTTTGAAAGGAATAATCATGCTTGTTTGTTTGCATATGTATTCGTGCAGGCGGTTCATCTTGCCCTCCGCGTATATTAAGCCAATTTAAAACAAATAATGTTTTTGCCAATATCTCATGAGGGGAACCCCCTGTCTCCCCCTGTTTTTTCAAAATAACAAGGTGATGTTTCAATATGCGATGGGCGCGCTCAACGATTGCTTGCCCAGTAGAGTTGTGTGGTACTCCGTGGAGAAGCTGAATTCCCCAATGTTGTAAAAAGGCAGTGGTGGAGGCTGCCCGATATGCGGGACCATTATCAGTTTTAATTTTCTTTGGACACCCCATAACCGCAATCGCTCGCGTCCAATGTTGACGAGCTGCTGCTGCCAAGGCAGAAGCATGAGCAGAGGCCCATATAAATGAGGAACAGGTATCCACTGACACATGTAAGTAGCGAAGACGCCCAAAAGGCGGAAACACAGTGATATCAGTTTGCCAAACTTCCCGTGGCTGTAAGCCACGAGGATTCGCACCACCGTCCTGTAGCGGTGTGAGAGTGGCACAGTCTGGGCAAGCAGCCACTATCGCCCGTGCTTGGGTCTTAGGGATGTTAAATTGCTTACGTAATGCAGTTGCAGACTGGTGAAAGAAGGCATGAGATTTATAGGCTTCTTGAACAATGTTATGCGTGTCTGCTAAAGCGGCAACCAACTGATCAGCTCGAGCGTTGCCTTCTACAAGACCTCCAGGGAGCCTAGTATGGCTCTTTAGATGCATGATAAAAACCCGATGCGTGCGATGATTAACAGTATTTCATAAGTCGACAAAAGCCTGAAAAAGGGTGGGATTGTTTACATGTCCTAACAAGGCCCTTTCGATTCGTTGTACTACACCTGCCACATATAAAGAATCAGTCACAATGTTTAAATCTTGAATGTTCCAGCGGTTAAGCACAGCAATCACCGCTTTAAGCTCCAAAATCTGTACAGATGTATCG
The DNA here is from genome assembly GCF_031877795.1 of Strix aluco. Classification (NCBI taxonomy): domain Eukaryota; kingdom Metazoa; phylum Chordata; class Aves; order Strigiformes; family Strigidae; genus Strix; species Strix aluco. The sequence continues at coordinate 5,221,022 of NC_133970.1, forward strand.
CAAACAAAGCGTTCTGATTGCCATATTCCATTCTCCTTCCAAACAAATCCTGCCGTTTTGGTCTTGCTGCTGGCATCTGTAAATACTGTTAAAGCCTGTAAAGGTTGTCGACTAATGACAGGAACAGCAGTCATTGTTAAAGCAGTTTTAAATAGTGGATGCTTTGGATAATGGCTGTCAATTTGATAGGATTTGTTCATCACAGCCAGCGAGAAGGACATAGATGATTCACACATAGCCTGAATTAGGTCCAGTGCATACGGCACAACTACTCGATCCGGTTCCTTTCCAGCAATAGATATTGCTCGCTGAACACCTTTTCAAATAATACTTGCTATCGCATCCACACAAGATGTTATTGTTCTATGTCCTCTGGCCGATAAAAATAACCATTCAATAATTCTGAGGGGATTAGACTGTTGTTCACACCATTGTCCTAAAAAAGCTGATACTTCTGACTCTGTATTATATACAAACAATTGTAATGCTTGAACAGGGTCAATACGAGCTGCAGAATTAACACTCAATTTCAGGGAAATATTATCCAGGGCGTGTTTAGCTGACGCTGTTAGAGACCTAGGTTCTTGAGGATTACAATTTCCTTGCAACAACTTAAATAAAGGCTGTAAATCTGTGTTAGTAATGCCACAAATACTGCGGATCCACTGAATATCTCCCACCAATTTCTGTAGATCATTTAATGTTTCCACTTTCTGTGTTATTGATAGCTTCTGTGGCCTAACAGTAGATTCAGTTAAAGTCATCCCTAGGTATTTCCATGGCTCAGTCCGTTGTACCTTTTCAGGGGCCACAACGAGTCCCATTATATTTAGAGCTTCTATCAGTTCTTGAATCAATTCTTCAGAAATGGGTGGTTTTTGGCAAAGCAACAAATCATCCATATAGTGATACAAAATACAGTCGATATGATGTTCTCGAAAGGGTCATAGAGCTAAATCCACATACCATTGACATATTGTGGGAGAATTTTTCATGCCCTGTGGTAACACTACCCAATGATATCTCTCAGAAGGTTTTGCTCTATTTGTAGAAGGGACAGAGAAGGCAAATTTTTCATAATCATCCGGATGCAAAGGTATTGAAAAAAAACAATCTTTCAAATCAATAACCACAATGTCCCAGCCCTGAGGGAGCATGGATGGATTGGGTAATCCTGGCTGAAGTGCTCCCATGTCCTGCAGAACTACATTAACTGCTCGCAGATCTTGTAACAGTCTCCATTTTCCAGACTTCTTTTTGATGGTAAACACAGGTGTATTCCACGGACTGGTAGAAGGGACAAGGTGTCCAGCATTTAATTGTTCTTGCACGAGATCCCTTAAATGAGCGAGCTTCTCAGTTGGTAGCGGCCATTGCTCCACCCATACAGGAGTATTAGTTAACCAGTTCAGTTTTAAAACAGGACGGGGGTCGCTCGCTACAATGGCCGCCTCTAAAAAGGTGTTTGTAATACACATCCCCACTGAGACAAGACATCTCGCCCTAATAACCAGAGTGTCGTATGCAGTACATATGGTTTCACTTGTGCTCTGAGACCTTCTTTGTCATCTATAATGGTAACAAAATGTGCACTTTGCTGTGTAGGGGATGCTCCTCCAATTCCTACAACCATGTTGGATGCCATAATCAAAGGCCAAGAAGGTGGCCATGCAGCATATGGTATAATGGTGACATCAGCTCCAGTGTCAAGCATGACTTGTTCAGAGCAGATCTTAACTCCATCATTCCCAAGTATTGTGACTGTTCTCATAGGCTTATTGTTGGTGATCAATTGTGAAAAGGCAACAGTCACTGGTCCAGTAGACCCAAATCCTTGATCGCCTCTTTCACGATCTTGACTCTTAATAACATGTGCTCGAAATGGAATTAATTGAGCAATACGATCACCTTTATGCAATGTGGCTGGAGGGTTTAGAATTCTCACCATTATCCCAATTTGTCCAGTATAATCAGAATCAATTAATCCAGGAATAATCATAATTCCTTGCTTCGATGCCGAGGATCGTCCTATCAATAATGCACTCAGTCCATGTCCTAACGGTCCTGTAACTGCGGAAGGAACTACATGCACTGAATCATCCACTATTGTGATGTCGACTCCCACGGCCAAATCGAGGCCTGCACTTCCTCGGGTGGCTGCTGAAAGCTCGTCAAGGCAGCCGCCACTTGGGGGAATTTGAGTGTCTTGGCGCCCCCCGGAAAGGCGCTCTGCGAGGAGTTTCCCGGCAAGGGGCTCCCGTCTTTCTTGAATTTTGATCGACACTCGCTGGCCTTATGCCCAAATTTATCACATCGGTTACAGGTACCGGCAAATGGCTCTGTTATGGTAGCTTTCTTTGCCTGAGGACATTGTCGCTTAAAATGATCAGGTTTACCACATAAAAAACATCCTTCCTTTTTCCTAGCATTTTTAAGTCCAGGATCTCCTTTTCCCTGACTTGTAACAGGTCTTAAAGCTGCAGCAAGGGCTCTTGCGTGGATAGTAGCCTTTTCTTGCTCTTCCAATAATGATGGCAATCGTGAACATGCCTCAACCATATGTGTCAGGGTAGCACCTCGTGGGAGACTGGCAATCACTTGTTGGCATCTTTGATTTGCATTTTGATATGCCAAGTCTTTCCCCACTGCTGTTTTAGCATCAGGTGTAAGATTAGGTGCAGTATCCAGTGCCTCTTTCAATCGATCAATAAATTGCATATATGGCTCATCTGGCTTTTGCTTCACTTGATGATAAGGCAGTCTCGGTTTTCCAATTTGAGGCAGCTCTTGAAGTGCCTCTAAGGCCAGTGCCTGAGAGTGTTGTGTTATACGCGGGTGCAAGGCTGCCTGTGCTGCTCCATTACAATACTGTCCTGTCCCCATAAGTTGATCAAGTGTAACAAATCTTAAAGGATCATGTCCATCCAACTGATGGAGGTTGTTTACCATTGAAATCTCACATTTTTCATGCCATCTTTCTTTAAACAGCATAAAAGCAGTAGGGGGAAGGATAATCTCCAAAAGTGCTCTGATATCAGTTGGCACTAAATCTTGGTTGCGAAAGAAGGATTGTATCACGGTCATAACTTGTTTGTTATCATACCCAAAGTCCATGACTGTTCTTTATAACTGAGTCACAGTCTTCCAGTCAAATGGATGCCACACCCGCTGGTTCCCTTGCACGACAACTGGCATTGCCATGACACTAGGTGGCAGCATCTGCCCTTCTATAACTGCATGTTCAATCACCCCCCTCCATCTCTGCCCGACAGTATAATTAGGGTCCTGCGGGGGGGCGGATCAGGCACGAGAGGACTGGATGCCGAAGAAGCGGCATTGTTTTCAGGTCCTTTTCTTTCGTCTTTGCCCTGCAGCCATCCAGCAACCCGTTTTAATGGAGTCGTTGAACTAACTTCCCCTCCTCCCTTCTCTACCTGTTTATATTTTGCGTATGCTTGCCGTTCCTTTGATGTAAGCCCATTTCCAAATTTACCTCTCAGATAACTATCCGCCTCTTCTGGAATCATCTCTCCGTCCTCTAACAGCTGCATTACCCAAGCTCTGGCTCTTTTTTCCTTCTCTCTCAATTTCTCCTCAGTAATCTGAGTCTCTTGTGGGGGTCCCTCAGAATTATTTTGCCCACCGGGCGCACCCCTAGCTTCTGGCGCACAGACGCTCTCTTCGACTGCTTTCAAACCATCCCTTATGGCTTGATGAGCCTTTCTACACGCCTCACGAATAGCCTGTTTGGCTGACCCACGATCTAGCTGTTGCATTTCATCCAAAAGGTCAGACATTGCTTTCTCTTGTTGTTTTAACAGACTAGCAAGCTGTTCAGAATGAGGTTTAGGATAGACTGCCCGAGACGACTCATCATCCACCTCCATAGGGAGCGGCACTTTAACTGGGTCTATGGAATTTGACAAAGTATCAGGAGGAGATGAACCAGGCAAAGGTGGGGCAGAGGGCATTGTTGGTGGCACCCAGGGTTCGATCTCAATCCTAGGACCTGCCCAAAATTCCCTTTCTGACACAGGACACACAACTTTAGAGGACGCAGGCACACCATCAAATAACAAGTTCTTTTCCTCCTTCTCTTTCTCCTCCTTGTCACTCTCCTTCCACTCAGCGGCAGCAATCGCGCGAGCAGCGGCAGCAGCAACACAAGCCCGACCTTTCATTGCTTCCAATATCACTCGCACCTTTCGATAAGTAGGTGCTAATTTTCTCGCTTCCTTTTTCCCTGCTTGAATCGATTCCCACAAATCAGTCCCAATAGATTTCCAAACTTCTTCATCATACAACTGATCAGTATTAGTGATTAATGTCCTACGTCTACACCAGAGAAGCAGCGTGGCTAAATCCCCTTCCTTGAGATCCACCTCTGTCTCCTCTGCGAGCTGCATCAAACTTCGAACTGCAGCCTTTTCTGTCGCTGATGCAGGGAGCCCCATGCTGTCGGTATCTAAGCCCCTACTTTCCCGGCTTAGCGCGGATCCGCTCCTGCCTCTCTCGGGCAGCCCGGCTTACCTCCGATAACGCCGGCCGACAGCCCCCGCCTTCCTCCCGCTTCTGTTCAGGCGATTCTATCAGAATCAGCGACGATTCTATCACGTCGTAAATCACGTCGATAGTAAATCACTCACATTGATAGCAGGTCACATCGGCATGCCGGCACGTCAGCACTTTGGCACGTTGGCACGTCGGGGTCACCATTTGTCGGAGTCACCATTAGCCGGGGTCCTTATTTCTCCGTGCGGGAACAGAAACGACGCAACACCAATGTGATGATCAGGTCGTCCATCTTTTTTATTATAGTTATTGTTCTAGTTTTTTTCTATTCCTTTTCTGGTTACATTTATACTCTACTAAGTTCCGTACACGCACTCATCTATCTTCTAATAGGCTACAGGTCATCTACACGCGCTGTTCACGCGCCTCTACAAGCATTTGCATTGGTTAATTGCAATTAGCACGTAAAGCCCAAAACTTGCCAAAACTCCCTTGTCTCATACCCTGTTTTGCTCAGACTTGTGTGCTTTTGCTGACCACAGGTGTTTCTCACTTATCTGCTATCTTGTGTGTTTTTGCCAGCCTTATTTTGCTGGCCTTGTCTTCGTCCTTGCATTCTTCTGTCTGCACTAACTTTCTCCCAGCGCGGCCCAGACTCCTACAGCACCAGAATAGTGGTTTCCAGTCTGGTACAGGGACTGCAGGCTATTTAAGAAATCTGCAGTAGGTGACTGAGAAAAGCAATCCTGAAGTAAGCTTAAACATACAGTCCACCAGGATTTGCACCTGTACCAGATTATTCTTTAGTAGTTGAAAAACTGAAAAGATCACAAATCCTTGTAACAGCAGATAAAGTCCTGACAAAGGCAGTAGGTAGAATTTGCCTGCCAGGCCTGGTCAAACCTTCGCTGTGTTTAGTGCAGGGTCTCCTGTCCAAGCCTGATGTACTGAATATTTGGAGCGAGGGTCTGTGTCCCCAAGCCTCCATTAGTTTATTCCTTTAGGTCTCCTCTGGAAGCTTTGGCAGTGAAATATGCCCTTTTCTCATTTATATGTACTCCATGTACAGCAGAGAGGAATCTACAATGCTTTTGTCCTGGTATCCTTGTTTAATTTTCTCCTATTCCAAATGCTTCTGGGCTGGATTCTGTGTGATATTTGGAGACACAATCCAGCTGGCACCACATGACCTGACTGCAAAATCCCAAGAGCTCTCAGCCTTTGTTGTTGTGTGCTGCATATCAAATATCCATCTTGATTAGCAAAGGATTGCCAAGTCATGATGAAAGAATGCTAATAATACTGATTAAATCTGCACAGATTATGGAGCCACAGGCAGACATGTTTGTCACAAAGCTTGTAAAACTTTGTTTAGAGCTATAATTAATTCCCTCCCCCCAACAGTAATAAACCAAAATATCAACAACTGCCTCAAGAAAATCAACTCTAACTGTGCATTGCTTGGTCTGAATTTCAATTTAGCTCTAAAGGACACTAGCTTATTGGGAAAAGATGGGAATAAGGAGGTTTTCTTGCTTCTGAGCAGTAGGAACTGTCGTAGCTCCTGTCCCTCTATGTGAGCTGACACAGGCAGGACACAGGAACAACCACAAAACCACGGATGAAATGCAAAGAGTAAATTTATTCTTGTTACCTCGTGACCTGGGGGATCTCCACAGCAACACCCAGGCAGAGGCACACAAGCAGGGACGCAGACACCGCAGAGCTTGGTCCTTGCTAGTCAGAAAAAGGAGAAGAAAGAAAAGATCTCGGGCCTGCTGCTTTCATCTGTATATATCCGGGATTTTCACAGGCGTACTTTTCCACTGTGCTTTGATCTTTCCCACAGCAGGGCAGGAGTCTCAAGGATGTTCGATAAGTTGCCTCCGAGTCTCTCGCAGGCCTATGTTATCTAAACGCAGACATTCTACCCATCAGGCACACAAAGCTAAACAACAATTAGTGTGATATATGTGTTTCTCGACACCCCAGCTGCAAGTCATTTGAGCGTGTTTATAATCCTCACCAATCTTCCATTGTATTCCCACACCATCTATGCAATAAATATCAAGGTCAGTCCAGGCCACTTAAATCTGTTTATTCTGTCTAAGCAGAGAAGACAGAAGCATGAACAACACTTATTAATTTTCAGATATTGCTTAGGGTAAAATGAGATTTGATGCCCCCTCTACTTACATGGAGAGTATGTCAAGGGACAGAGGATGAGCAAACAGCAGTAAAGAAAATAATACCACAGAAAAGGTTGAAAACCATGGGATGCATCACTGGAGGCACCAGGGGCTGAACAAATGGTCTGCTATCTTGGTGCCCCCATCATCTTCACCAACCCTGCCTGCTCAGCAGAGCACCAAGCAGGGACCAATTTCCACATAGGCTAAGCAAGCCCTGCCTTAAAATGTCAGGCTTTACAAAGAAGGGATGCCAGAAGGGTACAACTGCTACATTCTGAGCAACCAGAGGTGCTGTACAGAATGGGAAAAACGCACAGCAGGAAAAAGCCTAAAGGGAAAAAGGTTGTTTTTTTTCCTGTCTCACAACCTGAAACTCCTCTTCTTGGGCAGCTGAGCAACCTTCCTTTCTTGCCATCTGTCCTGTCACCATTCAGTTTAGGTTGCCAGAAGCTGCACCAAGTGCTCTGATGTAACTTCTACTGTGCCACCCCCTTGCCATTCTCCATTAATCCTTAGCATACTCTCCTTACCCTTTTCCTCCTGTAGTGCAGCTATCCTTTGTCTTGGGACTCCTCCATATCAATGGAGTGTCTCCCTATGTCCAGCCTAGCAAAAGAGTGTAACACTTAAATTAATGTAAGCGCAGAATTGGTTCCAATTTCTTGACCACTTAGGCATTGGTCTTGGCAACTGTGGAGAGAGAACATGGAGCCTTTTTATTCTCTAGTCATGCGGATTGTTTGGGATATCAGAGAGGTGAAGCCCCCAGGAGAACAGTAACTATAGAAGGAACAAGGGTGCTCTAGAAAACCCAGAACCCATGTCAGCTCAGCTTGAACACTCTCTGGGACTGAGACACCAAATGTAATGAACATAACCTGGCAATCTGAACAGGCTTTAATCTGTGACATAAACCACTCCTACCAAAACCCTGTAGGGCACGAAATAAAAGCCGTCTTAAAATAAGAAGTAAAACCTAAAAAAACCCCAGAACTCCTGATTCAAACTGCTTCTTCGGCCAGTGAGAGAGGAACCGAGCCATGATTCTGAACGTTCACCCTGTTCCTAGAACCACCCCGCCAGGGCCCAGGCTGCGCCCGGGGGCGCCGAGTCTCTGTCTCCCCGCGGCCTGACAAAGCGCTGAAGCGGAACTGCCTCTCCCCGCAGATACCCTTCCCAGTTAGGCTCCGCCGGCGCGCGCGTCTGGAGCAGGTGGAGGAGTCCCGGTCACGTGAGTGAAAAGGAACCGGCTTCCCCCGCCCTGCTCAGGTGGTGATGAGGTAGGTGGAAAGGCCGTGGGTGGGTACGCGCTGGCAGTATGTGTGGGGTGAGGCGCGCGGGAGGGCGGTGAGTACGTCACGTCACTCTTGCGCGCGCGAGGAGGTGGAAGGGAAGTAAGCGAGTGCGCGCGCCGGTGTGCGTGGTCACGTGACGGTGGTGGGTACTGTCGCCGCTGCTGCTTTGTGAGCACATTGGGCAGGTACCGCGTGTGGGGGGTCGGGATCGTGTGCGTTTGCCTGTTGAGGGGGGAGGAGGTGCGTCCCCATTCTTCACTGCCTGCCCCGCGCGCGTGCCCGGTAGGAAGTGGGGGGGGGGGGGGGGGGTGGTGGTGGTGGTGGTGGTGGTGGTGGTGGTGGTGGTGGTGGAACCGCACGCCCAGGGAAGGCCCAGTGCCCCTCCCCCGCCCAACAGCCCGGGAGCGGCCGTTGCTACTTCAGCTGCCTCAGGCCCTAAGATGGGCTCGTCGCCTAGGGCTGGTTCCTCATCCCGGTGGGAGCTTTTGCTAGGCGGCGGGTGTCTGCCAGGGCTGCCCCTCCCTGCCGGGCCTTCTGCCCCTTCCTGGCCGCGGCGGAGGGTGGCGTGAGGGGAGGAGGTTCTGCCCTACTTCTCCCGGCGGCTGCCCGGGGAAAGCTTCGCCCTGCCCTAGATTGCCGTCCGCCCCCCCCCCCCCCCCCCCCCCAAGGACATGGGTAGGGGCCGCTGTGTAGGCCGTGTTGTGGGCAGCTCCTGTCCTGTTCTAGCCTGAACTCGTGTGGGGAAGGGGAGCCCACCCGACTCCTGGTGGGTGTCAGGAGAGGTGGGTTAGCTTTCTGCCCTCTTCCATTCTGGGGAAGGGGTCCTGCACCCCACCCCCCTTATTTCTTATCTTACTGCTGGGGGTTTCTTGCTTGACGGGTTCGTGCTTCTCCTGGCTCCGTGGGCTTGGGGGTGTGAAGAAAGGGGGGTGCAGCTGAACTCCTCAGAGGATACGCAGGGCTGGTGAAGAGGGGCGTGCCTTTCGGCCCCTTCCTAATCTCGAGTCAGGCCAAAGGAGGGCTGGCAGCACGGGAAGGGAACAAGTGGGTTGAATAACTGCTGATTTGTATCTTGTGTAGGGCTTTACTCCCATGTTGTTTTTCCCTATCTTCTTCCCGGGTGCTCCCTCGCTGGTGGGGTGGGGTAGGGCAGCCGTGTCACACTCACAGCTATAGAATTCACTGACAACATCTTGTCAGCAACAGTAGGTTACTCGAGGACATGGCAATAAATGAACCGTTCTCTGTTAACTTTCTCTACCTAGTCCTTATTTACTCCCGACTATGTGTGCTTTCTGAGAATTGGAAGTCAGGGCAGGGCTTTGCTATTGGACTGGCTTATGTTGCATTTAAAAACAAAAAAGAAAGTTCTGTGTTATTGTTGCTGAAGAAATTTACAGCAGGAAAGTGAACTGGTAGAAACCCTTCTGCAAGAAACTGGATGTAGAAAGGGACCTGGTGTGTACCTTTGAGCCTGATGGCGAGGATCTGAATTCTGTGATGTGAAATAGAATTAAAAATATGTGCTGAAATGTCTGTGGTGCTGTTGAATACCACCTGGGAGTCACTCAGGGTGAACCTGGTTTGAAGCTTCTCTCTTGTAGGTGTGTTAACATCAGGAGCATGGACATGCAGAGCCCTCTTGGTTATGTTCAAAGGAACACATAGTCTTCTGGAATAGAAACTTCGGGTTTGGTGTGGAGCTATGTAAGGGGAAGCTTGTGAGGGCCAGCTTGCTTCATCTCTAGCTACCAAGCAGTAATTAGTCCCTAGTCATCTCAATTTGAGTAAATGCTGAATGCTTATAATACAGCAGCAGATCAAGGTGGTAGTCTCTGGGGCAGTGGTGGCTGCTGAAATGGAGGGGCTGTCCTGGTATGAGAGCAGCGCTTTTTTTTTTTTTTTCTCCGAGAAATTGGAGCTGCATGTGTGGGAAGGGAAGGGAGGGGAAAGATGTGCAGGCCTGGAGGAGCAGCAGTTGCTGTTGAAACAGAACAAGCAACAAATGGCAACAACTCAGCCTTCTGAGGCTTTGCTTTTTTAATATTTACCAGGCAGGCCCTTTTAGAAATTCCCTTGACTATATCACATTCTCTAGTGGAATCTGGGTTTGGATTCCTACCTGGCTGACTCAGTATTTATACCTGGGTCCAATTTCTCTGTGGTGGTTTGACCTAACTTGTTTAAAGAATTTATTTTTAACCTTATATTAGGTAACTTGAAAACAAGCAAGACTAAATCACTTTGCAGCATTAATGATTTTTGAGACTCCTGGAGAGTTACATGGAGAAACTAGATTAACTGGTGTAAACCAGTTTTGATGCATAGTCTGGAAAATGAGACAGCTTTTGTGTTTATAACCTCAACAATCTGGGTAATGTAAAGAAGGGAAGGAGGAGTGGGAATTGGGTGAGCTCTATTTTGCTTTGCTCTAGTTGCAGTTTTATCAGTGTCTTGATTTAAAAAAGTGTTTATAGTAATAGAAACAAAGGCATGGAAATTCAGAAATTTAGACTGTTTCACTTGCATTGTTTTGGCCAGTCCTCAAAAAAGCTCCTGGTGCCATGAGTTGCAAAAGGATTTGACCATTTGAGGGGAATTTTGAGTTACAGACCACTAAAATCTAAGGAAGCTAAGGGAAAACTCAACAAAAAAAGCAGCTTCTGGTAACAGACAAGATTTTTTTTTTCTTTATTATCCAATTTTTAAGCTACCCTTTTAGAACTTAGAAGCAGATTTCTGATGTTTTATATTTCATCCATGGACTTTTATGTGATGCTTTCCTCATAGGATGACATTTTTTTGGTATGTTTTATATTTGTTGCTAGTGTCCCCCTAGTGATACTGATCATAGCAGAATAGTATGCTGATTAATAGTGCTTGAGAAATGTATGTATCATAGACTATTAATACTGTTAATAATTAGTATTGATAGTATTACTATTAATAGTAATGTTTACTTGCAAGTTCAGTAATGTTTAGTACCAGTACTTGGAATAGGTTCTTTGTGAAAGAATAGGAATAAAAATTTATATCTCTTATTAATCTTTTTATTTATCTTTGTCTCTTATTTGGTTAAAGCACATGAGCAGGTCTCTGAAGACCTGTGTTCTGTGCTCAGGTTTGCAACAGCCTTGTATGACCTTGGTAAAAGAGAAGCTGAGTGACTTGTCTCCTTTATAAGATGACAGATTAAAGAAACTCAGTGTTGCATTTGTATACTTCAAAACTATTGAATGGAAGGTGCTAGAGGAAATACAAGTAATATCCACTTCAGTGTTGTTATTCTGCTAGAGCTTTTTGTTTATTTTTTTTTTCCTGATACTATATACTCATTTGTAGCCCATTGTGTCCTCTTTGCTTTTCAGAGATGACATAGTTTGGACTTGTACTGTTTTTTATATAACTTCCCTAAGGAGGTTATGCTCATTAAAGTGAGAGCCAGGATGAAAGGTTGTGAAAGTAGCTCCTTTGCAATTACTTAAGGTTCATATTTTGTAAAAATTGTATGAAGGGTTTCTTCATTTTGCTATAACATGCAAGTCCATGCTCTTTAATTTTGGCCATCTAAACTGGCAGTTTGTTGGAACTCCCCATCTACCTGGGGCTCCTGCAGTCCAATTCACAGGTGTGGTACCTTCATCCCTTTCCCCTGTAATGGTTTAGTCCCTGCCAGGGTCTGAGACCATGTGGCCGCTGCCCGTCCCCCACAAAGGGAGTGAAATACAAAGCCCCGAGACTGAGATAAGGAAAGGTTTAATACAACAGAGCAACAGCAACAATAAGAATAACGGTGATAACAATGAACAGAGCAAAGTATATCTACCAATACAGGAGTGAGAGGAGCAGATGTATAAAACCACATGACTTGATAGGTGGAGAGGTGAGTGGGTTTGGGATATGTGTTTCAAGAAAGTGCTGTGAAAATGCAATAAGATGCATATTTCAAAACCAAATAATTGCTGTGCCTGCAAATAAGGAGTAATTGGCTGTCTTGGCTCTAGCTGAACTGAAGACTAATTCAGCAGTTCTGTGAGGGAAGAAACAGGTCAAACATTTGATTGTCTGATAGTGATAAAATTGCCCCAGTTCTGTGTATGTTCTGTCTAGGAATTGTGTGGATTGTAAATGATGGTTTAATGTACATACAGCATTTAGGAGAGGTTAGGCTGAGTTCTTATTGTACTCTGCATATTGAATAGTTCATTTTATGAAGCTATGTGCATCAAAATTATTTTTAAAAGTACTTTTTAATGAGACTAAAACTTTGCAGAATTACATGAGTCATGGTAAATTAGAAGTGAACTGGATCAGCCTATTTTTCCTATTCTTGCAAATCCAGCCCCCTTCCCCTGAATCCCCAGGATGCCCACAGCTGTAGACAAAGGTTAAAATAAAGTTAGATGGTTAAAATTACTTCATAGTTAGGGACATTGAATCTGAGAAGTGCTGGGATGGCTCTTTTAGTACAGTCCTCTGAAATGAAGACCTACCTCGAACATTTATGACTTCTCTCCCTTGCTGATTGTGTTGATTGCTAGGGAGTGCTTTTGAGTACTTCAGTCATGGGAGAGAGGGAAGCGAAAATGTATAACTTTTATATTTCTTCTCAATAAACAAATCCATTAATAACTGATCAACAGAAGGCATCCTAAGCATTTCTCTAGTTATGAAATGACCTACCTATTATAAAATATGATAAAACATAGGGCAAGAAACTGTAGAGCCATCCCTTTTCAGTTGATTTTAATATCTAAGCAAAAATTGAGCACAAAAACATATGAGTGATGCATCTTACCTTGCAGGCCAGAGCAAGCAGGTTTTAAACAGTGAGTCAGACTGTGGTAACTAAAACCTTTTCTACCTAGCAAAAAACAAGTAGCTGTTTGTTTGGGATTGGAGCTGAATGTAGGAGAGAACAAATGAAAGAGTTTAGCAACTGGAGTCGGCATTGTTTTCCTCACCAGGACTTTGTTAAGGAGTGGTAGGTGGCCAGGAACTGGTTTTTATGGTTGTAGGTCCCCTTTATCGACAGACCCTGATTGCAAAGCTGATATGCAATTCTTTCTCCCCTTCCAGTTGCTCTACGGTATTGGAGAAAAGTTAGTATCAGTTGTTAGCATGTTCTTTTGATGGTATGTTCTCTCCTTGACTCAACAGACAGCTCCTGATGCAGTATGTAGCGGGAGATGGACAGAATGAGTTGCCTGTGGAGAAGCAGGAGGAGGATGTGGCTTGGGGGTAGTTACAAGACAGGTTTGGGGTGGGGGAAAAAGGGGGGAAGAGTTTGGTGTTCTTGATCACTGATATGATGGGTTGCTCCTTTGATTTGTTTGTTCAAATTATCCAGTCTGGCTCATAGCAGCAGAAATCAAGTCATTAATGCTGGGGAACCTTAGGTGTGTCTTTACAAACAAATAAAATTCCTGTTTTGATGAACTGCACTGAAAGTGAGTAATGAAATAACTCTAGGAATGATGAACCCTGGTGGAATACTTGGGGAGGAGGAAGGGATCTCTGTTCTCCGCATTCCTTTTGGCTATTAAATCTGTGTGGTGAATTATTTAACACTGTGACTGTGTTTCAGTCTTTTGAACCGGAGTTGCTCTGTTAGTGTGTAGCAGTTGGGGTTTCAGTAATGTGAACTGGAAAGTTGTGAGATTGTTTTGCATCTTATTTCTCCTGATATTTCTATAAATGCATTTTTGTTCTGCATTTATGGGTATGTGTAGTGCAGCATTGGTGCGTTGCCTTTTTTTTCCCAGAAGTTTATATATGAATAGACATAATGTGAAATACTTTATTTTTTTTTTTAAGATAAACTGTTCTTTTTTTTAAAGGAGAAATGTCGAAGGGGAAGGGGATAAGCTATCTCTTCTGGCACTCTAATGGTGGGGAAAGTTATCTCTGTTTAGAGATTCACTTAGTCCTTCTGTTGAATAAAACGAGACTGTTACCACCTCTTATGTTTCCTGAAAAATCTCAACTTCAGACTTCTCAATTTCTCTGCCACGTGAAGTGACTTCACATAAGCATAGCTCAAACACTGTGCTAAGCTTTGCTAAAATGTATATCTAAACTCTACTTATTATAGTTACTCTAATTATTATAGTTAAAGCCTAAAAGCATTCAGCGGAAGACAACTCATAAGAGACTGAAAATGGAGCTTAACACTAGGTTGGTTTATTTAAATGTATGTTTGGGTATATTATGATTCTATTTTATACTAGTATGATATTTATGGCTCCATGTGGAGCTCTGCTTTCTTGAAATCTTAAAGAGCAGCTTGGAAGAAGTGGTACGCTTAGCTCTTCCAGGACTTCTTGTGAACTGACCTTCCAAGCATTTCAGCTTCTGGGATGTATCAAATCTTGTTGAAATACTGACCTACAATATTTAGCCTCCACCTCTATTTTTCAGAAGTTTGTATATATTTCTTTAAATGACCCAAATTTCTAATTAAAATTAAAAAAAAGATGCCCTCAATTTACTTTTCCAAAAACTGTATAAAATGAAAATTTTACTGAGCTTCAGACCAGTTTAAAAAAAAACAAAAACCAAAACTCCCCAAAAGCTCATCTTAAAGAAGATGCTGTGAATATTTTCCAGTTGTATTTAAATCCAAAAACATTACTGCTCCAAGAGTCTGAAGGTTAACCAAAACATTATCATATGTTTCTGGAACTTAGGCTTTAAAGTCTTTTACAGCAATGGGATATCTTAACTAAAGCTCTGGAAGAGTTCAGCCAAAGAAATACTTGTTTACAGTGTAAGAATTTTAGATTGACATCAGTGTACTTCTAACTCTTAAACAACAACTTGCATTTCAGTCATGTTAAAACCTCTGCTGACAAGTGAGTTCCAGATAAACATTTATTTATTTTTAGTTGCCTCTGAAGTAAAATTACAGCCTTTTGTGGATTCCCATTAGTGTATGAAGTTGATTTTATTTTTTTTTTGACTCACCAGGTTTAATCCTAGTTCTTCTCACTTAATGTCATTGTGTTCCTTGGGCTCTTTGTTTTATTCATTTTTTTTAATTTGATAGGAGTTGTGATAATTCAGTTGAACAAGGGTTTTTGTTCTCAAATGTGCTTGAATATTAGAATATACATTGAAGTTTAACTGGTCATCTTTGATATGGAGGGCCTTACTCTTGGTGCTTTGTGTTCTGAGAATTTTCTGGGTTTTATTGTGTTTATAACATTTGAGAACTTAAAATGGTTTTAAGGGAAGTTATGTCTCTGGCTTTGGGAATGAGATATTCTATTTAAACATGCTTTTCCTTCCCTTTCTTCCTCTGGCAAAAAAAATTCTGGAAAGAGCACAAAATTATTTTCTTTGATGTATTCATAATGCTTTAAATGGACTTTCATGAATAAGTGGAAGTAAAAATTCTGCTCCTTAAAGTTGCTGTTCTCAGCAGTTGCATGTATACTCGGAGATGTTTAAATGCAGTGTTTTGAGAGCTGTTTTATCCCATTCTATCTGTCTCTTGCATTTGATTCTGCAAAGAAATTCCTGTGATGTAGTTCTGATCTCACAGTAACTTCCATGACAACAAATCTCAAACTCAGACTTCATGGCAAGGTTCTCTCGGGATATCAAAACTAAGATCATGCTAACACCTTCTGCCTTAGAGTTTTAGAGCACAGCAACAGGGTTGGTAAGTACTGTTTTTCAAATTTTAGACATGGGAAAATGGAGGGACCAAAAGGGCAGTACTGACTTATGAGGCTTGTATGCTTTCAAAAAACCACCCCTAAACCTCTGCAGAACTGCAAGTTTCAGTGTCCTGGAAGTGAGACAGTGAACAGCCTTTTAGCAGTTTACTTTCTGCTGATTAGAGCTTTGGGTGAATGCTGTTGCCTTAACCATGTATGTGTCTTGGACTTTTTGCTCTTATTGGAGGAGGCATGTAGAATGACAAGTTGTGTTTTTCCTTTTACAATTTTTATTTTCACCTTATTCTAGTGAATCAGGTTGTTTTTAATAGTTTTTTAAAAGCCGTGCTTTGGGCAGTGTACTTATTGAACTTGGAAAAACAGTCTTTGTACGTTTAAATTGAGAACACATTTAAATCATCATATTGTTCTGCATTTTAAACTTGCCTATTGTTGCTTTCTCAGTTTATTTGCAGTGTCATCTTGGCTTTTACAGCAAGCATGTTTAACAGTCCCCTGTTGTGCTAGAATTTTTACGTAATATTCTGTAAATGACTGAAAATTATTATTGTAATTAAAAATCTGTTACTTAAGTTTGTAATGCAATTTTTAAAACTTGGAATATTTTATCTTGGTTATCCCCTGCTCATACCTTGCTTGATTTCTGTGTAGGTGCAGTTTTTTGGTTTGCTAGGAGAAAATTGTTTACAACATATCTGCTGAAATGGTTTTAAAGATTGTCATTGCCAAAGCATTTGTTCAGTGAAGTTTTTATAGGTGCAGTATGATCTCTAAAGCTGATACCTGTAATATTTTAATACTGTTGCTAGAATTGAACACTGTAGTTAGCCAAATGTGTATTCCAGACAATCTCAGAATTCACATGTGTACTGAGAGGTGCTGCAATTAATATAAATAAGCTGTTTCAGAAACTAAGATGTGAAGAGTGCAAGTCCTTTTTCTTTCAAATGAGTAACTTGATCTTGCAGCAGAGTGCTTGGTCTTTTAGATTTATGGTAAAATAGGTGACTAATATCTTCTTGGGATGTTTTAGAAAACAGGCTTTCTACTTAGGCATTTCAATGTTGTGTTGCACAGTATATAAACCCAGCATACCTCTCTGGAATCAGGGGCTGTTAAGTTTAGTACAGCATGGTAATGAATGACCCTACAGAATACAAAAATATATTTAAAAGGAAATGTAAGCTTTAAGAAAATGAGTGAATAAATTTCTGTGAATAGGAATTTCTTAATGGTCTATCAATAGGAAGGAAGTTTTGAAGAAAAACTTTATTTGCTAATTCAGATTTTTTTTTTAAACTTTAGAAAAATGGTTCCTTGTACATTCTTCAATTTTATTATAAGCTAGTCTGGCTTGGAAAAAGAAATGGTGGAGGAGAGTGCGAGCCTCCTACTGGAGACAGAAAACAAGTGGCAGCCAACCAACATTTAAGTCAGTCCAGACTTGCAGAAAAATAACTGGAACATTGACTGTGGGTCTAGAAGAAGCCTAAGGGTGGTTCCCCCCCACTTATGTTGGAGAGAAAATAAATACTGAATTAAGTGCAATCAAAATTTGGGCAGTTTGACGTCATATGTGAGTAACTTGTCTCTTTGGAATCTTCTTTAAAAAGATTAAGAAACTAACTAGGAAGTGGGAGATAAATTTCATTTTGCTTTTTTAATGTTAAACATGCAAGAACAGCCTGGATGACTTTGTGATGAATTGTGTGGAGGGCACTTTATTTACCTGCTCCTTTATAGCAATAGTTCAGTATTGTTTTGGTGTAGATTGGATAGACCTGGCCTTGTGGAAAATTCTAGATCAACGGAACAAGAATAAGTGAATTTACATCAGACACCAAGTTGAGAAGTTGTGATCATGAGAAAAACAATGCTTAAAATAAAGTAGGAAAACCTGGGGTAAAATCAAGCTTTCTGACTGAAACAGGTCAAGATGAGGTTTAGTATCAAAGGAAACTAATAAAACCCACCTTGTTTAAAGCTAGACAGAATGCTAACAGGGGTTGTGACCATAGAAGGAGCAATCCAGAGTTGGCAGTTGCCAAATGATCTCTTATGGCTTTCAGTTCTTGGTACTGTTTCTGTGGCTGCTTGTCTCTGAGCACCCGACAAAAAGTTTGAAAAACGACTCAGCTTCTCACAAGGTTTCACTTTGGAAAACTAAAGTGAATCAAATGGCCGTGAGTTTTCATCAGGATTTTATGCACAGTAAAAGCATAAGATTGTGAAGGAAGGAAACCTTTAATACTGCCTTAGAAACTATTGTTTCTTTTCCTCCTTCTGGAACTTTATATTCAGTCATATATGTCACTGTAGAAAAAATTAGGTTTTTATTGTGGTGGATTCTTCTCTTGCCTAAGATAAACCTTGAGAAATCTAATCATCTGGAGGAAAATTATAGAAAGATATTCTAGGCTATCTTGCTTTATTTAAGAGGTTTTTTTCAGCAAGACTTCTGGTCTTCTTTGGTTTTCTGAATATGTGAGCATATCACAAGCAGTGATCTGTACTGGTGGTCTTCCCTCAGTATCTAGTTCAAGGAGTAGTGCTCTGTACAGGTGCAGAAATGATACCTGAGCTCTTTGGTGTTGCTACCAAAACTCTGAAGCTACAATCAAAAATCTGATATCATGAGGTTTTTGGCATATTTTTATAGATATAGTCTTACCAATTACTTAGTGCATTTGCTTTTATATCACTTGTGGCTTGTAATTTAACCATTGCTTTTTGTTGTGAGTGGTGTAATGTGATCTGATGAGTGTTGCAAGTCTGAATTAATCCTCCTCTCCAAAACTTTTTTATGGTGGCACTTTCTACTTTGTTCCTCGTTGTCAATTCTAGTGTGAATTAACTAGGTGCCCCTTTTTTTTGATGCAGTTGAGTGTGTTTCTGCCAGTTTGAGAACGTCACAAATGTCTCCACTCTTGCTCGGCTATTTTTAGTCCTGTTGCTATCTGTTTCTATTCAAAGAATTCCTTTGGAAGCTGTTCCAGGAGAGCACGGTTTGGTGACACAGGAGGGAGTTGGAGGGGGCAGGGAGAGCACAAGTGCCAAGCGTGTTTGCTAGTGATCTGGTGGTGAGGTGTCCGACTTCCTGTGTACCACCTTGTTTACAAGGACCCTGCTCAAAGCGAATTGCCCCTTCTGGGTATTGTCCTGTCTGCATGGCTCTCAGCTTGTGTTAGATATTTCTTTGTCATTTGGAGTACCTGGATTTTAACTTGACTCTTATTTGGTTCGTTTTTCTATATAAACAGTAATTAATTTTAGGGGCTGTTTAGATATGGGGCGTTACATCAGAGCAAATTGTTGAAATATGCATTTCTGTAGTTTAATAATCAAAGCTGACAGTTCCTAGTACTTGTCTTTTTCCCTGCTCCTGTTATAATTCAGTTTTTTTGGTTGTGTTTTTTTTTTTTTTGTTCTGGTACTGGTTTAATCTGGATTAGCATTCTTATTTTTTTTTTGTTAACAGCTTCCCCCCCCCCCCCCCCTTTTTTGCTTTTGCATGAATTACTCATCTTGTGGGTACAGCTAGCTGTTGATTATAACGGTAATGATTGATAGGGGGGTGGTCCACTGAAAGCTTTCTTGGTTTTTTTAACTGTTGTGTCTTATGGTTGGTACTATTGACAAACCGCAAGCCTGAAGTGTCCTTGATGTATGCTTGTAGCTCGTGTTGTGTGTACTGACTTAGCCCAAGCTTAAACTGTTTCAAAAGTGTCCTGCTGACATTGTCACTAGAGGTGTGGGGAATACTGGTTTTGAGACAAGTTGGTCACAGTTAATACAGGATGGTCGTGTGTCTTGTCAAGTCTTGCTATACTGCATCCTAGGAAAACAAAATGTGAAGCCTCACATTTTACCTATGTTATAATGGTGCATGGCTGCGGAAATGCAAGTTCCCCCTTTCCTCAAACTTGATCCCTATCCCTTGTGTCAGATTCAGCAGTTGTATAGCCACATAGTTTTCCACTGGATAAGCTTATTCAACTGACTTGCTGTTCTGTTTTAGAGGGTTTAGTTGGCTCTTGGGTCAGCTCACTGAACCCACTCCCTCTGCAGCTGCAGGATTGTAAGTCTGATTGAAGGGAAGTAGCAATATTATGTGGTTAAGGAGTAGGGGAGCAGGAATGCCATTTCTGGTGACAGCTCACAGTTGCGCAGTATTAGATATGAGCTGAAACTTGATTTTAATGGCAATAAACTGTTTGGGTTCTACCTGCACTATGGATTGGATTTTGAATGAATAGACAACCAGGTCCCAAATGGGAACTAAAACTCTTGTTATGATTTTTTTTGACCCAAACTCTGTTCAGCCATCTTCCACTTGTGTGTGACTCCAGGAAGGCTGTATTAGTTCTGGCTGCAGAGGGTAATGATTTTCAACCCTGAAAATCCTGCTAGCTTTTTTTTCCTCAGATGCAATAAAGCTTTTCTTTTGTGAAGTACTAGTTAATGTTTTTTACAAGCCTCCTAGTTAATGCAGTCTATAATTCAGTCTGAGCAGGGGGTGACTAGGCTGTAGTTCTGCTAGCTGCTGCTTTATTGGAAGTTGTAGACACTGTAGTGCCCTTTCACTGGATGCTACTCAGGAAACCTTAGGAGGGAAAACACTGATGACTTTACCTTTCCTGTTTTTCTTCATTGATTGTTCCAATTTTGGGGGGGGACAAACACAGAGAAACAGGTATGAAGAGGAGATTTGCAATACTGATGGTTCTTCACCACTGAATGTAGCAGTGATGGAATAAACAGCGAGTATACTGTGTATTGACTTGGCTAGCACTTTCTTTTATCTCCTTAGGCTAGAAAATAAGAGAGCAGAGGACTTGGAAATGGAGGTGTTCCTTTCCTACTGTAGCAAGAGGAAGTAGAGTATGTGCATGGCTGTGCAAGCACCAGGAACCACCTCTGAGCCACTGCAGTCTCTGTGCTTCCTAACCCAAGAGTCAGTTGACAGTTCAGGACAGCATATGGTGTGGTCAGTGATGGCAACACATTATCTTTTTTACTTTGGTAGCTTTTAGAGAGGGTTCACGTAAGAAAAGCCTTTTCTGTGACAGGACAAGAAATTAGGTCCTTCCATCAAAGATGACAGGAACATGTATTTAATTTTTCTTTCAGGTCTTAGAATATCAGGCCAGAGCTTTTCTTAAAATATTTCCTCAGCAGAGAAACATACTTCAAAAGTGAACTTGCTGTTGCCCCTTCCTCACAGGATCCCCATGATCACTGCTTCTCAGAGAATTCCTATTTTCTATGTATTATATTTCTGTGTGGACCAGTGCAGCCTTTTTTTTTTTTTTGTCTAGTTCATGGCAACAACTGTGATCTAGTCTGCATTATGGTCTAGTAAGATCCTCTAGTTCTGAGAGTGGTGCTTAGATAGAAAATAACATGCAGTTAGTCTAACTGGGTCTCTTACTTAAAGTTTCATTAGAGTCAGTGGTAAGTGCTGGTAACTAGTGCATCTTGCAGGTCCTTGCAAACATGGGGCTTAAAATTAGTTAGGACAGGGAGCAGGACTTTATTCTTTTTGCATGTGGAAGTCCAGCCAGTTGCTAATTAAAATGATGTTCTTGCAGATAGGCAACAAAAGATGAGAATAGTGACTTTGTAGATATTGATGTCTGAAGCATAAGGTCAAGTCATATGAATCTTCTAGGTTATTTGCTGCCTTTTGATTGTTCAGAATCACTCAGGAGTGTTGCCTTTTGACAACAGCAGAGCTGGGTGGGTTTTGCTAACCCAGGTTTTTAGCATTCTGAAGATTGTCTTGGTTGTGTGAAAGATAAAGCCCTAGGTGGAAGTTGGTTAGGCTTCTCTGATTTTAGTGTGATTGTCATCATCTTTATATACCAGTGAAAGTTGAATTTGGGGAAATTTAGATTCCTCCTTTGGAAATTTCTGTATGAATAAGAGCACTTGTTACCTCTGAAGTTTGAATATTTATAAAGAAATGATGAAGGCAAGTCTGCTGGATGCAGTTGGCAGATTTTGATTAAAGCTAGGATAATCACCAATGTATACTAAAATGTAAAGCATGTCCGTTGGGCAGAGACACTGGGATAATAGCAAAGATAGATATTGTGAGATTAGAAGATTTTTTTTTTTAAATAATGTTAATGATATTACTTAACTTTCATGATTGAAACTTGCTCTACTAGTGTAAAACATGCACTTTTCAGTCCCCCTTCCACGTAATGTTTTTGAGAGGGGCTCTCAATATGTGACCAGCCTTTGCTGAACTCCAGTCTTGAAGATGAGCACTTCTCTTCCAAAACAATGCTGTCTTTTCTTTTATTTGTAAGACCTATTTGTATAGTTCTTTGTCTTCCTTTGTGTAACATTTACTTAAGAATGCTAATCCTTGAAGTGAACTTTTTCTTTTTGCTGGTAATGAGAAATTATTGATTTCTGTAGATCCAGGTGTGTTTTTAGCTAATTATAGATGGATTTGGCAGAATAATAATTTCAACTAACAACTCGGTGGGTTTTAAGAAAGATGGGTAAGAGTATTCACTTGTTTGTTTAGTATGCTTTGCTAACACAACTGGAAGTGTATATGTTTATGTCTGTGCTGGTACTCTGGCCACTTCCAGCAGTCTTCTTTTCTTGGTAAAACATGAGAGCATACAGGTAGTACAGTTTCTCTCTTCTGTGGTGTTCTGCCAGTGATGCAGGTCTACTCCTGACCATCAATATTCTTCCTAATTACCATAGAAGACCATAAGATGGGACCTGAATCCTCCTGGGATGCATAAACTCAGGTTCAGTATTGTTGGCTTGGGGCAATACAGACACTGAATAATCAGCAGTGCTCCTGAACATCTGACTCTTGCAAACTCTTTTCTCCTTTCAAGCAGTAATAAAGGTGATGAGATTCTTTAGGCAACAGTGCTTGAGGGAAATGTATTGCATTGGTTCTCTGCAGACATGTTTTTTTCCCTCATGCTCATGTCATGCTACTCATTGTACATGTACAGTAGTCATGCCATCATGAGGCAGTGTCCTGAAGCCTTTTCCCAGCCCCGTCATTGTGAGAAATCCTTGACTGAGTAGCTTTGTGATTGGAGTATAAAAAAGCAATCACTCTTCTAAGGTGTTTACAGAGATTTCTGCACAATGTTCTTTATCACAGCTCCTTGTCCAGAGTCAAGAAAATAACTGTTTTGATACTGCCTCAGGAAAAGAATTGAAACTGCAAATGTTTTGTTCAGCTGATAGAAGTCAATATTTAACTTCAGAAGGATTCTTGAAAGTCAGGTGGTATTGCAGTGCATGGTCTGTCCCTGGAAGTTCAGGAATAGATTTACTGGGTCTTGAGGGGCTTGCCACTCTGTCAAGTCAATTTGTATTCTGTATATCTCTAGCTTTTCTGACTCCTTTGAGTCTAAAAGGACTAGATTTCTTGCTGAAGGAAAGTTGAACAAAAGATCAAAGAAAGCATTATGATAGCTTTAAAAACTGACTTTTTGTGTTGATATGCATTCAATTACTCTTTGATTCTTTGTCTTCCTCTCTTCCTTCTAAAATCCAAAGCAAAAAGCCAACTAAAAGTGTTGGATAAGACTTAAGGTATGAAGACTTTGGGAGGGGGTGGGATTTGGTCTCTTTAGGAAAGCTGGGTGTTGAGATACCAATACTTAGGTACCAGTTTTGGAAACTAGAATAATTGTTGCCATTCCATCACCAGTCCGGTAATGGCTTATTATACAATACTATATCTGCTGTTGTAGTGTACGTCCTTGGGCTAAACTTGTTTACAGACAGAAACACTAAACCAAACAAAACCTTGAGATTTGGGATGATTTTCCTCTTATGCGTCTGTTGCTTTCCATTTTTAAGTCTAGTTATTTATGAGGAAGTGCTGAAATTTGATTTCCTTGTCACTTGAAGTTAAACATACTTGAAGCAAACAATTTTCTTAACTACTGATCAAGGGGTTTTTTTGTTTTTAAAGTAGAAGTAAAGACAACCTTCCTCTGGAGGTACTAGATTACATCAGTGAAAAAAACCTTTACAGCAGTCTTGTGCTGCTTTTATTGTCATGAAAGAAAGTATGACCACCTTCTTTACACGGCAGTTTTGGGAAGTCCAGTCTCTTTCATGCTTTCTTCTCCTTTTCTGCTAGTGGTCTGAGGGTTTGTTTTGTTTAATGTGTATCTAATTCTTCAAAATACAGCTGTTTTGGCTGCTTACTAGAGTTGCAATGTGTCTACAAGGTCAAATATTAACTGCTGATGAGGGACTTCTGCACTGAGCCAGACCCTGACATGGAAACTGAAACATCTGCTTGTCTGAATAATTAAAATCTGTTTAATAAAGATTAAAAAAAATGAGTTGTCTTCCAGTCTCGAATCTTCTTTCCTCATTTGATTTGCAGTTAAAATTAAGTTCATCAGTTTGTGATATCCTATTCATTACTATGACAACAGCCTGCCAAACAGAATTTTAA
This sequence comes from Strix aluco, assembly GCF_031877795.1. Lineage (NCBI taxonomy): Eukaryota > Metazoa > Chordata > Aves > Strigiformes > Strigidae > Strix > Strix aluco. The sequence goes on from NC_133970.1 coordinate 5,245,170, forward strand.
TATGAGGAATGGCAGAGAATAAGAAGTGATCAAGGAAATGTTCTTGTTCAGCCTCATCTTATTAATTAGTAATATCCCACTTAATGTTCAAAATCGTAGTCACTGTGGTAATTTGAAGGCAGAGGCTATCTGCCTCCCTTCTGCCTGTTGCTTTGGTACTAGAAAGAGTAGGTGTGGTAGAGTGTGAAGTCTCAGCTGGTGCAGTGAAGATATGCCTGTGCCAGGGAGCTGCGATGTTTCCCTGGTCAGTGCACTGTCGGCAGTGGAGCAGGGCCTTTCAGCTGTTTCTTGTGTGTGCTGGGCCTGGGCTGGTTGTTGTGTCTGGACACTGCTTGTACATAGTGGGAGCCAACTAAGAGGGAATAAAATACCTTTATTTTTAAAGCTCCCTTTATCTCAAGCTGCCAATTGTGCTTTTAAGAAGACTGGATTGTCTGAAATGGATTATAATGTGTCTGTGTTGGCTTGATGGGGAATGTCATACTGAGTGTGTGTTTCCACGTTTGTCTGAAGCAAGTGCAATTCCATACCGCTGCCAGCAAGGGGCTATCACCTTCACTGTTTTTCTGCATCGGACCTGTTGCCAAACTGTGCTCCTCAAGGGCTGCATGGTCAGCAAGATGAGGACCTTCTTTAAAGATCCTGTTATACTGTTCAGGTTTGGGCTCTGTTCCCACCAGCAGGATGATCTTGCTGTGCTACTTCATCCCCCAGCAGTGTTTCAAATGCTTCTGTGCCTGTATCTTTAATTAAAGTATCCTTTCATCCTGGGAGGAATACAGAGAAGGTGTCTGAGCAGCCAGGGATCAGGTTAGGAAGGCCAAAGCCCTGAGAGAATTAAATCTGGCCAGGGACATGAAGGATAATAAACAAAGTTTTTACAGGTATACTGGTGATAAAAGGAAGGCTAAAGAAAATGTGGGCCCTCTCTGGAAGGAAAAGGGAGACTTGGTCACCCAGGATATGGAGAAGGCTGGAGTACACAATGACTTTTTTGCCTCAGTCTTCACTGGCAAGTGCTCCAGCCACACCACCCGAGATGGAGAAGGCAAAGGTGTGGGGACTGGGAGAAGGAAGAACCGCCCACTGCAAGAGAAGATCCCGTTCGAGACCATCTGAGGAACCTGAAGGTGCACGAGTCCATGGGACCCGATGAGATGCATCCATGGGTCCTGAAGGAACTGGCAGATGAAGTGGCTAAGCCACTATCCATCATATTTGAGAAGTCATGGCAGTCCAGTGAAATTCCCACTGACTGAAAAAGGGGAAACATAACCCCCATTTTTAAAAAGGGAAAAAAAGTAGACCTGGGGAACTACAGGCCAGTCAGTCTCACCTCTGTGCCCAGCAAGATCATGGAGAGGATCCTCCTGGAAACTATGCTAGGGCACATGGAAAATAAGGAGGTGATTGGTGACAGCCAACATGGCTTCGCTAAGGGCAAATTGTGCCTGAAAATTCAGTGGCCTTATACGATGGGGTTACAGTGCTGGTGGATAAGGGAAGAGCAACTGACATCGTCTGCCTGGACTTGTGCAAAGCATTTGACGCTGTCCCGCACGACATCCTTGTCTCTAAATTGGAGAGACATGGATTTGATGGATGGACCACTTGGTGGATAAGGAATTGGCTGGATGGTTGCACTCAAAGAGTTGCAGTCAATGGCTCGATGTCCTGCAGCAAAACTGCAAGACGAGAAGGCAGAAGCCCAGGGAAGAGGGAGAGCCTCAAGTCACCTCCCCCCTGAGTGGGAAGAGTGAGCCGCAAACAAGGGCAGCGGGGACTCAGCGTGCGCAGAGACTGGAGTGACGACGCCCAACGCCCCTCAGGTACAAGAGCAGCCCCCAGGGAGCGCGGGCAAACAGGGCGTGGTGCGGCAGAATGTTTTGGCGCGGCAGTTTGTGCAGGCAGAGTGAGCAGACAGGGTGCAGTCCATCTGGGTCTAGACTTATCTGAGCTAGTTTCATCTTATCGTCCTCCACGAGTAGACTGAACCATGGTCTCCACTCGCGTCAAAACCACCACCAGAAAGAACGTGGTGACCCAGGCAGAGCTGCCATGCAAACATGCAGCGGTCCAGGTCCCGGACTGCAGGGAGTGTCTGAGACTGTCAGTCCTGTCGGAGGGCAGCAGTGACAACACCTGTGTGCGCTGTGATCAGCTGGATGACCTGCTCAGCCTGGTGGCGGAACTCAAAGAAGAGGTCGAGAGATTAAGAAATATTAGGGAGTGCGAAAGGGAAATTGATTGGTGGAGTAGCACCTTAGCACCCCTGAAGCAACAGGAGCAAATGGAGGCTCCAAACAAGGCAGGCGATCCCCCACCTTCTTGCTACCAGGCAGAAGGAGGGGACCTAAGAGATGGGGGAGGCTGGAAACAGGTCCCTGCTCAGGGAGGCAGGAAAATCCTCTCCCGACCTCCCTCACCCTCCATGGTGTCCCTTCACAATAGATTCGGGGCCCTGGAACTTTTGACTGAAGAAGAGAAGGAGGAAGGAAATGAGACAAACAAGGAGGAAGACCAAGGTCCACCAAGGCTGGGTTGTTCTGGACCAGGTATTAAAACCAGTTCTAAAAAGAACCCCAGAAGAGTCATTGTAGTGGGTGACTCCATTCTGAGGGGTGTCGAAGGCCCAATATGCAGACCAGACCCGCTTCATAGGGAAGTCTGCTGCCTCCCTGGGGCCTGGGTAAAGGACCTCACAGCAAAACTCCCCGCTCTAGCGAGACCCAAGGACTACTACCCTCTCCTGGTTTTTCAGGTAGGTAGCGACAACATTACCAGGAGAAGTCCTAAAGCAATGAAAAGAGATTTCAGGTCCTTGGGGAAAGTGATTAAGGGGTCGGGGGCACAAATTGTGTTCTCCTCCATCCCTTCAGTTGGGGGGATGGATGAAGAAGAATACAGGAGAACTCAACAGATGAACTTGTGGCTCCAAGACTGGTGTTACCGGCAGGGCTTTGGATTTTTCAATCATAGATTGGTATACAGGATGCCAGACCTTTTGGCATCAGATGGGATGCACCTGTCCCAGAGGGGGAAAAGGATCTTGGGGCAGGAGTTAGCTGGGCTCATTGACAGAGCTTTAAACTAGATTTGAAGGGGGAAGGGGGCAAAACACCAGCCCATCTGAAGTGCATGTATACCAACACACACAGCATGGGTAACAAACAGGAGGAGCTTGAAGCCATGATGAAACAGGAAAATTATGATGTCGTGGCTATCACAGAAACATGGTGGGATGTCTCCCATGACTGGAGTGTGCCAATTGATGGCTACAAGCTCTTTAGAAGGGATAGACAAGGTAGGAGAGGCGGTGGGGTAGCATTGTATGTTAGGGCCTGTTATGATTGCTTTGAGCACAAGTGTAGTGAAGACAGGGTGGAGTGTCTTTGTGTTAGAATCAGGGGGAAGGCCAACAGGGCAGATGTTGTAGTAGGAGTCTACTATAGGCCACCCACCCAGGACAGAGAGGTGGATGAAATGTTCTACAGGCATTTAGGAGCAATCTCACGATCACTTGTTCTTGTGGGAGACTTTAATTTCCCAGACATCTGCTGGAAATACAACACAGCAGAGTGGGACCAGTCCTGGAGATTCCTGGAATGTGTGGGAGATAACTTCCTGACGCAGCTGGTGAGTGAACCGACCAGAGAAGGTGCCCTGCTGGATCTCCTCTTTGTGAGCAGAGAAGGACTGGTGGATGATGTGGCAGTTGGAGGCCAACTAGGGCACAGCGATCATGAAATAAGAGAGTTCTCCATTCTTAGAGAGGCCAGGAGAGGGGGAAGCAGAACTGACATCCTGGACTTCCAAAGGGCTGACTTAGACTTGTTTGGGCAAATGCTTGACAGGGTCCCTTGGGAGATGATCCTGAAGGGTGTAGGGGTCCAGGAAGGCTGGGCTCTCTTTAAGAAGGAAGTGTTAATGGCTCAGGAGCAGGCGGTCCCCAGGGGCTGTAAGAGAAGCCAGCGGCAGAGAAGACCACCCTGGCTAAGCAGGGAGCTTTGGCTGGAACTCAGGGAGAAAAGGAAAGTTTACGGCCTTTGGAAGAAGGGGCTAGCCACTCACAGTGATTACAAAGAGGCTGTGAGGCTATGCAGGACAGAAATCAGGAGGTCGAAAGCCCAGCTGGAAATCAATCTGGCTTCAGCAGTCAAGGACAACAAGAAATGTTTCTATAAGTATGTCAACAGCAAAAGAAAGACCAGGGAGAGTCTCCATCACCTGCTAGATGCAGGAGGAAACATGGTAACAAGTGATGAGGAAAAGGCTGAGGTGCTTAATGCCTTCTTTGCCTCAGTCTTTAATAACAAGACTAGTTGTACTGAGGGAATCCAGCCTCCTCAGCCAGAAGACAGAGACTGGACAGACGACCCCCCTGCAATCCAGGAGGAGACAGTCAGTGACCTACTGCATCACATAGACACACACAAGTCTATGGGACCGGGTGGGATACACCCGAGGGTGCTGAAGGAGCTGGCTGGGGTGCTCGCCAAGCCGCTTTTCCATCATTTACCAGCAGTCCTGGCTGACCGGGTGTCACGGTCCACTCGGTGGACTCGTGATGGTTTGTTTGCTACGATTTCAAAAGTGCAAAATTAAGGTGACCAACACCAGTAATCAAACAGTGAAACTTTATTGTGTTGTCTGTGAAGCAGCACGCGATAGTTAGAGATGGGTGAGAGAAAGGAGAAAAGTAAAGTTAAGTTTAGAGAGAGGAAGGAGAGAGGTTATAGCTACCACCGCTGATCTCACGACGTCCTAACGGTCCTGGGTCCAGCTGATGCTGCATCGTCGATCATCGTGGTCCTTGGTGGGGAAGCTTCTAATTTTCGTTGTCCAGAAGTCATCTTTTATGCTTAGTAACACACCTTGCTCCACCTCTGCCTCAGGGGTCTCCGCCCTTCTCAGAATTCAATTATCATATCTCCGCCCTTCTCGAGCGAGGCCATCACGCGTGCGCAGGGGGGAGTGTCCGAGGTGCGGTCAGTCTTGGAGGCAGGTAACCTTCAACCAGGAGGTGTGTTTTGGTATTATAATGAAGCAAAGTTCATCTAAGGTTCATGATTTCCTCATCGATGTTATGGCAACAGTCGCGATCCATCTTTTTTGACAGTGGCTATGCATTTATCTCTAACAGCTCCAGCTAGGCCCAGGTACTGAACAATAGCACAGCACTCTTTGTGCTACATGGTTCAGGCACCGAAGAACAGCACTGCACTGCCAGCACCACACGGGTCAGTACTCAGGAGAACAGCACAGCACTGGCTGTGCCACACAATTCTGCATTCAGGAGCCTTTGCACCACATTCCACTCCAGGGATCGGCAACTGCGCTCCAAACAGGCCGTTGTCGGGTACCTCACTGTCCATGTCCCTGATGACAATGTTGAGACAATGCTGATCTTCTGACCGACTCTTACACTGGGGAGGTCCCGATAGATTGGAAACTGGCCAATGTGATGCCCATATATAAGAAGAGTCAAAAGGATGATCCGGGAAATTACAGGCCTGTCAGCTTGACTTCTGTGCCTGGGAAGCTGATGGAGCAGCTCATCCTGAGTACCATCATACAACACATGCGGGACAACCAGATGATCAGGCCCAGTCAGCATGGGTTTATGAAAGGCAGGTCCTGCTTGACAAACCTGATCTCCTTCTACGACAGGGTGACCTGCTTATTGGATGAGGGAAAGGCTGTGGATGTTGTCTACCTTGACTTTAGCAAGGCCTTTGACACCGTTTCCCACAGCATTCTCCTGGCAAAACTGGCTGCTCGTGGCTTGGATGATCGCACGCTTTGCTGGGTAAAAAACTGGCTGGATGGTCGGGCCCAAAGAGTTGTGGTGAACAGAGTTAAATCCAGTTGGCGGCCGGTCACGAGTGGTGTCCCCCAGGGCTCGGTTTTGGGGCCACTCCTGTTTAACATCTTTATTGATGATCTAGATGAGGGGATCGAGTGCACCCTCAGTAAGTTTGCAGATGACACCAAGTTGGGTGGGAGTGTTGATCTGCTCGAGGGTAGGGAGGCTCTGCAGAGAGATCTGGACAGGCTGGAGCGATGGGCTGAGGCCAACTGGAGGAGTTTCAATAAGGCCAAATGCCGGGTGCTGCACTTGGGCCACAACAACCCCCAGCAGCGCTACAGGCTTGGGGAGGAGTGGCTGGAGAGCTGCCAATCAGAGAGGGACCTGGGGGTGTTGATTGACAGCCGGCTGAACATGAGCCAGCAGTGTGCCCAGGTGGCCAAGAAAGCCAATGGCATCCTGGCTTGTATCAGAAATAGCATGGCCAGCAGGGCCAGGGAGGTGATCTTACCCCTGTACTCGGCACTGGTGAGGCCACACCTCGATTACTGTGTTCAGTTTTGGGCCCTGCCACGTCCCGCTCAGACGAGGGAGACAAGTGACTCAGATTCACAAATCCCCAATGGAGCGGACAACAAGTCTCCAAGTCCAAACATTTATTAACTACTCACAATGTACTAATTGAACACACGATAATTGGCTAAGTATATAGCAAGTTGTGGCAAGCAATACAATATGCCTTGCATTGCTTAATGGGAAAGGGAAAAGAGGGAGATAGAGGGAATGGGGAAATACAGATCACCGGTCTGGGTTTCTGCGCTGATCCCGCCAGCGAGGGTTCCAGGAGGCACAGGAGGCAGCCGTCTTTTTCGCTGGCATCCGTCTTCTTCACTTCACTGCATTCTCCAGGGCCGCTGCGCCCCCCCACCCCTGCCCTTTCCCCCCCCTTGATTTATACCCACTTTCCTTGGGTCCGTCCCCTAGGTCGACCCACATACCTACGTATCCCATGTACGGGGAGGGGTAAGGTGTTTCATGGGATGATGTAATTAGCATGATCATGTTAGCCCTCGTTAGCATATTGAGGGGTGTTAACTTTAATATGCATTTTGTGGATAATGAAGCAAAGGTCATTCACCGGACAGATGGCCCTTGAAATTTGGCCAGGTGCACCAGAGCAGAGCCGTCCTGTCTCCACAGGGCTCCCTCCTCCAGCTGCATCCTGTGTTACTGGGGCAGCCTTATCAGCTTCGACCTCCACACCATCCACCCTGTGACTCATAGTTTTGTCTTGCGAGTGTTTGAGGCATTCCTTAGATCAGCCTCAACTTTTGCTTTCTCAGGCTGTTTTTCTTAATTTCTCACAGGCTTGGTTTCTCGTTTCTCACAGGCCTGTCACTACAAAAAGGACATTGAATTACTCGAGCGTGTCCAGAGAAGGGCAACGAAGCTGGTGCAGGGTCTGGAGCACATGTCGTACGAGGAGAGGCTGAGGTTGTTCAGCCTTGAGAAGGCCTGGGGTGACCTTATAGTGGCCTTCCAGTACTTTTCCCACAGGAAAGCTGGGGAGAAATTCTTTCCTGTGAGGGTCGTGAGACAGTGGCACAGGTTGCCCAGAGAGGTTGTGGCTACCCCCTCCTTGGAAGTGTTCAAGGCCAGGTTGGACGGGACTTTGAGCAACCTGGTCTAGTGGAAGGGGTCCTTGCCTGTGGCGGGGGGCTTAGAGCTGGATGATCTTTAAGGACCCTTCCAACTCAAACCTTTCTGTGATCCTGAGAAAGAAACATGGCTTAAACAGCTGTGACATTGTAAAATATATGTTAGGAGAGGGAGAAAAGACACGCTCCTCAGGAACCATAGGTTGCCTGGCTATCAGAAGTATAGACTGTGGTTCAGTGTGTGCTTTACAAACAAATGTAAAACTCTTAGTGTCCAAAACATTTATTGCAATATTTTGAGTAGCTTTGGTGAAATTTGAGAAAATAACATTGTAATGTATGTCAGAATTTCTAGGTACCAGAATCTGTGTAAACATGATGTTAATTCAGAAATGATGAACAAATTTGAGACCCAGTTGAGTTATAATTTCTCAACATATCTTATGTTGTGGTGGGCTAATTCCAGACAACCATGTTTGAAACTATTAGCTTGTCTTTCAGAGAGGTTAGTGCTCTCTGTCATGTTCTTTGTTCAGGGTTTTTTTTTCACTGCTTATCCTGCTAGGTTTAAAATGTGAAATTGTGATGAGCTGTGTTGTGGTTTAACCTCAGCCAGCAGCAAAGCACCTTGCAGTGGCTTGCTCACTCCTCCCCCTTCCCCATAGGTTGGGGAGGAGAATTGAGAAAAAAAAGGATAAAACTTGTGGGTTGACATAAGAACAGTTTAATAACTAAAATAAAATATAATAACTAATAATAAAAATATATTATTAATAGTTGTAATGAAAAAGAATCTAATAGAGAAATAAAACCCAAGAAAAGAGAAGTGATGCACAACGCAATTGCTCACCACCTGCTGACCGATGTCTGAGTAGTGATCTGCCCCTCCTGGCCAACTCCCCCCCCAGTTTATATACTGAGTGTTATGTTCTGTGGTATGGAATATCCCTTTGACTAGTTTGGGTTAGCTGTCCTGGCCATGCTTCCTCCTAGCTTCTTGTACACCTGCTTGCTGTCAGAGCATGAGAAACTGAAAAATCCTTGGCTTAGGATAAGCACTACTTAACACACTGATGTTTTAGTTGTTTCTATCAACTTTATTCTCACTAAATTCAAAGCATAACACTGTACCAGCTACTAGGAAGAAAATTAACTCTATCCTAGCTGAAACCAGGACAAGCTGAGGGATACTTTAAAAAAACAAAACAAAAAACCAAAAACCAAACAAACAAAAACAACCAACCAAAGCCAACACAAAGGTCTTTATTAGCATACATAAACTTGTTAGTTTTCAGACACTGGCAGTCCAGTCAGCAAGGCTTATAGAGCAGATTTTTAACACAAAGAGAAAAAGTAATTTCTACTGTAAACTCAACTGAAGACTGTCCATAACATGTTTAAAATATCAGTGGACAGCCACAACCAGATCATGATAAGTGTTGAACTTGCTGTTCAGAGCATCTCCACATCTACTTAATATTTTGCTTTATGTAGAACATGTTGCCACAAGCTAGAATAACCTCTGTTCTGACTTTATCTGGTTTTTAGGGTGTCAAGTGTAGTGCTCTGAAGGCCTGTGTGTTCTGAGGCTTAGACAAAGTCTGGGAGACAGATTTGCTTTGGTGAATATATTCATAAAGCTGGAGAAACACAATGTTTCAGTTCAGCTTGTAATACAGTCAGTTCTTGGTAAAGTATCCTAGTTTTGGCTGGGATAGAGTTAATTTTCCTTCTCAGTACCTAGAATAGTGCTGTGTTTTGGATTCAGTATGGGATTTGGTATGAGAAGAATGTTGATAATACACTGATGTTTTTCAGTTGTTGCTAAGAGATCAAGGACTTTCCAACTTCCCATGTCCTGCTAGTGCACAGGCACACAAGAAGCTGGGAGGGAGCAGAGCCAGAGCAACGGACCCAAATTGGCTAATGGAATATTCCATTTTATATAATGTCATGCTCAGTGTATAGATGAGGGTTGGCCGGGAAGCTCTCACTTGTTTTTCCAGGATTGCAGTTTTCAGGATCTTCGCTGGGAACAGGCTTGGCATTGGTTGGTGGATGGTGTGCGTTACTCGTTTGTATTTATTATTATTATTATTAGTCTATTGCAGTTATTAAATTGTTTTTATCGCAATCTACAAGTCTCCTTACCTTTATTCCTCCAATTCTTTACATCATCCCCTCAGTGGGGGAGGGTGAGTGAGCTGCTGTGTTGTGCTTGGCTGCCGGCTGGGTTTAAAACATGACATAAAGGCAGGCCTTTTTTCTTGTTAAATATGTAAGAGTTCATGGAAATAGACTTTTTCCTCAGACTATATTGAATGCTTTAATTAGCACATAAAGAAATTCAGTGTTGGGGTTCAGTTTTGGCCAACAAAACTGTATTTCTAAAGTGAAGAGATTTAGATGATAATGGGGTTAATTTTCCTTTTGATTCTGGATGAGATTCCTGAGCATCATGAATCAGTGTTTACACTGAAGCATCTCATTGCAACTTCAATTTTTGAGTACTCATTCCTTGTGAATGCTAGTGAGCAGTTGGGTATTAAACACATCCTTGTCCATGCAATCATAGCAGTTTGCTCAGTTTTCATCTGAGCGTTATTGTGCGCTGAGCTCAGTGCTAGTCAGCTTGCACCAAAGCTGCTGCTCTGACAAGTTGCGTGTTGAGGCATATTCATACATCGGGGTGGCAGTAAAAGCACTTTGCTGCTTGTTTACACATCTCCTTCTGCCCAGGTGCACCACTTGCAGGTTGTCTTTACTTCCCAGTGTCATGGGGACAGAAACCAGGCAGTTGACTGTGACTGTTCTAATCAATTGAGAGATCTGTTTCCAGTTATCATAGCTACTATAAACCATACTCATCAATTAACCTTGTGTTAGATGCTGTACAAACACAGGGGGAATAATAAATTTCTTGTTTCAAAGTAATTTTAATGGTAGAGGATGAATGAGAATGAAAGCTGCCACAAACAGCATAGCACTTATGTGTGTGTGGGGTTTGAATTTTCTTTTGGGTTTCTTTGTTGCCATACAACAAAGGTACATTTAAAGCAGAGTAACATGTAGTTTTGTAAATCATTTAAGTCTGAGGGAGAATATAAAAATACTGGCTACAGAGACTATTTAAAGGCAAGGATCATAATTTCATAAATGAAAGGTGAGAAGTAGAGTGGGTGTTGGCCATGACCTCTGTATATGTGCAGGAAAGCAGTTTAATGATACAGAAGAAGGGAATGGCCTGGTTTGTGTATGTGATTTTTGTGTTAGCATTCTGAGTGGGTATGACAGTGATTAAATTCCACGCATCAAAACACGATGTTTCAGCAGAGTAGCAGATAGAAGTCTACATGTTAAGTAACTGGGAAAAGCTGTGAAATTTAGATGTTGCCTGGAAGTACAGATCTATACAGATCCCAATCAGTTGACAAAAATGCTCTTTATCCATTGCATTTCCCCCTTTACTGTAAAGACTACGATAAATCCAATAATAGCTGCTTTCTCTGGAGTCTCTGTATAGAGTTCGTGGTAAAGGCAGGAAGAGTTCAAGCTACTGCATTTGTATATTATCTGGGTGTTGAATCAGTACCTTGCCTTAATGCATGCTCTTTTTTTATTATTATTTTTCCTTTCAGATTTTCTATTTTGTACATACATTGTTTTGTATATACTGTATATGATGACTTCGGTGGGCAGTGATGAACGTACCCGGGGCACGCGGGACAAAATGCAAATTTCAACCACACAGCCAACACAACTACAGAAACAAGTAGTACAGGTACGTGCTACTATATAATCTTCTTTGAGTTGAAAGTAAGCATATAATGATATACATTTCTTCCCTAAGTCAGTAAAAACTGAGAAAAGACGGGGGAACACCACGATCTATTTTGGAATAGCATATTTGAGATCTCGCTTTAATTATTCAGTAATCCAGCACAGCATTAAGTTGTTCCTGGTATTCTTGTCTCTAAAGGAGCTTTGTGTTCTTCAGCAACATTTCCCATCAGTGAGGAATTCTATGCCTGTGTCAGGATTTCTGTCCTGTGACCTCAGTGTTCTCAGATCTCCGCTCTTCCATATGCCAGCCTCCTGATGCTAAAAGATTTCTAGATGATAAAGGAATTTGGGTGGGTGAGAAAAGCTTCATTAGATGCATGCTACGTTCTACAGCATGATTCAGCATATCTGCAAGTCACAAACATCTTAAACTTCTTTTGCAGTATCTTCACAAAGTGAAATGTAGATGGTCGTCCACCAGCAGACTAAAATTATTTTGAGTATCTGCGAGATTGAAACTAAGCTCTTCCCCCATTGTCTTGGTTCTCAGCAGCAGAGTAGTTAACTTGTGTGCTGCTTGGAGTTACAGAGAGTGCAAAATGTTTCTGTTCCTGGCAACTCATTATGCTCTTGTCAGGTACTTCCCAAAACTGGACTCAATTCAAGAATTGCCTCAGTTCTCTGCTGGCAGAGTGTGCATCAGTCTAGAGGTGCTCCTGTGGGAAATTGTGTCTTATTGTTTTCTAGACTGATCTTCAACATGGAGGGGCTCCTGTTCTATTTTGTACAGTGTTAATTACGTGAGCTCAAGCCCTTATCACCCTGCATTGCAACGTTTTGCATAGTGGTGATTCATGTTAATGTATGGGTTTAGAAAGTGACTTTCAGCAGATGAAGTTGAATCCGTTTTTGTTCTGTAACAAGTAAGGCTGCAGGAATATAATGAGCAGGTTGACAGAAGTGATGTTTTACCCTTTTTTGACATTTGGAAGACTCTGCCCAGTTTTGGATTCCCTGGCACAAGGCAGACATTGACAGGTGGGAGCAAGTCCAGTGAAGAGCTGTGAAGATGGTTGAGAGGCTGGAGCACAGCATGAATGAGTAGTGGCTGAGGGAACTGGATTTGTTCAGCTCTAAGAATAATAGAATGGTTTGGGTTGGAAGGGGCCTTAAAGATCATCTATTTCCAACCCCCCTGCCATGGGAAGGGACACCTTCCACTAGACCAGGTTGCTCAAAGCCCCGTCCAACCTGACCTTGAACCCTTCCAGGGAGGGGGCAGCCACAGATTCTCTGGGCAACCTGTTCCAGTGTCTCACCACCCTCACAGGAAAGAATTTCTTCCTTATGTCTAATCTATATCTACCCTCTTTCAGTTTAAAACTATTACCCCTTGTCTCCAACAAAGATGTTAAACAGCACTGGTCCCAACACCGATCCCTGAGGAACAGCATTCATCACTGCTCTCTCCTTGGACATCAAGCCATTGACTGCAACTGTTTGAGTGCGACCATCCAGCCAATTCCTTATCCACCGAGTGGTCCATCCATCAGATCCATGTGTCACATCCCGCTCAGATGAGGGAGACAAGTGACTCAGATTCACAAATCCCCAATGGATCGGACAACAAGTCTCCAAGTCCAAACATTTATTAACTACTCACAATGTACTAATTGAACACATGATAGTTGGCTAAGTATATAGCAAGTTGTGGCAAGCAATACAATATGCCTTGCATTGCTTAATGGGAAAGGGAAAAGAGGGAGATAGAGGGAATGGGGAAATACAGATCACCGGTCTGGGTTTCTGCGCTGATCCCGCCAGCGAGGGTTCCAGGAGGCACAGGAGGCAGCCGTCTTTTTTGCTGGCATCCATCTTCTTCACTTCACTGCACTCTCCAGGGCCGCTGCGCCCCCCTGCCCTTTCCCCCCTCTTGATTTATACCCACTTTCCTTGGGTCCGTCCCCTAGGTCGACCCACATACCTACGTATCCCATGTACGGGGAGGGGTAAGGTGTTCCATGGGATGATGTAATTAGCATGATCACGTTAGCCCTCGTTAGCATATTGAGGGGTGTTAACTTTAATATGCATTTTGTGGATAATGAAGCAAAGGTCATTCACCGGACAGATGGCCCTTGAAATTTGGCCAGGTGCACCAGAGCAGAGCTGTCCTGTCTCCACAGGGCTCCCTCCTCCAGCTGCATCCTGTGTTACTGGGGCAGCCTTATCAGCTTCGACCTCCACAGAATGCACCCTGTGACTCATAGTTTTGTCTTGCGAGTGTTTGAGGCATTTCTTTGATCAGCCTCAACTTTTGCTTTCTCCAGCTGTTTTTCTTAGTTTCTCGCACGCTTGGTTTCTCGTCTCTCACATCCCACCCCGTGACTCAAACACTCCAAGTTCTTCTTTGACCGTTGTGATCTCAAAAGGTATAGGGAAAAGGAAGACAGAAGGTGAGAGAGCATATAGCTAATTGCTGCAAGGCATACTATGAAAAGCAAAAATTTGCATAATATCACAATACTAATATTTACAAGCCATCTTCCCCACCCCGTGAGTCCTGAGGATCCCAGTGATGTGACCCATGACCCAGGGTTCCATCCATCAAACTAGTCCATCAGTCAAAGAAGTTCTCTGTTCCTGTTGGTGATCATCTTCATCATGGCACGGTCTCCTCTATAGAGGTGGTGGCATTGTGGATGGTGATGCAGCATTCTCCCTCAGTTAGATTCAGCACACCGCACAGTCCGTGTTCCTTCAGCAATGCTAGCCGGATTCTGCAACACCATCTTAGATGCTTGTTGGGTCTGCACTTTTAATTCCTTAAAGGCATACCTTGTTAGTACATATAATTGCTAAGTTAAATTTTCTAAAACTATTTGAGGTTACACAATTACATTATCAGGTCTATAAGGATTTAAATGGGAATACAATTTAATATTCAGGTACAATTCATTAATGCTTAATTTGTGGGATCAGACCCCTCCAGCTAGTCTTTGATGACTGCATCTTGCTGTTGATGGATGTGGTGTTGTAAGGACCACATACAGTTATATGAGCTAGCACTGTAATCTGTTTGGTATTTGCAAGCACCAGTTTGCAGTCACGGGTGACTCACAGGCTTCCTTAATTTTGGAGGTGATTCCCAATAAGGTAACTGAAGGCACAACTCCAGGTTAGCCTTCCAATAGGTGAACTCATTAAATGTACCTGTAAAATTTCCTGGATTGTTGATTGTAATTGATTGGCAATGATTTATTCCACACTTATCAGGTATGATTCCACAAATTATATAATAATGCAAGCAGATTACAAATAATAACTAGCCGATAATGCCTACAACCATTGAAAGTGCTAAAAGTAACATAGGTCTCCTGTTGTCCAGGATCAATGCTCTGTAAAACACATATATACATGACAAAACAATGATGGTTAGAAAGAAGGGACAATCCACCTGGTATTGATGCAGTATTCTTTCCCATGGGCATCAGTAGCCACCCATGAACAAATATTGATGGGAGTTTTTAGGGTTAGGGGTACTTGCCCCATGGTGGGCAAGTCTACTAGAACAGGTTGCCCAGGATAATGGAGCGGGTTTGCAGGGTCTTTAGTCTCTTTTTTTCCTGGCGAGTATGGATGGAGGCTTAGGACAGAACGCGGTAAGTCGTGGGCACCCATTAATTCCCCACTGGCTGTTTATCTTCATTACTGCGTCTGGCACCCATTGTGGTCATCCTGGTTCGAGGGGTTTTAGGGCCTGCTTTAGAAGTCCATTGGTGCATTCCACAATCTCATTTGCTTGGGGATAGTATGGAGTATGGAAAATCCACTGGATTCCTTCATCTTGAGCCCACTCCTGAACCACCCCGGCAGTAAAGTGACTCCCATTGTCTGATTGGATTGATTTGGGCTCAGGCAAGCAGCTAAACCAACGTTTTAACCCCTTCACTGTATTTTCTGCAGTTGCTCCAGATACAGCTTCTGCTTGGGTTAGGCACGACACTATTTCCACCCCCACCAATACAGAGCGTTTTCCCTCAGAGAGCCGGAAAGGACCAATATAATCCACCTGGTTGTTTAGTGGGTGGGCAGGGTGATTTCCTGACTGGGTCTGTCCCACTGCAGCAGCATCAGAGCCACCAATCAGAACATCGTCAATATATTGATATATCCTGACCCCTTCCCTTGGAGGGATTTGAGCAAGCTCCTGTGCTAGTGCATAATGAGCGATGGCCAGCGAATGACAATATCCCTGGGGGAGACGTGTAAAAGTAAATTGCACGCCTTCCCATGTAAAGGCAAAGCCATCTCTGTCTGCCTCCTGTATGGGGACCATAAAGAACATATCTTTCACATCAATAGTTGCTAAGATCTGGTGGGCTTGTTCCTGTATGGTTGCAGTCAGTTCAGCTATGTTAGGCACTGCAGCTGTTAGAGGACCTGTATTGGCATTTAATCGCCGATAGTCAATTGTCAGTCGCCACTTTCCGTTAGGTTTACGGACTGGCCACACTGGGGAATTATAGGGTGAGTGAGTTGGAACGATTATCCCTTGCTCCCGCAGCTCTGCTATTACCGGAGTGATCCCCTCCCTGGCACCTAACGGTAAGGCGTAAGGTTTCACATTAACAGTTTTAGAAGGAGGAAGCGCAGGCGCTTGCTGTAAAAGTCTTATAGAGGCAGTTGGGGACCCAAGTTTCCATTCCCTTCCTTTTGAATCCACCCAGGCTTGTCCCTTCAATAGGTCAAGTCCCAGGATATTCGTGGGGAAATTTCCCAGGATCATAATAGCCTCTGTTGCAGTTTCATTCCCAGGTAACCAGCATTTCACCCGAGCAGTCGGCTGTGGCTTAGAGTCCCCGAAAACATCTGTAACCCAGATCTGCTTTTTGTCAGCAATTATGCCATTCCGCTTGGCAACCTCAGTTTGGAGTGCTGAGATCTGAGCACCCGTATCTACTAGAAATGTAACTGGAGTTTTAAGGGCGCTGAGCGGAAAGGTAATCAACAAGTCTCCTTTAGTATTCTCTATGAGCCGCCTTAAGTGGACCCACCCGCCATCCCCCGGCTCACTTACTGGGGATGGCGCATCCAGTTTCCCGACTCTAAATCAATCAAGTCCTCTTCAGGGGCAGTTGGTGTTTGAGAAGCAATTACCACCATCTTGTTAGTTTTCAGTTCTGTCCCTCCCTTTGCCAGAAAGGTCCGCTTGGGTGGGGGTGGGGGGGGCGGCAGCTTCCTTTTGTCTTTCCAGGCTCGAATGAGCTTTTCTAAAACTGTAGCAGGCATACCGTCCATTAACTCTCGGGGAATCCCCTGTCCAATTCCCTCAGTCCACAAGAGGTTTCTCTTTGCCCTTAAAACTTGCAGAGGGGAAGGAGGCGGATTTTCCTGCTGTTCCACTCTGCGTACCGAGGGCTTAGGTTTACCCGTTCCCCCGGTAAGGCCCATTCTCCAGCCATAATTTATTAAGTCCTGAGCTATCTCTCCCCAGGTCATGGCTTCTCCCCCCGCCCGTCTCATCCCTCGTGGGGCTAATGCATTCCGCAAACGATCTTGTAATTGTACTGCATGTGATTTCAAAGAGTCCGGCAAGCCCCGAATCAGGGGAATCATTTGATCAGGGTTAGCAATTAATAGCATCGGGGAAGGCTGCTGTGGAACCAAACGCCTGTCATGCATTAATTGGAGACAAGCAGCCTTCTGCAGAGTTTCGGTCAAATGATTTATGGTTGGGGTCTCAATACATACTGGATCCCCCCTTTCCAAGGGGTCCAGACCCCCAGCCCAATAAGCAGCTCGTTGAGTTAACGACCACAGCTCTCTCTGGTCGTCAGTAACTAAGAAAACCCCTGGCCCCCAGTACCCCTGGGCCTCATCTTCTGATAACAAGATTCGGTCGCCACCAGTCAAAGATACCCTCCACACGTATTCAGTCTCAGTTTCCTGAGCTCGTCTGGTATATTTGTCCTGAATTTTCACAAGCTCAGTCGCTGGATATGGTGTAGTTCGAATGGTGACCTGTGGAGCTCTTCCACCCTGACCATCGGTGGTCTCCGTTTTAATTAATGGTCTTAAATTTGCCCCCTCATTTTTGGGGTAAAAAATTTCTTGGCTTATCTCTAAATCCTTTGTTGGATACAAGGGTCTGGCTGCTGCTTTTGCCAGACTCGTAACTCCCTGTTCACTATCCGGAACAGAGCCGAGATCTGTCCGGTTGCAGGTTTCTTGTTCATTCCCCTCTTTTTCGGACCATGAGATTTTTGCTCGGTCCAAGGCATCTAACAGAGCCGTGTGAAATCGCTGAGAGGTGTTACGCTCATCAGCTAATTGGCTTTTCAGAACTTCAGTTTGCTCTTGCCAGAGTTTAGCTTTTTGTTCAGTAACTTTACGTTCCTCAACCAATTGATCCTGGAGAGCTTTTACCAGATCTTGTAAGGATTTGATCATTTCCCCTTCTAGTTGTTTCTTAACATGTTTTTCTTTTTTGGGCTGCAGTCAGTGCTGTCCCCAATACAGCACACAATACAGCTTTTCCTTTGCCTGGTCGCGACCCTTGCACCCCGCAAGTGCACTGATATAGCTTGCCACTGCTTCTGGATTATGCTAATTATCGTGGGCCCAAACCTCTACTAAAGGAGGAGGACAAGCCTTATACTCCTTCAGTTTCTCAAAAATAGGGGAGCAGTCAAGCACCAACATTTCCTGGCCAGTCATGGCTTGCCACTGCTCGAACCTCTCCTGGCTTAGAGCTGAGAGGTCACTTCCTGATTCTCCCTGTCCTTATAGGATAGACAATGGGTATCCCTCCGACCATTTCCCAGCGTATAGCTGAGGGGCCAATTCCCAGTTCTCCCTGGCCGAGTTGGACGGATAGAGAACCAGTATCTCATAAGACTTTCCGACACCGAAGGGGATCCTGCCGACTACGCCAATTTTAATGTCACGTCCCGCTCAGACGAGGGGGACAAGTGACTCAGATTCGCAAATCCCCAATGGAGCGGACAACAAGTCTCCAAGTCCAAACATTTATTAACTACTCACAATGTACTAATTGAACACACGATAGTTGGCTAAGTACATAGCAAGTTGTGGCAAGCAATATAATATGCCTTGCATTGCTTAATGGGAAAGGGAAAAGAGGGAGATAGAGGGAATGGGGAAATACAGATCACCGGTCTGGGTTTCTGCGCTGATCCCGCCAGCGAGGGTTCCAGGAGGCAGCCGTCTTCTTCACTTCACTGCACTCTCCAGTGTAAATGCTTTGCACAAGTCCAGGCAGATGACGTCAGTTGCTCTTCCCTTATCCACCAGCACTGTAACCCCATCGTATAAGGCCACTGAATTTTCAGGCACAATTTGCCCTTAGCGAAGCCATGTTGGCTGTCACCAATCACCTCCTTATTTTCCATGTGCCCTAGCATAGTTTCCAGGAGGATCCTCTCCATGATCTTGCTGGGCACAGAGGTGAGACTGACTGGCCTGTAGTTCCCCAGGTCTACTTTTTTTCCCTTTTTAAAAATGGGGGTTATGTTTCCCCTTTTTCAGTCAGTGGGAATTTCACTGGACTGCCATGACTTCTCAAATATGATGGATAGTGGCTTAGCCACTTCATCTGCCAGTTCCTTCAGGACCCATGGATGCATCTCATCGGGTCCCATGGACTCGTGCACCTTCAGGTTCCTCAGATGGTCTCGAACGGGATCTTCTCTTGCAGTGGGCGGTTCTTCCTTCTCCCAGTCCCCACACCTTTGCCTTCTCCATCTCGGGTGGTGTGGCTGGAGCACTTGCCAGTGAAGACTGAGGCAAAAAAGTCATTGTGTACTCCAGCCTTCTCCATATCCTGGGTGACCAAGTCTCCCTTTTCCTTCCAGAGAGGGCCCACATTTTCTTTAGCCTTCCTTTTATCACCAGTATACCTGTAAAAACTTTGTTTATTATCCTTCATGTCCCTGGCCAGATTTAATTCTCTCAGGGCTTTGGCCTTCCTAACCTGATCCCTGGCTGCTCAGACACCTTCTCTGTATTCCTCCCAGGCTTTTTGTTGTTGATTCCATCCTCTGTAGGCTTCCTTTTTATGTTTGAGCTTGTCCAGGAGCTGCTTGTTTATCCATGCAGGGCAAGAAGGCAAGGCAAGGTCCTCTCTTGTATTCAGATACCTCTCAAAAGGGTGAAGTCAAGACTCTTCTGAAAGAGAAAATGGCACAAGTTGGAACACTGGAAATTGCAGCTGTTCAAAGGAAAAAAATTGTTTACCATGAGCATGGTCGTGTATTAGAGAGGCTGTGGGATTTCTGTCTGGCCCCAAGCAGCTTCTCTGATGGGATATGATCTTAGTGGGAGGTTGCACTGAGTATTACTGGAGGACCTTTCCAACCTATGTGATTCATTGATTTTATGCATTAGGTCTTACTGACCTTTTTCTGCGTTTTTTCCACTTATTGTCCTTTTTGCATAATAGATACTGGTTTGATCAATTCAGTGGAAAAGATGGCTCTTTAATATACAGCAATTATGTTTTAGTGCACCATATTTTTTTATTGTTTAGATATCAGATGGACTTTCCTCCTTAGTCAGGCTTTACAGATTAACAGAAACATGTGGGATTTTAATGTTCAATTACTACTGATTCATTTTTCTTAATGTAGAATAATGTTGCTTTCCCAAATGGAGATTTCATCGCCATAATATGCCATTGATCATCATTTAAGTTATTTAAGAAATTACATCACAGTTCTTTTGTATTGCTTCTGGATAATAAATATACCATTTTATTATAAGATCTGGGCCTATTACTGTCAGTTAATTTTGTGTTTTGCACACTTGTGTTTTCTGGTAGTTCAAGGTTGTTAGTTAAAAATTTCCTTCACTCTGTTATGGTGCAAAGATAATATATCTTGTACGGTTGAGTGAAGTTTTAGCTGTCTTAAGATACTACTATTTTTCTAGTTGCAATTAAAACTTAATTATACTCTTTTATAGGATATTACAATGTTACTTGTAACAATAGAGCCTTAAATAAAGAAGAACTGGTTGCTGGGAAAAAACCAAAACTTTTTGTGACAATGATTTGGTGTTTGTATAGTAAACACCAAATGTGGAGTTTTGTTGGTTGTTTTTTTTTTTTTTTTCTGAATCTTCAGTTCCATCTAGGTGTAATCCACTGGCATAAATCTTAGTGATATTGCACCTACTTGTGTTTCTAAGGTCTCTCCATACACAGGAAAACTGAAGATACTGTCACACATTTGGTATTGTTATAAAATTGGTATATTTTTGTCTTCTAACGCAGACTTGAAACAAAGTTGGTTTATGGAAAAAATGAATCTTAACGGTTTGCTGTTTCTGGTCAAATATGCCATCATGTCTCTACAGAAATTACGTTGCCTGAATGTTTTTAGTCTGGATATCTTTGAAGGAAACATCTTCACTATCTTAAAAGTTGTAGTGGGCCTGAGGAGGCTGAAGTCAGTGTGAGAAGATGGATCAACAGGGCTTAATTCCTGAAACCAGCAGACCTTTTGTTTTTGCTCTCTGCTGAGTTCTCAGCAGACACCAAGAGCGAGCTCCTTTGCACAGAGCACCACACTGATCGGGAAGCTTTTGTGGAGGGTGGCACCAGGGCTGGTGCAGGAAATTCTAGAACAGGCTCTCCTCTGTGTTACTGACATATGAAGCTGTCAGCATGACACTTTGAAAATGTGAAGTAATGTGGAGTACGTAACTCCAGTACAAACACTAATTGCTTGGTATGTCGCCTCTGAACACAGCAAATGTCACTTCCCTCAAGGAACTGGGACAGCTGCAGTAACTTCCCAACAAATAAGCAGCTTGTGGTGTATGGTGGAGTAATTTTTAGACTCTTCTCAGGATTTACACTTGATGACCTCCTCTAGAGCTTGTATTTGTGGTAAACTCCAAAAACAAAGCAGTTTGAGGCTGATTAAGTCCGAACTCGCGAGGCAGAGTTTCATGCAGGTATCCTGTGAAGTGAGACTGCAAAAGGTGAGCTTCAACCAGCTGCCCAGAATGAATCCTTTCCCTCAAGATTTTCAGTGGATGAGGTGGTCCCCTTCTCAATGAGGAAGTCTTCTGCAGCACATCAACTTGCATTTTGGGTCCTGGCTCTCTTCAGTATAAGCCTTCTCTAGCATGAGATGGTAGCTGCTTCTGAGCACAATTCAAATTAGGTCCAGGATCACGTAGTATAGAGTTATCGTTGGTATTTTCATGGGAGTGCAGTTCAAGTAGACAGTGATGAGACAGTGTTCTTGAGTTGCTTTCTCTCTGGGACAGCCATAGCCTATTCAGATTTATGGCACTTTACTGCATCCATCCATTTTAGTCGTTCAGCTTTTAGAGAAGTTGCCATCATGGATTTGTTGTCCAGAAACATTACAGAAGCACCAAATATTTCATCAATAGCAAGAACAGCAGTTTTCAGAGACCAGTATTTGCTTATAAAGAAAATAAGTGCAGCTGTTCATGGGCAAAATCTTGAGACGCGAATCAGTCTCTTTTTTAAGTGCTCATAAAACTATAGTGTCAGGTGGTTGTTGGGAGACTTGTGGAAGGTGATGTGAGCAGGAATCATCAGAGATGTGGTTAATTTAGAAATACTGTTGCCAGTTTGTTATGATAAAACTCTAGCTCTGGAGTGGTAGATACTAAATAAAAATAATAGGCTTCTGTGGTAAATTCTGTTTTATTATATGGATGTCTTGTCTGTGTGGTGACCTTTAACTGTGGTTCAAAAACGTTAGAACATGTTGAAATTGCTCCTGTCCCAGCTAACTTTTTAACTATAAAATGGACATAGAGGAGATGTTAATCCCTTCCCCATAGCACCTCTGTGCTCATTGTGCATGTTCTTTTTGAGAATCTGGAGGAAAAAAGTATAGTGACACTAGGAGATACTTTTAAAAATATGTTGTTACCTTTTGTGTAATTTATTGGATGTTTGCGTTTTTCAGGCAACAGCAGAACAGATTCGCCTTGCTCAGATGATCTACGATAAGAATGATGCAGATTTTGAAGATAAAGTGAAACAAGTATGTTTCTTATGGTACAGAGATTTTATGCCCTAAAATAGGGTGCTCCAAAGCTGGCTTACATTTTGGAGCTAGAGCATATGTTTCTGACTTGGATGAAACCTTTTTCAGAAGGATGTAAGTTTAACTAGTGTTGTGGACAACTAGTAAAAAGTGCTCTTATTGCACTGTAAAGTTTGTTTACAAGAAATTGTGTGATAATATACCTCTGGCTGTATACTTACACCAGTGTATTTTCCTTTGTAGACAAGCCTTTATGCCAAAACTCATCTGTGCTGATGTCTCTTCCAGACTATATATTTCTAGTATGGTCCTGATGCTTAATGATCATCAGAATAAAGAGTGCATTTAGCTTGTCCACATGTACACACATGGGAAAAATGTTACCCGTGTAAACTGATTTTGCTAATATCTTGGATTTTTTTCAGGAAAAGTAAAAGTCTAATCATAGGTTAAAGGTGAATTTAAGTGTTATTTAAAAAGAAATAAAAATTGATCTCCCAGATCTGTATATGCATTAAAAATGATAGAATTACACTGTGAAAATGAAATCTCACACCATTTCCTCTACCATGCTGAGTTTTGGGTGTAGATGCTCAAGCTTCCATTACCAAATTATATCAGAGATCATTAATTCAAGCGGTTCTGAGAATCAAGGTCCCTGTTCTGCTTTGGGTATCAGTGATTTTGTCCTAGTGAACCCATCACAGCTCACAAAGAACCTAGGAGTACACCCAGAAGGAGAGAAGAATTAGCGTGAATACATTTATGCAGCAGAGGAGCAGATTTCTTGATTTCTTTTCCTTTGTAAAACGTCCCCTGAAGCATTAAGTGCTTTTTGTCGTTCTTGTTATAAATTTGTTCTGTTGATATGCCAGAAGTGAAGTGTTGTACTTCCTGAAATCAAAGGACCCTCATCAATTGTGCCTGTAGCTCTGCTGGTGGGAAGGATAAGAATTAAGTTCTGCTTAGGAAATTTCCAGTATTTTACATTGTGCAATATATTTCTAGCTCATGTAGGTTTTTTTCTTTGGGTGAAGTTACTGAATGTCCCATGACAGACTGATTCTTTCCATCCCACATTCCTCAGGATGTGCACTGCAGGTCCACAGAGCATAATTCAGTACTAGGTCTCCTTAAGCAGCCATTGCTTATGCTTTTGTGTGGCCTTATGCTGAAATGGATCAAGGGAGCTGATCTGGCTGAAAAATAATCTTTTTCTTAGTCTAGATGTTTTTCCAGATGGATCTGTTCTCTGCCATGGCTTACCTTATGTCTGTTCTCACACAGTGGAATAGAGAGGGGGATGTTTGGTGGGGAGGGAGAGAGGATGATACTGGAGCTACCCTGGTCTTTTAGATCTTTACCCTCATATATTGTTGTCTCTGGGGTGACAGCATTTGCTGCAAGCATAAAGTTAAAGGAAAAAAAAAGTGAAGGAGTGCTTTCTTGATTGCCATTTAATTTGTTTCATCCTGGTTTTTGTCTGAATCCTAAACAGATATGTAAAATGCAGATACCTTTATTTACGATTTTAGTTTGCTCTGATACAGTAGCTATGCACTTTCTTGTAATCTGTGGTGGTACTAACTCTTATTTTCTTATGATGGTAATTTAGATATTTTAATATGTCTGACTCTTACTGCCAGCTTATGGAAGTGACGGGGAAAAACCAGGATGAGTGCATAGTGGCACTACATGATTGTAATGGGGATGTGAACAGAGCAATCAACATACTGCTGGAAGGAAGTTCAGACACGGTAAGGTTTTACTTTCCATTTGCTGCGCCTTTCTACTTAGAAGTGATTGAGAAAGTCATATTTCAGAAGCTTTTGATTTCCATGTCTCCATTCAAATTCTTTTGAAGGACAGGGAGACCGGGGCAGCTTCTCTACTGCATGCATACCTTAGAGTAGGTTGAACCTTGAAAATGTTGTGGGTGTTCAGCTGGTCTCTTGCAGAGTCCTCTGGCTTTCATTTATATGCAGCAATTTTAACTGCAGCAGAGCTCGATGCTGTCAGACACAGGTCTGTTTTTTGCTATAATCTTTGTAGTTACTCTGTAGTACCTCCACAACCCTGCGACCTGAGTCTGAGTGTTTGCCACAAAGGACTATCTTTATAAACCTAAAGGGCAGGCAGATATTTTAAGTTTAATATTGAATTAATTATAGTAATTGAATTAATGAAATTAAGTTTAATATTGAAGTTGGAGGAGGTTTCCACATCTGAAAGTTACATTGACAACGCTACTAATGGCAGAAGAGGATACAGCAAGTAGTTGCTCCTTTCATTGTGGTGTTCACGGTGTTACTCATTTGCATGACTTTATTGAAAAACAAAAAGAGGAGACTAAACAATGTGTATATAACAACAAATAATGTTGCTTATAATGTTGCACAGAACAATTTTTTATACCAGGAGATATCAGGAAAACATGTCTTGCTGTGGTTGAAGTTTTTGCTGGAGGGACTTCTTACAGTTTATCTGAGGCAGTAAACTAGATTCCATCTCATCTAAATTGGGAAAGAAACCTGGACTTCCTTTCTTAATGCTGAACATTCAGTATTTCCTGTGACTTGTCAGGATGTATAGTCTGGCTTATTGTTAATAAGGGGTAAGGGGTGAGTTTCCTTAATAAATCTAGGACATGTACCGTTCTGACTCGAGGAGACTTTCTTTTCAATCCCCCTTTCATTTATAAGAGTTGAGGTCATCTAAAACATAGAAGTATATAATATTGAGCAAGCTGGCAAGTTGGAAGTGGAAGAGAGCATCTCACCTTGATTAAATCTGTCTTGGTAATGTGCTGGTTCTCTTGTACTTCTTGTACATTCTCTTATATTTTCCATTTTCTAGTTAAAAATAGTTTTCTGGTTGATAGAGAATGTTAAATGCTTTCTTACTTTAGCAAATTGTTATAAGTCATCATGACGTGGAAGAAACTTTCTGAACTCATTTATCAGTTAGAAGCAACATATCCGTATGTTCTGCTCTTGACAAGTCCCTCTGAACCCACTGCTCTCTGTAGACAAAATGCAACTCGGAAATAAATACAGAGAACTTAAAGGGCTCAAGGAAGAAGGAGTGTTAATTGGAAGGAGCCCTCATCAGAGCGTGAAGAAATTTATTCTTCTTTATGGAAGTTTGTGGGCCTCCAACTTGAAGGGTTTGTTTTAAGGCCATTATACTCCAGAACAGTTTAACTGTGGATTTGATGTAAAGTTGGAAGCAGAGGTGGTACTAGTTCTGAATGCAGATTTGGGAATCTCTTTTTCTAGTTTCACTCTGCTTTGATGCACTAGAAGTTTTTTTACCTCATTTGGAAGAAGATGTGTCTATCCAATTTGAGGAATTAGAATAGTAAGGAGTGATAGCTAGAATGTCTATTTATAATTTCTTTGGTACTCTGCCAGTTTTGTCTTTTTTTTTTTAATGCTGTGATCTTTAAGGCTTTATGCTGTATGACTGTTAGTCTTTATGAAGACTTTTCACTTGCAACAGTTGTGGCAGTCTGGCTTTGGATAGACAGAGGCTTGTAGATGAGAGTAGAGAAGGGCATGTTTCTTTGCCCAAGACTTCTGTTCATTTAACTTCCTACAGGCATAAGATCCATTTTATGCCCAACCATGTTTTATTTCCTAAACCTTTGAAGATATAACAAAGGGGACCTTTCAGATTCTTATTCTTTCCATCTAAGATCAGGCCAGCAAGAAGGCTTCTGTTACATATTTTTGTAGGTCAGGCCCATAACTGTCATTTGGGTTGCCTCGGGCATCCTCAGCTGAAATTGTAATCAGTTAGCTTCCTTACACAGGCAGCTTTGATAGTCTGTGATGGATTCTCATGCCCAGAGGTAGCATCATCTATCTTAAAGGACATGCCCAACTTCTGAAGGCTTTCCTCAGAATTATATTGTGGGAAAGCATGGATCTGATGCTTTCATAGTCATCCTTTTACTGATCCTTCCCAAGTCATGTAAAACCTTAGTAAGGAGAAGCTGCTTCCTCTTAAGCTTTGCAAGATCATCCAGTTTTGGGTATTTCTTAAAATGGTCAAAGATCTTTTGGCACCATGCCCATCAGTGAAATAGTAGTGCATTCTGAACTATATAGACTTGGTTCTTCAGTTGTCAGTGCAGTGTTTGTTTTTTTTTCCTGTGAAGTGTCTCTAAAGCTCTAAGAGTGTTTTAGTGTGTAATGCAGTTATACAGGCTACAGCAGGTGAAGCCATATGATAGTTAATGGAGGAAACAGTTTTCTGTTGCACAAATAACATGGTGTTGCTCAAACATGTAGTTTTGTACTTCTAATCCGTGCTGTCTGCGCTTCACCTAAGTTGGCTTATGGTGGTGTAGTCTTCTGTACTGGAGATGAAATTGAAAAATGATTTCAGCCTTCTTTCTTGCCTATACCATGTCAAAAAATTAGAGAGTAACCATTCTATTAGTACTTATTCTCTCAAAGGAGACAAACATTGAGTTTATACTTTGTCGATACCATTACTTTTTTCAATTCTAGGCAGCTTGGACTAGCTGGTCATTGCCTACCTCGTGAAGGCTTCTGAGTTGCTTTTGTCTGAATTGAGAAGAGATAGGACAGGACCTAAAATTACTGATAGCCAACCTTTTTTGTTTGATGCAGGTGCCTGTCAGAGGTCACGGCTTTATGTAGTGCTTCAAAGTTGATGGCACCTTATTTGCATATGCATTTTCTGCTTAAATACCTAACGTAGACTATAAGCTCCTAGAGATGGGGACGTATATATAAACTCATCTGCCATCTTAATAGTTTGCGAATAATACCTTTCTTATTCTTTGCTTTGAAACTACAGCTCAGTAGACTAATCATGCAATTGCATAATATATGAGTTGCTGTGCTATTCTTAGCAAGTGTTTTAGTCATTTTATTTTCAACTACTGTAGAGCTGATATCCCTGAATTTATTTTAAAGATGGAGTTTAATATTAAAGCTGAAGCCTGATGTTTGGACCTTGGTCCCTTGTCTTGTTTAGACATAGTTTTTCCTGTATTTTGCTCTGTGTGATGAGCTGTAGCTGTTAAGAGTGGATGGTCTGGCTTATCATGGCCCCAGTTTTTCCAAGTTGTTCTGCCATTCTGTCTCTTGGTGCTTGAATTCTAGTATGTGTGGATAATGGTTTTTCTTTTTTCCTTTTTTTCCTCCCTTAGGCCACGTACCTATTCTCAGCAGTCTCTTGTTCAATGATGCTTATAAACATTTTTTCATTTCCTTGGGAGAAAAAGCTCTGTGCATGCTCTCTTGCTAGATTTATGGAGGTAGTTAAGAGGGAAACTGTTGCTTGCTTTGCAGATTTTCTGTGTTGTGGTTGTATCTAGGCTTCCTTGAATTAGTAAAACTCTATTATAGCCAGAAATATTTGGGATTTTCACATTCCATAAGAAAATCCAACTTCTAAAACTTGTTTCTTTCTTATCTCTTCCCAAAAATACAGGCTGTATTTCCATTTGTATCAGTGTAGTTTGCAAGGTATTACATATGTGATGTTATGAAAATACCTGGGGTTTTTTCCATGAACTGGAGGGGTGTGAGGTGGAAATATGCATTGAGAGCTGTTTCTTCCTTTTTGACTTTTGTATCTAATTCTATTCTACCCAAATAGACCTCTTGGGAGACTGTAGGGGGAAAGAAGAAAAGCCTTGGAAAGGAAAGTTCAGAAAACAAAGAGAACAGAGAAAAACGAGGGGACAGAGAAGTGAGTCGCAGACGGGGAAGTTCCAACAGACGGGGAAGAGGAGGCAGCCATGGCCGAGAGTGTATGTATAGGGGTTCTTTTTTAAAGATTCAGACACTTTTCTTGCACCTGAAACTGGCTGAGTTGAGAGTGACTGCTTAATGGAGTAAAGTCCATCTGAGCTATAGCTCAGTGCTGAAGGGATCATAACTTGTTGGTGCGACAGGTATGCTTGATCTGTCTATGTGACTTGGTTTTGGGATGGTCTGTGCTTGTTCAGAGACACTCAAATTAATTTGAATTTCTGACCTTTTTTCACTAATTGATCTTGTACAAATTGCTGTTCTTTATGTAAGTTTTAGAACTGAGTCTTTGTAAGACTGTTTGACTGGAAGTATGTTGCTGCACAGCTGATAGACTTTTTTGTTTCTTTTGATGAAAAAATTATCCAGCTTTGACTCCATCTTCTTTTAGGAGTGGGAGAACCTGAAGATGTTCTCATCTTCTCATAGGGGGAATTAAAAGATTGGGATCACTATAAATCTGTAGCATATATTACACACATAGGCCAACCAAAGGTGAGTTTTTACAACAGAGAAAATTCTTTGTGAGCTGAAACATTTAAAAATTCGCTACAGTTTATACAGGTGCAATAATACATTGTGCAAAAGCAAACTGATGTTTCCAAGTTAGGTAGCATCATATTAGATCACCATTGGATTCACGTTGCTTTTTTCAAAGTTTTATCAGAAGTATCAAAGCTGTATACGTCATCTGTAAGGGACATATACAACACTGACAGATGAGCAGAGAAGCTGGAGTGAAAAAAATGTTTAGCTTTTCACTTAAATCAGAAAAAGTATTTACAGTATTAGCCAACTCTTCTAATGTGTTATTGCAATATATTCAAATATTGTGCCAGTGTAGACATTGTGAATCTTTGTAGAAGAGAGTAACGTCAAGATAGGAAAAAATATTAATAAAACTTGCAGCTATGCATAGAACAAATTGAAATTGGATCCATCAAAATGAAAGGGAGGGGCAAAATTTTTGCTAGAGCCAGATGCTGCTTGTCTCTTTTTGTAAAGTGGAATTAAAGATTTTTCAGATGGTTACCAAATCTTGATATTCTCTTCCGAGCTTTCCAGTCCAAGCATTAATGATTTTGTTGCTGCCATTAGGAAAAGTTGTGCAGTACAAAATCTCAGCAGTGTTTTAAGCAGCCAGTCTTTTTTTTTTTTTTTTTCTTCAAGGCGACAGCCATCTTTCAGAGTACCTCCTCAGGAGTTTTCCACAAAATAGTTATGTTGCAGTGCTTTTCTAATGCCTCACCTTCACCCAGTTGTCATCCCTCTGATTTAAATACAGAGGAGAGTTCTTTTAAGTTTCCCTGGTTGTACAGGGATGTGGTATGGGCAGACAGGAGAAGAGTTGGTGTTCTTGCTTATCCCTTATTATTTCACTGTTGCTACCAGTGCATTATCAAGGAAGCATGGTATGAGGCATCTTTATTTCCTACCTCGTTAAAGAGGTGAGGCCATAATTAATTTAATAGTGTAGGCTGCAAAACACTACTGGTTTTTTGTTTGTTTGGGGTTTTTTTTCCACCAAAAAACAGAAGTGTGTCTGCTGAGGGACATTTCCCTCTTATTAGATATTTTGCTTCCTAATTGTCCAGTGCAAAGTAAATATAACTTGCTTGTAGTTAGGTCCCCAAAGAAGAGGGGTGATTGAGATCTGTTGACCAGCCCACTTGAAAATCTTGCCTTTTCTTTTGGAGTTCAGGTTAAGCAGATGGCTATATTGTCTCATGTATAAGTCTCTAAAGCTTCTCTTAAGCTGTCCTCTCTCCACAGTTAGATCTGAAGAGAATGGGGTGGACAACAATCAAGGAGACAAGCCTTCAGACCGTGGGAAACGTGGCCGTGGGAGAGGTGAGATGGTGGCATTGGTGTGGGGCTGGCAGTGATTTCATGTCCTGAACTGGAACTCTCCCATTTATGTCTTTAAACGCTTCTTTTTAAGCATTTGCTGGTTATCCTTTCATTCCATAAACACTTCAGTCACCTTTAATTTAGGTACATCCCCCTCCCTTACCCCTTGTCATGTCTTGGTCTCAGAAAACTTAAAAGAATTGACACAAGTCACCTTTATGGTAATTTCCTCCTCCACCTCCTCTTTGTGAACAGAGAAGGACTGGTGGATGATGTGGTGGTTGGAGGCCGACTAGGGCACAGCGATCATGAACTAATAGAGTTCTCTATTCTTAGGGAGGCCAGGAGAGGGGGAAGCAGAACTGACATCCTGGACTTCCAAAGGGCTGACTTTGTCTTGCTTAGGCACCTGCTTGACAGGGTCCCTTGGGAGATGATCCTGAAGGGTATAGGGGTCCAGGAAGGCTGGGTGCTCTTTAAGAAGGAAGTGTTAATGGCTCAGGAACAGGCAGTCCCCAGGTGCTGTAAGAGAAGCCGGCAACAGAGAAGACCACCCTGGCTGAACAGGGAGCTTTGGCTGCAGCACAGGGAGCTTTGGCTGCAGCTCAGGGAGAAAAGGAGAGTTTACGGCCTTTGGAAGAAGGGGCTAGCCACTCACAGTGATTACAAAGAGGCTGTGAGGCTATGCAGGGTGGAAATCAGGAGGTCTAAAGCCCAGCTGGAAATTAATCTGGCTTCAGCAATCAAGGACAACAAGAAATGTTTCTATAAGTATGTCAACAGCAAAAGAAAGACCAGGGAGAGCCTCCATCCCCTGCTAGATGCAGGAGGAAACATGGTAACAAGTGATGAGGAAAAGGCTGAGGTGCTTAATGCCTTCTTTGCCTCGGTCTTTAATAACAAGACTAGTTGTACTGAGGGAATCCAGCCTCCTCAGCCAGAAGACAGAGACTGGGAGAACGACCCCCCCGCAATCCAGGAGGAGACAGTCAGTGACCTACTGCATCACATAGACACACACAAGTCTATGGGACCGGGTGGGATACACCCGAGGGTGCTGAAGGAGCTGGCTGGGGTGCTCGCCAAGCCACTCTCCATCATTTACCAGCAGTCCTGGCTGACCGGGGAGGTCCCGACAGATTGGAAATTGGCCAATGTGACGCCCAGAGATAAGAAGGGTCAGAAGGATGATCCGGGAAATTACAGGCCTGTCAGCTTGACTTCGGTGCCTGGGAAGCTGATGGAGCAGCTCATCCTGAGTACCATCATACAACACATGCGGGACAACCAGATGATCAGGCCCAGTCAGCATGGGTTTATGAAAGGCAGGTCCTGCTTGGCAAACCTGATCTCCTTCTACGACAGGGCGACCTGCTTATTGGATGAGGGAAAGGCTGTGGATGTTGTTTACCTTGACTTTAGCAAGGCCTTTGACACCGTTTCCCACAGCATTCTCCTGGAGAAACTGGCTGCTCGTGGCTTGGATGGGCACACGCTTTGCTGGGTAAAAAACTGGCTGGCTGGCCGGGCCCAAAGAGTGGTGGTGAATGGAGTTAAATCCAGTTGGCGGCCGGTCACGAGTGGTGTCCCCCAGGGCTCGGTTTTGGGGCCACTCCTGTTTAACATCTTTATTGATGATCTAGACGAGGGGAACGAGTGCACCCTCAGTAAGTTTGCAGACGACACCAAGTTGGGTGGGAGTGTTGATCTGCTCGAGGGTAGGGAGGCTCTGCAGAGAGACCTGGACAGGCTGGAGCGATGGGCTGAGGCCAACTGGAGGAGTTTCAATAAGGCCAAATGCCGGGTGCTGCACTTGGGCCACAACAACCCCCAGCAGCGCTACAGGCTTGGGGAGGAGTGGCTGGAGAGCATGTTAATTTCAAATACAGTCTATTTTTTGCTTTGTAACATTATGAACAATACACTACTTCTGTTGTCAACACTGTAGCTCTATAGATGAATATCATGTCTCAAGCCAGATCACTTAATCATCAGATCAAACTGGCGTATTTGAAGAAATAGGAACAACTTCAACCAGTTACTGTTCACTGTCTTAGTGTACATAGTATTACTGTATCTCTCTATCAGATACTTTAGACTGTACATTCACGTGAGCAAGGTATCTTAAAGAAGTGTTCTCAACCATCTGTGATAAACCCTTGAATGACTTCAGGATTGTTATATTATAAGTGTGTGTGGCAGGAAATACCTAATTTAATTTTATAATGCAAGCCCTTGATATCTGCAGGGAGTTGTATAAAGCTGTTTAATTCACTTCTCAGTATTTCAGGGATGCATGACCTTCTTTCTTTGGATATTAGTAGAAATAATAATAAAAAAGCTTCCTGCCATTTCATTCATTAGTCTTTCTTTTCTGTTACACAGAATAGTCAAATATGGGATAAAGCACTTCAGCTGAAAGTAAATAGATTGCTGGTAATCACCACAGAACCCTTTTTAGAAATGTTTCATGCAGAGGGGGTGTGTGTAGGAATCTAGGCATTGGATACAAAATTAGGGGTCAGCTAATATCTGAGCAACCCACTGTCTCTCTATTTTAAGCTACCTTCTCAGGCTATTTTACTGTCTGCTTTCTAGGGGAAGATTTGCTGGGCCATCGTATTACTGCTTCACTGTAGAACAACCTAATTTTAAGAAATGGTATGCACTGAAAATAGTAGAAATGGGATTGATACTGGGGTGATGATCTGCTGTTTACTGAGGGGGGGAAACACCTGATACCGAATATTTCAACATTGGTGGTGTAGGCACTAGCTTCCTTGTGCAGTAGATCTTCTGTTAACGACTGTGTGATGTTCCTTGCAGCTTTATGGGGTAGTAGGTATACAGTATACAAACACCACTGGTTGCTGGTATGCAGGAGATCAGGAATTTGAAGTAGATATGTGTTATTGACTGATTAACAGAAAGCAAAAATGCATCACAAGATGTGTTTCAGGACACATGCTAGTTGAAATTTCTCTGCCCTTAATCTTAGCTTGCTAAACTGAGGGTGTAAACTTTGGCATGGAAAGGAGTCAAGGAATTTCTTTTTTTTTAAGATGGCCTTCCCATCTGTCTTTTCAGACCTGAATTTCTTGAAGGAGCTTAATTTAGATATAAAAAATACTATAATGGTGATGAATAGTAATTGCATCAAAATGATTATGCTTAGGTGTCAGTATTGCAAGGATTTATAACTTTCTGGAATGGAGTCTCGTGAAGGAATTATGGAGGAAGATGGTTATGTCTTTAGGATTGTCAGATCTAGAAATGTTACCTCATTTGTGTTTAATCAGCTGCAGTGTTATATACAAATTGACAAACTTTACAGGCGCAATTTTTTTTTTTTTTAATGCTGCTGTTTTGTATTGTTCTCGGGTCTTCAATTTTAAGTGAAGGTCTGGTTCTCCCACTGTCCTCTACTCCATGTTGAAAAGGATGCGGTAGAGCTTAGAAAAGGCTTTTGAAGGTTCTGGGAAGACTGCATTTATGGGGTGCAAGAAATAAGCAGACTAGGACTTATCTGGCTGTGAGAGAGGGCTGAGGGGGTGTATAGTAGAGATCTGTAAAATTTCTGCAGAGAAGGTTCTGTGAGGAAATCAATTGATCACTCCCAAGTATGCAAATGAGGGAATATTAAATGAAATCGGTAGGTTGCAGGTTCAAAATGAACTTACGGAGGTGGTTCTTCATACATGTAGTTAACCTGAGGAACTCCTTTCAATAAGATGATGTGGGTGCTGAAAATTTACACACACAGAGACTTGACAATTACATCCTTAAAAAAGAACCACAGCAAGAAAAGGAAAAATCACTGAGGGTTTTGATGTATGTAAATTATCTTTGGCTGAGGAAGTTTGAGCTACAAATGGTTGAAGACGGGGAGAGTGTCCAGAGAAACTGCACTGTGGTTTAAGTTCTTTGTACTCTTCCCTAGATATCTAATTGACCATAGCTGATAATGGGATAGCAGGTAGATCAACTTTTGGACTTGATTCAGCATAGAAATTCTTACAGATTCATGTGTAGCAATTCTCCTGGTTTGCAGAGTGAAAATGGATTTGTTGCTTTTACATCTGTTCTGTGATTTCCTTTGTTTTGCTGATTAGGGATATCAATTAAACTCAGACACCAGAGTGAAAAGAGCAGGCGTATTTTACTAGAAATAACTAAATAATATAACAGAATAATATAGAAAACATACAGTAAGAAAAGACAAAGTAGTGCGCTTAAACAAATAGGAAAATACAGGGTAATGCATCAAATCATTACTACCTGAGAGAGAGAATAGTGATTAAGAAAGATCCATCACCACTTGCATACGTTACCATCATCCAGACCCGCAGTCGCTGGGCAGCCCCGGTTACAGCGAGGATTTGGAGAGCCTGTCCCGGCAAGTGGGAAATCCTACGCGGTGTGTCCACCCGTAGGTGAGGCTTCCAAAGTCGCTGTGAGCGGGCCCAGCCTTATATACCTAAAAATCAGTAAGCCAGAATAGCTGGCACCTTTGTTTTAAGCGGAAATATCTGGTTTTCATCTCACATTAGGTTCCCCCAGAGCCTGGCCAGGGCTCAAGGGAGAAGCTAAGGGAGTTTCCCAGCTTATCTAGTTGATTTATGAGCAAGGTCGCACACCAGGTCACAGGGCCAGACAACTGTCTCTGTGGCCCTGTTATCTTGCTCACACACACAAAGGAGGATACATTCAAGATAGACATGTTTTATGGTGTTTAAGCTACATCTTCTATGCATATTTCACTAATGACTACATACTGGGTTAGCAGTTTCAGTTCAGGGCCTGTTGCTCAGGCTTCAGTATTCCCACCTTTTACATCAGACTAGGTGGTTTGCTATAACTTAGTATAATACCTATTAGCACAATGGTTATCAGTTATAAAATATACAGGATTCATCTATAGGTCAACTCTGGCTTGGGCTTATTGTCCAAGCCTTAGCACTTCATTCGGTCCTTTGACCTATAGGTGAATCACGGCTCTCAAACCATCTCTATGGTTAGTGACATTAGTTTTCGTTCATCAGTTGATGATGTTTTGTCAGGCGTGTCCCGATCCAATATCAGGGAGGGTTCTTAAACGATCTCAGTAGTGATCTTAAGACACAAACGAGGTTAGATGCCATACAGCCTTGTAAACTCTATTTCCTGTAACAAGCAATAATAGCGACAGGACAGAGGGAAGAAGAAAGAAAAAGTCAGAATACCTAAGCAAGCAAACAGAAGAGATGCAGCAAAATCAGTTACTACCAGCACGAATCCAGTGACGTCCTGTTGGCTCGGTCTCTCCTGAAATCTCAGCTCTGACCCCTGAGAGAGGAGTACGCAGTCTTTTTATTGTCCAAGTCCCCACAGTTTCTCCAGAGTCCCCCCATTTCCACGGAGCTCATTGTCATACGTGCCGCCCCGTGTTCCTCCAGGTGCGCATGTCCAGGTGTTCACAGTGGTCGTGCTGGAGGAGGGGTGTCGGCCTGTGGCGTCTTCAGCTTCCGCACGCCTTCCTCGCCCTGATTTCTTCTCCACCTGGCTCGTGCGCAAGCGCAGCTTGGCAGGCACTGCCAAGGATGTTGTTGTTCTGGCTTCAGGCAGATATGGTGGTTTCTTCGGGGACAATTCATCTCCTTCAGAGCGTACTCCTTCACGGCGACAGGATGTTGAGGCCAGGTAGTGGTAGTGGTGCGGCAGCAATGTCGAGGCAATACAGTCTCTCACACTGCCCCATGGCTTGACATTGCTGTCCTCGTGGTGGTGCGAAGGATAGAGATATAAAGAGAGAGAGAAAGAAAGGACAGAAATAGCGTGCAACATGACAACTAACGATATTTCTGGCTAACATATAACTAATAACATCTTTAACAGATATATAAATTTTCCATTAATAAACATGTAACTAACAATATCTTTAACAAATACGAATATCTTCCGTTAACAAGCATATAGCTAACAACATCTCTAACAAACATGTCATGCTTAAAATTAACTAACTCTACAAAACCAAAACATTATGTGATCCATTATTTTTCCGTGGTTCTGGCAATATACCACTGAGTGTTGGCGGCCCTGGCAGTCCACGCGGTCTGTTGCCCTCCTCTGCCGAAGTTGGGGTCAGCATACGCAGCAGGAAAATCGCTTTTCACGCCCCTTTATCCTAAGCATGTGTCATCTGGGCCTAGAAACTTCTATCCCAGATTTAAACAAAGGTAAATGAGCAATAACACTACAAATAACAAATAAAACAATATTAACACTGACAATGGTCAACAACATCCTAACCAAACATATAATAAAGGTAACAGTAACAATAACAATGTCAATTAACAATATTTTAACCAAACATATTTAACTAAAATGTGTCCCAGGCTGGGCCTAAGGATGTGCTCCCGGTCCTTGGGGATTGGGGGGAGAAGGTGGTTGTCTGCATGAACAAGTACAATTACAAGATGGTTTATATGGACACTTATAAGACTAACACATACATATCACAAGGGAAAAAATTCTGGTTGTTGCTGTCAATTGTGGAGCTGAAGATGGTCTGGCTCGCTGGAGCTGGGGTCTGCCTTTGCAGCAGGAAAATGGATTTCCATGCCCCCAGCCCAGAGTGCATGTGTGGTTTATGCCTTGGTACCTCCAGCTCGCCTTCATGGGCCCAGTAATGACCTTTTAAAGCCCAGGGCCCATTAGCAAAGGGACCTTCCCCTGATTTGGTGTCTATTGTTTGCTCATAATACTGGCAACAGAATGACCTAAACCCACAAATTCGTTTTCCTCCCATTCTTGGTTAACACTTAGGAAGCCGGAGCTTCCCCCAGAACCAAGGGAGAGGGGAACAGTCACCCAAAGCAATTTTTGCAATGATAGACAATACATCCTAGAAATATTAATAAGACAATGAACATCAACACTATACAAAAATTTAAATTCACATAAGGATCCCCCGTCGTGACTCAGGATAACCTTCTTCCAGGGGGTTTTACCTGCAAGAAAAAGGAAGGAAAAGCTTCTCGGTTCATTTTGAGAACTGGAAGTGGGTTATAATTAGAAAGATGGGATAATCCACCTTGTATTAATTTTGTGCTCCTTTCCATGAGCATCTTTGGCTTTCCAGGTATACTTGTTTATTGGGGTATCCAATACCAATAGTACTGCTCCCACTGTAGGGAGTTCGACTAAGACAGGTTGTCCTGGAAAATGAGATGGATTTCTGGGGTGGTCAGGGCCATGTGGGGCTGGCTTGATGCCCGCAATGCCACTGAATTCCCAGAAACTTCACTGTCTCAGACGGTCCTTGGATTTTTGCAGAGTTAATTTCCCAACCCTTCTGTTTCATGTGATCTACCACTAATTCAAGAACTTGTTGTATTTCCTCCTCATCATTTCCTTGAATCAAAATATCATCTATATAGTGGCTTAATTGTGTGTGAGGAGGCAGCTGTATTTCATCTAAGTGTTCAGCTACAATTCTATAACAGATAGTGGGGCTATGCAACCATCCTTGTGAAAGCAAATGCTTTTCTACAATTGGGATAGTAAAAACTGCACTAGTTAAATCTATTACAGCGTACCAAGTTCCTGGATGTTTCTGAACTTCTTCTATTAAAGTGACGGTGTCTGGCACAGCTGCTGCAAGCGGTGCAGTATGTTTGTTTACTTCTCTAAAATCCACTGTCATTCTCTAGGATCCATCACTCTTCCTGACAGGCCACACCGGACTGCCACCTCAAAACTTCTACATCTAATAAATCTCTAATTGTCTGTGATATCTCTTCATGTCCTCCCAGAATTCTATATTGCCTCATTGTAACTAACTTAGTTGCAGCCAGGATCTACTCAGGAGGCATTTTTTACTTTGCTGACCGTAACAGGTCTGGCACTAATACAGGGTCTAACTCCAAATTGATACTGACCATCAGAAAGATTTAACGTTAGTCTTTTTTGAATGTCTATACCAATTTTATATCCACGAATGGGGACAATCATGACTGAATATAATCGTTTTGGGAGGTTTCCTATTTTCATTTCTATTTGTGTTTGTACAGCTTTAATTTATTTTCCTCCCAAACCTGTAATAATTACATGTTGTCCTTTAAACTTCCTGGGATTCCCATATATTAAGGAGGCCTCTGCTCCAGTGTCAATTAGGGTATTTATAGTTTGTGGGGACCAGTTGTTCTCAATAAAAAACAAACAACAACAACAACAAAAATACTTTAAGCTCTACATGGGGGCATTGGTCCTTTTGCACCCACTGCCCTGGAGCTTGGCCATTAATTCATATGTGCTGATTATAATATTGATTCACCTCACTTGCCTCCTTCAAAGGGTACAAGTCAGAAAATGCTGCCCAATCCTCTTTCACCCCCGGAACCAGTGATCCACTCACGGGGGGCCCTCCGTGGGCAGATGGAGGGTCCCGTTGAGGTTCGAGAAGGGGTGCCACCATAGGCTGAGTTGTCCCTGGATCCTTAGTTTTAGCACTCTGCACTCTCTTGCTAGGTTTATTCAGCCCTCTCTGTGTATATATTCGCCACGGCTCGTTAGTTGGAACACCATAAATTTTTTCATGAGACATGCTGTCTTCTAACAA
The DNA here is from genome assembly GCF_031877795.1 of Strix aluco. Taxonomy (NCBI): domain Eukaryota; kingdom Metazoa; phylum Chordata; class Aves; order Strigiformes; family Strigidae; genus Strix; species Strix aluco. Next base: position 5,283,719 of record NC_133970.1, read on the forward strand.
AGCAGTAAACATTTCCTTACGAGAAATCCTGTTTTCACTGCCTTTAGGGCTGTCTCGAGTATCTCGATTCCCTGCACTCCCTCGGGGGCTCCACTCTTCAAGGTCACGTAACTGTTGCACTTTTTCTGTTACTTCATCGAGGGGATCCCCCATTTCATTAATGCAAAGGGGCATAATTACATTTTTATATGCCGGTGGAACGGTTTTAATCGCTCTGTTTCTCATAGTGACCGACAAAGGATGCCACATCATAAAGTCAGCGTCTCCTACAAAAATAGCTGCTTTCATCCCTTCCTCTTTCATTCGCTGTATACAATCTCGCAAAGTATATCACTGACAGTCAGATGCCAGCCAATCATTCTCTGGAGGATATTTGGATTTACATCCCAGAGCAGCCAGTGTTAACAAATTAATATCCTGAGTGTTGTTTTGAAATGCATCCTGCACAAAAGAATCTGAACTTAAAATCAAAAACCTTTTAGAATCTCCTGCGTCTAGGGTTACCCCTGCCACTCCCTGACCCTGCAAACGCACCATCCAAGAGAGCAAGGATTCCCCCGGTCTCTGCTTAAAGCTTTCAATTATATCATTTACTTCATACTGTGTATAATCCTCTATCATATCCTTCCTCACAGCTTGCCCACTATTAGGATCTCTACCAGGATCCCACTGCACACCCGCTTCTGCAATCACCGCATGCACTTTCTTACAGTTTCTCCTTTTCCTATACTTATATTGTGCTACTCGCACCGCAGATTTCTCCGCCACTGTCTGATAAGTGTCCAGCTTATCAGCAAACAACTTATTCTGGCATTGCAACATCACTATTTGACTCTGTAAATCACATATCTGTCGCTCCATCTGGGAGCGCTCCAACAACAGCCTCTCTTTACTCTGGGGTTGTTTTCTACATGTAGTTAACAAAATCCACCCTCGTTTACTTGAATTTGTAGTTTCTTTTCCTTTTTCAATAGGTACCTTTTCATACAATTTAAAACATCCAATGATCACTTCAAATAATGGCATTTTTGTCGGATCCCACTTCTGACACCAATTTTGCTGATCAGGGATATCAATTAAACTCAGACACCAGAGTGAAAAGAGCAGGCATATTTTACTACAAATAACTAAATAATATAACAGAATAATACAGAAAACATACAGTAAGAAAAGACAGAATAGTGCACTTAAACAAATAGGAAAATACAGGGTAATGCATCTGTCGGAGTCACCATTAGCCGGGGTCCTTATTTCTCCGTGCGGGAATAGAAACGACGCAACACCAATGTGATGATCAGGTCGTCCATCTTTTTTATTATAGTTATTGTTGTTATCTTCTATTCCTTTTCTGGTTACATTTATACTCTACTAAGTTCCGTACACGCACTCATCTATCTTCTAATAGGCTACAGGTCATCTACACGCGCTGTTCACGCGCCTCTACAAGCATTTGCATTGGTTAATTGCAATTAGCACATAAAGCCCAAAACTTGCCAAAACTCCCTTATCTCATACCCTGTTTTGCTCAGACTTGTGTGCTTTTGCTGACCACAGGTGTTTCTCACTTATCTGCTATCTTGTGTGTTTTTGCCAGCCTTATTTTGCTGGCCTTGTCTTCGTCCTTGCATTCTTCTGTCTGCACTAACTTTCTCCCAGCGCGGCCCAGACTCCTACATGCATCAAATCATTACTACCTGAGAGAGAATAGTGATTAAGAGAGATCCATCACCACTTGCATACGTTACCATCGTCCAGATCCGCAGTCGCTGGGCAGCCCCGGTTACAGCGAGGATTTGGAGAGCCTGTCCCTGCAAGTGGGAAATCCTACGCGGTGCGTCCACCCGTAGGTGAGGCTTCCAAAGTCGCTGTGAGCGGGCCCAGCCTTATATACCTAAAAATCAGCAAGCCAGAATAGCTGGCACCTTTGTTTTTAGCGGAAATATCTGGTTTTCATCTCACGTTAGGTTCCCCCCAGAGCCTGGCCAGGGCTTAAGGGAGAAGCTAAGGGAGTTTCCCTGCTTATCTAGTTAATTTATGAGCAAGGTCACAAGGCCAGACAACTGTTTCTGTGGCCTTGTTATCTTGCTCACACATAAAGAAATATAAGGATACATTCAAGATAGACATGTTTTATGATGTTTAAGCTATGTCTTCTATGCATATTTCACTAATGACTACATACGGAGTTAGCAGTTTCAGTTCAGGGCTTGTTGTTCAGGCTTCAATACTCCCACCTTTTACATCAGAATAGGTGGTTTGTTATAACTTAGTACAATACCTATTGATACAATGCTTGTCAATTATAAAACATACAGGATTCATCTATAGGTCAACTCTGGCTTGGGCTTATTGTCCAAGCCTTAGCACTTCACCCTTCCTCTTTGTTTTTTTCGGAGCAACAAGAGCATGCCATAAATGTGGATGCCGACATGAAATTTTGTTCTAGCAAAACAGGGGAAAAAAAATGCAAGGGAAAAACATGATATTTTAATTTTGGACTTAATCAGCCTGACAAGCAGCCTTTCAAACTTCTGTTTTTTCTGCTGGCTGTATAAGAAAGCAAAGCAGGTTACCCTTTTTGTAAATATCTATGACTCTATCCCAGCTTGCATTCTTGATTTATTTTTTTTAATGTTTTTTAGGTAACTATGCTATCCTTGAAAAAAATGAGCTTCTGTAACCATGTGTTGGGTTTGTGTGTGTGGCGGGGGGGGTTTGGTAGCAGGGGCTACAGCGGTGGCCCCCTGCGAGAAGCTTCTCAAAGCTCCCCCAGTTCCAAGTTGGCCCTGCCTCTGGCCAAGGCCGAGCCACTTAGCGATGGTGGCTGGACCTCTGTGATAACATATTTAAGAAGGGGAATCTGGGAGGAGGAGTTGGAGTTGTGAGGGTGACACCTATGCAAACACTGAGGTCAGTGGAAAGAAGGGGGAGGAGGTGCACCAGAGCAGAGACTCCCCTGCAGCCCATGTAGGTCCACAGTGGAGCAGATGCCCGCCTGCAGCCCATGGAGGACTCCATGCCGGAGCAGGTGGCTGTGCCTGAAGAAGGCCAGGACTCTGTGGGAAGCCCCTGCTGGAGCAGTCTGTATCTGGGAGAATTGCAGCCCACAGGAGGGACCCACACTGGAGCAGCTCAGGAAGAGCTGCGGCCTGTGGGAAGGGCTCATGTTGGAGAAAGTTTGTGGAGGACTGTCTCCTGTGAGAAATCGGGAGCAAAGCTGAGCCTGGGAAGAAAGGAGGGGTGGGGGGAAGGTGTTTTTAGGATGTGGTTATACTTCTCACTGTCCTACTCTGTTAAGTGTTGGCTTTGTTAGTGTTTGAATTAAATTGATGTTCTTTTTCTTCCCTTAATGAGTCTGTCTTTTGCCTGTGACCATAATGGTGCTTACCTCTGACTACACAGTAACTGAACAGCCCTGATCTCTGCTCTGGAAATGCAGAGCCAGCCATCCTCCCAGTAGACACTGAGGTGCCGGAAGCTTAAGCCTTATGAAGACATAAGGAAGCTAAGTTTAGAAAGTTTGTATTCTAGGTATTCCACACTACCAAAACTGGATCAGTTTTATATACTGCATGTACTGATCCAGTGCTTCTAGCTTTATGATGACTAATAAGACAAAAGTGATTTGAATTATTAAATATAACTTCAGTGTTTGTTTTGGTGGTGTAGTTGGAGGTAAGCACACATCTAGGGTGTTTCCTGCCCTTCCAGTCTGTATTTCCTTTTCCTTTCAGCTGTTCTTAGGCCTCTTAACCGTAAAGTGTCTTCATCTGATTTAAACCTGTCAGTGTGAAAATCTGAGTTTTGAAATAAAGCACCTGTGTTGCAGTGGAAGGATTTAGGTCTGCAAACTCGGCAAACTGGATTTTCTACAGAATAGGCTATTAAGTTAATGGGCTAGTCCCATCTGAGTTGTGGTACTACACGCTTTTCTCATGCTCCCATGTAGTGTACATTTGTTTTGGGGGAAGAAACGTTGTGAATGAGATGAATGATTCTTTCCATGCATGGATGGTACCAGAATGAAGACCTGATTGTGTGATTATGAGTGTTTTGAACTCCCAATGGGTTTTAGTGGAAACAGAAAATCTTGCCACCTGCCTGGGTACAAGTGTAGACTTCTCTAGAATTCATTCCAGAAAAGAAAAATGCGAATTGAATAAGTGATGGCTAATGTGAACCTAGTCAACTGAGGGAGATGTGCTGGAGAGCGGGAAAAAAACCCCAACAATACACAGTTGAACAGAGTTACAATGTTAAAGGAAATAAAAACATGCTTTAAATAGTTCATCGTTTAAAATGATGTTGGATAAGGGATAGTAGCAGGAGTGTTGATCAGAATCAACTTTAAGCATAGTTCCCTAGTCCTGGTTTCCTGGAATAGAAATGAGTAAGCAATGCTGTCTTGATACTTTAGGCGGCTGTTTGTAGATCCAAGTGTAAAGGAGTGTGAAGAAATGTTATGAGGGTTTATATGAGGCAGGGCAGTAATTTTGTTCTTTGCCTGATGTCTGTCATTTGCTTTTGTGCTCTGTATGCTAACTGATTGTAAGAAAGTCCATTCCTTTAGACTCACTAAAAGATTTAATGAGCTACTGCCAAATTACTTGTTCTCTTTTTGTGGGTAGATAAAAACGTTGATAGAAGAAGTGCTGATTGTGAATTACCACAGGGAAAAAAAAACTTTTTGTAAATATTGACCGTTTCGATCTAAACCATATATACACATCTTCTTAGAGTAGTGTTAATGTTTATGTTACAAGCATAAGCTGGCATTACTGCTGGGAGGAATTGGTCCTGTTTGTCTCCTGGTGCATTCAAACTTTATCAGAGGATTGATCTAAGTTTAAAACTAACCAAGCCAAAAAAAGAAAAAAAGGAGCAGGCAGTGTGGTAGCTGGGGGCAACAGGTTTTTTTGGTGGCTTATCCTGGTGTAAAGGTGACTGGATTTCTGGCATTTAGCAAGCAGGGAACTGGTTTGGAGAGCTGATCCAACAGTGAACTAATAATTTAGTTTTCTGATGGTGGTTTTGTGCTCACTCACTGGTATGTGCAAAACTGACGGTGCAGGAAAGAGAACAGAGCTTGTGATCACTGCTGAGAAAGATCTCTGTTGTAGTAGTTCTGATTTAAATGGGTTTAAGCTGCTGTGGGATTGCATGCTCAGAATTTGGGTCCCTGCTCTGAATTGTGGTGTGAAGCCCCATTTGCTCACTGACGTTTTAGTCACTGTTAAAAAGCATCAAAAGTTTTCAAATACCTGATGGACATTCATAGTTGCTTCATGACTAACTTCTCTGTGTTAGAAGACTGTGCCTTCTAATTGGTTTAAGGCCATGTTTTAATTTTGGCAGCTGAGAGAAGTAACTTTCTTAGCATGAGAATTTAAGAATATATTAGTGATCTGGTTGTGTCAAAGAGAATATCAGCCCTTCCCACTGGCATCTTGCATTAATGACCATGATATATGAGATTCTGTGTGCAAGTTAGGGTGGTCTTTCAGTGGTGAGTACTCATTGTCCCATATTTTGAATTAGTTCTACATAAGTGTCTTTTCTAGCTTTGAATTTAATGCTTCCTGTAACTTCACTGGTTTAGTACTTTCCTTTTATCTTCATTAGCATGCTTTCCGTTGCATTTGTTGATTTAACTTAATTTCAGTTTTGACAGAAAGCATAGACACAGCTTTATGAAGTTAAGGGAATTCACTTTGAATTTCAATCTTAGGATTAACTTTCAAAGTGATCTGTTATAAAAAAACCCTTACTGGCTAGTAGTCTAAGATTGTGCATGGAACTTCAGAGTATAGGGGTGCAGGAAGTCTGGACGCTCTTTAAGAAGGAAGTCTTAATGGCTCAGGAGCAGGTGGTCCCCAGGTGCTGTAAGAGAAGCCAGCGACAGAGAAGACCACCCTGGCTAAACAGGGAGCTTTGGCTGCAGCTCAGGGAGAAAAGGAGAGTTTACAGCCTTTGGAAGAAGGGGCTAGCCACTCACAGTGATTACAAAGAGGCTGTGAGGCTATGCAGGGCAGAAATCAGGAGGTCGAAAGCCCAGCTGGAAATTAATCTGGCTTCAGCAATCAAGGATAACAAGAAATGTTTCTATAAGTATGTCAACAGCAAAAGAAAGACCAGGGAGAGCCTCCATCCCCTGCTAGATGCAGGAGGAAACATGGTAACAAGTGATGAGGAAAAGGCTGAGGTGCTTAATGCCTTCTTTGCCTCAGTCTTTAATAACAAGACTAGTTGTATTGAGGGAATCCAGCCTCCTCAGCCAGAAGACAGAGACTGGGAGAACGACCCCCCCGCAATCCAGGATGAGACAGTCAGTGACCTACTGCATCACATAGACACACACAAGTCTATGGGACCGGGTGGGATACACCCGAGGGTGCTGAAGGAGCTGGCTGGGGTGCTCGCCAAGCCACTCTCCATCATTTACCAGCAGTCCTGGCTGACCGGGGAGGTCCCGACAGATTGGAAATTGGCCAATGTGACGCCCAGAGATAAGAAGGGTCAGAAGGATGATCCGGGAAATTACAGGCCTGTCAGCTTGACTTCGGTGCCTGGGAAGCTGATGGAGCAGCTCATCCTGAGTACCATCATACAACACATGCGGGACAACCAGATGATCAGGCCCAGTCAGCATGGGTTTATGAAAGGCAGGTCCTGCTTGACAAACCTGATCTCCTTCTACGACAGGGCGACCTGCTTATTGGATGAGGGAAAGGCTGTGGATGTTGTCTACCTTGACTTTAGCAAGGGCTTTGACACCGTTTCCCACAGCATTCTCCTGGCAAAACTGACTACTCGCGGCTTGGATGGGCACACGCTTTGCTGGGTAAAAAACTGGCTGGATGGCCGGGCCCAAAGAGTGGTGGTGAACGGAGTTAAATCCAGTTGGCGGCCGGTCACGAGTGGTGTCCCCCAGGGCTCGGTTTTGGGGCCACTCCTGTTTAACATCTTTATTGATGATCTAGACGAGGGGATCGAGTGCACCCTCAGTAAGTTTGCAGATGACACCAAGTTGGGTGGGAGTGTTGATCTGCTCGAGGGTAGGGAGGCTCTGCAGAGAGATCTGGACAGGCTGGAGCGATGGGCTGAGGCCAACTGGAGGAGTTTCAATAAGGCCAAATGCCGGGTGCTGCACTTGGGCCACAACAACCCCCAGCAGCGCTACAGGCTTGGGGAGGAGTGGCTGGAGAGCTGCCAATCAGAGAGGGACCTGGGGGTGTTGATTGACAGCCGGCTGAACATGAGCCAGCAGTGTGCCCAGGTGGCCAAGAAGGCCAATGGCATCCTGGCTTGTATCAGAAATAGCGTGGCCAGCAGGGACAGGGAAGTGATCTTACCCCTGTACTCGGCACTGGTGAGGCCGCACCTCGATGACTGTGTTCAGTTTTGGGCCCCTCACTACAAAAAGGACATTGAATGACTCGAGCGTGTCCAGAGAAGGGCAACGAAGCTGGTGCAGGGTCTGGAGCACATGTCGTACGAGGAGCGGCTGAGGGAACTGGGGTTGTTTAGTCTGGAGAAGAGGAGGCTGAGGGGAGACCTCATCGCCCTCTACAGCTACCTGAAAGGAGGTTGCAGAGAGCTGGGGATGAGCCTCTTTAACCAAGTAACAAGCGATAGGACAAGAGGTAATGGCCTCAAGTTGCGCCAGGGAAGGTTTAGACTGGATATTAGGAAGCATTTCTTTACAGAACGGGTTGTTAGGCGTTGGAATGGGCTGCCCAGGGAGGTGGTGGAGTCCCCATCCCTGGAGGTGTTTAAGAGTCGGGTTGACATAGCGCTGAGAGATATGGTGTAGTTGGGAACTGTCAGTTGTAGGTTAATGGTTGGACTGGATGATCTTCAAGGTCTTTTCCAACCTAGATGATTCTGTGAACAACATGATTTCTTTTTAGCACTTTCTGAAATTGTTAGAGGTTTTTATTGTTGTTTTTAGGCAGTAGTTTATTGTGCCAATGCTGGTATGGCGTCTTACATATGCCTCACTTGCTAAAACTTCATCTTCTGTTTATTATGCTAAGGTTATTCTTTCAGACTTTTGCACTTGGGAGGCTGGGGAGACTTACCTCCTCTTCTAAAATATATTTGTTCTTTCATGCTAATTATTCCAACTGATTTCTCTGTATTTAATATCCACCTCACTCAAAAATATTTCTGCTTGACTGTTTCTATGGTTCACAGCTCCCACTTGGTCTTGTAGCTGAGCTTGTCAAAAACCTGTTGTGCATCATTAGTAAATGGTGTTTAATGCTGCATTGATAGCTGTAGGAAGTAAATTTATTACATAGATGTGTCACATCCCACTCAGACGAGTGAGACAAGTGACTTAGATTAGTAATTCCCCAATGGAATTGACAATGGTGAGATAAGTCTTAAAGTCCAGATGCAGACATTTATTAACTTCCCACAATGTACTAATTGGATGCACGATAATTGGCTAAGTATATAATGAGTTATGGCAAGCAATACAGTATGCTTTGCGTTATCTGATGATTATAAGGAAAAAGGGGAAAAAAAACCGCAAACAAACAAAAGAAGAGAGATAGAGAGAGAGAATAGAGAAAGAGATCACCGGTGTGGGTTCCTGCATTGGTCCCATCTGAATTCGTCAGGGATGCATCCGTCGTCTTCACTTCTTCATGTCTTCTTTCTTTCTATATTTCACTCCTCACCACCCCCTCAGTTTATGCACACCTTCCTTGGGTCCGTCCCCTAGGTCAACCCACATACCTATGTGATGATGCGGAAGTCTTGGACACAACTTAGACGATCAGTATGATCAAGTTGATGCCACTTTATTAAAGGCTACACAGCAATTTATACTCTATCACAAGCTTCACGCGCCGCTATCTTATTGCTAATAGGCTAAAGCTACTTGTTCACGCACCCTTCTGCCCTCTATGATTGGTCCCGGTGTGGTGTCCACGTGCTGCTCTCCCCCCAGGTAGACCCCCTGTTTTCGACATTCCAACATCTTTATCTCTTGGGCAGGAATGTAGTTTCTCAGGCCGTCTCGGCCTTGTTTGTGTCCTTGAACACAGCTGCAGCTTGCTGTTACAGTGAGGCCCCTTGGTCTGGATCGCTCACAACATGTCCGTTGTTCTCCAGCGATGCCACAAATCCCCCTTTTTGTTTTTGAGCGATCCAGACCCCCCTGTGGTCCTGTGCTAAAAACATTGCACCGACAGTCCTCTGCAGGGCCCTTTGCAGAAGGCCTATAAGGCAAGGCAACGTTGAGAGCACAGTCACTACAATCAAAAGGACTACTCCGACAGTTTTGACTAATGTTATCAACCAACCAGATAATCCCCAACCTTTAAACATCCTTGTCAGCCAGTCCAAGCCATCATCTTCTGTTAAGCGTTTGACTCCATCCTTCAATTGCTGAATGCTTTTAAAAACAGATTCTGAATGATCAGATAGATTCATACAACACATTCCTCCAAATTCAGCACAACCATGTCCTTGCGCTAGAAGCAAAAAATCAATCGCAGCTCTATTTTGTAACATAGTATGTCTGACACTATCAGCATCAGTTAAAAGGCCACTTAAAGCCAAAGAAGTAGCATTAGTTTGTTTGCTAAGTCAACACCCTAATTTATTTTAAGGAGTTAAAGCATTCGCAACGCCAACTCCTGGTGCTAACACGGAGGCTGGTATGATTTCTCCTGGATTCCAAAATTCAGTGTTATCACGACAGGAACTGCTAAACTGATGAACAGTCCTTTGGACTCGCTTATGTTTTCGAGTCAAATTCAGAATCATTGACACATTTGGTGTTAATAACGTGAGGTGTCTGAGGCTACATGGGCCTCCGTTCAGTTTAGATGGAACGCTTCCCCAGGCACGATCTCCGCAGATTAAAAACACACCAGGAGGTAGCGTGAGAGGAGCAACAGAGGATTGTGAAGCATTAAGTGCAGTATAATTACACCATGCAGTAGCATTGTGATAAACAATACTGGTTGCATTAACATTTTGACTTCAGCGAGCAGTCTTGTTATAAGAGTGAAAAATACACAAGCATCCATCATAACAGATCCTAATAATTCTAGCTCCTGGGGTTCCTGGGTAACTTGCGGGAGGTGTGCATACACACCATCCCAGTTTTTTGTACAATTTCCTGGAGAGCCACAGAGATTTGGGAACTGCAGTGGGTTCAGCCATGTATCCACAGGTATTTCTACCAAGCATGTAGAGAACGGCTTTTCAGGGCTTGCGGTGGTACTTGGTTGTGAGACCACCCATCCTTCACCCTGAGGCAGGTTCCAATACAGGCCGAACACACCGAGCAGGAACCCAGCGAGAGCCGGCATCTGTGAAGACACAAACATAACCCCTGCTCCAAGTTAATATCTCATTCGGTTTCTGTTTCATCTTTCTTAACTTCCTTTTTCCAGGGTCGCACCCATCGACTCGGAACTCATCTAGTGCCGGTATCGGTAATAACGCAGGCATAGCCTCGACCCGTCATTGTTAGTTCCACTGCTCCTTTCCACTCTCCTGTAGCAACATCTTTGTACTGAGCAAAAGCACCATCTCCACACCGGCTTATACCGGATTTCAGACCCAAACTATGTATTACTACTGGTGGTTCCTCCCTATCACCTGTGAGCCGTAAGTAATTTAACACATACACCGCTTTTGCAACAACCCAGTGGTACCGTCTTGCAGGTTCACTAACATTAATACTGGGAACAAAAAAGGCAAATTTAGGTGCATCATCCGGATGCAAGGGAATGGTAAAAAAAATCAATCCTTTAGATCAATTATTGCAAGATGCCACTTTCAGGGAATCATTGTTGGGGAGGGCATTCCTGGCTGTAACGTACCCATATCCTCCGTGACATCATTAATGTGTCGGAGATCATGTAAAAGTCACCATTTACCACTTTTCTTTAAAATAACAAACACCAGGGAGTTCCAAGGACTGGTGGTAGGTACGAGATGTCCTGCACTTAATTGTTCCTGAACTAAGTCATTAAGGTGGCACAACTTTTCCCTTGGCAAAGGCCACTGACCCACCCACACAGGTGATTCTGTTTTCCAGGTTAGTTTCAGGGTGGGTTTAGGGGTGGGTTGTGCTGCGGTGGCAATTAAGACAAATTTGATCCAATTTGAGTTCCCCATTGAGCCATACAGTCACGACCCCATGATGTAGTAGGGGTTTCCAATATAAATGGAGGAATATTTGCTACCCAGTTTTCTGGGCCCCTTACATGAATGAGATCTTTGCTGAAAAGCGCTCGAGTCACTCGAGCTAACAGCCAACCCGCTCACAGATATTACAGTCACATCCGCACCAGTATCTAAAATGCCTGTCAGTTCAACAGATTCTTCTGCTTTAGTGAGGGCACATTTTACCAGAGGTCGACCTTGTGTCACTGTCTGAGCCCAAAATATTTGAGGAGTACCTGCTGATCCAAATCCTGAGTCACCCCAGCTTCTTGGCATACTATAAGGGGGGGGTGCAGTAAAATAAACAAGCTGAGCAATTTTTGACCCTTTTGTTACTGAACACGGGGGTACAGGGGTCCAGGCCATAATTCTGATTTCCCCTTCATAATCGGCATCTATGACCCCTGGTAAAACGAACAACCACATTCAAGACAACAATTAACACAGAATTACTGCCTCCTGCTAGAGGAGATATCTCACCTATGACACTTCAAACACTGAGCCCGAACAAACAGGCAGCACCAGTGACCCAGCGGGCACTAAGGTGCTCAGAGAACTCCACACTCCGCAGCTGCTGCTGGGCTGCGTCTCACCCCCGCAGAACAATCAGACAAAGAGGCCTCTTACACTTATTACTCACACAACATAAAATGACAAACACTACAAACATCAAAACAGCGTTAAGAATATATAAAGCCATTGCTTGTTGATTATGTGGTGTTGGCAGACAAGGGGCGCTGCATCCCAGTGTCAGCAGCTTCTGTAAAAACTGCCGCTTTTGGCGGGGGGGGGGGGGGGGGGGGGAGAGCCAAGAGCGCGGTGCCGGGCTCGGCCGCAGGCGGGTAGTAGACTGAAGACTTTCTTAGTTTTCTCATTAGCATTATCATAAGCAAGCATAGCAAGAAATTTAACTTTCATTTCATCACTTAAGTCAGGATTACCATTACTAGCGGCATGTAATCTGTCAATAAATTTAGGATAGGGCTCCGTGGGCCCCTGTCTTACTCCTGTAAATGCTGGCGCCGATTTTTCAACATGTACGGCTAAAACCGTTTTTAGGGCTAATTCTTGGGTTAAGCGTAACACCTCTGGTTGAAATCCCACTTGCCAGTCTGGGCTAGCAAAAGGGCCTGCGCCCATCAGCATCTGAGCTTGCACCCCATACAGAGGATCTCCTTGCTGACGGGGTGTGGCTGCCGCAGCCTCGCAGGCCACTTGCCAACGTTGGAAAAATTGCAATTGTTGGGAAGCTGTTAGTAAGGTTTGTACAATCATGCGTATGTCATACGGAGTTAATAAATGTGCTGTAAAGATATGCTGAATTACTGAATTAGTATATGGTGATTTTAACCCATATTGTGTTACTGCTAATTTGGCCTCCTTAATCATTTTCCAGTCTCAGGCCTCCCACTCCTTGCCTTGTGGGGTTACTGTTACCGGGAACGTCATTGGCCCAAGTTCGTTAAACTGCCCCTCAATTATCGCATCCCGAATAACTCCCTGCCATCGGCTTCCTGGATTACCATTACCACTTGCGCGTCCCAGTGCCCCCCCTCCCATTTGAGCCGACGATGGCAGCGGCCCAATTGCCACTGTTTCCCCCTGACCACCCCCCCCCCAGTGTCCCGGAAGAAGGGGTTAATAGGGAGAGGGGGTGGCAGTGGTGCGGTAGGAATAGGCCCAGCCCATTCCTACATTCGGATTTCAAGTTGCTCTAGTTTTCTTATTAGTTCTCGCAAGTGTGGATCTTGTAAACCATAACGAGATTGTTCCTGCACCGACCGGGGTGTCGGGGGCGAGGACGGGGGCAGGGCTGGGTCGGCGCCTTCCTCTGGCGAGGCGGCGGCGGCGGCGGGGGGGTCGGGTGGGAGGCGGCGGGAGCGGGGCGGGGCGGGGCGCTCCGGGGATTGTTCCTTTGAGCTTGAAGGGGACTCAAGCGGTGGTGAATCTGTTGATTTTTGCTCTTGCCTTCCCTGCCGCACGGGTGCTGCGCGTGCAGCGTCCCCGTCCCTCCTTTTAGGAGCCGCCTTGGGGAACAGGGATCCCGCGAACGTCCCAGCAGTGGCGGAATCCTGAGCGCCAGCGCGTTCGGCCTCTGCTGACCAGGCAGCGAAAGCGGAGGCGGGGGTCTGCCGTTCCGCTTTCAGTTCTGTCAGAGTGTCTAGGACCAATCTCCACACAGTGGAGAGTTTCCTACTGTCTTTAGAACCTGAACTAATGTCCCACAGTGCCGCGCCGATCTTTTCCCAAGTAGCAGGTTCAAAGGCTGCGGCCTCTGAGGGGATTAGTCCGTGCTGCCGAGCCCACAACAGCACCCTCCTCAGGTTCCCCTCATCATAAGAAACTCCTCTCTTAGAGAGTATATGTTGGAGGAGCTTAACCACTGCCGCTTCTTCTTTACCCAGCGCGGACCCCATCTCCTCCCCAGCCGCTCACCTGATCAGGGCGAGATTCCCGACGATTGCTCGCGCGTCTTCCCAGGCGCCGGGGCAGCGCCTGCTACGGCTGATACTGCCCCCTCTGGGCCGTCTTCTCTTGCTCGGGAGGGCACCGATGGGAGGGTCCCGATTCCCCAGGGTTTGAGTCCCGCGTATCTTCGATGAGGCTCTTGCAGGTCCCTGGTCGGGCGCCACTTGCCGACGCGGAAGTCTCGGACCCAACTTAGACGACCAATGTGATCAAGTTGATGCCACTTTATTAAAGGCTACACAGCAATTTATACTCTATCACAAGCTTCACGCGCCGCTATCTTATTGCTAATAGGCTAAAGCTACTTGTTCACGCGCCCTTCTGCCCTCTATGATTGGTCCCGGTGTGGTGTCCACGCGCTGCTCTCCCACTAGGTAGACCCCCTGTTTTCGACAGTCCAACTTCTTTATATTTTGCCCAGGAATGTAGTTTCTAAATCTCTCTCGGCCTTGTTTATGTCCTTGAACACAGCTGCAGCTTGTTGTTACAGTGAGGCCACTCGATCTGGATCGGTCATAACATGTTCATTGTTTTCCAGCGATTGCACACCTACGTATCCCATGTATGGGGAGGGGTAAGGTGTTTCATGGGATGATGTAATTAGCATGATCATGTTAGCCCTCGTTAGCATATTGAGGGATGTTAACTGTAATATGCATTTTGTGGATAATGAAGCAAAGGTCATTCACCGGACAGATGGCCCTTGAAACTTTACAAGATGCACCAGAACAGAACCATCCTGCCTTCACAGGGCTCCCTCCTCCAGCTGCATCCTGTGCTGTCCAGGCAGCCTTATCAGCTCCTAACTCCACACTATCCACCCTGTGACTATAGTTTTGCTACTTGTGAGTGTTTGAGATATTCCTCGGCTCGGAGGGCCTCCATTCCCCCCCCATCCCTTATCTCTCTCAGGCTGTTTTTTCTCGCAGGCCTGTTTCTCTCAGGCCCTGTTTGTGGGGAGTTAGAAGTTGTCCCTCACAAGATGGCCCCAACAGTGTCCCCAAGTAAACTTCTTTAGCTGGTTCTAATCTTAAAAAAAAATATTTACTGGGCAGAAGGATAATCCAGCATGCACTGACTTCTGTGCATCTGAGAGCTGCGTCCCTGTTATGCCATGGATCATCTTCTCAGTTTGGGGATTTTAGGTGGGCAAAGGAGCTAAGAACAGTAGAATAGGTAGGCTGAGCAAGGAGGTTCAGAGGCCAAGTTACAGTCAGTTGGGTACAGCAGGGTGTGGGGCACTTTTGTTTATGGCAGAGTAAAGAGCACAGCTCCATGCATGGCTTCAGTGAAGAGGGATGGCGATTGCTGGGTTGCAGTTGTTGTTACCTGTTTCCTAACCTCTCTGTCCTCTCTTGAACCAATTGTGAAAAGAGCAAAGAAGGGAAAATGTAGAGATAGCAGGCCTGGCCTAGTGTCAGAGTTCAGTTCTGTGTTCTTGTTCTTCTGTGTTGCTGGATGGGAATCCTTCCTCTGCAGGTTTCCATGGTTCTTCTGTAGCTAATATTTCTCATCTTTTATTAGGATATGGGTGAACTCCTTTATCAAAGTGTTGATAAAATCTATCTGGCTATTTTGATGTTTCTAATAAGTCCTTGAATAAGTAGGTAGTAGATATTTTAGAGGTCCAGAAATGTCTTTGAAGACTTGGACAGTGAACTAGGGCAAGGGGAAGAACAAGTGGTGAGGGGAGGGAAAGGAAAATCATTAAAATAGGAACTTCCTAACCTGGTTTTACTGTGTCCTGGAGCTACTGCTCTTACTCAGTTTAGGTGAGTCCTGGTTTAGCTAGGATAGGGTTAAGTTTCCCCAGCAGTGGGGGGGAAGCTCTAGCCGGGTTATTCAATACCATGCTGACGTCACATCCGGGCGCCCAAGCGCGGAAAGAATCGTAGCGTGTGTTTTGAGATCTCTCTGCTCTCACGGCTGTATCAGTAGATATCTTGGTCTGTTCGTTGTTATTACTGTTGTTATTGTTGTTGTTCGTTTTGTTGCTGTTGCACTGTTGTATTAAACCTCTCCTTATCTCAGCCCCGGGGCTTTGTATTTCACTCCCTTTGTGGGGGAGGGGCAGCGGCCGCGTGGTCTCAGACCCCGGCAGGGGCTAAACCATCACAACTTTTGTCGCCCAACGTGGGGCTCGAGAGGGCTGGGATAAGCACAAAAGGAGAAGGTGTGTTAGAGCAATCTGTTAGGTGTAATTTTTCTGGTTTTATTTGTATTGTTTGATAAGGAACATTTGCAATGCTGGCCAATTTGCTTGCGTGGTGGGGCTGGATTAATCCTTATATCCCCTGTGTGTTCCCAGTGCTGGCGTTTGTTGGCGGTGGAAAATGTGTCAAGGGTTTTATTTTGCTGTACTGGCTACTGGCTGCTTTTAATGTGCTTGTATCACTGCTTG
Organism: Strix aluco; assembly: GCF_031877795.1. Taxonomy (NCBI): domain Eukaryota; kingdom Metazoa; phylum Chordata; class Aves; order Strigiformes; family Strigidae; genus Strix; species Strix aluco. The sequence goes on from NC_133970.1 coordinate 5,299,782, forward strand.
TGGGGGTGAACCGGTACCTGTTTGCTGCCTGGGCTTTTGTTTGGGGTCTCACCCCCTCTATGGGTGAGCCAGGGGAAGAGATCCTCTCGGTTTTTGAGAGTTTCAGCTATCCCTGGAGCATCCAGGCCAGTGTGCTTGTGGCTCTGTGCTTTCTGAATGTCTGCCAGATCTTGTTTTGGGCCATGCGGTACTTCTCCAACAATAGCACCACCCGGAAACCTGCCCCAGGGGCAGATAGTTATAAAAGGCAAGGTGTGTGGGAGAAGATGGGCAAGTGCCTGGGTCAGTGGTCACCCCCAATGCTTTGGGATTTCACTCCTGAACAAATGCTGAGTCCTGATAAACTGGTGGAGTGTTTGGAAAAGGTGTGCTGCCAATCTGACAAACCCCGGGAGACACAACTTGTTGCGATGTGCTGGGGGCTTGCCCATGCTTACCGTGTCATCTTTAACACTGTTCACTGCCCTCAAGGGGGAGAAAGGGCTGCAGGATCTGAAAGTGAGCCTGCTGATACAGCAGCTGGGCCAGGGGGACAGGCAGCGCCAGTACCAGTCGCCTCCACCAGCACAGCAGCTGAGCCAGAGGGACAAGCAGTACCAATATCAGTCGCCCCGATACGGAAAACCAACTACACCAAAAAATCCCCTCGCAGTGTACAGGGTGATAATGAACCAGGCCCATCACGAGAGCAGGAGGAAGAGCCAGAGGTAACCATCCGATCTCTATCCCTGAGTGAGTTGCGAGATATGCGGAAGGATTTCAGCCGCCTTCCAGGTGAGCAAATTTGCACCTGGCTGCTCCGATGCTGGGATAGTGGAGCTGCTGGTTTTGAATTGGAGGGGAGAGAGGCCAAGCAGGTGGGACATTTAGCCAAGCAGGCTGGTGTTGACAAGGCAATAGGGAAACAGGCTCAAACCCTCAGCCTTTGGAGGCGACTCCTGCTCGCTGTGAGGGAGAGGTACCCCTACAAGGATGATGCTCTATGTCGGTTAGGCAAGTGGACCGACATGGAGAAAGGCATTCAGAACCTCAGGGAATTGGCTGTGTTTGATATGGTTTATGGTGATCTGAACAACAAGCAGTCACCCATGGATCCAGATCAGGCCCCTTGCACACAGTTGATGTGGTGGAAGTTCCTGCAAAGTGGACCAGAGGCACATTCCAAAGCATTAGCAGTAGCGTCCTGTGGCGAGACACCCAGACTCAGACAGTGGACGAAGTGATTGGCCAGCTCCGGCAATATGAGGGAAATCTCCCTTCCTCCCAACATGCTTTGGTTTCAGCTGTAGAGGAACTGTCTCAGAGGCTCCAGAAAGTGGAACAGGACATGTCCTACATTCCACCTGCACGGGACAATGTCTCAGCCGTTAGAAGCAGGCGCTTCCCCACCCAAGAGAAGGGCAGTGGAAGGCACACACCACGGGGCACCCTGTGGTTCTTCCTCCGCGACCATGGGGAAAACATGAGGAGGTGGCATGGACAGCCCACTCCTGCCCTAGCTGCACGAGTACAGCAGCTGAAAGGGAAGACCACCATGAAAGGGGAGTCTTCCAAGAGAGATGCAGCTCCAGTGTCCAGTCGGAAATCCCCCAGACAGAACAGAATGGCCAACAGTATGCTTGACCCTCTTGAGGGGACCAGGAAATCATTCCTGCAGGAGTCACTCTTAGAACAAGTGAGTGATGGTGAGCAGGATTAGAGGGGCCCTGCCTCCAGCCAGGTGGAGGAAAGGGATAATCGGATTTACTGGAAGGTGTGGATCCGATGGCCTGGCACATCAGAACCACAAGAATATAAGGCCTTGGTAGACACTGGCGCACAGTGCACCCTGATGCCATCAAGCCACAGTGGGGTCGAATCCATCTGCATCTCCGGAGTGACAGGGGGATCCCAACAGCTGACCCTATTAGAAGCTGAAGTAAGCTTAACTGGGAAGGACTGGCATAAGCACCCCATTGTGACTGGCCCAGATGCCCTGTGCATCCTAGGTATAGACTACCTCAGGAGAGGGTACTTTAAAGACCCAAAAGGGTATCGGTGGGCCTTTGGTATAGCTGCCCTGGAGGAGGTTGAACAATTGTCCACCTTACCCGGTCTTTCACAGGATCCCTCGGTGGTGGGGTTGCTTAAGGTTGAAGAGCAGCGAGTGCCAATTGCCACCAAGACGGTGCACCGGCGACAGTACCGCACTAACCGAGATTCCCTGGTCCCCATCCATCAGCTGATCCGTCGACTAGAAAGCCAGAAGGTGATCAGCAAGACTCATTCACCCTTCAACAGCCCTATATGGCCAGTGAGAAAACCTAATGGCGAGTGGAGACTGACCGTGGACTACTGTGGCCTGAATGAAGTTACGCCAGCGATGAGTGCTGCAGTGCCGGACATGCTAGAGCTCCAGTATGAGCTGGAGTCGAAGGCAGCCAAGTGGTACGCCACGATTGACATCACTAACGCATTCTTCTCCATCCCAATAGCACCAGAGTGCAGGCCACAGTTTGCATTCACTTGGAGGGGTATCCAGTACACCTGGAATCGACTGCCCCAGGGGTGGAACCACAGCTCCACTATTTGCCATAGACTGGTTCATACTGCACTGGAGAAAGGTGGGGCTCCAGAACACCTGCAGTTCATTGATGATATCATTGTATGGGGGGACACAGCTGAGGAAGTCTTTGAGAAAGGAAAGAAGGTAATTGAAATCCTCCTGAAGGCTGGTTTTGCCATCAAGCAACAGAAAGTTAAGGGGCCTGGAAGGGAGATTCAGTTCCTAGGAATAAACAGGCAAGATGGGCGTCACCACATCCCAGTGGAGGTGATAAACAAGATAACAGCCATGGCCCCACCAACCACCAAAAAGGAGACTCAGTCTTTCCTGGGCGCTGTGGGGTTCTGGAGGATGCACATCCCAAACTACAGCCTGATTGTGAGCCCTCTCTACCACGTAACCCGCAAGAAGAACGATTTTAAATGGGGCCCAGAGCAACAACAAACCTTTGAACAAATTAAGCAGGAGATTAGCCAGGCAGTGGCTCTCGGGCCAGTCCGGACAGGGCAGGAGATTAAGAACGTGCTCTACACCGCAGCCGGGGAGAATGGCCCTTCCTGGAGCCTTTGGCAGAGAGCAGATGGGGAATCCCGAGGCCGACCTCTAGGCTTTTGGAGCCGGGGATACAAAGGCTCTGAAGCTAACTATACCCTGACTGAGAAGGAGATACTGGCAGCGTATGAAGGAATTCGAGCTGCCTCAGAAGTGGTCGGCACTGAGACACAGCTCCTCCTGGCACCCCGACTGCCGGTGCTGGGATGGATGTTCAAAGGAAAGGCTCCCTCCACACATCATGCAACAGATGCCACGTGGAGTAAATGGGTTGCGTTGATAACACAACGGGCCCGAATAGGGAACCTCGACCGCCCAGGATTAGTGGAAATGATCATGAACTGGCCAGAGAGCAAAGATGCTGGGATGTCACCAGAACAAGAGGTGAAACGTGCTGAGGAGGCCCCACCATATAATGAGCTGCCAGATGATGAGAAGCGATATGCCCTGTTCACTGATGGGTCTTGCCGCATTGTGGGAAAACATCGACGATGGAAGGCTGCAGTGTGGTATCCCACACGAGAAACCACTGAAGCTGTTGAGGGACAAGGTGAATCGAGCCAGTTCGCAGATGTGAAAGCCATCCAATTGGCTTTGGAGATTGCTGAGCGAGAAAAGTGGCCGAGGCTCTATCTCTACACTGACTCGTGGGTGGTGGCAAGTGCCCTGTGGATGTGGTTGCAGCAATGGAAACAGAACAACTGGCAACGCAAGGGCAGACCCGTCTGGGCCACTGAAGTATGGCAGGACATTGCAGCCCGGGTGGAGAACCTCGTTGTGAAGGTGCGCCATGTGGACGCCCATATACCCAAGAGTCGAGCCACTGATGAACATCAACATAACCAGCAGGCGGACCAAGCTGCTAAGATCGAGGTGGCTCAGGTGGACTTGGACTGGCAGCGTAAAGGTGAACTGTTCATAGCCCGGTGGGCCCATGAGACCTCGGGCCACCAAGGCAGAGATGCAACATACAGGTGGGCTCAAGATCGAGGGGTGGACCTCACCATTGACACCATCGCAGAGATCATCCACGGATGTGAGACGTGTGCTGCAATCAAACAAGCCAAACGGGTGAAGCCCCAGCGGAATGGAGATCGATGGCTGAAATATAAATACGGAGAGGCCTGGCAGATCGACTACATCACACTGTCCCATACCCGCCGAGGCAAGCGCCACGTGCTCACAATGGTGGAAGCAACCACTGGGTGGCTCGAAACTTATCCAGTGTCCCGCGCCACCACCCGAAATACCATCCTGGGCCTTGAAGACCGAGTCCTGTGGCAACACGGCACCCCAGAGAGGATTGAGTCGGACAACGGGACTCACTTCCGAAATAACCTCATAAATGCCTGGGCAGAAGAACACGGCATCGAGTGGGTCTACCACATCCCCTACCACGCACCAGCCTCTGGGAAGATCGAGCGCTACAATGGACTGTTAAAAACTACATTGAGAGCAATGGGGGGTGGAACCTTCAAACACTGGGACACACATCTGACAAAGGCCACTTGGTTAGTGAACACAAGAGGATCTGCCAATCGAGCTGGCCCGGCTCAGTCACAACTTTGACGTGTTGTGGACGGGGATAGAGTCCCTGTGGTGCGCATGAGGGACCTGCTGGGAAAAATGGTCTGGGTTAGTCCTGCGCCGGGCAAAGGCAAACCCATCCACGGGATTGTTTTTGCTCAAGGACCTGGGTGCACCTGGTGGGTGATGCAGAAGGATGGAGAGGTCCGATGCGTGCCACAAGGGGACTTGATTGTGGGTGAAAACACACCGTGAGTTATACTGTGCTTTTGTTAATTTTTCTTTGTCAATGCTAATTGCTAAATGGCAGCTGGATGTGACGCACATGGTATAGAATAAAGGGGTGGATTATGTCCTGGTTTAGCTAGGATAGGGTTAAGTTTCCCCAGCAGTGGGGGGAAGCTCTAGCCGGGTTATTCAATACCATGCTGACGTCACCTCCTGGTGCCCAAGCGCGGGAGAATCGGTGCGTGTGTTTTGAGATCTCTCTGCTCTCACGGCTGTATCGGTAGATATCTTGCTCTGTTCATTGTTATTACTGTTGTTATGGTTGTTGTTTGTTGTGTTGCTGTTGCACTGTTGTATTAAACCTTTCCTTATCTCAGCCCCGGGGCTTTGTATTTCACTCCCTTTGTGGGGGAGGGGCAGCGGTCGTGTGGTCTCAGACCCCGGCAGGGGCTAAACCATCACAAGGTGGTCCCCTAAAAATAAGGGGTTATTTTGATCCAAATTCAAACAGCCTATCATGGGTAATTCTGATGTGTGGACAATCAGCGTGTTGGTGATTTAGGATTATAACTTTTGTGCTCTGGTAAACTTGTAGTTGCTTGGTGACTTGTAATTGCCACATAATTTTGTCTTTAAAATAAACATTGCTTTGTTCTCAATCTGCAGCTCTTGACCTCCTCCTGTTCTTGTAATACAAAATAATATTCATAGGCTTCCTCAAAAAAACCTAACAGACTAGAAAAGCCTCAAATACTGTGGTCCTCAAGTATTGTGGGGGAGAAAAAAAAAATCTGTGTAGAAATATGCTGCTCGTAAGAAACAGTTTCAAATAGTTTACGTAGATGTGTGCTTTATGGATGGTTAAGTATTACAAAACTTTTCATGTGTTGTTGGCTCTATGCAACATGCAAAAATAAATCCATTCACTGTATAATGAAGCTTGTAAACTGAGGCTGGTAACCAAAATTGGAGGCAACAAATATTTGTTGTTGTTAAAACAAGAAAGTTTGAGTAATTTGAATTAGGTAATTTTCATGTCAGTAACTATGATTAAGGGGGAAGCAGAAGGAATGTGTGGTTGCAGGTTGGCGAAAGCACAGGAGTGTAGGGGTGAACAGGTGGGCTGAGTCAGAGAAGGAAACAAATGAAGTATTTAAACCTTCTCCTCACAGACAAGGAGTGACAGGGAATTTCTTGAGGCATCAGGGTATGCAGGGAGGCTGGGATTCTAGAGCATCTTAGGCAAGAGTGAGAAATTAAGAGACAAAATTTTGAACAATGTCTAATGATTTGGCAATAGCAGTATCATGTGAGATGGGTCTTTCGGTAAGTCCTTTTCTTGGCATTTGGAGCTACTTCACTAGAAACAGAAAATATAAGAACTGCAAGTCCTATAGAAACACATAGTCTTAGATGAACTGTGGCTTACTTGCATGTGTTAGGGAAACAAATTCTCCTGTGAGGAAATTTGGAAAGTAAATTATATTTAACTGATTTAAATGATAGTGTTCTTTTTCAACCATAGTATTTTCTAATGTGACAGAGTAGTGATTGGTGGCTCTTCTGCTGTTGCTGTTAAATGGTGTTTTCTCTCCTAGGGTTTGGACGTGGCCGAGGGAGAGGAGCAGGGAGATTTTCAGCCCAAGGCATGGGGTAAGAAACATGCAGAGCACAGATTTTGGCAAGGATCAAACTCAGTGGCAATATCAATTAACAATATTAATATTGCCACTGTATGTATTAATATTTCCGTATGTTTGATAAACCAATATGAATGAAAAAATTCACAGATCTGTTAGATGATTAATGGATTATTTTTGTCTTAAACTAGTATTTCTAGCTAGACACACCTATAGAAACCTAATGTAAGTTCACTCAGTGTTAATATCTCAAACTTGGAGAACCCGTTTGTACCTATCAGTAGTAGCCACATAGTGCCTAGGAGGCTGAAAGTTCTATGTGGTGCATATAGTCCTAGCTCAATTTAAAAAAGATTTGTTTCAGTGTAATGTAGAACGTGTGAGTTCTATATAATACCAGAAAGACTAGCGATTATAAACTTTCTCCTGGTTTTGAGGTTTCATGCTTTTCTAAAACTCCAAAATGAGTCTTAGAGACTTCCTCTGCCGACTTTTATGGTAACACTTTAGCTTTTTTGGACATCATAACTAAAACAGAATCAAAAGAAGTTACTCAGCAGTTCTAAAGTTTGTTCTCAGTTTTATTGAAATAACTTGCTTCAAGAAGTGTAGCCTCCACTACTTTCACTCAGTGTTTGCCTTTAATGATGTTTTATGTAATATCAGTGATGTCATGATGAACAGAAGCCTCATTCTTCTTCATCCTTCTTGTTCATACTTCTAGATGATAAATTGAAAAGAGGTTTTTCTTCAATAATGCTTTTTCACCTTTTAGCTGCATCTGTGTGTTTCAGCATTGGTGTCAGGAGTGCATTCTGAAATAATCTTACTGATGTTCCAACTCCTGTCCTGCACAGGTCTGGTGCTCTGAAAAGACGTGATACTGGTTTCTCATCAGTCAGTCACCTGCTGAGAAATTATCAGCTGAGAGGGGCTTATTGTGCATATAAACTAATGCTTTATAAGACTGGGAGGAGTAGGTATGCTGTTAACTGCTTTTTCAGAAATTGTTGTTCTGGTTCAGTTTCTCTACACTAATTTTTTTTTCAGTCTCCTCACTTTTTTCTCCTCTTCTTTTCTCCCTTTTTTTTATCTGTGTCTGCTCATAGAGGAAAAAATTCATTTGAAACCATAACTATCAAGATAAATTATGCGGAAATCAAGATGTTAAATCTAACACAACTTCAGTTGAAAATGGTGACGCTTGTGTTTATTGAATGACCAATGTGTTCTCTTCCATTTCTTAACTTTTAAAACTCTAGGACATTTAACCCTGCAGACTATACGGAGTCTTCTGCCACTGATGGCTTTGGGACAAAATCAGACATTTGGGAGACTGGTCAGAATGATGCAGATGATGGAACTGGTAAGATGCTTCAAGAAACGGAAGGATTGGAATGAAAACCTATAGCAAATTACAGTTAAAATAACCGTTCTGTTAGAGTTCAGTTAACTTCTGAAAATGTGAATACATATCATATGACACAGATATTAGTTCATTTTTATAGCTTAACTGCTACTGATGTGCAGAGCACGTGCTGTAGCCTGAGTGACTCTAGTTAGAATGAAGGGGAGGTAATTTGCAATGTTTTTGTTTTAGTAATAACAATACCTTGTGTCCTGGTTCAGCTAGGATAGGGTTAAGTTTCCCCAGCAGTGGGGGGAAGCTCTAGCCGGGTTATTCAATACCATGCTGACGTCACCTCCTGGTGCCCAAGCGCGGGAGAATCGGTGAACACGTGTGTTATGCGGTCGCTCTCCTCACTGCTGTATGGGTACATTTTTGGTTCTGTTTATTGTTATTACTGCTATTAATATTGTTACTGTTCTTGTTGTTGTTCATTTTGTTGCTGTTGCACTGTTGTATTAAACCTCTCCTTATCTCAACCCCGCGGTTTGTATTTCACTCCCTGCCCTGTCCGGTCGGAGGGTGGGGGAGGGGTAGCAGCAGCGTGGTCTCGGATCCCGGCAGGGCCTAAGCCACCACACCTTGAGAGACAAAGGCATTTAAAGAGTTATTGGAAGAACCTTATATGTGAATAACTGTTTAGATATCTTAAGTAATGCTTAAGAGTTCACCTAATGTAGTTAAGGAGTGTAAGTCCTACGAAAAGTGATTGGTCCACAGACATTGGGCAGTAGGGAGTGAATATCTAAGTAGAAGAAAAAGAAAAGAAGAACCATTTACCAATATGAATTCACTCAGTGACAGTGGGGTGGCTTTGGCAGCCCCACCTGTACAACACAGGAATGTAAGGATGCAAGTCTCTGGGATGGAGGAGAGTTCCAAGATCTGCCACCTTTGAAGAGAAGAGTTAACTGAAGCATGAGTAGACACTTGAATGGAAGCCAAAAGAGCAGTCTGTCTGTCTGAAGATAGACAGCTGTGTGTTTCTGTATGAATTTTCTAGCGTGAAGTACGCACTCCTGGCTAAAGGCAAGAGACAGATGTGGTTTGGAAAGGAATCGCTTAACAGTGGTCTCGTGGTGATTCAGAAATGAAGAATGTGACCTGCTTGTCTGTGGTTGGGAAAACAGGATACCTTGCTGCTTCCCATATTGTGTGACAGGAGAGGAAGACAAAGGAAACCCTGTGTCAGGATAAAGAAATTCATGTATGTTATTGTCCCCACTTGGGAACCATCTAGTGATAGGAGAGTTGTTTTTTTTTTAAACCCCAGCAAAGGGTAACTTTTCTGATCTCTTCATTGCTGAAGCCTACTCAGATGATTTTTTCATCAACCCCTGTGTCAAGTGTGGAAGGAAAAAACTGATACTGGAGTATCAAAAGGCTCTGCTGTTAGCATCTTGAGATGCAGCTTTCTAAACTTCATACAAGCCATTTTCCAGTTAATCCGAGAAGACAATAACAGGATTAGAGTTTAGGAGGGCTTATTAGGCAGCTGTCTTGTCACTCTAAGTGCCTTCTAGTCCAGTGTGGGAGATTGGACCTGAGTATATTAATGGTTATTGAAAAGGAGCTCTTTTGTCAAATTATGGCATCTTTCCAATGAGTTACTTTTGAAATTACTTGGTACTATAGCACAAACAGAAATGTACCTTTTACATGTACTCACGTTAGTTTTTCAAGTAAGTTTATCAGATAATGACTTACAAAGACACCTCATGACTTGAAAATTCCCTTAGAAATACTGATATTGTTATTTGCTATATGGTAGCAGAGGGCAGGCTATGTTGTCACAAGTATTGCAGAAGCAATACGGTTAACTAACTAAAGAAAGAAGACATACAAGAAAGGCATGAGGAGACTGGACTTGTTAGTTATTAATGAATGCAACTGTAAGGCTGTGGCTTACAAATGACTTCGACTTGTGCTCCACTTCCCACGTGAGCTCAAATGTTTTGTGACCCTCCCTGCTAACTCTGGGTAGTCTTCATGTGCCTCCCCTATGGCAACCTCTTGTTTCTTCTTGTAGGCATCTCCTCAGTCTTCAGTAATGGAAGAATTCTGCCTAGGAATAAAAGTAGCTTGCTGTGGCTAAAGGGATTCCCTAAGAGTATGAATGTGTCTACATGAGGTGTTTGCTGCTGAGCAAACATATTGGTGGAAATTCAAAGTGTACTAGTTGATGTATGGAACTTCTTTTTGGATGTCAAGTGCATTTTTGCTGTTAGATTGTGCACCAAGAACTTCACTGAACTTCAGTAACACAACTTAAAGTGTGTATGGAAAGTTGGGGAGCATGGTATGGAGAAGAAGGTGTGAGAAGGCATTTTGAATTTTCCCTGGCCTTGTCAGATTAATGATTCTTAGGGGCATGAATGAGTGAGTGTTAGTGTGGGGAGTTCCTGCAAAATGATTTGGTTGGTGGAAATTTAAAGTAAACTAGTTAAGTGTGAATGTTCTTTTTGGGTGCTAAGTACCTTTTTGCTGCTAATCTTCATTTACTTTCAGTGCAAATAGAAAAGGCACCATAACTAACAAAACAAAAATGTTTCTATATATATGACTATAGGAAGAGTGTTTTATTTTACAGTGTTTCTTCTTTAGACAAGCCATAGGAATGTCAGAAATAAGTCCCTGAGCCAAAAAGAAATCTCTTTAAAAGACTAGGCTTTAAAATTGAATAATTTAGTTTTGTCCAAGTGGGAAGCACTTTCAACCTTGTGATGAAAAGCATCTTGAGGGTTATTAGAGGAAGCTGCAGCTGGGGTAGTAGTTTTAAAGTGGAAGAGAGAGCGTTGGGAAGGAAGATGGAAGCAGGAGTAGGGGGAAAGAGTGGCAGACAAGGTGGGAGCTGGAAGCGTGTTGTACAAAGTTGAGCTGTTGATTTGGCTTGTTAATCACAAATATTAGTTTTCAATTGTTTTTTTCCCTTAATTTACAGTGCTGTTATGTTAGTTACAAATCAACAGTCCCAGTAATAAATAAGTTCCCCATGTGGGAGTTACTAAAGATGTGAATGAGGGGGATGTATATGTATGGAAATCCAATGACCTTCAGGTCATTCTAGAACATGAATGTGATCCAGAAAGAAAGGATTAGTACAGAAGTTTGGGATAGACCAAAATAAAATTATTTTGGGGCTAATATCTATGGCTGATTATTCAAAAAAGGAAAAAAAATCAAATAGTGTTGTGATAGACAGTAAACTGTTTGTTCATCAAATTCCATTAAAGATACTGGGAGCTCGTGACATGTTATTCCATAAACTATGTAGGCCTAAGCTTAATCTTAACTATTACACTGTGTAACGACTAACTGACTGCAAGTGCTTATCTAAGTTGAAATGCTGAAGCAAGGACTCCTATTGTACAAAAGACTGAAAAGAGGGAGAAGGGAAGAAGGACAAAGGGGAGAAAGACAAAGGGAAGAAGGACAAAGGGGAGAAAGACAAAGGGAAGAAGGGAAGGCGGAGGATATAAAAAAGACGGACCCTCGGGAAGTGAGCGTGCGCCGTTGGTGGAGCAGAGACTCCCCGGCCGCCCAGCGCTGTTTTGCTTGTTGCTGCTTGCTAAGTAAACAATTGAAATTTTGATTGGCTCTGACTCACATCAATTTGAGAAATCTACTTATAACAGTGTGACAGGAAGTGAGGAATTGGAGGAAAATAGCTGAAGACTTACCAAAAACATATAGTATACTTTTTATTGGCTTTATAACTTTCTAAAACTAAACTTGTTACGAAGGGGAACATGAAAGAGTCACAAATAGCCATCTAGGTTCAAGTTGCTATGACAAGGATCCTTGAAAACACAAGGCATCATTTCAGTAGAAAACAGAACTCTTAAATTGTGATGCTTTGCAAGGCTTGGGGGTAAAGTTTGGGAAGAGGATATATGGAGTTGCAATAATGTCAAGGTGGATTTTGGACTGAAAGGAAATTGATACACTTGTGGCAAGATCAGGCTTAGAATCTCATCAGTAGGAGGAAGGCGTTAGCAAACTGGATTTAACGCAGAGAAGAGCAGTGAAATAACTGAGGCCGGAAGGATTGAGCTGGGAAGGTAGAGTGTTAATAAGCAACAATAATAAACTTATCTTGGGTAAAATAATAAAAGGGTGAAGGGTTGTGTTCAGTATTTAAAAAGAGTAAACTCACAGAACCATGGTCATAAGTAGGAGCAACAGGTAAATGTTTAAATTGAACGTTAGGAAAATGTCCCAAGTATTATTCTAAATAGGTTTGGTCTCTCAAAAGTGATGGGGTATACTCAAGATTTGGGCTTGATTTGTCTGAGCTCTTTTTGTGTTTGTTTTAGCAGACTGCAAGCTCTGTTGTTAGAGTTCTGGCACCAACATGAGGTTTGTCTTCAACAAAGGCAGGCCTTTCTCTGATGGGAGATAAATATAAGCAGGGCAAATAGCAGGATGTATTTCTTCAAAGAAGAAATATCAGAGGAAGGCATCCTGTGCTGGTCAGGAGAAGGGAAAGAAAATCAACTGTTTCTCTAAAAACTGCTACTCGTTGGGCTTTTCCTCTTTTCCAAATTTTCTGTGGGAATGTGTGGATTAGTCTAGAAATTTGAGGCATTGTAGTAATTTTGCTGTGCTCAGATATGATTATTAGTTATTTTTAAAGTGCCCTGATATTTTGCAGCATGTAGAAACTTCCTGGTTAGGGGCCATTTGGTAAAATGTGAGCTCTGTATGTTTCAGGCAACTCTATATTGCTCTACAGAGCCAACACAGAGCAGATGTTACCTTGCTCAGGACCTGCCAAATAATTTTGGATTCCAAGGTATAAACCCCCTCTCTTCTCCCCCCCGTGTGCTTATCTTCATGGTAGGCCTGTTTGCCTCACTGGATTAGTGCCATTTGGCACTCTTTTGCCCAAGACGCTGCTTTGTGACGGTGTACTAAAGAATGCACTAATGTGATGGCATTAGTATGAACTGGATTTGATGCTGTCTTCAGGGGGCTTGTTTCTGGATGAATGTCTCATTGGTTTCCTGGTTCAGTAAAAGGAGATGATTAAAGCAGTAGTTCTTTTGCTTTTGTACTTGATCAAAAGTGACAGTAGCAGGAACTTTACTGCTGGTATTTTCTTTACTCATGGTTATGTAGTTTAAATGAAAGCTCTGGTTGTTGCTGGGATAACCTTCCCTATGCTTACACTGGTGGGCAAGACCTTCAGTCCATTTATTGCTCTTTTATGTCTGTGCCTGCTGTTTCATATGGAAGGGATCAGGTTTTTGCATCTGTAGGATCGTTTCCTGTAGTTTTCCCATTGCTGCGTGCTGTGGACTGCACACTGTGCTCCAGTGTTCGCCAAATAAACTCTGTCACAAGTTACAGGAAGAAGTGTTTTGCAGCTATAGTGGAAGCTTATTGACTCTTCTGCTGCCATTATATGAATTATATATGTTTTAAAATAAATTGCTCTATTAGGGGAAGAGATTGGGGTTGTTCTACACTGAGGAGAGAGTTAACAGGTTGGAAAGGAGCCTCCAGAGGCATAGGTTAAGTCTTAAATTTGAGTGTGTTGAAAGTAGGATTATGGATGTTGGAGCAGGTGTTGTGGTTGTGTTTTGTTCAGGCTCTGTATAAATTTGTGTATGAAATTGGGAGATCCCATTGGGAGGGTTGAGTAATCTCTCACTGTCATTGGGGACATAGGAAGTTCTTCCAGTGTTTGCACTGGTTGCAGACATGTTCATGCAAATTATGTTTGGTACCATAGTGGCTAAGAAAATCCTGAAATCAGAAATTAAAGGAAAAAAAAAAATCCCCAAATTTTAAATCTGCAGACCAGTTTTCTAGAGCTTCCCATGTTTCCAACCACCATCTCCTCACTTTGTTTTCCACTAATAATGAAAACACTATTGCTTTATAAAGCAGAAGGGTTGAAATACAACATTGTACTTTTAGCTTGTTAACTGTTTTCTTTTCTTCCCCAAATTACAATAGGAGTGTGGAAAAACTCAATAGAAGAATGGACAGCAGAAGACTGGAATGAAGATGTAAGTGTACCTTGTTGGATAGACCGAATGATTATTTACCTTTTTCAGAGTTTGTGTGTTGTCTTCAAAAACTAAATGTTCAAAGTAATGCAATGATATTTCTTACTGTTTCTTGCTGTAATTCCTGTTTAAAATATACATATTTATATAAGCTTATTTTTTAAATAAAATTGAACCAAGAAATATTAATTTATTTTGCTGGGTGGACAATACATAGATAATATTTTGAGTTTTATGCCAGATTAAGTATTTGTGAATTATAGTTCTCCACTGCTCAATGATGGGTGTTAAACCACATACTTCCCCCTACTATTGTGTAGGGATTTAAAGCCATATTATCGCAAGACTTTTATGTAATTAAGTGCTGAAATTTACTGTCAACTTTAGACTCCTCATTTGATGCCTTTTGTTTGAAATCTCCATAATTGTTCCACTTAGTCCACTTCATGTTCATAATATTAAAATAAGGAGCTAGTAGTTAGCACTTAATTGCTTCATTCCTGTTGATTCATCATGATGTGTTGTCTAAAGTACTACAACAATAATTTTGGTTCTCATTCTTTATCAGGCAAGAGATGTCTTCATGTCTGCAAAATATTTGGCGTTTGTGATTATCACGTGTGAAAATCACATTTGTGATTTTAAGTTTTCAGTTATTGTATTAAAGCTTAAGCAGTTCAGAAAACAAACTAGGTAGCAAGAAATATGGAAAGGAAAACTTAGCTTTTAAGAAGTTTTTCATCTTTTATAGGAACATCCATTAATTCAAGTTTATTTTCAGAAGAGTAAGAGATTGTCTTGGAAGTTATCCCTTTTGCCTCTTCCTGTAGGGTGGCATGTCAGTGTTATCCCTAGAAATGTGTGACTGTGTCATATAACAGATATGAAAACTCTGTCCTTACCTAATGAGAGGGCTGTGTCTTTCAGGAAAATTAAAAGAAGCTCTGAAATTCTTAGATTTAAAAGAAGCTCCTAAAATTCCTATCAGTGACTGACATCAAAAGCTGGCATCTTTTTTAAACCTGTCCTATATTTCTGCAGTATAGGGCTAAGGATAGTGAAAATTTATGGCCTTGTTCTCACCCCTGTTTGATGCTGGTACAATAGAGTATTTTTAGTATGGGAGGGATGTTGAGCAATGCTGACTAGGGATAGAAATATTTTTTTAATTAATTATTAAACCTGAGTAATTTGCACATGAATCTTGAAAGAGCAGAAGATGAAATCTCTAGCCTGTTGTTAATTTTTATTCATTTTAGAGCACTGGAAAAATCCCTGTAACCTAGGAGAAAGTTGTTCATGTGCTGATGTTCAGAAACAGTGAATGAAATGGTGAGCTGCAGACGAATTAGCCCAAAACATCGGGGGGGGGGGGGAGAAAAATTGATTCATCTGATTTTAAAAAAGTTGTATTCTTACACTTCTGTGCCATTCAGTGATTCAGTGTAGTTTTATGGAAAAATAGGTCCACTTCAAATAAACCTGATCTTGGTCTCTAAGTAAATTACAAATTAACCGTGAAGATAGAGTATGTCCTTGTAAGAGATTTGATCTACATCTTTTGTTCTAAAAATAATTACATGTTATCCCAAAACACATTGGATTAAAATCTGTCTTGCAAATTTTGGTCAATAAATCTTTTTCAGGAAGACCCTTACTGAACGTTGTCATTTCTAGGAGAGCTATAAAGGAATCCAGTCCCAGGTCAGATGCCATCTAGTGTCAGTGATTTGGAAGTAAAAATAAAATCACTGCTGAATAAAATGTGTGGGAAATCCAAATATTATTGGAATGTCAATTAAAAGTAAGCCAGTCATGCAGAGAAATCTGGACCTCTG
Organism: Strix aluco; assembly: GCF_031877795.1. Taxonomy (NCBI): domain Eukaryota; kingdom Metazoa; phylum Chordata; class Aves; order Strigiformes; family Strigidae; genus Strix; species Strix aluco. The sequence goes on from NC_133970.1 coordinate 5,315,537, forward strand.
CTAGACTTAACTTGTTCAAATGACAAATGCTTTAATATAGCCAAGTGCCCATTTGTTTTATAGGAATAAAGGCACACCTCCAGAACAAGGGGCTGTTTTCTGGAAAGTAGCAACTGAAAAATTTTCAGGATTGTAGTGGATGATGAAAAAAGAACAGCTCAGCATGATCTCCTAAAGGGCTGATGCTGTGGCAAAAAAAAAAAAGCTATTGTAGTCTTTTTGCATTCTTCCCTGTCTCTTAATTATTCTTGATTTATATTTTTGTATGTGGGCTCTCCTGAAATTCATTCTGAAGTACTTCATCCAATTATTCATTGCTTTTACAAAACAAAAGTTGTGGAAAATAGCTGAAAATTATTTACTGATAGAATTGGTGCTTGAGAGTGAGATTTTCAGTTTACTGAATCTGGAAAATGGAGCTGTGTATTTAAATGTATAATAAACAATTCTAGCAGCATGACTAATGATTAAAACAACCAAGGAAGCTGATGTATTTGTTGTCTGCAGATAAAGACCAGGTGTTTTTCTGTTTAAATGTGGTGTTCTCTAGTCAGATACAAGTTAGGAGCAGGTGAGTGAAATTTAATGTTTGACCTGAGAATTATTAGATTTTTGTGATCTAATAGTCCTGTCTGGTATTTATCTTTAGTAGTGAGTATTGAGCAAGTATAGTAGGTTGTCAGCATGCTGGTAAATAGAGTAGAAAATACTTGCAGTGAAAATAGGAGGTTGTATTTTGTTAAAGGGATATTCAAGGCATGGACAATGAAGGATCAGACAAATGTTGAGGTACTGCAGATGGCTCTGGGTTTTCCTCTTAAAATTGTGATCATATTCTTCTGGCTAAAGAAAATAAAGTTTGACTACAGAAACTATCAGAAGGGGAGAAATAGAATACATACAAATTGCCAGAAAGTGAATGAAGGCAAACATTTTCTGTACAATATTGGTAATATTAATTTTTATTTCAAACAACAGCAACACTTAAATACATTTTTTTCCTTTTTTTTTTTTTTTTTTTTTAGTGGGAGTGTTTCCTTTACCAGGAAGCAGCATGAGAACTTGTTTTAATTTCTTTAACTTCAGTACATCATATCAAAACAGTAATAAGGTTTTTTTATTAACAATTTGTTGATGTTGAGTTTTTACGAGGATGCTAGAGTATATTTTCCTGTTCTCCTCACCTAGCAACTGGCCATAGGAGCTGGTAGCTAGTTGTTAAATATATTGTCTGTTTGGTGATTGGAGAATGATTTTTATCATAGGAACAGGAGCTGAAAAGCACAGACATTTCACTGCAGATGGAAGAAATACCTTTGTGAGGCTGATGCTTGCAAATGGTTCACCACTGTTCATTCAGTTCTGGGAAAATGCCAGAGCCTCAGTGAAAGATTAGTGAGTGTAGTGTATGGTGAGCGTAAATAGCTTCGTTAGGAGCCAATACTACTACTTCTAAGAAATATTAAATAAATCTGCATAATAAAACTTTTCAGCTGCTGCTGCACAAAGTATGTGTTTTGACAAATGCGGTAGTCCCTGAATTAGGTGCTTGATTGGAGCTTGTGGCAGTGAGTTTGCCACAGGGTGTAGTGTAAACTTCAACATAGCTGAGCTGGTAGCTGGAGACTTGTGTTTTGCATGCTGGTTCACTTGAAAATGTTTCCTCTCTCATACATCAAGCATGCTTTTTTGTGTTGTCACAAACATCCTCAGGCTCCTCGATTTGCTTAGTTTTCAGGATTCATCAGTGTTTTGGCCATGGTTAGTCTTATCCTGAGTTATGTGAGCATAAGAAACTGTTGACATTACAAATAATTTAATATTTAACCAAGGGATTGCAGACCATAGGCTGCTGCTTGTGCCATTAGCTGACCTCCTTGTGCCATATAATGTAGGAGTCTCATAACACTACAAAAAGTACAGTACACGTTGTTCTAAAATAACACATATGGTGGGGAAAGGGCTGAACAATAAAGAAAAAACCTTTTTAATTGCAAATATGCTTGAGCTGAATCTTTCTTTGTTCTGGTCAGCACATAGAGTTGTGGGCTGGCAGCGTTATGCACAGGACAGAGTTGTGTTTCAGAAAGATGGGATTAAAATATGTTGTATTGTCAGCGAGGGGAGGGAAGGGAAGGAAATGGAAGAAGTAACTGTGGTGGTAGTCATTTTTTCATGACACAGTGTGTTGCACATAAGTGTGTGCTAGGGAGATGTTGTGGTTTGAGCCCAGAGGGCAACTGAGCACCATGCAGCTGCTCACTCACCCCCTTCCCCCTCAGGAATGGGAAGGAGAAAAATAAAGGAAAAAGGCTCAGGAATCGAGATAAGGACAGAGAGGGATGACTCACCCATTATGGTCACAGGCAAAAGACAGACTTGTTGGGGGAAGAAAAAGAACATCACTTTAATTCAGATGCTAACAACAACAACACTTAACAGACAGAGTAGGAGAGTGAGAAGCATTACCACATCTTGAAAACACCTTCCCCCATCCCTCCCTTCTTCCCAGGCTCAGCTTTGCTCCCGATTTCTCTACCTCCTCCTCCCACCCAGCGGCACAAGGGGCAGGAAATGGGGGTGTGGTGTTCAGTTCTGCTGCTCCTTCCTCCTCAGGGGGAGGACTCCTCACACTCTTCCCCTGCTCTAGCATGAAGTCCCTCTCACAGGAGACAGTCCTCCACAAACTTTCTCTGACATGAGTCCTTCCCACAGGCCACAGCCCTTCCCAATATGCTCCAGTGTGGGTCACCCCCGCATGTTGCAGTCCTCCCAGCACCCAACTACAACAGTGGGGGCTTCCCACTGTGTCCTGGCCTTCTTCAGACACAGTCACCTGCTCCTGTGTGGGGCCCTCCATGGGCTGCAGGTGAATCTCTGCTCCTCCGGTGACCTCCATGAGTGGCAGGAGGGGGGCAGCCCTGCCATCTCACCATGGGATACAGGGGACTCTCTGCTCTGGTGCACCTCCCCACCTTCCTCCTCCTTCCTTCCACTGACCTCAGTGTTCACATAGGTGTCTTTCTGGTAACTGCTCCTCAAAAAATCCCTACCCCCTCTCAGGTTCCCCTTCTTAAATACATTATCGCAGAGGTGCAGCTAATTGGCTCGGCCTTGGTGCAAAGGTGGATCCAACTTGGAGTCAGGGGAGCTTTGAGAAACTTCTCACAGGGGGCCACTGCTGTAGCCCCCTCCCCTGCTACCAAAACCCCTGCCACACACACAAATCAAAACAAAACAGTGTACATGAAACATTTGAACTTTGTCTCTGAGTAGTGATTTGCTCCCAGTCAGCCCTTCTGCGTCCTGCTTAAATCAACAGTGTTTCATAGGAGAATCCCAATCAGATGACCACATTCAGGGATATATGTGCTTTCAGTAGAGCTGCCTGGGGGATGGCAGATGAAATTGGCTCACGTCTGATGTCCTTTAAACTGGGCTGCTAGCAATGTATGCAATTAAATGCATAATTTCCTGGAAGAGCTATATTCGAATGTTACAGTCTAAAGGGGTTCTTTGTGAGTGTTTGAATAGGTCAGTTATTCTTTAGTCTAAATACAAAGTTACACCAAAGTAGTTAAGGGTGATATTTGTGCAAATTTAATTTAAAATATAACCATTATATGTACATATCTCTGTCTTGTTAAACCTAACCTGTACTGGTTTAAGACCTATTCTGGTTTGCAAGTATTCCTGTCAATAGAAATAAATTGGCCCTAGGAAGTTGTAGCTGTTTAACTACTATTTTTTAAAAAAGCAAAGCTATTAAAAAACAAAACAAAACCAAACAGCAAACAAGCAATCCCCCTACAAACCAAAATAACTCCTTTTCCCCCAAAAACCCCAATCAACCAGTTCACCCTCCCCAGATACTTGTGCCAGTATCTATCTTTATTGTAACAGCATGGTGAAAGCAGTACAGTTTTCTGCTATGGATGGTCTGACTGGTTATACTAGTATAAGCAATTTCTTCCTTTATTATTATTTTCAAACTTGCACTCGCAGAGCAATCGGTTTAAGATGTTATTGCCACCCCTAGCAGAAATGCCAAGAAGGAACCACAAATGCTAGTTCACTGTACATACCTGAGTGCAAACCTGCCTCCACTGGTGATGTAAGCTGAAATGTAAAACACAGAGATATATGAAATGAGTGAGTGGGTGCAATGTGTTAGGCTTCTGCAACAAAATTTATCAGAGCTGCTCTATGGAGTCCTAAATTATGCCTGCACAAGGTATCTTTACACTGATAATATACCAACCGTTATGTTAATTACTTTCTGCTGGTATATTTTTCAGTTAAACTATTGCCCAAACTGATGTAGTTACATTGGTATACCATTGTGTGTGTTCAGTAGATCAAATTTCCTAACACTTTAATTAAATTGGTACTTGATTCTGTGGAGAAGACTTTGCTGAAGTTTGACTACATGTTTTTGTCTTTTTAAGCAGAGCTGAAGCATAACTGGTTGTAATGGTAGTTTGACTTCACTTTTATCTGAAAGTACATGACCAAGATGGAATTTCTGCAGATGTCGCAGCACCGAAGTGTGAACATGTGTATGATTAAAATACCTTCCCCCCCTTCTTTTTCAGCTTTCTGAAACAAAAGTCTTCACTGCTTCCTCTGTTCCAGCTGAGAATCATGTGACTCCTGGGCAAAGGTAAGCTCTTCTTCCACGTTCTCCCTATACCTTAAAAACTTTCTGCTTGGTGAAGCAATGTTAGCTTGCACATATAAAATGTCAACTAAAACACAGGGCAGCCCTGGTCAGAGACTTTCAATTTAATGTCAAAATTGTGAAAGCCTTGCTTGCAAATTGTTGGTTTTGTGGGTTCCTGTGTTACCTATTATCAACTACGGAGGTGGAGCCAAACTTACCAAATCCATGAGCGTTATACTGAGAAGACCCTGTCTTCTGCACAAAGACTGCTTACAGGCAGGAACGAAAGTAGCTGGAAAGAAGTTTGCTGCTGTTGAAAAGGAAACACTGGCTTTGCTGTCCAGAAAATGGAAAGCCTGCGCCTGTAGGTGCAGAAAGTGTTCAGAACATAGTGCTTTGATAAATATGTTAACAGAAAAGCTTGCATTGGCATGAAGGTGAATTTACTGGTAAGCATCACAATTAATTGCCTTAACTGATGATACAGAGTTCGGATAGAGAACCAAAAATATGGCAGCTGCTGCATTCCTTTGCTTGCCTTTGTCTTCACCAAATGCATGGCCCATGATGTTGTGGAATCAGTTGCCTGCATTGGCCTCAGGTCCCAGGAGAGTGGGTTAAACTTGTGTGATGAAGACTTTGGTAGTTGGATAGCATGAGATCTGAAAAACAGATGGCCTAATGGTCCCAAACATCCTGATACAGCTGTACTGTTGTACTCCAGATTGCAGCAAAATTTTCCTTATAACATGGATGTGACCTGGAGGAGGCATGGTGTCAGTTGCTCTACAGTTTATATTCCTTTCCTTCTTAAAGGTGATATGCTCACATGTTCATTGTTCTAATGCAAATATTCTTCCAGTGGATTGCTGACGCGGAAATCTTGGACACAACTTAGACGACCAATGTGATCAAGTTGATGCCACTTTATTAAAGGCTACACAGCAATTTATACTCTATCACAAGCTTCACGCGCCGCTATCTTATTGCTAATAGGCTAAAGCTACTTGTTCACGCGCCCTTCTGCCCTCTATGATTGGTCCTGGTGTGGTGTCCACGCGCTGCTCTCCCCCCAGGTAGACCCCCTGTTTTCGACATTCCAACATCTTTATCTCTTGGGCAGGAATGTAGTTTCTCAGGCCGTCTCGGCCTTGTTTGTGTCCTTGAACACAGCTGCAGCTTGCTGTTACAGTGAGGCCCCTTGGTCTGGATCGCTCACAACATGTCCGTTGTTCTCCAGCGATGCCACAAATCCCCCTTTTTGTTTTTGAGCGATCCAGACCCCCCTGTGGTCCTGTGCTAAAAACATTGCACCGACAGTCCTCTGCAGGGCCCTTTGCAGAAGGCCTATAAGGCAAGGCAACGTTGAGAGCACAGTCACTACAATCAAAAGGACTACTCCGACAGTTTTGACTAATGTTATCAACCAACCAGATAATCCCCAACCTTTAAACATCCTTGTCAGCCAGTCCAAGCCATCATCTTCTGTTAAGCGTTTGACTCCATCCTTCAATTGCTGAATGCTTTTAAAAACAGATTCTGAATGATCAGATAGATTCATACAACACATTCCTCCAAATTCAGCACAACCATGTCCTTGCGCTAGAAGCAAAAAATCAATCGCAGCTCTATTTTGTAACATAGTATGTCTGACACTATCAGCATCAGTTAAAAGGCCACTTAAAGCCAAAGAAGTAGCATTAGTTTGTTTGCTAAGTCAACACCCTAATTTATTTTAAGGAGTTAAAGCATTCGCAACGCCAACTCCTGGTGCTAACACGGAGGCTGGTATGATTTCTCCTGGATTCCAAAATTCAGTGTTATCACGACAGGAACTGCTAAACTGATGAACAGTCCTTTGGACTCGCTTATGTTTTCGAGTCAAATTCAGAATCATTGACACATTTGGTGTTAATAACGTGAGGTGTCTGAGGCTACATGGGCCTCCGTTCAGTTTAGATGGAACGCTTCCCCAGGCACGATCTCCGCAGATTAAAAACACACCAGGAGGTAGCGTGAGAGGAGCAACAGAGGATTGTGAAGCATTAAGTGCAGTATAATTACACCATGCAGTAGCATTGTGATAAACAATACTGGTTGCATTAACATTTTGACTTCAGCGAGCAGTCTTGTTATAAGAGTGAAAAATACACAAGCATCCATCATAACAGATCCTAATAATTCTAGCTCCTGGGGTTCCTGGGTAACTTGCGGGAGGTGTGCATACACACCATCCCAGTTTTTTGTACAATTTCCTGGAGAGCCACAGAGATTTGGGAACTGCAGTGGGTTCAGCCATGTATCCACAGGTATTTCTACCAAGCATGTAGAGAACGGCTTTTCAGGGCTTGCGGTGGTACTTGGTTGTGAGACCACCCATCCTTCACCCTGAGGCAGGTTCCAATACAGGCCGAACACACCGAGCAGGAACCCAGCGAGAGCCGGCATCTGTGAAGACACAAACATAACCCCTGCTCCAAGTTAATATCTCATTCGGTTTCTGTTTCATCTTTCTTAACTTCCTTTTTCCAGGGTCGCACCCATCGACTCGGAACTCATCTAGTGCCGGTATCGGTAATAACGCAGGCATAGCCTCGACCCGTCATTGTTAGTTCCACTGCTCCTTTCCACTCTCCTGTAGCAACATCTTTGTACTGAGCAAAAGCACCATCTCCACACCGGCTTATACCGGATTTCAGACCCAAACTATGTATTACTACTGGTGGTTCCTCCCTATCACCTGTGAGCTGTAAGTAATTTAACACATACACCGCTTTTGCAAGTGGTTCTGCAGCAGCCAAGACCTCTCCCCCTTTTTGTTTTTGCCAAAGCGCTTTTAAAGTTTTGATGCGCTCTCTCCACTATGGCTTGCCCCGTGGGGGAATGTGGTATACCTGGGATGTGACGTATACCCCAGAGTTGACAAAAGAGAGCAAATTTTTGAGAGGTATAGGCTGGTCCATTATCAGTTTCACGGGTCAATTGAACTAATTCCCCATATTCCCTGGCGCATTCCGCCCTACCGCGATGGTAACTTCTCACAGCTTAGTGCTTTTCCACAGTTCAGTGTTGCAGCTGTCCGCTGGTTTTGCCCTCTACCTTGGCACAACTCAGCAGTTTCTTATCTATCTTCCAAGGCCTGTTCTTCATCAAAGCTTAGCTATTGCTCAGAGGCTGTGTAAGGCTGACAGGCCAATGCCTCCCACATCTCCCCTTTCTTTGTTTTGCAGCAGCACCTGCAAGACTTATTTCGAGACTTTATCAATTAAGGGTTAGGCAAACTTCAAAACACAGCATACTTATAACAGTTTCACAGAAGGCTAGAAACAATACAGCAGTTACAGTTACTAGGTAAAAAGAGTAGGCTAGTTCCACTACGCATAATTAAGGGATATTACTAAATGCTACAAAAATAAACAGTAAGGAAGATACAGAATAGCACACTTACTTAATGGGGTACTAACATTCAGATCCGCAATTGCTGGGGAACCCTGGATGCAGCGAGAATTTAGAGTGCCCTTCCTCGCAAACCGGAAATCCTACGCGATGCGTCCATCCGTAGGTGAGGCATCCAACATCGCTGCAAGCAGGTCCAGCCTCTAAATCAACAGGCCAAAATAACTGGCAATATTCTTTGAGAGGAAACATCTGATCTCATCTGTTGGGTTCCACCCAGAGCCTGGCCACCACTCAAGGGGGAAAACCAAGGGAGTTTCTAATAAGGTCAAACATTTGAGTTCTTAATTCTTAATATTGCTAAACAAAGGAAGTTGAATACACACATTCTTATAGCATTTCATCCTTATTAATAACTACATTTTGTCTAAGCTACATCTTTCACTAGTGACTAGCAAGCCTATATATTTCATTAAGGAGTTGCAATTACTGTCAGCATTTTCTCTTAAAAGAGTTGGCAACTGTAGTGTGATTAAGGACAGAGACAGTGTATTTGGTCCTATTGCAGCAGCAAGCATTACCCATACATTCTGCTTAAATGATCAGTCGAAGAGACCGCAAACTGTCGGCACAGGGGCACCCACAGCACCCACAGCCGGCTCCTGAGTGTCCACCAAAAGCTGCCTCTCACGCCTCAGGTGTGGTCGCACACACCTTGCCGGTAACCTCCGGGGACCGTGACCTGTGGAGACACAAGCATAATCTCTTCCCCAGGTTATTAAAGGATATGGTCCTTCCCAGTTACCACTTTCCAGGTTTTTTGCTGACACTTGAGCCTTGCCCTGGACTTCTTGTTGATCTGGTATCTCTGATGAGAAGTGGTGCAATATTGGTGGCACCTATTTTAACGATCCAAATGCATCAAAGTGAGTGACGTCAGATTGCCATAATTCTGAGGAGGTGAGTCCCCGAGGGTTGACACCACTGGCTGTTGAAGAGAGGGAGTCCTCTGGTATTCAGGGCAAGTGGCAATGATGTCTTTAGCCTGATCCTTGATAAAGAAAACTGGTTTTGTATTGCCCTGGCGTTTTGGTGGAAAAATGCATGTGAAAGCCGTGCTTGCTTTCTTGCTTTTTTTCTGAGATGGCGTTAGCCACACGGTGGAGATCTTGTTTCGCTTTCTCTGTAAGTACTCTGGGTGATCTCAGTGAAGGATCTCCTCGCAAAATATCAAACAAGCTATGCAGATCATCATTAGTTAGGTCCAACAACGGCTGTATCCAATTTATGGCTCCCAACAGTTTCTGTCAATCATTTAAAGTTTTAACATCAGTTTTAAGTTTAACCTGTTGCGGGACAATGGTCTGTTCACAAATTCTCCACCCCAGGTACTGCCATGGTGATGATCTCTGTACCTTTTCAGGTGCTATTTGTAACCCCACTTGAGATACTGAGTCTTTGGTTAAAGCAAGAGCCTTTTCCATGATCTCCTGTGTTTCTGCTGCTATAAGGATGTCATCCATATAATGATATATAACAGCCTGGGGGACCTGCATTGTGGGAGTATTCTTTATGCCTTATGGTAAAACAACCCAGTGGTACCGTGTTGTAGGTTCACTAACATTAATACTGGGAACAGAAAAGGGAAATTTAGATGCATCATCCGGATGCAAGGGAATGGAGAAAAAATCAATCTTTCAGATCAATTATTACAAGATGCCAGTTTAGGGGAATCAATGTGTTGGAGATCATGTAAAAGTCACCATTTACCACTTTTCTTTAAAATAACAAACACCAGGGAGTTCCAAGGACTGGTGGTAGGTACAAGATGTCCTGCACTTAATTGTTCCTGAACTAAGTCATTAGGGTGGCACAACTTTTCCCTTGACAAAGGCCACTGACCCACCCACACAGGTGATTCTGTTTTCCAGGTTAGTTTCAGGGTGGGTTTAGGGGTGGGTTGTGCTGCAGTGGCGATTAAGACAAGTTTGATCCAATTTGAGTTCCCCATCGAGCCATACAGTCACGACCCCATGATGTAGTAGGGGTTTCCAATATAAATGGATGAATATTTGCTACCCAGTTTTCTGGGCCCCTTACATGAATGAGATCTTTGCTTTGAAATGTTACAGCATGACCACCAACCCCGAAAAGCACTTGAGTTACCTGAGCTAACAGCCAATCTGCTCACAGATATTACAGTCACATCCGCACCAGTATCTAAAATGCCTGTTAGTTCAACAGATTCTTCTGCTTTAGTGAGGGCACATTTTATCAGAGGTTGACTTTGTCTCCCTGTCTGAGCTCAAAATGTTTGAGGAGTACGTGCTGATCCAAATCCTGAGTCACCCCAGCTGTAGTAAAATAAAGAAGCTGAGTAAGTTTGACCTCTGGTAAAACGAACAACCCCTGTAAGGTTGTAGATGATTTTTATGACAATACCCTTCTCAGATAGATGGTACAAGGGTGCACTCTCCCCACAGAGTACGCACCTAAATTCAAGACAACAATTAACACAGAATTACTGCCTCCCACTAGAGGAGATATCTCACCTATGACACTTCAAACACTGAGCCTGAACAAACAGGCAGCACCAGTGACCCAGCAGGTACTATGGCACTCTGTCAGAGAAGTCTGCAGCTGCAGCTGGGCTGTGTCTCATGCACGCAAAACAATCACACAAGGAGGTCTCTTACACTTATTACTCACACAACATAAAATGATAAACGCTGCAAACATCAAAACACTGTTAAGAATATATAAAGCCATTGCTTGTTGATTATGTGGTGTTGGCAGACAAGGGGCGCTGCATCCCAGTGTCAGCACCTTCTGTAAAAACTGCCGCTTTTGGCGGGGGGGGGGCTGAGAGCACGGTGCCAGTCTCGGTCGCAGGCGGGTAAGAGACTGAAGACTTTCTCAGCCCACCCATCAGCACCATCATAAGTAATGCTAATGAGAAAACTAAGAAAGTCCCAAGCCCCCCGCCCGATTTGAGCTTGCACCCCATACAGAGGATCTCCTTGCTGACGGGGTGTGGCTGCTGCAGCCTCGCAGGCCTCTTGCCAACTTTGGAAAAATTGCAATTGTTGGGAAGTTGACTCACTGAACTAGTACATGGTGATTTTAACCCATATTCCCCATATACTAATTCAGTAACCGAGCACATCCCCATCATTTTCCAGTCTCAGGCCTCCCACTCCTTGCCTTGTGGGGTTACTGTTACCGGGAACGTCATTGGCCCAAGTTCGTTAAACTGCCCCTCAATTATCGCATCCCGAATAACTCCCTGCCATCGGCTTCCTGGATTACCATTACCACTTGCGCGTCCCAGTGCCCCCCCTCCCATTTGAACCGACGATGGCAGCGACCCGAGAGCCACCGTTTCCCTCTGACCACCCACCCACACACCCCCACACACCCCCCCCCCCCGTGTCGCGGAAGAAGGGGTTAAAAGGAAGAGGGGGAGGCGGCGGTGCCGTAGGGGTGGGCTGAGCCGCTTGCTGCATTCGGATTTCAAGTTGCTCTAATTTTCTCGTTAGTTCTTGCAAGTGCTGATCTTGTAAACCATAACGAGATTGTTCCTGCACCGACCGGGGTGTCGGGGGCGAGGACGGGGGCAGGGCTGGGTCGGCGCCTTCCTCTGGCGAGGCGGCGGCGGCGGCGGGGGGGTCGGGCGGGGGGCGGCGGGAGCGGGGCGGGGCCGTGCGCTCCGGTGATTGATCTTTTGGGTTTGAGGGATGGGAGTCGAGCTGTAGTAAATCTGTTGATTTTTGCTCTTGCCTTCCCTGCCGCACGGGTGCTGCGCGTGCAGCGTCCCCGTCCCTCCTTTTAGGAGCCGCCTTGGGGAACAGGGATCCCGCGAACGTCCCAGCAGTGGCGGAATCCTGAGCGCCAGCGCGTTCTGCCTCTGCTGACCAGGCAGCGAAAGCGGAGGCGGGGGTCTGCCGTTCCGCTTTCAGTTCTGTCAGAGTGTCTAGGACCAATCTCCACACAGTGGAGAGTTTCCTACTGTCTTTAGAGCCTGAGCTAATGTCGTCCCACAGTGCCGCGCCGATCTTTTCCCAAGTAGCAGGTTCAAAGGCTGCGGTCACTGAGGGGATTAGTCCGTGCTGCCGAGCCCACAACAGCACCCTCCTCAGGTTCCCCTCATCATAAGATACTCCTCTCTTAGAGAGTATGTGTTGGAGAAGCTTAACCACTGCTGCTTCTTCTTTACCCAGCGCAGACCCCATCTCCTCCCCAGCCGCTCACCTGATCAGGGCGAGATTCCCGACGATTGCGCGCGCGTCTTCCCAGGCGCCGGGGCAGCGCCTGCTACGGCTGCTTCTGCCCCCTCTGGGCCGTCTTCTCTTGCTCGGGAGGGCACCGATGGGAGGGTCCCGATTCCCCAGGGTTTGAGTCCCGCGTATCTTCGATGAGGCTCCCTCAGGTCCCTGGTCGGGCGCCAGTTGCCGACGCGGAAGTCTCGGACCCAACTTAGACGACCAATGTGATCAAGTTGATGCCACTTTATTAAAGGCTACACAGCAATTTATACTCTATCACAAGCTTCACGCGCCGCTATCTTATTGCTAATAGGCTAAAGCTACCTGTTCACGCGCCCTTCTGCCCTCTATGATTGGTCCCAGTGTGGTGTCCACGCGCTGCTCTCCCCCCAGGTAGACCCCCTGTTTTCGACATTCCAACATCTTTATCTCTTGGGCAGGAATGTAGTTTCTCAGGCCGTCTGGGCCTTGTTTATGTCCTTGAACACAGCTGCAGCTTGCTGTTACAGTGAGGCCCCTCGGCCTGGATCGCTCACAACATGTCCGTTGTTCTCCAGCGATTCCACAGTGAATGTCCCTCAAAATATGTCAGAAAGTATTTTAGTTCATCAACTCAAATTCTTTGGTTTTTGGTTTGTTGTTTTTTTTGTTGGGTTTTTTGGGGTGTGTTTTTTTTTTTTTTACTTGCCATAAGAAAGGTTTGGGCATTAAGAAATCTATGGTAATGAAAGTGCTGGAAGTAGCTCTTCAGCCCAAGCCTGCAGTATATTTAGGATAAACTTAAGTCAGAATTTTTGGAGTAGATTTCTTTTATTGTCTGAATGCTTTGCTTTTCCTTGGATAAACCTATGCTAAACATGTGGTAGGGGTTAGTAAGCCATATTAAATATAAGAAAATTCATGTTTCTCATCCTGCTCAGGTATGTGGTAGAGTAATTCTGGATATGTGCCTACTATCTGAGAAACATAGCTTTTATTTCTGCTGCTCTTGTGACTTCCATGTCAACAGACATTCACTAAATTGCTGCATGTCTGACTTTATTCTTTACTGTCCTCATACCCACCCTATACAGAGGTAGGACTTTGATCCCTTGCTCTTTTTAAAGGGATAGTGTGATATACAGAGAATGTGGATTATCTGTATATATATATAATGGCCTTGCAGACAGGATCCACTCAAACATAATGTATCTTTTATGACTTGTCTCCAGTTACTTGGTTATATTAAACATATAGGTTATTTATGTGATACATGATGATATAAATTTGATAATGTTTGAAAAGAGAGCCAAGATAATTTATATTCTAACTGTAGTGGAAGGTTTCAGCTAGCAGAATTTTACTTTCTGGCAAAACCCTCTATTCTACCTCTTTTTTGTATGGCAGACAAGCAATATTTAAAAGACTGTTAATCGGTAATAATTCTGTTGCTGGTATGGTAGCTTAAGTATTGTTAGTGCTTTCTTCAGTTCCAAGGCAGCCTATTCATCATGTTTATTCCAGCCAAACTTTCCTTTTTCTTACAGCATTGATTTGGTAACACTGCTTCAGAAGCCTGTGACTTCTACCCAAGAGACAGAAGGCAACTCATTTGAGGCTTCCCAGCAGCAGACCTTTGGCCAAGCCCTAGTCTTCACAAATTCTCAGCACAGCACTCAGGTGGCATCAGGAACTGGCAGCTCCAGTGCTGTAAACTCTTATTCTCCTCAAAGTCTGGTAAAATTATCTTATGCTTTCTAAATATTCTTCAGGTTAAACAACTTTTCCAGTACCGGTCATTTCATGAAATGTTTCAGTATTTGTAAAATTCAGGTTGCACATGTTGAAGGAATGGAATTAAGAATTCCATTCCTTCCATTCACACACATAAAAAAAAAAATTACTTTTTTTTTTCTGGTTTTGCTAAGTAGGTATTTCTTGGTTTACATGAAGTACTTGTATTAATTTTTGAGTAGAGAGCAGATGCGTTTACTGCATGCTGATTTAAGATAAAATCACTTGTTTATAGTGAAGAGTTCTATGAAGTGTTATGTCCAGGCACATATCTGACTGCTTTTTATGGAAGCCTGATTACTTCTGAGTCAATTATGAGGGCTTGAAATTGGACACTTGTATTTATTCTCTGAAAATCGGTTCAACTATTAGTAAATATATGCTATTTTGAGATGCATGGATTCAAGTAAATCAATATTGTTGCAATCATTGGTGGAAATTGTATTGGTAATAACCAGAGAGGATCTGGCCATATGCTACAACTGCTGAATTTTTTATTGGTCATTTATTAGTAATCTAGGACTGAAGAGGTTTTGGTTGCTGCCAAATAGCAGCTGTAGGCATTGACCCAATGTTTATGTTCAAATTATTTTAATAAATGCTTAACTCCACTCTTTCCCCTCTTCTTTTTTTTCTTTTTTTTTTTTTTTTTGTCTTTTGGTAGTCTGCAGTTCTTTGTTCTGGCTTTGGAGAACTTGGATCCTCTAAATTGGCAAACTCTACTGGATCTCAAATCTCAGACCAATTGAAATCTCCAGGTTTGGGTCAGTTTACCTCTCAACAAAACAATAGTAGCTCTACCACCATTACCACAACTACCACATCATCCTGGGATCTAAAACCGCCTATTACTCAGTCCTCAGTTCTTAATCAGTTTGGTAAGTGCTTTGACATAGTTTTCTCTCTCTTTCTCTCTCTCTTAGCCTGTAAGATTTCTTAATGCCAATGACAGTTTAAAATGGCCTTAAATGAAAAGCTTTTTCTAAAAAAAAATGTAAACCCAATAATGGTTACAACATTGTGTTACACTTACTTGCTGGTAATAGACATTATGAGTACATCACAAACTAAGTTTTGATAGGCTTAAGTCTATCCATAAATATCATTGCATCTTAGAAGTTGTTGAGCCTTTATGTAATGACATCTTTGATTTAATGTGCTTGAATATTTAAGTGGAACTTTGATGTGACTTTGTTTCTCAACAAATCCTGGAAAATACTTATTTTCATTGTGCCTATGCTGCTTCTAGCTGAGTATAAGGTTGTACCATATTTTGTCTTCCCCAATTTTTTCTCTTCTAACCATTACATGAATTTAGAATGAGTACTATATCATTTCTTTATAATGTGCATCACATCTCAGTGTTCTTTCCCTAGAAGAACATGTGTGCTAGTCTATGTGTGCTGAGAACGATGCAGGTTACCCATTTTGTCTATTCATAACATGAATAACTGTATGGATTCATAACTGTATGGATTTTTCATTTAATTGAGTAAAATTAGTAGAAATGGTGAAAATGACACAAACTTGTTTTTTGCAGTGTAGTTCCTAGCAGTATTCTCACTGTGAAGAGTGATAGCTCTTGTATCTATCTTGTGTGTATATGTTTCCAGATAGATAAGCAGCCAATTTGGTAGCAGTTATAATCTTTTATACGCAGAAATTTTGAAAAAATATTTATGTACATTTTAAGTTGCTTTCTAATGCACTTTACCAACTGAATAAAAAAAACCTTCACATTGCAAATGCTGTGGATCTCTTACAGCTGTTGACCAGTGCTCTGATTTACTGCCTGGCTTTCAGCGTCTGAAAAATATGAAAAGGGAAGACTTGGAAAAAAAAAACCTGTCAGTGTCCAGTGTCTCTTGACTTTCAGACAGATTGAGATGGTAGATGAATTCCTATTTGTGTTGAAAATCTTCTCCTTTGTAGGGGCAGGAAATCCTAACTCATAATACCTCTAAATTACAACTCCAGACTCCTTGGAAGTAATCAGAATTTATTGGCACAGTTAATTGCAGTGAAACTCGCAGTGTTTGATTAAAATAATCCATAACGGTTTTTGAGGCCTAATGTGAGATAATATTATGTAACTATATAGATAGGTTTGTTTTCATATTTTTGAAGAAAGCTAAATAATGCTTGCCCACAGCTGTTTATTTAAAGTAGAGAATATAAAATGTTGGCCTTATTATTGCGGTGGTAATGTTTAATGTGAAACTCATGTGATGTCTAAAAGAGACTTGCACACTCTATAAAATTAAAGCTGTCGAGTGTGTCAAGTCATCTGGATTCTTTCATAAAGAGTAGAAGCATGAAGAGCAGAGTTTAATGCTTTAATTTTGATATTTCTTTTTCCCAATGCTGGCCAGACTTTAAATCCCAGCCTGAACCATCCCCAGTTCTGAGTCAGCTGACCCAGCGACAGCAACAACAAACGCAGGCAATCCCTGTTCCTCCTCCTGGGCTGGAGTCCTTCTCCTCCCAGGTAAAACTCTGCGAGCCATCGTCAGTAGACACCTCTACAGCTGTGAGCAAAATGTTACAGCTCCCCACTATATCTATGGATAACCAGGCAGTGACTGCCCATCAAACCCAGCAGAAACAGATAAAACCACCAAAACGGAGGATAGCTCCAGCATCCAAGGTGGGTAATTGAATGGTGGCTTGTCCTTAGTAAACATATAAACATACAAAAGCTTGTTTGTATCAGAAGTAGTGCGGCCAGCAGGACTAGAGAAGTGATCTTACCCCTGTCCTCAGCACTGGTGAGGCCGCGCCTCAAATACTGTGTTCAGTTTTGGGCCCCTCACTACAAGACAGACATTGAGGTGCTTGAGTGTGTCCAAAGAAGAGCAATGAAGCTGGTGAAGGGTCTAGAGAACAAGTCTTATGAGGAGCAGCTGAGGGAACTGGGGTTGTTTAGCCTGGAGAGGAGGTGGCTCAGGGGAGACTTTATCGCTCTCTACAACTACCTGAAAGGAGGTTGTAGCAAGGTGGGTGTCAGTCTCCTCTCCCAAGTAACAAGCAATTGGATGAGAGGAAACAGCCTCAAGTTGCACCAGGGGAGGTTTAGATTGGATATTAGGAAAAGTTTCTTCACTGAAAGGGTTGTCAAGCATTGGAACAGACTGCCCAGGGAAGTGGTTGAGTCACCATCCCTGGAGGTATTTAAAAGACGTGTAGATGTGGCACTTAGGGACATGGTTTAGTGGTGGACTTGGCAGTGTTAGGTTAACGGTTGGACTTGATGATCTTAAGGGTCTCTTTCAACCTAAATTGCTAGGGAGAAGGAGAGCGAAGACCATGGTCTATTTCTTGTTTATAAAGCAGGAAATTCTAAGCTGGATAGTTTTTAGGTCCAAAATACGGTGATGATGTCTTTTCCAAGCACATATCTGATTGCTCTGTGTGGAAAATGACTGTTGCTGAGCGATTTTTGGATTGACTTAGTAGCTGCAAGATGAGTGTTGGCTGAAGGGGGATGGACATGGATGACACTTTGATATTGTAGAATAGCATGGCTTACTCTTTCAGCTCTAGGTCAGAGCACAGAATCAATGAATTAATTTCAAGTTACAAGAATGTAGTTAATTTCTGTAATATGAAGCAGGGGGTTGTCACAGATCTAGTTAGCAGTGAAGGCTGAGGCAGTAACTGAAGAAGCCTGTAGTTAAGGGAGGAGAGGGTGTTAGTTACTGGTATGTTTAATACAGATAGTGCATGCAAAGGAATTATGGCTTTTTTTCCCTCCTTTAAGATTCCTGCCTCTGCAGTGGAGATGCCTGGATCAACAGATGTGACAGGGTTAAATGTTCAGTTTGGAGCTCTGGAGTTTGGATCAGAGCCTGCATTCCCAGACTTTGGATCAACTTCAAGCAGTGAGAATACTGGTCAGGCGATCAACAATAGCTTGTACTCAAAATCTGTAAAGTACGTCTGAGTTCCCCTTGTGCGTTCTTAAGTGTCTTCTTTAAGGGGTCAAGTTTGTGCCAAAAACATCAAGGCGCAATTACCATGTAATGGGAGGGGGAAATGCGATGACTTGTAAGGCTAAGTGTTTTCTGTGGATGGCATCTTAAAGGAAAAATTTATTTTCTAATGACAGTCAAAACCTCCCTGGATGGGTCAGTGTGAAACTGAAGATGACATGAATGTAAATAACCTTATAATAAGCTACCTTTTACAGAATTGCTTTCTCATGTTTAATTGTCCTGATTTTCAAATTTGTTTGAGGGTTTGTTCTCGCAACCTGATTTTTTCTGGTTTTGATCCAGGAGAGATGACCCTTGTACCATATATGTGTGTTAGTAGATTGGTACCAGATTACAGATCTGATGCTCCTATGGGATGAGAAAAGAAGCCAGGCTTTCAATAAGCAGAAGCTCTTACTGAAATGCTAAAATAGTCAATGATAAATGCCAATGTACCAGTAACCCATTCTTTTCTTCCTTATTCATTCAAAAATTGGTTTCAGTAAAAATCTTCCCGAAGTTAATTCAGAAATACTAGTAAAAATTAACTTTCGCATTCATTTCTACTTCTAGAAATTATTTAAGCTGTTTAGAAAGTAAACCACTCCTGCATGTTTTTAAGTGTTTTTTCCTCTTTGTATAGTTCATTCTGTTTGACTGCTACTGTAACCTTAGAATTCTATTGTAAAAAGAGACTGGGTGTTTCTCATCATATACCAGACTTTGTGGATCTAGTTGTTTAAAAAAGAGTGATTATGATCATTAATTTATCCTTTGAGAAGGTGGAAATAACATGACTGAAAAGTACTTGTGTGTAAACTCTTGTTTTGGTCGGGCTGGCAGGAGGAAGGTGAATGGTGCTTAGTGCAGCTGATGATTTTGAAGCAGTGATTACTGGGGACCAAAGCAAAATTATATAATTTTTTTCATGATTAGATTTTCTAGTATAAATAATGTAGATTTGACTACATGTTTAAGGTAGTTCTAGATAACTGTATAGGAGCTGATATTTTCATGAAGGTGTTTAAGATGTTGTTTACCAAGATGATAAATAATTTTTACTTTTTCCAGTGATCCTTTGAATACCTCTTTGCCAATATCCAATACAATACAGGAGTCCACCTACACAACCTCTGCCATCACCTCTTCCAGTCTGACCTGCTCGTCCCAGAGCACTAGCCCAGTAACAACTTCCTCCTATGACCAGGCTTCTGTGCATAGCAGGATAGCGTACCAAAGCTCCATGGTTCCGTCTGAATCAACCCCTGTTGCAGTTACGGTGAGTGAATTTCAGAAATAAGACCTTGAAAAAGGTGAAATATTCTTATCCATGTTAGACTTGTATTACCCTGCTATGTTAATATTTTAACCAAGCCAAGTGGTATTTTTGGTTCCCAAGTCTATTCCGTTATTTGTATTTTCTTTTCCTATTGTGTAGCCATTTGGGATATGAGAGCCTCTGATTTTATGGGTTTTGACATCTTAAATTGCTGTTTCACCTTTTTTCTTAGCAACACTTAACATTCTAGTTGAATTTCATTCCCTGAAGCTTAGCTTTTAAAAAAGGAACTCTCTCTTGTGTGTAAATATTAGTCATGGTATTTTGCCATAACTTGACAGCTTCTATCCAAAGATATGTTATTTATTAAATTTATATGGCACCTAGCAAATGGATCCCAAACTGTTTGTGGCCTCTCCAGCATTACTCTTCTGTTGGATTTAAACACCAGTGGGAATTAGTTTCATGTTTTATTTTAAAAAGCATAAGGAGAGGTCTAATCTATGACAGAGAGTATCTCTCTCGGGAGATATGCAAAAGCACCTACTCTCTTTGTATATGGAATGTAGGTTTGTTTTAAGAGAACTTAATTTATTAAATGTTTAAGGAACTTGGGAGAGTTTGTAAGTTTATTTACTTCTGGCCTTTGTTATGTAATGGGTCAGTCACACTTGTCTTCTGCACTAGCTCATATGTACTGGTGAGGATCAAGCATAGACTATCCACTTCTGTACTCCAGCGTTATCCAAAAAACAACTGGTGCTGCTCAAGTCTTATCTTTCAATTGAAAAAAATTGGCGTGTCTGTGTAACTTGGATAGTTAAAATTGTGAGTTGCATTAGATCAAAAGCACAACCATTTCCTATATGTTAATGCAGTTCTTTCATATCAGTGTGAACCTGAAGTTTGTTATATACAGTATGTGGGCAGGTCTCCTGCTGATGGGTGTAGTATGGGCAGTGTATGGGATTCTGTATGTTCAGGACACCTTGCACTTGAGACAATTTTATTATGTGGTTTTGTTAAAGGCAATAAAAAGTTAATTTTCTGCCTTTTTTGTCTTTCAATTTAGAATGAAAATAGAATTTTGCATGAAGCATGTTCAATGTGTGATTCAGTCTGAAAATTTAATATACCTCTAAGACCGATTTATTCATTTATTTCTCCTTTGTTTACAGAACGGGCACAGCAGCGTTAGAACACAGGCAACTCTTGACAGTAAGTTTACAAAGCTTGGTTGTGCACAGGACTTTGTGATCTTTCCTTACTACTTGCTGTGCACACAACTGTAGCAGTGACATCTGGTTTAAGGTTTTATATTGTTCTCACTGGCTAATTTTTGGCTGACCCATTTGAGTTTATTTTGTACTTGCATAGGATATATTGCTTTCTTCTTGACTAAAACTGAAGTATGAAAGCAGCCCTATTAAATCTACAAACCTAAGCAGTCTTAGAATTAGAGAAGCTGCTTTGCTGCTGCTTTTTCTTTTGAATTTATCTGCCAAAAATATAAAATTAAAATATAAAATTAAAAATTAATATCAAATTTCTTAGCAATTCTTCCCATTTTCAGTTGGGAAGCTGCGAGTAGCATTTAGCTGTAATGAAACAAAGTCACATTCTTTGAATGCACCTCTCATTGGGTATAGCGCTACTTATGCCCTGTTACAAGCCCGTGGGGAATAAGGGTGACTAACATGCTCCCTCTGCCGGATAGCTTGCTGCCTTGCAGTGGAGTAACAATAACAGTGCTGGCTCTGATACGGGCATTACTGTTATCTTCATCTTGGTCTGTTTCTAATGTGGTATTTTACTTGTAGCACCCCTACAGCTCTCTTCCTGGAGTTAAAATAATTATAGTATTCACTCTTCTGACCTTTATGTGATGTGCTGCTCTGTGGAAGTTTTCAGGGGCAGCAGTGTGAATTAACATCTTTTGGATTTCCAACACTTCAATTTTAGGTCTATTCTCCTCTTAAACATCTCTTCAGGTAGGTCAGTAGTGGGGCAGCCTTTGTTTTTGGTTTTTTTTTTTTATACTTCTGAGTAGAAAGAAGTTGAGTATTCAGATGTGTAAACAGTGTTTTGTTAGTACCAAGTTCAATTTAAATGAGCAGGAGGAGTGTATATGCCCAGAGTCACCACTTAAAAGATTGTTATATATAAAACCAACTTTTCACGTGGAAAATTTCTTACTCTTGTGTACAGAATTAATAAACAATTTATGAAATTCACTACCGGACTTGTCTTTTTGCTATGGAAAACAAAGATCTGAGAATTCCTAATATTTTTGTACTTATTCTATAATGGCTTTATTAGTCCCTTTTTCTATGCCAGTTCTCTTTTGAGAACATTTTTGTTTTTTTCTGTATCTCAAGCACATAAACTGGAATCAGTCATCTTTCATGTATCTATTTCATGCATCCAAACTATTTTGAAATTCTCTTTTCTTCTTAACATTTGGAAGTACTGACCTTTTCCCTTCTGTATGTGCTGATAATATTCTTAGTTGTTCATCTCTCATCTTTTCTGCTGTCCTTTAATATCCAGATCTCATGCTTCCTAAACCCTTAGTTCAAAGCATGGCTGGTGTGTTATAATTCTGACCATTCTACTTGTGCAAGACAAAGAAAACCAGGAGATATCGTGTTCATGCATCTTGTAAGGGGTCTTAATGAAGATGGTGATTCTGTCCCTTGTATTGAGGACATCTACTTTTATTTCAGGAAGGGAACCCCGCTCTAAATGTATTGGGAGTTGTAAATGTTACTTATTTTTAATATATATCTTGCCAGGAGGTATCAGATGATATAGTTGTCTTCATAACTATGTTTCTGTTTATCACTTAAATTTCCTTCTCTGTTGTCAGTTACCCTCATACTTATTGCCAAGGCCAAGAATTCTTGATTTCTGTTTGCACAGCACCCAATCCAGCAACCTGACTTGGGTCATTTAGCAAGGATACCAAACCAATAATGTGAACAAACTGTGATGCGTAACTTCTAAGAGTATATCTGACTTTTGTTTGGTGACCATTCTAAGACTGTCTTCGTGTGCATTGCAAGTTAGTGATGAACCACTGGGTAGTGGTCTCTGGTGTGGTATGAAAGCATGGCCCAGTAGAAGGCAGGGCTCAACTCTCTTTCTGAGTTTTGTTGGTGGGTGAGTGCCTCTAATTCTGTGTATTATCTTCAGAGGACAAGAGATAAGTGTAGAAACAGCTGGGTATTATGTTGGGCAGTAGAGTTGTTCAGTGTCTTATTACAGTATAGAGATCCTTTGGAAAGGCACATCTGTGGTAAACAAGTTCTACTCTGTATAGCCTAAAAAGTAATATTAATGCTAAATGCTTTTTGATATCTAGGTCAAATAAAGTAAGACAGTATTTGACAACTCTTTAGCCATTAAAAGTGCTTAATGCTGTGCTCAATTGTGGCCTTTTATTGTAGCTTCTTTTATTCTACTGCATTACACATTTGACTCAGTTCTCCAAACTGGTAAGTTGTATGTGCCCTTGTATTCCAGCGATCCAAGTCTCAAACATCAAAGGTGTTGTGTCGGTTGGAACGAAGCAGCAGAGCTGTAGGTAAAAGCAGATTTGTACAGTGCCTTGAAAAGCGCAAATGACTTTTGTTTGTGGAACCAAATGCAAGGAATTTTTAAATGAGGATTGACTGGTGAGCAAAGGCTAGTAATCCAGATAGTGGGAGGTGAAGTGCAAAAGACTGTAGTTGTGTGTAGCAGTGAAAATTATAAATCTATTGTAGGTGAAGAGCTTAAAGGGAAAAAATGATAGTTCTGTTGCTGTTTGAATTTTCATTAATAGCCAGATTGCTTGATACTGTTACTGGTTCTTAATGGTCAGGTTTTTGTAAACCAAGGGGAGAACACTGTTGTGTTCCTGGATCCAGGCTGGCATGTCAGGTATGATGGAATTTGTCTTTGAATGCCTCTTTTTAACTCATTGCAGCTACTTCATCAGTTCCAGCGCCTAAGACAGAGCCTTCCCCTTCGCTACCTTCTGCTGGTTCTCTGCCTAGCGTGGTGTCCACCACTGCTTCGCTTCTCCCTTCAGCATCACAGCACGTGGCAACGTTGCCCAGCTTGCCTCAGTCCAGTGATTTGGCCAGCAGCTCACTTTCCCAGTTAAGCAGGTAAAGTAGGAGTTGTGACAAACTGAAAGGGGTTCAATTTTGGGGAAAGGGCAAATATGAGGGTGATTGTGTATGGGGCTGTCAGACACCAGGGTCCCCTTTTCTGAAATTAACTAGAATTAGGAGAGAGATTCAGAAGAGAACAGGATGTTTCTGGTTGCAAAACATGAGCTCTGGGCTGCCTCTTAATGATAGAACAGCTGCTGCCCTCAAGTTGTCATGGTATATAAACAAGCAAGGGCTCTTTCTTCAGTCATGCCAGCTAAATTGATTCCTCCACTTTGTTTTTCCTACTTTGTCCACAGTGCCTGCTGTTTGTTCAATGTCATATGTTTGAAATCATTCCTTAACAGTTTACTTCCTGGTTACTTTTGAAATACTGTAGTTTCATTTATATTTGTATTTCTTAAAATTAAAAACCAGAAATAATTCCACAGAGACAGTGTGTGTTTTTTCTTTTCCTAAGACATTTCCTTAAGACACTTTGAAATATCAGATTGGTGTTCCTGGAAGTGCATTTAGCACAGCTTAGCTCATTTGCACTATCTGTCTGGTTTTTCAGTGCCTGTTACTTGAGCTTTGTCCTCAGGCAGGTGACATCTGAGGCTGTACTGCTATATTTTAATACTCACCTTTGTACTGTATTTGTTAATATAAGAAACTAATTTGATGGGCTATCACAGGGTTTTTTCTGTTTTACAGCTAGGACATGGATGATTCTCTTTTAATACACTAGTGTGTGTTCTGTTGAATAAAATTATAAATCTGTCAAATAACAAGAATTACTCAATTCACATGAAAAACATCTTGTCCCCATGTTTCTTTGTTGAAAAGCTGTGTACATTGGTAGAAATTTTAGTTGGAGGATTGATGCTGTTGGACAGATACCAAGCACCATGAAAAGATGATGCCTGAATTCCAAGCATGTCTGACTTGGTTGTGCTGGAGGCTCTTGTCTGCATCTCTACTGTAGGTCAGATGATAAATTAATGCTTATTAGAAAAGCTGGGGAGAGTGGGCAAGGGAGTAGTTTAAAACTGTATGTTGGATTGAACCCTTTCTTTCCTTGCTGCCTGAAGTGGTGTCATTGTAATTCCTGTGGACAGGGAACAGTTTTGAAGAGTAGAAGTAAAATGAATCTATGAAACTGCCAAGATTTATTCTGGTCCCACACCACAAAGAGCTGCCAGAAGTGTTTGCCCTTAAATTAGGGCATATAATTTAGCCTGCAGCTTTGTTAGGAAAACTGCTGTATTTTCTTGTGGCTGTTTCCATAGAGAACACTAAAATATTTGTTATGGTTGGGATCTCTCTTGCTTCTGATTTCACGTGAGGAGGGGCTTTTCAAGAACCAAACCATACATATTTTTTATGTGTTTGTTTTGTTTCCCTTTGTTCAGTGTTTGTTTTGTTTATTTCATACTGTACTGTAAGTTATGTTCTTGATTTTGAATGTAAGGTATAACTTTTGTCGGTGTAAATGTTTAAGAACCAGTCTCAGTCACCTTTCAGGGAGACGTTTAAAGATCTTTGAATTACAGATGAAAAAAGGTGGTGTTAAAGCAGAGTTGCTTCCTAAAACAGTTATCTGCAGATGTTTTTCATCAGGGGATTTTTTATTTTTATGTTTTACAGTGTATATATAAAACTGAACTGATAGTTCCGATTCATCTTTTCAAAGAGGAAATGGCTTTTGGTGGGGTATAGTGGTATGATTAAATTGCTATATTCTGTAGTAGTATCTCTTATTTTTGGGCTTTCACAGATGCTCTTCATTTGCTGTTTTTTTTGAGCCCTGTCTTTTGAGTGTGTGTTGGGGCTTTTGGCAGATTTATGGGGCAAATACCCTGCAGTTCTAATTGGTTGAACTAATGTTATGCAGGTTATGTGAGAAATACCATAGCGAGTCAAACCAAAGCACTGCCTTACTTAATACCTATGCCCTGTGGCAGGCAGCAGTAGTTACTCAGGGAAAGAATGAGAAACAAGCCATGTGTTGTGTGAACCTTCTTCTGGTTTTGGACTTTACATATCTTGGAGTCATTGCTACATAATTCCTGAAGCAGCTATTGTTTTTCTAAAAATATAGTAAATTGATAAATACAAATAAATGGTGTTTTAGATGTTTCTTGTTAGTAATGGTTGTCTCTGTACTTCATTTTTTTTTCATTGAATGGTAGTAGGATATTAGTTAAAGGAAAAAAGTCTGTAGGAGTGTATATATATACACACACCCCTATACAGACAATTTTTTCTTTAATATCCTACAATTTAATAACCTACAATTTTTATTCTTTAATTAATATCCTACTACCTACTCTGTGTATATATATGTGTGTATATATACATACATATATATGTATATTAAGAAATGTTCTAGGAAAAATTAATTTTATTAATTCTTTGCAATTTCTTCCTAGCTCTCTTTCTAATCATCAGAGCAGCCTCTCTCCTGCCTCGGTGTTGTCTTCAAGCACATCACATGCAGTAAGTCCTATTTGCATTTCAACAGATGTTTGACATATAGTCAGTTTATCTGATGATTAAGACCCTCTCTTAAATTCATTGTGTCCTAGTACACTAAGAACTGAAAGAGAGCCTTATCTCAGGGAAGAAGGACTGCCAGCCCTCTAGTGGTAAAAAAAGTCTTTACCACTTGTGATTTGTACTAGATCAGGAATAGCTATTACGGAGACTTGCCACTCACACAACTGCAGAGGAAATTTTCGTGCCAGCAATGGGGGATGGAATAAAGAAAGAACTTACTGTAACAAATGTATTTAAAACCAAAACAAACTACAAATTTTTAGAAATGGCTGTCTGAAACTTTTCCGAAATGTGGACTGTTAGCAGTCTCTACTGGAGAGGTTAGCTGGCAAATGCAGGTGATAGAATGATACATGTCATGACAAATGCCTCATGACAGATGATATTAAAGTTTACAATGTGGCATTGTTGTCATCTGTGTATTTAATGCATTTGCGATAAGGCAAATGGTAGTGAACACAGTGCTCTAGATGAGGTTGCACAAATGAAAGTCAGAGAGATGCTTGCCTTCGGGTTGACATAGCGCTTAGGGATATGGTGTAGTTGAGAACGGTCAGTGTTAGGTTAATGGTTGGACTGGATGATCTACAAGGTCTTTTCCAACCTAGATGATTCTGTGATTTTGTGCCTTGTTCTGTGATGGGATACTTCTGTACAATCCCAGTTGGGGTGTGCAGATAGGTTACTGCTTTTCTTTATTGCCTGTATTTTGGTTTGTAATGCTCTGTCCCTACTGAATATGTAACTTAAAAATTCATACTTATCCAAATGTCCTTCTTTTCTATTGTCACAGTTGTTTTGGCTTCTGTGTGTTGATGACACTGTTTTGCAAGTGTGATCAGCTTACAGCTAAAGGCACTGTATTGTGCTGGATTCAAACCAGGAACTCCTTTATCCTCATGTGGTCCTGTAACACATCTGGTCTGCATTTCAGTTTACCACATTGACTCTGTTGTGGGGCACTGCAGTTTTAATCTTTTAAATTCCACAAGTGCATTGAGGAAATCACCATAGCAGTGTCCTGTATTTTGAAAACAAATACTGTCTTTTGGAAGAATATAGGAGTTTATTTAACATAACAAGGTACTAGATTAAAGGAGTATACAAGCAAAGGGCAAGAAATAATGCAATGGAGTGACACGAGTTACTGTGGTATAATTTTGTGATGGTATAGTGGTTTGAATTTAACTCTCATGTAATAATTTCTTTTGAATACTTAAAAATCACAAGCATGCAACTTAGTTGCTTGCTTGGTACACAGATAATGCATATATTTTTCTTTTGCATGTGCTTCTGTTACTTAAAAGATTGTTGATTTTAGTTTTTTTTGTTTTCTACCCAGCATCTCCCACTGTGGTTTATTTGCTCTGTGATGCTCATTCTTTTTGTCTCCTTTCTAGCACACTAGTGTTGAGAACACAACTTCGCTCCAGCCCTCAACAACCTTTCCAACTCTTTCAACCTCAGCCACTAGCACCACCTCTTCAGTTGTCAGCATGGCAAGCAGTATGAACACTACAAACAGCCTTGGCCTGAGCGTTACCAGTGTGTCTATACCAGCTGCTACCACACGGGCAGCTCCCTTAGTGTCTTCAGGTTCGCAATATCACACGATCATGTGGATAGACAGAGGACTTAAGTCGGCAGGGATGTCAGCTGAGCATCTCACCAGCCATAACTGCGCGAAGGAATCCACACTTTTGACTAGTATTTTCAGCATGCTTTATTTACTGGCTTATAAAAGAAAGTTACCAGGTTTTGTGTATTTGAAGTATTTGTTAGGGTGTTATGTGGCATTAATATAGCACATTCCATCCCCAAAGAACTTTACAAATACATACCAGAGCAGTTCTGACTTCGGAAATTTTGGGCTAGGAGACTTGCCCAGTTTGTATTCCAGGTTGTGATCAGCTCTTGGCTGGGAGTTCACATTAGCTTTAATTTCAGTCTTCTCTGTGACTTGAATTCATTTGGCAGTATCAAAATATACTGCAGTATCCTCATTATCCTATGCCACATCCCTACTGCCACATCTACAGAAAGGAAAAAAGTGTGTGATGTCTGGGTCATTTCACAGCAAATAGCACTTCAGAAAAAGGGTCCACAGAGAAGGTAGGGAGGCTGCTTGCACTGAAGTGGAAGCAATGTTAAATTCTCTCTTTCTTCTCTAATTAACCTGAACTGCTAAAAGGAAATCCTATGGAGGGAAGTGAATGATTTAAATATTAATATCAAACTTACTTACAGAAAGATTTCTAGTTTCTCATTCCAATACCTTGTAAATGAAGTGTCTGATGACTGGCCAAAGTGCATTTTTTTTTTACTCTTCTGCTTTCTAGCACTGCTTCATGGAGGCAACTGAAACTGTTTCAGTCGTCTTCTCTTTGCTATTCCCAGCTGCAATAAGTCACTTACAAAAAGTATGCTGGCAACATTTTATGTTTTCCAGTCTATTGCTGGTGATAAGGGAGAATGTGTTGACAGAGCAGAAAATGAAAGGAGAGAATTTGCTCTCTTAGACTGAGAACAGTGCCTGAATTTTGCTTTCAGGAGAGGACTGAGGAAAGGAGAAGTTCCTGTAATTTTTGTAATCCTCTTGGACAAAGTAAATGACAAAATCAGACTGTTCTCTGATGGGACTGTTTTCAGTCTTAAGTAGCCTGTGCTTTCCCTTCCTTGAGGCATGGTTAAACTCTTCAGGCTATTTTGAGCATTTTTATCAACCAGCACAAAATTCTTCTGTGTAGTTCTGCTCTTTACAAGCTATGACAGTGCAGTTGCCAGGGCTTGTGAGCTATCTTGTCTCAATGCTGAAGTCTTTTCTTTTCTAAAGGCTTGTTACAGTGTGTGTATTTTGATTCTACAGGCAAAGCTCCCCCAAACCTGCCCCAAGGCGTACCACCCTTGTTGCATAACCAGTATATTGTGGGACCTGGAGGACTTCTGCCTGCCTACCCAGTAAGCAATTTAATTATTCTTGTCCTTGATTGCTTAACCCTTGGTGCAAGTGGGCCTTCCAGACCTGCTGTTGTCTATGCCAAGGCATTTCTGTTAGCACATGTTGCACTTGGAATTCTTGTTCCAAATGCTGAAGAATATGTGAAATGTATTCAGTGAGGGTTTACTGTTGATAGTAAACTGCAGAACTGTTGGTACAGGCCTGATTTGGCTGCTGTAACATGCTAATCATGCATGTTGCTATGGTTTTCAGTGGTATCAGGTTTTAGGCCCTTTGAGTAAAATTAGACTCGTTCAGGTTTGTGTTACTGGAATAGATTTACTATAGTAATAGTTGAAATGTGCCATGTGTCCTGTCTGTCATACTTTGAAAGACTGCACATAGCTTTTTGATGTCTGACCAGGATCAACATATTTTTGGTTATCTGTTTTTTGAATCAAAAATTTTATTCTAATCATTTTTCTGTATCACAGTGAATGTGAGGGGATACCATAGGTTGCTTTGTGGTCTAGTCATTAAATCTTAAATCCTGCTATTCTCAGAAGTAATGATTGCAGCAAAGAAGGCTGCTGCTCTTACTCCCAAATCTGAATGCCCTGTGGATTTTTTACAAGTTGATGAATGATGCATCTGTGAAAACGGTATTGAAGATGGGACAGTAATACTCTCCTCAGAGGACTGCTGTCACCAAGAAACAACATCAGTGACAAGCCATTTTAAGCTTAGCTCTACTAGCCTTAAAATGCTACAGTGCACCATGATAGCACAATGCGATGTATAGCTATACACTTTTAAAATAGACTAGGCCTGGGTCAGACTCTGTTTAAAGCCCCAAATTGGTCAGCATCAAAGAAAAGTGTTATAATGATGTTTTATTTTCATCTGTCTTTAAGCAGATTTATGGTTATGATGATCTCCAGATGCTTCAATCCAGGCTGCCAATGGTAAGTAAATGGCTTTGTCTATTTAATTTTAAACAAGTTATCTTCATTGTTGATCACTTGTGAAACACAAATTAATTCATTTGATGGTGATTAAGAGCTTATCCTTATGTTCTATATTGTGGTTTTTTTAAATATCCAGTTTTTCTAGGTGGTGTAAATTGATATAGAGCAACTGTTGCATTGTGCATTTGTCCATCTGCAAATTCTGTAAATAGAAGCAAGTGTGCTCTGTAATTTTGAGTGGAGAAATTTTTATTTGTTGTAGCAACAGTAGGACATCTTGTCAAATCTAGTTGAAATCTGAGCATGAATGTTTTCTTTTACCAAGAGGTAGGGTTGAACAGCAAGTACACAAATTGGCAGCCACTAGGTGCATCTGACAGGTTTTGGAGGCACTCATAGGTGGAGATCTTTGCGTGTGCATCATGGCAACAAATGCAGGTGAGCTGGAGGGAGAGTATATGAAGTTTACTTCCTTACCTGGATCCAGAACGTAAATGGCGTGTGAGAGAAGCTGAGAGTTAGATTCACAAAGAGCCTCAGCCTAGATTACAGAAACGTAAAGAATTTTGTTTTCAGAAAACTAGGATAAGGAACTTGGAGAGAAAGCTTGGTAGTATGTAACTGGGAAAAGTCACAGGATTAAGTGATGCAGTGTATCCGTAGAGGTAGAAATGGAGCAATGAGCAGTGATCTGGAAAAGAAGTATCACTGGGTGAATGTCATAGTTAAAGGTATAAGTCAGTACCAGGTCTTCCATGTGGAGTGTGGGGACAGCCAGAGTCAGATAGTCAAAGATGAGTACAGGGATGTCCCAGACAAAACCCTGTCCAGCTGCACATCCTGAATTAAAAAAATAAAGTTGAGAGCATTAATGAAGGCATGATCCTTGGAAGAATTGTCAACTGAAATGGATGGGATTATTTTCAGAGCAGCAAAATGACAAAACATCTGCAGTTCTGGGGCCAGGAGAGACATGGTTACATTGGTAGGAGACAAAATGTTTTCTAGGAGTGCTGTTCAACTTTTATCAGCCTACACTTCCCATCTGTTCACCCAATTTGTTGTTGCTCTCTGGGCAGGAGTGCTTTTTCCATGTAGCTGTACTACAGGGCCATGAAGGGGCTGGAGCAGAGCATGCCTTGTGGTGGGAAGGTTTACTTCTGAGGGGCCAAGAGCTGAGAATTATTATGTTATTTATGTGTAGTGACAGCAAATGGAGAGAAAAAATGAATGGGTAATACTTAATCTAAAATACAGTAAAGCACATGGAGAAAAATATTTATTAACCTATCCATTCAGTCCAAGAGTAAGGTTGAACAAGAGAAAATGTAAGGATTCATACCTTGTCTGTGTTGCCCTGGAATATGTTGTGCTGTAAGTTGTTTTCAAGCAGCATGAGAGAGTTGTTGTGAAAAATGTCTGAAGTGGCAAGAGTAGCCAAACTCAGCCTAATCAAAGTGATCTCTGCCGTGCCTCTCCTTCATATAATCATAGAATGGTTTGAGTTGGAAGGGACCTTGAAAGGTCATCTAGTCCAATCCCCCAGCAATGAGCAGGGATATCTTCAACTAGATGAGGTTGCTCAGAGCCCCGTCCAACCTGGCCTTGAATGTTTCCAGGGATGGGGCATCTACCACCTCTCTGGGCAACCTATTCCAGTGTTTCACCACCCTCAATCATAAAAAATTTCTTCCTTATATCTAGTCTGAATCTACCCTCTTTTAGTTTAAAACCATTACCCCTTGTCCTATCGCTACAGGCCTTATTAAAAAGTCTGTCCCCATCTTTCTTATAAGCCCCCTTTAAGTATTGAAAGGCCACAGTAAAGGTCTCCCCGGAGCCTTCTCTTCTCCAGGCTGAACAACCCCAACTCTCTCAGCCTTTCCTCAGAGGAGAGGTGTTCCATCCCTCTGATCATTTTTGTGGCCCTCCTTTGGACCCGCTCCAACAGGTCACGTCTTCCTTGTACTGAGGACTCTAGAGCTGATCGTTAGTTGGTCTAAACTGTGATGGAATGTGGAAAATGTAGAGGAGATAAGGACCGAAGGGATGATTCTGATGACGATGGCTAAACCCTGGCAGAGGTTTTACAAAGAGGTTGAGGAAAGTTCATCCTTGGGGAGGTGCCAAAGAGAAGAGTGGGCATGGGATCTGCAGAGCCCTGTTTGGAGCAGGGCTTGGAGTAGGTGTTGAGTGGAGGTCGCTTCCTCCCACCCCAAAGGCTCATGCCTGTGCTTCTGAGAAAAGAGGCACTGACAAGCTTTTTGCAACAGGTCTTTATTTTCTTTTGAATAAATAGGTGAATAAATAGCTAAAACCCTTGTCAAATTGAATAGAATAAGTTACATAAATAGACGAGTAGTCAGTGGATGCTCAGGGTCCATGGCCGTTCTTGCAGCGGCTCTTGCCATCAGTCAGGGGAGGTGGGAGGACAGAGGTGGCAGCGTGGGTGAGGCCGTGTGCATTGGTTGGTTGGGGTCGTTGGGCTAATTGCGCATGACGCGAGTGAGGTTGTAGAGGCGTTGGAAACAGATGCAAGCTTTGAGGAGAATGTGGTCCCAGGTGCAGGGCCTGTGGTGGTGGGTGAGGAGGAAGTCCTGGATCCACCCAAAGTATTTGTTGATGCTGAGCAGCAGGTTGTGGGGCCCTTGGCTCTTGAAGAGCATGCCATTGGCTGACAGGCATTGCTCCAGGTGGTGGATGTAATGCTGGAAGTTGTTGAGGAGGTGGTGCTGTGCCTGGGTGTCCCAGTGGTGGGTGGTGCTTGGGCTGCTGAGGGTGGCAAAGAGGTGCTGGAGGATGCAGAGAGTGGCGGCAGCTTGCTAGGGGTGGTTGGTGTAGAGGAGGGTGTTGGGGAAGGGTGCCTGCTGGTGGTGGCAGGGCTGTGGTGGGTTGGGAGCCATGGCCTGGAAGGGCTAGAGGCTGTCCCAGGGGAAGGTGGTATCTTGGGGGGAGCAGGTAGTGGCAGACAAGGGTGGTGGTGAGAGCTGGCAGGAGAAGCAGGAGCACCGGGGCGCTGTGCTGCAGGCAGGGTTGCAGGCACAGCCATGGTGGGGCTGTGGGTGGTGCTGGGCAGGAGCCTGGTCAGGCTTCGTGGCAGTGCGGGTGGGTGCTGTGCTTGGGGTGCTGCCAGGTGGCCAGCTTTATGTGGTGCCGCGGCTTTCCCTTCCTCGCTTTCTGATTGCAGCGAGTTTTCCGCTGTGGTTTTCAATTTTGGCTGGTGGCTGTGGTGGTCTTGGGGAAGTGCATTGGTGGGGTGGCTGTGTGTGGAGAGGGTGGTGGTGTGTTGGGGGGAGGTTGGCTGTAGTGGTTCAGTGGGGGATGTAAAAGCATTGGGGTAGCAACACATGGGGCAATTGTGCTGCTGATGTGTGTTTTGTGATTTCTCCTTTCCCTCCCAGGTGAGCTCTGATGCCTGCTGCGTTCTGCTGAATTTCCCTTCCTGCCCAAGTCTCTTTTCCTTATGTAATGTGCCAGTATTGGTGGTGGGTTTTTTACTTTTGGTATATTTGTCATCTTCGTTTTTGTGTCAGTACATAATTTCTTTTTACATTTTGGAAGATTTGTAAAATGACGTATTTCTTGGGAATCTCAGGAGTTCTCTAAGTCCAGATGTTGTTTGAGGAGGTGGCTCTGGGTCTAAGCACTTGAGCACTGAATGTTTATTGATGAAGCTTCTACAGTCTCTTTGTTTCCCTTTCCTCGGTTTGAACCTCATCGTGATGGGGGATAAGAAGTCTTTTCTAAGCTGTAGTTTATTGAATGAAGGAGACACAGCCAGAAATATTTTTGTATAGGGTGATTTTTACTCGTTTTGACAGTTGAGGAATTTTTCATGACTGCTGTATCATTGTGCTGTGTGAAGGAAAAGGTCCTCTACAAACAGTTCAATTTTTCCAATTTCCAGCGTTTGCCTGGTGAAATGCTTGTGTCTTATGCCCTCATACTACTGGAACTTCTCTGTTTCTCTCTCTTTTTTTTTTTTTTTTTTTAAATCACTGTGAGTGCATCATTACTTTCCATTTTTTAAAATTCTTTTTCAATGGTCTATTTTGCTTTGGAGGTCCCGAGTGCAATCTGGTGCTGAGGGTAGGTGGTGTCAGAGGAGGTTGCTGATGGCCTTGTCCAGTGATGCTTTTTGGATATATCTCCAGGAATGGACATCCGACAACGTCCCTGATCCCTCTTCTGGTGTTGTATCACCTTCATGGTAAAGATAATAGTGTGTTTATTCTTTCACTAAGAAAAGGCGACGGGCGATAGTAGTAGGTGATCCTCTTCTAAGAGGTATGGAGGCATCTGTCTGCCGACCTGACACTCTCTCTAGAGGTGTGCTGCTTACCAGGGGCTCATATCAGGGATGTCGCTGAGAGGCTACCAAGCCTTGTACAGTCCACTGACTGTTATTCGCTGCTGTTGTTTCATGTGGGCACCAGGGATACAGCCAGGAGAAGTCTTGATGAGTAACAAGAAGGATTACAGAGCCCTGGGAGAGGGGGTAAGGGACTCTGGAGTGCAGATAGTTTTTTTCATCAGTCCTCCCAGTCAAAGGGAAGGGCTTTGAAAGGACCAGTCAAATCTGGCAAATCAACAAATGTTTACAGGACTGGTGGCACAGCCAGGGGTTTGGCTACTTAGACCATGGGACTTGCTTTGAGAAACCCGAACTACTGGGGGCTGATGGGGTCCATCTGTCAGAGAAGGGGAAGAGCATCTTTGGTCATAGCCTTGCCAAGCTGGTGAAGAGGGCTTTAAAGTTGCAGGGGGAGGGGAACCTCAATCCATCTCACTCCTACCAGCTTGATGCCAGTGCCAGCAATAGATGCCCAGAGCCTGGAGAGGGATCACAGGTCAGCAGGAGAGCACCTGAAGAGCAGCACAAAGGAATTCTAGCCAGCTTTATCGGGGCCCAACTTAAATGCCTCTATGCAAATGCACATAGCATGGGGAATAAACAAGAGGAGCTAGAGATGCGCACACACCTGCAGGGCTGCGATCTTACTGACATCACAGAGACCTGGTTGGATGACTCCTATGACTGGAGTGTTGGAATGGAAGGATACAGGCTCTTTAAGAAGGAAAGACAGGGAAGATGAGGAGGGGGTGTTGCCCTCTATGTCATTGACAAGATGGAGTGCAGGGAGCTCTGCCTGGGGATGGATGAGGAGCTGACCAAGAGCTTATGGGTCAGGATTAAAGGGAAGGCAGAGACAGGAGAAATCATAGTGGGGGTCTGCTACAGGCCACCTGACCAGGAAGACTGAGCGGATGAGACCCTCTATAGACATATAGGAGCAGCCTCATGTTCACAAGTCCTGGTCCTCATGGGGGAAATCAATCACCCCGATATCTGTTGGAGGGACAACACAGCAAGGCATAAGCAATCCAGGAGGTTCCTGGAGTGCATTGATGATAGCTTCCTTCTCCAAGTGATAGAGGAGCCAACGAGGAGAGGTGCTGTGCTGGACCTTGTTCTCACCAACAAGGAGGGGCTGGTGGGAACTGTGAAGCTCAAGGGCAGCCTTGGCTGCAGTGACCATGAAGTGGTGGAGTTCAAGATCCTTAGGACAGTGAGGAGGGTACGCAGCAAGCTCACTACCGTGGACTTGAGGAGAGGAGACTTTGGCCTCTTCAGGGATCTGCTTGGCAGAGTAGCATGGGTTAAAGCCCTGGAGGGCAGAGGGGCCCAAGAAAGCTGGTTGATATTCAAGGATCACCTCCTCCAAGCTCAGGAGCGATGCATCCCGACAAAGAGGAAGTCAGGTAAGAACACCAAGAGGCCTGCGTGGATGAACAACAAGCTCCTGGACAAGCTCAAACACAAAAAGGAAGCCTACAGAGGGTGGATGCAAGGACAGGTAGCCTGGGAGGAATACAGAGAAACTGTCCGAGCAACCAGGGATCAGGTTAGGAAGGCCAAAACCCTGATAGAATTAAATCTGGCCAGGGATGTCAAGGCCAACAAGAATAGATTCTGCAGGTATATTGGTGATAAAAGGAAGGCTAGGGAAAATGTGGGCTCTCTCTGGAAGGAAAAGGGAGACTTGGTTACCCGGGATATGGAGAAGGCTGAGGTACTCAATGACTTTTTTTTCCCCTCAGTCTTTGCCAGCAAGGGCTCCAGCCACACCACCCGAGATGCAGAAGGCAAAGGTGGGGACTGGGAGAATGAAGAACCTCCCACTGTAGGAGAAGATCCCATTCAAGACCATCTGAGGAACCTGAAGGTGCACAAGTCCATGGGACCTGATGAGATACATCTGTGGGTCCCTGAGGGAACTGGCAGATGAAGTGGCTAAGCCACTGTCCATCATATTTGAGAGGTTGTGGCAGTCTGGTGAAGTTCCCACTGACTGGAAAAGGGGAAACATAACCCCCATTTTTAAAAAGGGAAAAAAAGTAGACCTGGGGAACTACAGGCCAGTCAGTCTCACCTCTGTGCCCAGCAAGTTCATGGAGAGGATCCTCCTGGAAACTATGCTAGGGCACATGGAAAATAAGGAGGTGATTGGTGACAGCCAACATGGCTTCGCTAAGGACAAATCATGCCTGACAAATCTGGTGGCCTTCTACGATGGGGTTACAGTGCTGGTGGATAAGGGAAGAGCAACTGACGTCATCTGCCTGGACTTGTGCAAAGCATTTGACGCTGTCCCGCATGACATCCTTGTCTCTAAATTGGAGAGACATGGATTTGATGGATGGACCACTCAGTGGATAAGGAATTGGCTGGTTGGTCGCACTCAAAGAGTTGCAGTCAATGGCTCGATGTCCAAGGGGAGAGCAGTGATGAGTGGTGTTCCTCAGGGGTCGGTATTGGGACCAGTGCTGTTTAACATCTTTGTTGGCGACATGGACAGTGGGATGGAGTGCACCCTCAGCAAGTTTGCCAACGACACTAAGCTGAGTGGTGCGGTCGACACGCTGGAGGGAAGGGATGTGCCATCCAGAGGGACCCGGACAGGCTGGAGAGGTGGGCCTGTGCAAACCTCATGAAGTTCAACAAGGCCAAGTGCAAGGTCCTGCACATGGCTCAGGGCAATCCCAAGCACAAATGCAGGCTGGGCAATGAGTGGATTGAGAGCATCCCTGAGGAGAAGGACTTGGGGGTATTAGTGGATGGAAAACTGACTATGAGCCAGCAACGTGCACTCGCAGCCCAGAAAGCCAACTGTATCCTGGGCTGCATCAAGAGAAGTGTGGCCAGCAGGTCGAGGGAGGGGATTCTCCCCCTTTGCTCTGCTCTCGTGAGACCCCACCTGCAGTACTGTGTCCAGCTCTGGGGCCCCCAACATAAGAAGGACATGGACCTGTTGGAGCTTGTCTGGAGGCCACGAAGATGATCAGGGGACTGGAGCACCTCCCTTATGAGGACAGGCTGAGAGAGCTGGGGTTGTTCAGCCTGGAGAAGAGAAGGCTCCAGGGAGACCTTATAGCCGCCTTCCAGTACTTAAATGGGGCTACAGGAAAGCTGGGGAGGGACTTTTTATCAGGGAGTGTAGTGACAAGGGGTAATGGTTTTAAACTGAAAGAGGGTAGATTTAGATTAGAGATAAGGAAGAAATTCTTTCCTGTGAGGGTGATGAGACACTGGAACAGGTTGCCCAGAGAAGTTGTGGCTGCCCCCTCCCTGGAAGGGTTCAAGGCCAGGTTGGACGGGGCTTTGAGCAACCTGGGCTAGTGGAAGGTGTCCCTGCCTATGGCAGGGGGGTTGTGACTTGATGATTTTTAAGGTCCCTTCCAACTCAAACCATTTTATGCTATGTTTGAATTCCCTGTATTCCAGCTTGTGTCGTTACCTCTCCTCTCTGTTTTTACATCTGAGGAGGGTTTGCTTTCTTCAGCCACCTCAGAGAATAGAGAACTAATGAGTTTGCCCCTGCCTGGTCTCACAGGGTATTTCTTGTTAGAAGAATATCAGGAGGACTGTAGTACAACATGGAAGTTGCATCTTGAGGGGTCCTGCTGTGTACCTGAATATATTTGGTCCCACTTGTCTTCTCACTCAGTAGCTGCATGGGAAGTCCCCATTTGTGTTTGCATGGAGCAGTGTCCTTGTAGTGATGTGGTAGCAGAGGTGGTGTGACTGAGCATGGAGAACACTCTTTGTCCTGTGCAGGAGGAGACCAAAGCTGCTGAACTTTTGTGTTGTCTTGCTCGGGCTTATCTGGGGACGGCAAAGCACCCGGGGCAGATATTTTTGAGGTGCTGGTTGGAGGGTGAAGGAGCAGCTGGTGGTGAGTGGGCAGTTTCTTTCATGGGTGTGTGAGCCATCACAGGCAGGACACAGGAACAACCACAAACCACGGATGAAATGCAAAGAGTAAATTTATTCTCGTTACCTCACAACCCAAGGGATCGCCACAGCAACGCCCAGGCAGAGGCACGCAAGCAGGGATGCAGGCACCATGGAGCTTGGTCCTTGCTAGTCAGAAAGAGGAGAAGGAAGAAAAATATCTCGGGCCTGCTGCTTTCACCTGTATATATCCGGGATTTTCACAGGCGTACTTTTCCACTGTGCTTTGATCTTTCCCACAGCAGGGCAGGAATCTCAAGGATGTTTGATAAGGTGCCTCCGAGTCTCTCGCAGGCCTATGTTATCTAAACGCAGACATTCTACCCATCAGGCACACAAAGCTAAACAACAATTAGTGTGATATATGTTTTTCGGCACCCCAGCTGCAAGTCACTTGAGCGTGTTTACAATCCTCCTCCGTTGTATTCCCATATTCCACCCCCTCACTCAAGCGTCCACTTCTGCTGGGGCTGGTAAAGCTGGAGGTGTTCATTTGGGGTTGTGGGGTGTAGCACAGAGCGATGTACAGAGGCACACAGTAAACACACATAGAATAAAGAAAGGAAAAGAAGAAGAAAAAAAAAGCCCAACCTACAATAATGCTATTGGATTCAGTGTCGTACTGACCCAGCCAGGCACTATCAGTAGATTGTTTCATTTGATGCATTAAGTCCTGGGGATGTTGAATATTGTTCTCTATGCTGGCTGATCCATCAGTGATGTTGAAGCAACACATGCCTTCAAAACTGAGACAGTGTTTATGTTGTGGAAGGAGGAAATAGTCCACTGTCAATCAATGTTGTGATGTTCATTGGCATACAGCCGTTACCTACTCAGAAAAAATAGCAATGAGAAACATTAATTGTTAAAAGTTCTACAGTTGTTAATGTTCCCTTAATATAAAAGTCAGATGAGTCAATTACAGTAAAGGCCAACCAAATCTAAGCATGTACATGCTGATCTCGTGGGAATGTGTCCAGGGTATGTGCTTGTAGTATAAGACTATAAAGCATGACGAGCCAACCTGTGATAAGAGAGGAAAACAGAGTGTCATCTCCTTCCAGTAGTACGTACGTCATTGCTCCAGCTCCTTCAGTTAACATTACTCTGGGTTTAATAACCTGATGTAGGGTAATTGCCCACACAGATTGGAGAGCTATGGCTTGTGTTTTTTCAGGTTGAACTTCAATTCAATGTTGGTGTCGGAACACCAATAACAGTGTTCCAATACTATCTCCTCTAGATAAGGCACATCAAAGAGATCTGAAATAGAAGAATTCAAGAATCTGATATTAACGAAGGATGTAAAATAAGAGGGGTGGTTGGGGTACAAAACCATATGGCATTCTCAGGGGTTATTATATGGATCTTCATGTCAAGGCTAATAGGTTGCAGCCCCACCACACAGTTCATTGGTGTAAACAATTCCATTTCTCCTGTAGATAATATTTTTTGAGAGATACCGTCTGGAAGAATTTCAGTTCTCACCATGCTTTCTACTGGGGGCATTGTAATATGATCATAAGGTGTTTGATTATGAATAGTTCAGCTCTGTAACAAAAAAATTGCCTTAGTAAGATGTGAACTCTACTGTTGTAAAGTTATAGTACTGGTTAGCTTTTTAAATTGTTCTTTCAGCATCCCATCATTCTTTCAATCGAGCCATTAGCTTGGGGATGGTAGGCAATGTGGAATATCCAATCTATCTCTAGCCCCTGGTCCCAATCCTGGACATTATGTCCACTAAAGTGTGTTCCTTGGTCACTTTGTATTTGGTGAGGAGGAGGTCCATATTGATTGATGAGTTGTTCTAATGCTTCAGTTGTGTTATTGTGGTGGTTTGACCTTGGCTAAATGCCAGGTACCCACCAAGTCGCTCTATCACTTCCCCCCCTTTCCCCTTTTTTTCTCAATAGGGCAAAGAAGGGAAAGAAAATAAGATAGGAAAACAAAACAACCCTTGTGGGTAAAACAAAAGCAGTTTTAATATAAGCAAAGCGAAGCAAAGATCCGCGCGTGGAAGCAAAAAAAAGAAAAGAGATTTATTCTCTACTTCCCATGAACAGGCGATGTCGGGCCTTCTCAGGAAGCAGGGCTCCGATACGCGTAGTGGTTGCCTCGGAGGACCAAGGGTGACCCCACCCCCTTCCTCCTTTCTCCCAGCTTTATACTGAGCAGACGTCATATGGTCTGGAATATCCCTTTGGTCAGTTCGGGTCAGCTGTCCTGGTTGTGTCCCCTCCCAAGATCTTGCCCACCCCGTCCCACTGTGGGGGGGGGGAAATGTCGGAAAGAGCCTTGGTGCTGTGTAAGCACTACTCAGCAGTAGCCACACCACCAGTGTGCTATCAACACCCTGCCAGCTCCCAACATAAAACACAGCACCATGAGGGCTGCTACAGGGGAAAACCAATTCCGGCTCAGCCAGACCCGATACAGTTATGTTGATTAACACACTTGGGTTTAGCAAAAAGCAGTCCCGACACTGTGCACCCCAGCTGCAAGTCACTTGAGCATGTTTACAATCCTCCTCACCAATTTTCCGTTGTATTCCCACAATGGGGAATGCTGCGCTGGTCTGTG
Organism: Strix aluco; assembly: GCF_031877795.1. Taxonomy (NCBI): domain Eukaryota; kingdom Metazoa; phylum Chordata; class Aves; order Strigiformes; family Strigidae; genus Strix; species Strix aluco. Next base: position 5,356,373 of record NC_133970.1, read on the forward strand.
CTGGTTGGTTTGGACCATGTTGGGTGGTGGTGTTTGGGGGATGTATATTTTTGTTTGCTGAGGATGTGTTGGGGTGAAGAAGGCCTAGGCTGATGTGCTCTATGTAGTGAGGCAGGTCCCCATCGCCACTGGTGTGTGAGCATAGGCAGGAGCATCTTGGGCCAGTTGTGGTGGTTGTAGGAGAGCAATGAGCAGTCCTGGGAATCTCCTATATTTTTTGTGCTTTTTTGGTGTTTCTTAGAATGAGTTTTTTATATATATATTTCCTTTCATCATCATCATCTGGACAGAATTTTCATTTCTATTTTCAGTTTTGCTTTGTGTTTACTTTCTCCTGAGGGCTTCTGTTGTGCTTGTCAAAGTGTGAGCAGGAGGTGGCACTGCCAAGGGAAGAGGAGCTGGTTCTTTTCCAGGGCTGCTGTCACGATGCAGGGGAAGCCCAGCTCCTGTGCTGTTGTGGTTCAGCTGGGAATGTGAAAGCACAGTGGCAGAGGCTTTTGGGACAGCTATGCTAAGGATGTGTTTCAGGGTTTCCTTTTTGTCTCTTTTGTGAGGGGTCTTGCTTGGTTTTTATTTTCAAGTTTCTCTGCCTACCAACATCTGTTTTTCTTATTTCATGTTCTGATATTATTTGTATATATGAGTTAATGCATGTTTTCCTTTATTTCTTATTGACAAATATTTTTACTTTTTCAGTTTTTTGGTGTTTTTTTGTTTGTTTGTTTTTTTTTTTGCTGGTGGAAGAGTTTTTCCTCTCTTGAAGAATGTTTTTGGGGTTGTCTGTCAGCCCCACCCCCCCACCCCGACCCCGAGTTATTTGTCCTCAGTGGGTTGATATTTATAAATAAATGCATAAATGTTGCAAAGGATTTTTCATCAACTATTCATGCAATGATTGTGATTTCTAGATTTATTTTTTTTATTGTGTTTTGAATTTGTTGTAGAAATTAAGCAACATTAGGTGTATGGGAGGCAGGAGCTGGTGGGATTATTTGTCTTTGACATGCTGGTCTATTTAAATCTAGAAAGTGAAAGTGGGCGGAGTCCCAAGTGCAAGTTGTCACTGCTTCCTGGGAAGCTTCCAGCAGCAAGAGGTACTGGTGGCTGCTGATACAGCAGAAACACGGGTTTCTCCTGAGGTTTGGGGGGGTAGAGGGTGGTGGTGTTCTTTTTTTAAATTTAACTCAATTTTTTAATGTGTTTTGATGCTGTAAATTCTCACTGTGTTGGTTTTGGGATTTGTTTGGATTTTTTTTGAGTTTTTGTTTGTTTGGTTTTTAATTTTTGTATGTTTTACATTGGGATATGCTATCTTTTCTGTTAGTCTGTTGCAGGCTGCCTGTGTAGTAGAGATCTTACAAATGTCTTGGCTGGTGTGTGTGGTATGTAGCAAGCTGTTTGGTGGAGCTTAAATCTGTTATGTCACTTATCATTTTTTCAGTCCTTTTCTGTTTCACCTTTTGAGTCTATTCCTGATATTTCAGTTTTGACTTTAGGCACCTTCTACTGTGTGCCTTCTGTAGGTTAAGAAATACCTGTGTTGTTTGAAGAGCAGAGTATCTTTTCTGATGTTTTCCTATGGGTGGGCATAAAGTGCAAAGATAACTGGTTTGCACTCATATTTTCTAATTATTTTTGTTTTGAATGTGTGTATGCTCAGGTGTGTGGGATAGGGATACGCAGTGCTGATGTGGTTTTCCCCCACCTGAGGGGCAGTGGGAATAATTGCAATCCCTAGACCCTGTTCTCATGCAGATTTGGTTATATTTTGTCTGGTTTATATAGGAGAAAATGCTAGCGTGTCAGTTCCAGTTCATATCCAGAGTCCTGTTCAGATCTCTTCTCCAAACCCGTTTTTTGCGTCATTTTCCTCAGGAGACAGGAGCGCTGCTTTTGAGTAACCTGCAAACACTTTTAATAGGAATTTGGTTGTGTTTTAAGTGATTCATGCCAGAGTTGATGAGGTGGAATTACCTGGAAAGGAAAGGATGATGAAATATGGCATCATTTCAAGTTACAGAAAACACCTGCAATACTAAATCTTTGCTAGATTATCTCATGTTCAGTGATGGAGGATTAAGTGTAGGAGACAGGGGGGTGATGCACAGAAATGCAGCAAGGTGAAAGGTGCTGTCAGCTCTTAGAAAGCATTTGAGATGCTGGGGAATTTGCAGAGGCAGGTATAAAGGATGCTTTTCCAGTGTTGAATTCTGTGGAAATGGATACGTTAGTAGTTAAAGCGTTAACTCTTGATGGTGAGGAGTAAACCATGAGAATTAAGAGGAAAACCACTTAGTAGAGTACTAGCTCCACATGTGGAGCTCACCCAGAGAGGAAAGGATAAACTTTTCTCTTTTTCTCCCAAACTGAAGACAAAATGCTGCTTTGGATTTGCTGGCATGTCCTGTCATCTCAAAGTGTGAGCCTTCTAGGATGAGGACTGTCTTACCTTCCTGTAGAGGACCTAGAAGAATGATCTAAGGCAGTGGTCTCCACCTTTTTTGATCATGTACCCCATCAGTAAAAAAATTTGTAAACACTCCCAATATATTTTAATTTATAAATTATATACATATACTACTGTACTAATATGTATGTTATAAAACGTACACGAAAATAAAAATTAAAAAAGGATGAGAGAAAGGTTAAAAAAACATTATTTTAATTTTTTAAAAATTTTATTAATGGTGCCAAGAACATTTTCTTCATGTACCCCAATGGATTGTCATGCACAACCCACTTTGGAGACTACTGATCTGTCTCCTATAACATAGTTTAAATGAATTTTCCAGTCATCAGGTGGTAATTCTTTTTCTCCATTTTTTTTAAATGTTTGTGCTGTTTTCCTAGCTGATGTTTTTACTTTTAGAAAACAAGGCATGGTACAAGGGTAAAACCTTTGGACTACATCTATGTTGCGGTTATGGTTCTGACCTGACCCCAGGTCTTTGGCCCCTGATGGTCTGTTGCTCTTCCAGGCAGTCTTGCTGGAATATGACAGCTCAGAGCTGAGGATTGGGAGGGGAAAGCATTTAGTTGTTGCCTTTAACTTACCATTAAGAGATTAAGTATTTGTATGATATTAAAAATGTCTATAAAATAGGTTTATTTTGAAGTTGAGGATCCAGGTAAATCTTCAGCTCTGCTGTAAACAATAAGGTCAACTTCTGCCCAAGCTTCCTTTAGTTCTTGCTTTTTTAATTTTCTTATGTGTATAATATGGGGTTCATAAGAGCTGTCCAGCTCTGTCACAGTTTCAACTATTAATAAATGATGTTGTCCCTTTCTAAGGATTACTATGGAATTACATTCCCTGCTCCTGCAACCTTAACAGGCAGAGATGGGAGCCTTGCTAACAACCCATACTCAGGTGAGTGCTATTTAAAGACAAGGATGGTGAGTGAGATGTGCTGGTCATCCTGCCATTGCTGAAAGAGCAGTTGTTTTTCACTTCTGTAAGCCATTAAACCCATCAGTCTGAACTAGTCAAAAGCGAGCATCTTCCTCTCAACCCTGACATTGTGTTTTGCTTGGTTGTTTTGGTTTTGTTTGGGTTTTTTTTTATTCTTCATGATTTTGGTCAGTAATTCATATGTGACTTCTGGGAGTAAGTTGGATAGCCTTTGAGAATAAGTGCAAAATTGTTATGAATGTAAACAGCAGTGTCATCTAGTGCCCTTCCCAAGCACATACAGGTGCTTGAAAAATATTCCATAGCTTCATCATTCTTCTCAAAATTCAGCTGGCTTGCTTTCCTTTTTTGGCACTGGAATAGACCCCCCTCAGCAGCTCCCCATACTTTGTTACTGCTATTTTAGCACTTGTATATTCCCAGCAGGAGCTGCACCTAGCAGGCTCTCCTTCACCGTCCCCAAATCTAATGGACTTCATTCCCAAAAGCATGTGGTCTAAGAAGTCCCTCCTCATTCCTGCTCCTGGTCCTTCAGTTATTAGTGTGCAAAGATGACATTAATGCCATCCAGGATTTTCAGCCAGTGGTTTTCTTTCACTGCCATTTGATTACAGCTTAAAACTGTAGCCATAAGTGTTATAATTCCTATAATGTTGGTATTAAGTGCTGTCACACTTTTTGGTAACCAGCATAAAGAAATACTAGTTGGGAATGAGATAGATATGATTGATATATGTCACCTCTCTTAAAAACACATGAACATGCTGCTCTGTAGGCTACCAGAAAATGCAAGTGTTCAGGAGTTTTCTCTCAAGAGGCTGCTTTTGGGTTAATAACTGAGTTTCCCTTCCTACTTCTTCAGTAAGGTGGCCTGTGATGCAAGCCTTGCTTTCCTGGCCTTCAGCTACTGTCTCCAGAACTTTGGTGGTGTGAGGAACTGGACATCTAACTAGTCATGCTTGACAAATAAACAGACATTGACAAAAATATACCCATCACTGCCTCCTAACTTGCTTTCAGCTCATGAAGCTTAGCTAATCAGTTGAACCTCCAGGAGAGTCACACTTTAACCCAACAACCATTTGCTCTTTGGCTATTTACCATGCTTCTGCTTTTAGCATGTTTTATTGCAATGATCTGATAGTAATGAATCTGCTCAGACCGTGACAGATAGGTAAGTATTGGTATCTCCATTTTATCAATGGATTAGCCATGGCATGGAGTTCTGTGCCACAAACAGGTAATGTCCCTGTGGCCATCAGGAACAGAGACCAGGAGAGTGCTTCCCATGAACAACTGTAGCCTTTCAAGTGTAGGATGTGCTCTCTTCTGTAGTTGTCTGCTTGTTTTCAGAGGATTTGAATTCTTTGAATCCTCCACTTCTGGAGTGGCTTTGATAGCTTTTCTGATCAGTTTGTTCTTTCGCAGGTGACATAACAAAATTTGGCCGTGGGGATTCTGCCTCCCCTGCTCCTGCTACCACACTTGCCCAGCCGCAGCAGAACCAGACGCAGACTCACCATGCGACTCAGCAGCCCTTCCTCAACCCGACCCTGCCTCCAGGGTACAGCTACACTGGGTTACCTTATTATGCTGGTGTGCCCGGCGTACCCAGTGCATTCCAGTATGGGCCGACTGTGTTTGTAAGTGTGATAGCCTAAACTGTAACCCTCCCTTTCGTGCCTCTCTGGTTTTGCTGTCTCCAGCCCAAACCTTCTACGTCTTGGAATCATAGCATGGTTTGGGTTGGAAGGGACCTTTAAAGATCATCTAGTTCCAACCCCCCTGCCATGGGAAGGGACACCTTCCACTAGACCAGGTTGCTCAAAGCCCCGTCCAACCTGGCCTTGAACCCTTCCAGGGAGGGGGCAGCCACAGCTTCTCTGGGCAACCTGTGCCAGTGTCTCACCACTCTCATCATAAAAAATGTCTTCCTGATGTCCAATCTAAATCTACCCTCTTTCAGTTTAAAACCTGGGGCTTTCAGCTTAAAACCCCCTGCACAAAGCCACTACAGCAAGTTACTGCTGGAGGCATGAGTGCCATGTCCCACGCCATCCCAGTGCTCCCAACTCCAGATTAAATTTCCCACATGAGATGGAGGCGCCTTCCCCGCTAGATGGCAGAGGAAGCTCATGTTTTGCTTGCTGTTCCCCAGTTAACAGCGCCTTTTGTTCCCTTCCTATATCCAGGTACCTCCAGCATCTGCTAAACAGCATGGAGTCAACCTGAACACCGCATCGACTCCTTTCCAGCAAGCGAGTGGCTACGGGCAGCATGGCTATGGAGCAGGTATGCTTACCGCTGCGCTTTTCACGTGAGCGTCTGCAGAGCTGCTTGCACACTGTAACACCCTGTCTTGTACACACCGGCAGGCTATGATGACTTAACGCAGGGAACGGCAGCTGGAGATTACAGCAAAGGAGGCTACAGTGGGTCATCTCAAGCACAAAACAAATCTGCTGGCACTGGACCTGGGAAAGGTAACACATGAGACTTGAGGTTGCTCTTGAGTGGGATTTAGTAGGGCAAACTCCCAGTGCTGTGCAGTCAACACAGCAGCCAGCTCCAAACAGGGTCACAATCCAAGCTGTTTCTCCATCTCCCGTATACAAAATGCTTTTTTAATGGCCCAAACGTTCCTTCTAAACCTCATGGCTGAACTTTGCATAAGGATTTGTGTGGCTGATGCACAGCTTTGTCCACAATTATACATGGGAGAAATGGTGAGCTGTTTCCTCAGCTAAGGAAACATTTCCTAAGTTTTCTTAGCTGAAGAATATAATGGCCCCACAGCAGTGCTGTGTTTTTGAAGCCTAAGAAGTCGGATGCTGCTGCTGAAATGGTCCTCTGCCAAATGAAGACTAGATTTTGAGTTTCTTGGTAGGCATCCAAGATAGCCGTGTGTTAGGGGTAGCAGGGCAGTTCACACATTTCTGGGTTGTTGTTTCAGCTGTTGTCCATACACCCTGTAAATCATCACATTGTTTCATGCCTGGAAATGTTTCCTTTGTGACTGTAAAGGCTGAAGAATTTATACAGCTTATATGAAAGCTTTATTCTGCACATGCTGGTTAGACCTGAGAAACTGTCCTGGTTTCAGCTGGGATAGAGTTAATTTTCTTGAGCTGGGAGAGAGCATAACCAGAGTGCCCTACCCGGATTTCAGCCTGGATAGAGTTAACTTTCTTTGAGCTGGGAGGTGGCACAGCTGGAGTGCCAGGCCTGGATTGGCCATTGAAGTATTCCATATCATGCTCAGTATATAAAGGAGGTGGGTTCTCTCTTGCTTCCAATCGGCATGTGGGATCTTTGTTCTGTTGGGATCGCTGCTGGGGGCAGGCTGCATATCAGTTGGCAGGTGGTGAGCAAGCGCATTGTGCGTTACCTGTTTGGACTTCCTGTTGTTATTGTTTTGTTACCATCACTAAACTGTTTTTATATTTCAACCTATGAGTTCTTCCTTTTTGTCCCTCCCTTATTTTTCTGGGCGGGAGAAAAGGTGAGCAACCAGCTGCATGGTGATTGACTGCCAACCGAGTTCAAACCACGATACTGAATTGCTTAGCACTAACTAGTTCATCCTTGGGCTTAAGCAAATACCAGGCATTTACTGTGCATTTGAAACACCAACTGGACTGTCTTCAGCCAAGAGCTGTAGAGGAGCAATCCAAAAAGGAGCAATGTCCTAGGAAGGGTACAACCTTAGAGCAGTGCACACCCTCTGAGTCCAGTCCTCTGATTCACTGGGCAAAGGAACTGCTGGTTTTATTTTGATCCAAGTGAAACGATTAGAGCCAGTCTTTATAAGACTGAATAAGTGGCTGGTTTGAGAGTCACCTCACTGGTGAGTGAGTGTTTCTGAGCTTGTTGTGGCACCAGCTGGTCCAGGTGGAAGCCAGCTGGAATCACTGATGTTAATTATCTCAGGGCAGAGGAGCATCCCAGACCTCACCCTTCTGCAGGATGTGAAAGGGCAAGGGCTCAAATGTGTAGCAGATGCTGGGTCTCATTGCACCACTTGAAAGCTCTTGAATGCTGCAGTAAACCCAAATGCATTCCTAATCCTAGGGGAAAGCTGGCTTTTTGTGAGCTTAAATGAGTGTTTGGTGCAGCCAGCTGCTGCCTGGTGAAGTGCATTTGAATCCAAGTGGTAACTGCTGGGTTGTGGATGTGGGTGATTTATCCTAGTGGGCTGGTTTCCCACTTTGCAGTGGGAGCAATGAACTGAGCCCATTTTTATGTTCCTATGTGGGGTGCTGTGGGTCTGACAGCATGGAGAACCCTGCTGAGCTGGCTGGCAGCAGCAGGGCATGTGGTGCAGCAGTTGCAGACAAAGGAGGTGCTGGGAACAAAGCATGGGGCTTATGTTGGGTGGTGGTGGACTCTCTCGTTGTTGGTGGCTTTTTTTTTGTTTTCCAGGTGTTTCTGTGACCTCAAGTAACACAGGTGTGCCTGATATCAGTGGCTCAGTCTATAACAAGACTCAGGTAAGCAATGCTGGACCCTCCTCCCCTGTGGCCTGAGGCCAGGCCAATGGCTCCCCCTGTGGAGTGTTGGTGGCTAGGGCCATTCCCAGGCCAGTTGGTCTTGGGGTCAACAGGCTGTGGCATTTCTTATGCTGGCTCTGTTTGCTGTTGGAGAGGAGTCTTGCCCTCTGTCCCACCGCTTCTGCCACGTCCACTCCTGGCAGCAGCTGCTGGCATAAGTGCAGTGCTCTACGCTGCTGCACACTGTCCCACGCGAACTGTGTCCTGGGTGCAAATGAAGTGTGATGGCACTAATATTTTTAGTCAAAATAGCCCCCAAAGCAGGTGAATTGAAAGGCTGGGTCAAGCTTTGGCCAGGGGGTGAAAAATCTTATTGCAAGTTTTTCTTGTGTTTTTGTTGGGCCTCCCTGGGTGGGTTGAGTAATTCCAGCCTGAGCCCCTGCAATGTGTGAAGGACTGATTTCAGGCAGCTGCTGCCATCCTATGTCCCACTGAGTAAAAAGAGGTCGGGGAAAAAAGAAGCACAGTAGCCATGGAAATAAAAACAAAATAAAATGTTGGGGGCATTAGTGCCAGAAGTATGGGTGAGAACAGGAGCTGAAACTCATGTGCTGAAGTGCTTGCAGGTGTGACTTGGCTTGCTCACAGGGTTGGTGAAAGGTTCAGGCAATGTGTGTTTAGGCCACTCTTGTTCTTGTCTGGTCACCATGGGGCTGCTCACACCAGTCTCTGATGCTGTCCCCCTTGCCTCCTGTGCAGACATTTGACAAACAGGGATTCCATGCTGGCACGCCGCCTCCTTTCAGCCTGCCCTCTGCTCTCGGATCAACTGGGCCCCTGAACCCTGGTGCTGCCCCGGGTTATGCTCCAGCCCCATTTCTCCATATCCTGCCTGCGCATCAGCAGCCTCATTCCCAGGTGCTGCATCACCATCTTCAGCAAGATGGGCAGGTGAGTCGGCCCCTTCCACATCTACAGTGTGCCTGAGGGCAGATTACTCCCACTCACATCCCAGCAGGGTCTTGGGGGTTTTTGCTTCCTCCTGGTTTTTGCTTTGCTCATTGGGAAAGGGTCTTGACAATGATTGCAGACTTGACAGACTTGATGCCATTGACCAACTTGGGGAGGGAACCTCATGAAGTTCAGCAAGGGGAAGTGCAAAGTCCTGCCCCTGGGGAGGAACAACCCCATGCACCAATGTATGCTGGGGGCCAAAGCAGCTTGGCAGAAAAGGCCCTGGGCATCCCTGTGGATGCCAAGTTGACCATGAGCCAGCAATGTGCCCTTGCCACAAAGAAAGCTGATGGTATCCTGGGCTGCGTTAGGAGGAGTGGTGCCAGCAGGTCGGGGGAGGTGATCCTTCCCCTCTACTCAGCACTGGTGAGGCCACACCTGGAGTCCTGTGTCCAGTTCTGGGCTCCCCAGTACAAGCAAGACATGGACATACTGGAGGGAGTCCAAAGAAGGGCCACAAAGATGATGAAGGGACTGGAGCATCTCTCCTATGAGGAAAGGCTGAGAGAGCTGGGACTGTTTAGCCTGGAGAAGAGAAGGCTCGGGGGGATCTCATCAATGTCTATAAATACCTGAAGGGAGGGTGCAAAGAGGATGGAGCCAGGCTCTTTTCAGTGGTGCCCAGTGACAGGACCAGAGGCAATGGGCACAAACTGAAACACAGGAGATTCCCTCTGAACATCAGAAAACACGTTTCTTACTGGGATGGTGACCAAGCACTGGCATAGGTTGCCCAGGAGGTTGTGGAGTCTCCATCCTTGGAGCTATCTGGACATGGTCCTGGGCAACTGGCTCTAGGTGGCCCTGCTTGAGCAGAGGGGTTGAACAAGATACCTCAAGAGGTCCCTGCCAGCCTGTGAATCTGTGAAGAGGCCATCCTGATGTGGGGTGTGGAGAGATGGGCTGTGAGGTGTGAAGCCAAGGCAGGTGCTGCTGTCCCCTGGCTGTGGCAGGAGAGCAAAGAGAGCAGGATGTGAGCACTTGTACTGTAACTTGGGGGGGGGGGAGGGGAATCAAACATCCCATTGCAGGTTGCATGTCAGCTCTGATTTCTGATTTGGTTTCACCAGCCCATGTGTTTCCTCACTACAAATGTTCCCTGAAAAAACAGTGTTCTGCCTTAGAGTCCAGAAATAAGAAATTACTTCTCTCTCTGAATGTATGAAATCCTTGGCTGGTGCACCACTTCTGTTCACCTTGAGAGCTCCTTTGCTGTCCCCAGTCCTGCTCTTCTCCTTCCTTGTGCTTGAATATGTCTAGGTTGGGGGGCAGTGGGATGGTGCATCCCTGCACTCCTGCTTGGTGTCTCTGTGGCTGTTCGTCTTGGATTGTGAGACATGGAGATGTTGCAGAGCAGAAATGGATCCGTTCGGGGGGAGCATTGCTGTGTTAGCTGGTGTCAGGGCTGTCCCTGGGGGTGGCAGCTCTTCTGCTGATGTACAGACAGGCTTGTCTTCCTGGGAATGCTGGTGCTATGGCAGCTGATGCCCGTATCTCCTTCCTTTCCAATTTGTAGGGTGGATCTGGCCAACGCAACCAACCCAGCACCATGCAGCAAAAGTCTCAGGCTACCAAAACCGCCTATGGCACTTCTCCATACTGGACAAACTAAATCCAAAACTGGGGAGGGGGGAGAGAATGAAAGGAGAGGAGGAGGAAAAAAAAAACAAAAGAGAAAAAGAAAAAAGCTGAAGCCCATTACTGGAATTATTAGAAGTAACTGCTCAGCCAAATGTCTGTGGGAACTGCAGCCAGCCAGCCTTTGTCAGCTTCCTCTTTGAGTTGCTGTTGTATGTAATATATATATATGTATGTATTTGTAAATGTAATAGACCCTAAATGTGGTTTTCTGCATTTTGCAGCCTGTTTTATTTTCTTTGTAGGAAAACTAATTATTCATTTCCCATCTGCACCAGGGCATCCTTCCTTGTTTTTTTAAGCTTTATAACTCTGTCAAACTGTGCCATTTTTTTGGAGCTGGAGCCCATTTATTTAATGCAGTTCTAAATTCAGGCAAATGAGGTGGCCTGCTCCCAGAAAGGATCAAGATGTGTCCTGGTGGTTTGATTTCTGCCCTCAGCCCCCAATATAGCTGTTACTTTAAAGAGGGGAAAAAAAAAAAGGGGGGGGGAGGGGAATTAAAAAAAAGTTTTGTGGGCCTTCCCCTTTCTTTCGTCTCCTCTCTTGCTCCTGCTGTGGAAGACGAACTCTTGTGGGCAGTTTGGTCACACAGCCTCACCTTTTTATTTTTCAATTTTTGAATAATAAAAAAAAAGAAAGGCTTTTGCTTTTTGTTTGTTTGTTTCTCTAGCAAGAGACTTTGGATGGCTCAGTGGGTCCTGGAATCTCCTTTGCAGCAGTAGAGGCAAAAATGATGTAGCGGTTTCTTAAAAGTATAAGCTGTGTCTTGTATCTCTCTTTGCCCTGAGCCACCCTGGCCAGGAAAGCCAGAACTACTGGATGGAAACTTCACCTGTCCTTCCCCACTTCTTTTAAAACAAGACCCTGGAGGTAACTCCTGGTCCTTCTTGTCCTACACCAGTGTGGTGAATGGTTTAGGAATTTCATTTTGTTTTAGCCCTTCTTCCACCTAATAAAGATCTAAGCATATCACTGGTGTTTGTCTGCATTTTCAAAGGCTCCAGAGGCAGTTTTGCTTTTACAGCCTGCCCCTTTCCACCTGCTCCTGCTGGGAGGGTGAGCAGCAGATGGGTCTGTAGGGGATGCTGAATACTATGACAAAGGTGAGTGCACCTCAGTGATGAGAGCTTGCAGGCACCTGCAGCAGAGATGGGATCTTGGGCAGCACCCTGACTCCTGCCATAAACATCATGTCTCTGCCTTTGGTGTCCTCTGGCATTGTGCTCTGTATGAGTCCCTGCAGAGCAGCTGGGATAGGTAAGGAGGGAACAGAGCTGCAGCACTGCCCACCCTTGCTTTGCCCATGAGGTCAATGGCCTCAGCCAGGAGGAAGGTCAGGGGTGAGGGCTCCTGGCCTGGGCTCATCCTCCTGGCCCCTCACATCAGAGGCAGTGGGTAAATGTAAAGCTGTATGTGTCCATGTAGTAGGCAAGGGCTGTTTTTGCACTTCCCAATTCTGTTTCAAGATCCATGAGAAAAAAAACAATTCTTTCTACCATAACAACCACTTCTCTTTCTTAGAGTCACACTTTCACCAGCTCTCAGGTCCTGTAGGACCCAGTTGGCTTAGAGGTCAGTGTGTCACCCAGCCCTCCCCCTACCTCTGAGCAGCACAACATGAACAGCATTCCTCTGCACCAGCTTAAGTTTTGATACTGGTCAAACTTCAGCAGTTGCTGCAAGCCCTTGGCAGCTGCTGGCCCCCTGCCACTGTCAAGGAGGGTAAAAATGTTTCTGCAGCTTGTACAAGGGCTGCACCAGCAGCTGAGCCAACAGGGCTTACAGCAGTGGCACCTCATTTACCTACTTTCAGAGCTGTTCATCATAGGAGCTAGTCTTTGAAAAACTCCCCCAAAGCCACTCAGTTTCTTGTTTATAGAAAGCCACTGCAGCCCCATGGGCATAGGTCAGTCCTTGCTTGTGGCAGTTGGAAGTGGCAAAAGGCAACACATAAGAGTTGGTGCTAGTGCACAGTAACCCCCTGAGTCTTAGGTTTGTGGCAGAGCAGCTGCAAGGGAGACTTGAGCTAGTGCTTCCACTGTTCCCAGCTGCACAATTTCCATCCTCAGCTGTGGCTGTGGAAGGGCAGCACTTCCACACCTGGAGGTGAGGGGCTGTGTTGCCCTCCAGCACCCTCCTCTTCCCCAGCACAAGGCAGCAAAGGCAACTCCAGCACCTTCCCAACTGCTCTAGGGTCCTGCCCACAGGCAGCACTGTGCAGTCAGCCACATGCCACCTCCCCTCCTCTCCAGGCAAGACTAAACAGGTTATTTCCCTACACTGTCAGTTCCACCAGGGCTCTTTTGCAGCAATTTCCTCTCTCGTCCCCTGTTCTACAGTCTGATGGTTGCTCAGCTGTACTTGGCCATCAACAAAAAGGAATAAACCTGCACAAGTGGCAGGTGGGATCACCCAGTGCAGGACAGGCTGGAGAGTTTGTCCTGCCTTTGGTACCATACCTTCTGCTGGATGAAGAAGCTCCTGGCAGCTCTAGGCAGCCCCATATTGTAGGAGCCAGACAGGAGATACAAGCAAACCTGATCCCAGTCAGAAGGCCCAGACAGCACCATTGCTTTCAGTCCCATCCCCCCATGGAGATTCTAGGAATGCAGTTCTGAAATGCCATCACCATACCTCCAGCACAACTGTGAAGCTAAAGCCCTCAGGCCATGAACACATTTGACCACAGTTGCTGCATTGCAAACAATGCCAAGTGCAGCAAGTGCAACTCCTGTATGCTCCTGCTTGACTGCAGCAGCAAGGCACTGCAAAAAAACAAACTTCACTGTTGAGCTTTCAGGGAATGGGCTAGGCAGGGCAAGCACCCTGAAGGGGTAGTTGGCAGTGGTTACCCCAATTCCTCTACCAGTCTTCTGCATGAGGTCAAAGACCTCTGCCCCAGCAAGCAAGCTCTGCCCCTGTTTTGTCTAACCATTTCAGGAGTGCTGTGCTCCTGCCATGCCAGCAAGACTCCATCCCCATAGCAGCAAGAGCAGCTTTAACCGAAGTCCTGCATCCCCGCTGCAGTCATATGACACCATGAACCCTCTTCCCACTGGTCTCCCCTTTGCTGACTTAGGAAGACTAAATATAACAGCAAAGCCCAGGGCCTTTTGCCAAAGTACTTCTCTAAATCAGTTCAGGCAGGCACCTGTCAACCAGCAGCTTTATTTTCCAATAACCTTATAATATTTATTATATCAGTGGAGCAGCACTGAACTTGTGAATAGCTGTTATTCAAAGCCTTAAGTAACCCATGCAAATAAACCAGCTCAATTAACAGGGAAATAACAGTATAGGGATATTTTCATTTCACATTTTTATTAGTAGACAGATGTGCAGAAGAGACAAAATATAACTACTGAAGGGGACGACAACACAAAAATGCATCAGTTAGTATAATTTACTAGAAAGAATTAACTAAAAAAAAGAAAACATCTGGAATTTCAGCTAAGAAAACAACTAAGAAATCTAGTGTACCCTGCTGGCTTCAGAATGGTTGAAAACTGCATTTAAAGGGGCATGTAGTTGCAAGTGTAAATGCTAATATTAGCTGAGACAGGAGAAAAAGATTAAGAAAAAAACAGAATACACAGCTTAGATAAGCATTTTTCCACAATTTCTTAAATAGTTTCCTAAAAACCCCTTGTATTTCAGTTTGTATCTCAAGAAAGGAAACCAGCAAGTCAACAAGCAATGACACCGCACAGGACAGTGGGGAAGAGAAATTAGTCTGGTTAATGTATGAGCTCTCAAAATAGGGTGCTTTTTTGTCTTTAAAAAAAGGGTAACAGAAGAGTCATGATAATGCAGCTTACAACACCAAGCTTGAAAATACAAGTCACTGGAGAGTATACAGTGAACATGGTCAAAAGTACAAGGGAAATCCTGAAAGATGCAGTATCATTTCAAACCAAGTCATCAGCACAGCCAGCACTGCCATACTCTGCTCCTTCACTCCCCAACAGCCCCCTTAAAACTGGAGGTTGGTGTCCCCATCCTGCTGTGGCCCTGAGACTAGTACTGCAGCCAGGAGGCCCAGGGACCCATTTGCCAACACTGGCGCTGTCCTCACAGGTCTGGAGAGAAGCTGAGGGGGTGCCCCACACTACCACTAAATGCAGGGGAGCCCCGCTGCCAGCTCCAAAAAGCACCAGGGGCTGAGTCAGTCCTTGCTGGAAGAATGAGCTGAAGGAACCCGTGTGGGACACACTTCAGGAGGGGTCCAGCTGCCTCCCCAGGTAACATGCAAGCAGGAGGGCAGACCATTTCAAGGAGCACTGGGGGGACAAGGTATCACCACTTGGGCTGCCTTTACTCTGCAGGGGGCAGAGGGATGCACCACCAGCACATCCTGGGGAAGAGGAGCAGGGACTGTCCCTGCTGCAGCAAATCCCAGGCAAGCAACATTATGAACACACATCTGCCTTGCTCATTTCAAACAGCCCCACCAGCCTTCCTCCCCTCCCCAAGGGCTGCCTTCCCCTCCTCTCCCTCGAGGCAGCACACTTTGAGCTTGCTGACTCTCATCCCGGGTGGCTGATCGCAGAACAAAGTTTACTCCCACCAAAGCCCTCAAGGGACCACAGCTGGTGACATACCATTGGAAACCCTGAGATACATGAAGGGGAGGCGTAAACAAATGCCCGAGCCTACAGCTCTTATCAGGGTAACTACCTCTGTACCTGTGGGAATGGAGGGTCTTGACCAAGCAGGGCCAGCACCTCAGATCTGCTTCTGCAGGTGCCAGGGCTCAGCACAGGAGGGCAGGGCTGGCTGCTAATCAAGGGATCATGCAAAAGGTAAATTCAGGCCACTGCAGCACAGCCAAACAAGAGCAGCACACTGCAATGGGGTGAGAGTGCTGAGGGACTGAGGAAGAGGGTTCTGCAGACACGAGCATGCAGGATCCCCCCCACCCACAAGGGAAGGCCCTAAGCTCTGCTAATAGCTCCCAAAAACATGCAGGAGGCTGAGCTTGGTGCACCAGCTGAAGCATGCTGCTAAACAGCCTGTCAAACCCTGCCCCTGGCCTTCTCTTCCAGCCTGAAAGCACTGCAGCTCCCTCACCTGTGGGACTGCACACACTCACCCATGCCCCAGCAGGCACAGGGACAGCCTGGCCACCCCAGGCAGACACCAAAGGCAGCTTTGACTTCTGCCCACCCTGCAGAGCCCAGAGGGCTGCACCAGGGCTTCATTTACCAACGCATGACCTACATAAACAACAGAAAGAAGGCTCAGGCAAGCACTGGACTTGGGCTACAGGAAGCAAGGGCTGCTAGCGAGCACTGGGGCACGAGGCTATTGGTCTCTCCCACTGCCAAAAAACAAGTTCGGGATGAATGCTGGCCTGCTGGGCAGCAGGATGCACTTCTGTTTTCCTCCCTCAGGAGAGGGGCAGCTGGCAGCAGATCTCAGCAGCATGGCTAAACTGAACTTTTTCAACCCCAACCTAGTCTAAAAAAAAATTTTAAGAAAATAGCAACCCAGGGCTCAGTTGTACAGACATGTTGTACAAGTATTAAGTGTTTATTTTAGGATTCACATCACAAGCCTTTTTCAGAGACAAAGCTGATGGTGCCTTCTGGGGCTCCAGGGGCCAGCTATTTCCTAACTTGAGCAGGCTGAAAAGGAATACTGTACCTTTCAGTAACATCCCATCAAGCTCAACACACAGTAGCTTTATACTCTCCACCCCATACCTTATAAAGGAAAAGCCACCACCACAAGGCTAAACGAATGTACACACGCTATTCTTGTAAACAGAGCAGCTAAACCTTGGCAATTTGCTTTGTGTGGATTTTTTTTCTTCCCACTAAATGCAGCACTTGAGCGCCTGAAAACCCAGCTTCCAGTGGGTTTGTTCCAGCTTTAAATATATTAAACATCTCAATGCAAGACTGTAATTCAAGAATCTAAATACAAGCAAACCTGTTTTGCTGTGAGCATTTTGTAGAGAAGTGGAAAAGGGAGTTTCTTTTTAAAAAAGAAATCTTAATAGCAATGAAAGGGTTAAGAGCGCAAGAATTCAGACATTCTGTGGAGGGTCTCTAAGACGTCCATAAAAAAAGGAGCAAATAGATCCATACAACAGGAGACAAAGTTTTTTTTGATTTCCCCCCACACACACACTTTTTTGCTGGACTGCTGCTAGGTTACCGCTGCTCCCTTCTGGCCTGAGTTGGCAGGGCAGTACAGGGGCATAGAGGGAACAGGTCACGACTCCTCATTACCAGAATCATCATCATCGTAACAGTCGGCATCCTCCTCCTCCTCGTCTTCGTCATCAATGTCATCATCATACAAGTCGTCATAAAGCAAATCTGAACTGTTGTCATTGGAAGGCACTTTAGTTTTAATGCAGTACTCTGCCAGTGTAGTGGGGACCTTCACACCATCCTTCTCTGCCTCGGCTTTGGTAGCCAAAACCTGTTTCCTGCAGGGAGGAAGGCACAGCAGCGTGAGCAGGGCCGTGTGCCAGCAGCAGCGTGGCTCAACTCCCCACCTCTCAGCCAGCCCCAGCCCAGCCCTTCTGGCAGCTCAGTCAGGAGAGCTGATGTTTGGCTAAAGCACCACAAGCAGCTCTAGAAACAGATTCCATTCCCACAGCCCTGAGCTTGGGAGCACTCCAAGGGTGTTTACAGCACACACGCTCTCAGCAACATATGAAATCAGTTACTCTACAGGACTCTGCATTAGAGACCTGTCAGTGCTCAAAGCAAATCTCATTACATTTGTTACAGAAGGAATGTTCAGGGATTTCCTAAGATGACTTTTTGAGGTAGGTTCAGAGATGTCATCCACAGCCACCCTCCACCACTGATGACTCTACCCCAGCATGCCCAAAACTGCAATTCCCACAAGCATTTGGCAGCTCTGAGCTTCCACTGGAGGGTAAGAGCTGTCTGAGCACATGGCTGCACCCTGAGATGCAGCCATAACCCCAGCACTGCCTGGGGATGGCAAGAAACAAGTGTTTCCAATTGCCCCAGGACAGGCTCTGGCTGCTGCCTCCTGGCAGCACTTGGGCTGTGAACTGTTGCTGGCCTGTGTTGCCTCCCAGCAGGGAGAGGAGCAGATGGCAGCCTGTCCCTTCACCCCCGCCCGCCTGCTCATCAGTCTGCCATACTCTGTTTATGGACTACATCCAGCTCCGCTATAGCTAAGGGAGCTCGAGAGGAGTAAGATAACCTCCCAGCATGGCGCTCTGCACAGCTCAGGCCAGCAACTGACTGCCCTGCATAGCTCCAACCAGGGGTATATCCTGCACACCCAGCTAGCAGAGTCAATGCAGATGTGGTCTTGCCCCAGGGCAAGTGCAATAGCAGTCACACTGCAGTACAGGCTGCCCATCCACCACTCCACAGCAACCCTGGCTCAAGTTTACATAATCTCCCTACAGCACCTGATGAACCATGAACTTCTCAAAGGAGTCAAGACTGAACAGTGCTTCCAGCTAATCAAACCCAGCTTGCCAAATCCTGCTGATATTCCCTCGAATTGGAGGGACAAGATTATGTTTCATGAGTGCATTAAGCACAGAATTAGTAGGATTCAGTCAGTTTAAATCGCATCCCAAGCAATGCTAGCAGTGCTCAAAGGCAAGCAAGGACTTTGACTGGTATTTACTAGCAGCTAATAGGCTTTGCAGAGCATCATGCCAGATTAATCTAAAAGGAACAATTCCAAGATAGATCAGCCTGGTCCTCATGCTCCAGAAGCTTGCACCACTTCTGTGTGCTGAAAATCCTAGAGGGACCAGAAGTGTGGACTTGGAATAAGACTGTAAAACTCATTTCCAAAGGAACAACCACAGCAAGAAGCTGGTTTCAGCAAATTCTGCAAGCAGCCTGTTTCATAGGATTCAAAGCAGAAGGTCAGTAGCACAGCATCACACATGGCAAAGCTTACCTTATGATTTCAGCATACTCCTTGTCTTTTCCTTTACTGTCCCTCCATTTCCTGAACATGACTGATGCATCCACATTGGCAGGAGAGAATGTGTTGGGCTCATTAAGCAAAGAGATTACACTCAGTAAGATAGTCCTGAAAAAGGTAACCACAACAGCAGTCAGAGCTAACACATTCAAGGATTCTAGATGCTGACAACTTAATTATCCTGAAGTTTTGACTTTAAACAAGGATAGCTAAGGATAATAATTGAAGTGAGAGCAGATATTTATGAACTTCAAATCCTGGCCATTGGCGTAGGGAAGATGACAAAATACAAACCTCAAAGACCTAAACTGACAACAGACTATCACATCTGTGCATGTGCTTGTGATGGGGCAGCAGGCAAAGTTTGCATTAGACCAGAATTCAGCTTGTCCACACCACCCATGGATGGTGCAGGGTTGGAAACCTGCTCATGACATTTGGCCTCCCAGCAGAAAGCCAGGCTCTTTGACTACCCTATGTAGGGAGGACCACTACAACCCAAGGCCATCAGATGAGGTTGCACTGCCTTCCCTGCCCCACAGCATGTTAAAAGGTTGGAGCTGTAGCCAGGTGTCTCCTCCCCTCAGCCTGTGCACCACTAAGGCTACTGTAGCAGCACTCAAGCACAGCAAGGGGAAGACAGTGCAGATGTTTTTCAATACCCAGACAAGCCACCAAGGGCCCAGCAGGATTCAGCTGCTGGTGCTCAAAGACAGCATGAGCCAATCACGTAACCCCTGGCAGACAGCCTTCCTAGATTTCTAGCAGCAGCACAAAGCTAGTTAGCTGCCCTGCTCTGCTGGCATTTACCAAGGGCAAACACGACCTCCCTCACCCAGACTCTTCTCCTGCATTTCCTACAACCCTTTGCACTTCAGAGATTCAGCCCTTTGCTCCTCACACAGCATCACAACCAGCACAAAACTCAACAGCAAGTCCCATCAGGCAGCTCTACACATCCAGCCACCTGGCCGTAGCTACCACTGCAATAGCTTCAGTTGTCCAAGGTGGTCCTGCTGACAACAGCTTTTGATTTAAATGGAAGGGAAGAACAAGAGACAAGGAATAAATCTTGAAATACAGCAGTATATAACAACTGCTTTGCAGAACTTGATTAAAGACTACAGCCCCAGCTGTATTTGCATTGATTTAGGGGCACATTCAGAGTAGCACACGCTGAGCACATCTACCAGATCATTTGTTCATTTGGATGCAGAGTTTCTTGAAAGGTTTTGAAACTAAACACTTGTGTCTGGCCAGACTGTTCAGCACAGCTATCAGTTGTATACAATTTACTTTCCAAATTATATAATTCAGTAGGAAAAAGAACAGTGGCTCTGGAAAAAACTGTCTAGTCAGACTGGAATGACAGACAGAAGAGAGACAGTCTTCTACTTTATCTCAAGAATTCATTTAAAAGCCTTTGATTCTCAGCAAACAGGCTGTAAAGCCAGCATGTCATCTCCAACATGATTGTAGCAGCTTTACTGTAGAGCAAACAAAGTCTAGGGAAGGCCAAGGACAGAAATTAGTGTCTGGATTTAGCATCTGCTCTACCAAAGTGAGGAGAAGCCAGTTTACACTGTGGTGCCCCCAGACTCCAAAGTCACTGCAAAGCTACTTAAATACATCAAGGCAATTGTCTATTAGAGGTGAAGCTCTCTGCACTCTTCATACCCAACCAGCTGTAGTGGTTTGAACTCAGCCAGTAGCCAATCGCCATGTGGCCAGTTGTTTACTTCCCCTCCCCTCCCCGGTGAAATAGGGGAGGGACAAAAGAAGAAATTTGTAGGTTGATTAAAAAAAATTTAGTAATAGTAACAAAAAACAACAGTAACAGTAGGAAGTCCAAAACAGGTAAAAATGCAGCAGTGGCTCACCAAGCGCGGCGACAGGTAGGCAGCCCGCCCCCCCCGCAGCAGCGATCTGAACGCATCAGAAAATCCTGCCACACTGACCCGGAAACCGAAACAGGGCGTGACAGAGCACGTGTCTGCCTATCTGCATGACGTCACATGATATGGAATACTCCAATGATCAATCCGGGCCGGCCCCTCTAGCTGTGCTCCCTCTCAGCCCAAGGACAGTTAACTCTATCCTGGACAAAACAGAACACCAGCGCATCAGATCAGCTTCACTGCTGATACCTTAAGAACTGGACAGTCTCTTCCAACTCAAACCCTACTGCTGTGGGTAAGCAAGGTGAACAAGGTACAGTAACAGGAAGGGATCCCAGCACATGGGATATGACAGGACCAAAACCACAAAAAAGTTCAACCACGTGTGACTGAAAACGTCCTCAGCATCAAATAAACTGCACCGGGCTAGATACAGACTGACCCTCTCCAGTACTGTCATAGATCTGTTTCTCCCTCAGGCAAGGTTGTTCTAGCATGTTGTTTCATACAATTTGTTTGCATGAAGAGTGGGGATTTCAGGCCCACCTTCTGCTTTCTTACATCCCCTCACCCCATTCTGGGGAACAGTGTGCTCATCAGATGCCATGCCACTAAGTGTTTAGAGTGGTGTTTTCTTCAGAGTGAGTCCCTCTACATCCCTTTATCAGCAGAGAAGAGAAGCCAGTAGAAGCTCAAGGAATCAGACCCATTAAGTGCCTTTTTCTCTCCCCACGTATCAACAGAAGGCTCAGACATGGATGAATTTAATCTAAACGAAAACAGACATTACACAGAGTAGCTGGGGCTCTCAACCAGCACTTTCTGTTATACATCTTGTTGAAAAGAATTTTTTTCTTGTTCCAGCTACTATCTACACTGTAGCTTTTCATAGCCACCTTTAGAGGTACTTACAGATTTGTCCTAGCACATTTTTACGCTCCAGTATAAACTAAGAGGTTTTGGCTTCAGCTGGACTGACAGTAATGTTAGATCTGGACGATTTCTGCAACCAGCTCAATGCACTAAAGCAGCCAAAAAAGCCAACAAAAATTAGCACCCTCAGGAAACAAAGCAATAGTAAGACAGGGTATCACCTATCTTCACAAGATACACATGTACCAACATCTTGAATACTGTGCTGAGTTCTGTCCTGTGCACCTCAAAGGACAGAGTGAAGCCAGGGGAGATATGGAGATGGGCAACTAAAATGATCAAAAGAGCCTAAGCCCTGCCACCACTTCCTCAGCTTTATGGGACACAAGAAAAGCAGTATTCTCTGACACACAGATCACAGCTGCATTCCTTCACGTCTTGCTGGATGTTTGACATTATTTTCTTTACTTCATCTAGCTGAGTGATGGAAAAATCCATATCAACTGTGTTTAAAAAAAATTGAGCATGCTTGACACCATTAGGGGTAGAAGCACAGGTGCTCTCAAAGTTGAAAAATGACATTTTCCCCCCCTCCAGACACTTCAGAGACAGCTGTAGTAAACAGTCAATGCTCAGCAGGATTTACAAAATTCAGCAGCTGCAGAGAAGCCCTAGGTTACGCAGGCAGCTCATTACAAGCATGCTCCCCTCCCACACCTTCAGCCCTGCTGCCTCCTGTCTGACACACTGGAGACTTGCAAAGCCAGATGGGACCCCAGCAGGACACATTTTTATCAGCACTTAGCCCAACAGGTGATGCCAGCAGCAGGCCAACAGTTAAGAACAAGTTTTATTTACACTTGCCAATACAGCTAAGGAGCCCTTTCCCCAAATGTCACCCTTAAGCCCAACATGTTCCAAGAGAGTAAGCACCAAAAACTGCACCATGGTAATGAAGAGCAGAAATCAGAGAACTAGCACCATGAGAAGTTTCATGTCAATCTTTATGGTTGTATATAATGAAATACTCAAAATGTGGGTGCAATATAAGCAATTAATGCTCAAAGCTGTTTCCTAACTATGAGTTGACACTTGTCACCTAGTCCTAACCATATGAGACTTGTGAAAAAACAGTTTAATAGCCACATGAGCAGAGGGACAGGTGAACATAACTTAGCAATATAGATCTTAAAATAGTATTTAAGGTGGGGCTTTTTTGTTGGGGTGGGTTTTTTTGGGTGTGGGTTTTTTTTTTTTAAACCTGAACTATAACTTGAGAGGTTACTTCATACTCACTTGTACTTACCTCAATCTCTGAAGGTCAGATTCCCAATCCTTCATGACTTCTTGCAGCTAAGATGCACCATTTCTCTTGAGCCTTTTTAACATTGAAGTAGCATGCTCCAGGAGGAACATCAGTTGTTATAATTTGCTGACTGCTACAATTCCTAGTCTCCTGCCACATTAGCTCTAGTTCAGCACTTTGTAGAGTATTTCAAGGGTCAAGAATCCAATAAATTCCCCTTGCTAGAACTTTGCTTTGACAAAGGCTCTTTTCAAATTAATTTCATGAAGCCAAGTTAAATGAAAGCTGAGTCAAACTATCAGACAACCCTTTTCAAATCACTGCATTCCCTCAGGTGTGCTGAGATCCCTAGCTGTATTTACCAGTTGTCCTAGTTTCGGCTGGGATAGAGCTAATTTTTCTTCTCAGTAGCTAGAATAGTGCTGTGCTTTGGATTCAGTATGGGATTTGGTATGAGAAGAATGTTGATAATACACTGATGTTTTCAGTTGTTGCTAAGAGATCAAGGACTTTCCAACTTCCCATATCCTGCTAGTGCACAGGCGCACAAGAAGCTGGGAGGGAGCAGAGCCAGAGCAACGGACCCAAACTGGTCAATAGAACATTCCAGATCATATAACATCATGCTCAGTATATAGATGAGGGTTGGCTGGGAAGCTCACTCTCTCTTCTGGGATTGCAGTTTTGGGATTTTTCCCTCCTCTGGGATCGCTAGCTGGGAACAGGCTGGGCATTGGTCAGCAGATGGTAAGCAAATGCATCATGCATCACTTGATAATAACAGCAATAATAAAATATACAAACATCACCATTATTATTGTAATTTTATTTAATTTCAATTATTAAATGGTTTTTATTTCAACCTTCAAATCTCCTTACCTTTCCCCTCCAATTCTCTCCCCCATCCCCCTGGGGCAGGGGGAGGGTGAGCAAGCAGCTGAGTGCGGTTTGGCTGCCTGCCAGGTTTAAACCACACCACCAATAAATAACAGATTTCAAGTTGGGGAACCAACATCTAATAAATCACTCTGAAAGCAAACATCATTCTCATATGAATTGCCTCTAGATTTTTAGCATATATTTTAACCTTATTTGGATAATAAATCAGATTAAAAAGTTAGAACAGGAAGTACCTTACTTCAAGGTTTTTCCACTATATCACTTACTACTCCAGCTGCACAGATCAGCAAGCTGCTACTTGATATGAATTTTATCAGTTCTTTATTGGCAGTGTCTTGTAATGAGAATGAAATTCAGCTGGTGTTTCAAAAAAAAAAAAAAAAGACAGGTTAGCCTTGAATGCCACTGGTACTTAGTGATCCTTCGGTTTTTTGGCAAGAAGAAAACTACCTGGCTGTTCAAGATACCACACTGCAGGACAGGAGACAGAAATACTGGAAAGCAAACAGTAGGTAGGATTATGCACAAGGTTACTCCTACTGGGCCTGAATACCCAAAAATGTTCTTTTCCACTAGCGGTATCTTGGAGGAGTTTGAAAAACCTATATGTAGGATAACATGGACTAGAACATTTGAGATAATTTGCTTTAAGAGCATGAAACTCTGTGAACAAAAGTCCCCACATTGTTAGCCCAGCATCAGGACACACAGCACTTCAACAGCTTGATAAGTCTGGTTCCCACCCAATTCAAGACCTAAAGCCCCCAAAGTCTTAAATTCCCTTCCAAACCTTTCCCAACACAGGACTTCATCTTGGAGAGGCACAACAGGCCTTTGAGGTCACCACTGTCTATCACAGATTCACACTGTTACCTGACATTTTGGGTAGGGTTCCACCTCTCGGATGGCAGCTCTCCACTTTGGGGGTCATCTACAGGTGGGTGAAGAATTGAAATACATACATCTCCATTCTGCAAAACAAACAAAAGTTGAGAATAGCCTGGCTTGAGGCAGAGATCCAATGACAACTCCAACACTCTATGTTCCAAGCAGTTTAACCTTGTTTGTAGGGAGTGGCGTTCGGAAGATCTCGCGATGTACGGAAGGAATAGCCGTAGCCCTCCCTTGTTACGAGGTAAGGTGATGGATAGGCTTGTAATGTTAAGGGCACACCCACGAAGGAGGTACTTGGTGAACGTATATAGGTAAGATACACAGTTTAATAAACGGACATTTTGTATCCATCATATCGGTGTTTGTACTGATGTCCCCGTGAAGGTCTTAACCTCCTGCAGCATTAGTCTGCGATCTGAGCGCCACTGACATGTGGATTGGCAGGTTTAATGAGGCAGGCTAATTGCGGTGTTGCAGTATTAGTCTCTGCGACCTGAGCGCCACTGACACGTGGAGAGGCAGGTTCAAAGAGGCAGAGCTAACTGCAACACTTGTTGATATGGACATCCCAAGTACCAATAAAAATACGTGCAAGAACTGGAAACATTTCTCAATTCTTTCTGTGTCTACTGTATTTATGTGTTCAAAAGTCTCCCTTGCTAAACAGGATTAGTCTGCAGATTGGTACAAAACAAATCTCAAGTCAAGAGGTTTAAAGAATGCAGCAAAGCAAGCAAAAATAGAAATAGTCATATAAAACTAAATTAGTCTCCAGATAGCAAGTACTGTCACAGTGATAGAAGAGAGCTTTAATCACAAGAGAACCCAAGTAGGGCTAAATTTTTTTTTCCAGTGGTAGCTGAGCTAGCTACAGGAATTTTTGAATTGAAAAGTTTAGCACACTAGCTCAGGTATCAAAACAATGCTTCTCCTGGGACACAAGGAGGTTGAACAGATGGCACGGGGCAGGCTTACACTGCTACCCTAGGATACAGCTGTTTGAAGTATCATGTGAAAAAGCAGGAGATGCTTCCTGAAAGTTTCACTGAAAATCCCTTCCAGCATGCAAGAGGAAGAATATTCTGGCATCATATGGAAGCCATGCAGCCATGTAATCCTCAATTTGTGTTCTACTCAGTGTTATAGCCTGAATATAGATTTAAAGCTCCATAATACCTACCATTTATAAACACTTTAAGAAGCCTGTAAAACCAATTCTCCATCAACAACAGTAGTCTAACATAATTTGTAGGAGTGCTGTAGCAGTATTCACCACAGCTGATATTCTCCGCTGAAGTTAACTCCAGGGGCTCGTGGGGTCCCAATGCCTTACTGTAGGATGAGGTGAAGGTGCAGATGGGGCCTGAGGCTGGCCAGCAGATGTTGGCCTCTCCAGGCCCCCACTGGCTTGCTGCCTCTTGCAGCTGGCTGCTGGGATGACTTACGAGTTCCCAGAGGCAGCCCCACACCTTCAAGTGGCACAGCCTCAGCTGATGGGCAGCACTCACTGTCTCTTGTCACCCTGATCCAAGGTACAGGTTGATGACAGGAACAAGAGAAGCTGCAGATCAGTTCTGTTCAAGACCACAGGCTGCCAGTTCCCCACACACCTGGTCTCAGCTATATCCTGAGAACCCTCCAACACAGGAGCCAAAACACAAAGTAGCATCCATGCCTTTGAGCCTGAGCCAGTGATCACAGCTACAGATAGCAACAGCTCACCTGAAGGGCATTTGTTTTATAGCCAAACAAGATCCTGCTTCAACATTGGAGGCTTGTGATCAGTATCCAGATTTCAGCAGCTCACTAACCCTGCCAGGTATGCTGATTTAGCAAGCCCTCATCATTTTGAAACATTTTTTTTTGTCAAGAACACAACAAAAACCAGCAACATAGCACCTGGAGCTGCTGAATACCCAAGCACCCACTTATGTTATGGCAAACTGTTCCAGCAACAAGTCCTTTTTAGGACTCCAACAGGCTTGTACAATCTAGAAAATATTTAATATTGTTTTAAGGTGAAGTTAACCTTACTATGTTAGATTATGTTCACAGCCTATTCTGGTTTTATTCATAATTTCCATGAGTTTACCCAGTTTCTCCTTTAACCATCTTTTGGGAGAATGCAGTGCTGGTGGCCAGGAGAAGCCATCACTGCACTCGGGAATTTCCTCATGTGATCAGGTAAGCAGCATGTGGACAAGCATTTGGCAATATGAAGATATAGAGGGAAGCAAGAATGTGAGAAGTTTCCCTCTTGCAACAATTGATGTTACATGTTTGGAAATTCAACCAGGGCAGCACTGCATTACAGAGTCTGGAAGGGTAAAGGTGTCATGGGGCCTGATGAGATCAGCACAAGGTTTTAGGGATCACTAATCAAGGTGAGAGCCTTTCCCCACATACATTTTTGAAAGGTATAAACTAGGAGGATGGGGTATTCATCTGCCAATGGGAAATAGCCTATACTTCTATTAGGACTGAGAACTTGTCATAAAAATAAAAACCAAGTCTTGAAATTCAACTAGATAACCCAAGTAAACTGGAGATGGAGAAAACACAAGTTACTCAAGTCTCATTGCTCAGAACTGGAACATCAGCCCCAACCTCTCCATCTGGTCCCACCAGCAGATTCTGTAAACTGCTACTTTCTTTTATCTTCCTTACACTAAGACTTTTTTTTCCCCCCTCCTCCTCACAAACCCTCAAACCTCAAAGCCCTTTGCTGATTTATTCTCCATTTCATTTGGAGTTATCCCAGTGCCTCATCTTCATTGCTTAAGTGTTGTTTCCAAAACAGCCTGCAAGTTGCTTCAGATTCCCTCAGTTCCAAGAAATACTGCTACAAACACAAAGTACAAAGCCGAGAGCTGGAGTATTTGAAGAGTAACCCCAAAATACACCCATCAAGTTTTGGGTTAGTTTCTCCTCCTACCTTCAGTTGTTTCTAGAGCCAGTTTTTCATCTTTCCCACCAGGACTGGGAGAGGTCCTTTCCAAGACTCATTTTGTACATACCATTTTGGTAACCATTTCCCACTCACCTCCTGCATGAGAATTTCTGGATTCAGAATCAACATCCTCAGTATGGATCTGCAGTAATCTGCAGGTCTCAAAGTTGTCTTTATTTATAGATCAAACTCCCATGTAACTGAAATAGAGCCTTAAAGATAAACATAATCCTTGGCTACATGCAAGATTCAGTGCCAAGTCCAAAACTCAAGTCAGAAGACTGTCAGATGACTGGTTTCAGATGTCCCTGGGTTTAGGGCAATCCTCCTGAGCATCCAGTAATTAAAGTTGATTACTATCTTGTTTAGCACTGAAGTTTGGAGAGGCTTTTCGTCATTTATTACTAAGCCATCAGTGCTGTTTTCACCATGACATTTGAAGCACATTCATTCCAGGCTGGACATTTAGCAGCAGCAACTTGTGAGAAAAGGGCCTTCCAAGCCCAAGGCATCACCTGAAGCCATCATTTGTTTGCAGCAAGGAAGAGAAGTGACAGTCCTTTTTTGAAGTGGACTCAAAGGAATCCAGCAGAACCTCTTGTAGAAAGACCTGTGATAAGGTGACAGAGCTGCACCAACAGGAACATCTTTGAAAGGCCTTTAGCTCCTCAAACTATTCAAGCATCAGTCCTAGCAGGCTGACACTTGACTAGGATATCCAAAAGTTTAGCAGGGATTTGACTGGCCTCCACTGAAAGCTCAAGTCAAGTTTTGAGCCAAAACAAGCCTTCAACTGTCAAATACAGCTCTATGAAATTCGGTAATTTTGAACCAATTGTATGAAGTGAAATACTTCTCAGTCTTTGCAGCAGCACTATTAAACTGTCTCAAGCTGCTGCTCACATGAGCTCTAACACAACAGCTCAACTCAAACAGGCTCCAGGATAAACCTTAAAGGTTACTTGATAGATGAAAGCCCAGCAAGAAATACAACATAGTCTATTCATACCAGATGCAGGGCAACGTATGCTATGCCCCAGCAACAGCAGAGGTTAGCCTGAGCACTGCCATATTAACACAGCTGGGCCACCGTCAGCCCCTGAGCTAGTCCATCAGCAGATCACCCATGCCATACTGAGATGCACCAGACATATCTCCATCGCAGCACTTTCCCCAGTGCTTTGGTCCATGATGACTTTACCTTAAGTCTCTCCAAGCAGCCTGTGTTCAGCATCATAAAGACAATGCTTTCAAGCTAGGGAGTGCTACTTTCTAGAAAGCATTTATATAAAATCATTCCCCTTCTGGACCTGCTATGTAGTTTTACCACAATCCAATCGTGGACTTGATAGCCCAGTGTTATGCTCTGAACATGATCCATACACGCACTGAACTAAGGGCCACTTCAAACTGGCTAGCAGACATTAAGCCCAAAGGTATCTATTCACTCTGGTCCCAGGGTGACCAGGCTGTGCATGACTCCTGCTGAAGCTGGACTCCAGCTCTAGTTCTTTCTGCAGTCAGAGCACCCCAAGTCCAATCCCCTTCATCATAAGCTGACTGCTGCAGAAGACTGTTTCCCACTATTTCTTGTCTCACACAATTTTGTAGGATATACTCAAATTAAAAATGTACTTGAAAGGTGTACAAACAACAACTAGTTGCCTAAGTATCACAGTAGGGCAAGACCCCCTACACCAGCCTTGATTCAAGAATCGCCTAAAATTGCCAACATTCACGGCACAGTGCTTCGGCTGGGGCTGCCTGCTGCACTTGCAGGTATGAGAATGGCTCCATCCCTGTCTACAGTAACAGCATTTTCTACAACATTTAGATTTACCACTGCAACCATAAAGCTGACATTTAAACACAAACAGCTAACCACTTTAGTTATGGCTAAAGACATTTAGTGCCTTCAATACTTCTGGAAGTTTAAGGACATAGAAAACCTTCTCACGTGCCTGAGAAAAAAATTTAATTAGTTTAAAAAACACCTTACCTCATAAATGTTGGGGTGCCACATTTTGGTCAGGAATCTGAAGGTAGGTGGTGAATATGGATAGTCAATAGGAAATTTTATGTGAGCCTGGAAAAAAACAAAATATTTTAGTTATGAAACAGAACAAAGAGAGATCAACAAGCAACCACTGCAGTGAAAACCTGGAAAACACAATTTCCATTAAGTCCATTAAATAGTTCATTTTATATATCAGTGACCATGTGGGCCCACGGTATAACTACACAATTTCTTATGAGCAAAACACTAAAGGAACAAGAAAAAACTAAACACCAGGCCTTACCTAGTCTGGTAATGCTCAGAAAACAAGCCAAAAGGCATTTATCAAGTCTTAATTCAAGCAGTAGTATCCAACAACTGCTTTTCAACAGGGTAAAATAGATTTCAAAAGCTAGAACTCAAGATATCGTTGCTGTCTCGCTAGGTTCAGATGCAGGCTAAAAACATTTGCTAAGGTAAAAAGACCTGTTTTACATTTGCCAGTGCAAAGATTTTTAATTACTCTTTCTGTGCAGAAAAAAAATAATTGTTAAATACTTGTTTAATTGAGGTCCATAGGTTTCTTTGCCTTTCTTGTGTGGGAGTTAAACAGGTCCATCTACCTGTGGTCCTAATACTACATTTCTTGCCACCACAAGCATTTCCCAAGTCTGAATACCATCTGTGTCTGTTTAATAAAACAGCACAACTTGATAAACCAAATATTGGTGGGCAATGACATCAAACATTACCTTCCAGTGCCTCCAAGGTCAGCAGCCAGCTGTGGGGCAAGACTGAGCTGAGTTAGTTGTGGGAAGACTGCAGAGATCCCAGCAC
This sequence comes from Strix aluco, assembly GCF_031877795.1. Taxonomy (NCBI): domain Eukaryota; kingdom Metazoa; phylum Chordata; class Aves; order Strigiformes; family Strigidae; genus Strix; species Strix aluco. The sequence continues at coordinate 5,386,525 of NC_133970.1, forward strand.
TGGATATTAACTTCTCTGTGCTGTTCTGCCATTCACAGCAGTCAGAAGAGCCAGCCAATAGGAAAGAGGGATGAATCTGGACTGATTAAGTGCCAAAAATGCTCCCCTCTGAAAGAGGGACTCGCGCACTGCTTGCTGTGCTGTGGATCACAGACCCTTCCCTTGACACTGTTCAACCTGCCAAGAAAGTTCCACCAGTCTAGTGTGGCATCTCCAGAGAAGCATCTCCTGGCACCTGCACCACAGCCAGGCTCATGTGCAACTGAGAATGCAAGAAGAGACCCCCAAAACAGGTCACATACAGCAGAAACAGAATCCTGGGTCACCCTCTTCCACTTAAGCATCTAACCATGCAACTTGGATGCAGGGTGCTGGCCTTGTTCAAAAGGACTAGCTATGGGAAGTTTTATTCCTAGAAACATAAGCAGGCAAATTGGATTACCAAGCCACTGAGTACCTGGCTACAGTTTTACTTAGATTGGCATATGCTTTTGCCTTGTAACCCAGATTTTATGAGGCCAGAGTGCCAGGTAGCCAGGAAGGTTTTCTGTTCACCTTTATGAAACAAATTCAGCATCTCACGTGGCTTTATGTTCTGCACATGCCCTCTCGTAATACTGACTGTATGTGGGGATGTTACAGCAGCACCAAGTCCTCACCTCAGTCATTTGCCATAGTACACATAACCAAAAGATTTATGATCTGCTTAAACAATCCTAGCCCATGGTTTAAGGTCAGTTACACAAATGGCATTGCTCCAAGAACAGCAAGCGAATTCCTCTTGTCTCCACACCACTGCAGAAGAGTGGCTGCTGCATCAAGGAAATGTCTGGCTCTACAACATGCCACCCTGCACTAGGAACAGAGCAGATATTCACTCAGGGCAGAACAGATTCACTTCAGCTCGAGTGCTTGCATCGTGTAGCTGCAAACTCCTCTGGATCACCGGGGTTTTCCCAAGAAAGCTGCTTACATGCAGTTTCATGAGATCCAAGACATAAACCAGCCCAAGGACTGAGATTAAAAATGCAAGAGACAACAAAATTCAGAGTTGAGCTACCTACAACATTTCTTAGCAGAACCTATGTGTCTTCTACACAGGTATAGTTTCTAGGGGACCAAAAAAGATGCAGCAGCCGCCACGATTACAGGTCAGCTTTTTTTCACTAAAAGCCCAGTTCTAAACATGTTGAGACAAAAAGACCAAAGTAGGCAATAAACTTTATTTTTAAAAAAAGTAGTACCTCACAGAAAGGTGTCCTCCCCACCAATTTCACTAATGTAAGGCAAATCAATGATCTGAGCTTATTTCTGGTAGTTTCAGCCAGGCTGCTAGGTACTAGAGAGCGACAGAGTTTTAGGGCAGCTTGTTGTTAGCTCAGTTACAGCCAAACTAATTTAGGAGAACTAAAGATGCAACTCAGTCCCCCACCTACAAGTACCCAACCATTACTGCATTCACCATGTGTTTGACTCTTAGCTGATCTTAAACTGAACAGAACTAATCCTATTTCATTGTCCTGATTTTAGCCACCTGCTTGCCCTAACTCTTTTGACACTGCTGAACATACTCAATAGCCAGGAAGGTGGAGATAACAGTCATCAACCCATTCTCCCATTCCAGTTTATAACTAGTCATGCTTACAGTCCCTAGAACAAGAGTAAACTTCCCTGATGTTACACTCAATAGACCGGCCTGGCAGAAGATTCAGCCCTTTACAGACATTTATAGCTACTGCACGAGATTTTTAGGCAGCAAGGGTAGGAATAGTAAATCCATCCTATCTGCCCACTGCAGAGAGGCAATGGGGGGGGAAAGAGCACACATTTCCTGGAAAGCCACTGGCATCACAGCTGACCTGATTTGAGAAAATCAGGAGCACCAGCAGCTTTTACAGTAGCCAACAGAAACTGTAACTGCTCAGTATTTTTGAAAGTGCCAGTTAAAGATAATTTTTATTTTAAAACATCACAAGCTTAACGCAAGCCCTATGAAAATGCAGCACCAGTGAAACTGAGCATCCTTTGAAAACTGAATTTAAGTTCAGATATGAAGGAAGCATTTGAGTTTTTAAAGTATTTTGTGCTTTTCTGTAATTATCTACTACAGCCAGCTCACAGACAAGCTCCTACTGACTCTGTGTGCAGGTACCACCAAAGTCTTCTACAGATCACCCACCCTGCCCCAGTAAGAGTTACAGCACTTGCAGACAGCACAAGGCCTCCTCATTTTTCTTTATAACAGGCATAACCAGGCTCCTGCACAGCACACTGTGGTCCCAAAAACTATGATTATTTATACACACAATCTATACATATTCAATACACTGATACATATCTACTAAGTGGTTGGTCACAATCTCTGTGCTTAGCATGTAAATTAGCACGCATGCCTAGTTTGCACTCTCCGCTACCTTCTTTTGAGTCTGGGGTGTAATTAGAGTTGGTGGTCCATGGGTTGGTGGTCACAATCACCCCCTGCCAAAATTACCTTTTATGTAGTTTCCTCGTAATTTGGCAGACATAGGCAGGTTGTTGCACCTCGTTGTCTCTACTTCCCATTAATCCTACTTAGGCTCATGTGTTTTGTCAGGCATATACAATAGCAGATTGTTTCAAGGTTAATCACTTGCTTCTATCATTATGCTAACAGCTAATCATTTGGTTCTACAGTGTTCCTAACAAAGCCGACCTTTAACCTTTCAACATTTCTTTTAATAATTCAACATTGCTAACATTAAAGAAACAAAAGGATTTTTTAAAATATTGTCTCCCTTTGATAACCTAGAAGTTCAGTCTAGAGGTTCTAGCCTTCATGACAATAACTGCTTGTGGCAGCTGCTAATCATCTAGAGACTGAGTTAGCCTGCACACATCAGCTGTGTTTAGGATCTCAAGCAGTTCAGCAGTTAGAGAAGATATTTCTTTCTTGCAGTGGGTTTTACTGCAGGGACAGTCCATGGTATTGCCCAGTTGATTGTGCCATTCAGTCTGAACCATGTGACAACCACTTTGGCTCTGGCTAGAAACACTCATTGTCAGTGCTCTTGAACCAAGGAGTATCCAGCTTCAGACATGGCAGCTGTTAACACTCTCTATGTTGAGAGCTTGCTGGGGACAGGCTAGAAGCCAAATAATAAGTTTCCCTTAGCCAGAGGCCACCTGCACACTCCTGAAGCTGTTCCCCTCCCCAGTCACACAACTGAGCATGGCCCCACTAGCATGGGGCCAGGTGCCCATCTCCAGCTGTGCACAGGTCAGTACTGCAGTGCCCATGGCTTGACAGAGAGATTTTTCCTAACTCAGCTTTATGTCCCATGCTGATAATGGCAAAGCAAGAGCATTTCCAGACAGGGCCAGACTTCTCAACTCCTTAGTATAAAACCCTAAGACACAGCTATGTTACTTTGACAATTTTCTCCCAAAACTGTAGGTCAGTGCCCTCAGAGCTCAGGCAAACAAGCAGATTACAGGAGCACTCGCCTACATTAGGTTCACTTCCATTACTTTTATTGTCAGTTTGACTTCACACAATGCTACAGAAAAACACCATCACTGCAGCAGCTGAAGGAGATACAGCATCCAGCAAGAGATACTGAGTTGAAAACAACTGCATCCCAAGCCATACAAGTATTTCTTCTGTAACCTGCCTATTTTCACTCAGTTTTTTGCATGTCTACCACCTCATCACTGAAAAGGCAACCACCAGCAGCTATATAAGATCTACACCAAACAGAACTACTTGGTCCTCTTCCATACAGCAAACTGCCGGCCCAACAACTTTGCTGAGCTTTGACCACAGGAGCCAATCACTAAATAAATTTCAGATTACCACACAAGAAAACTGACATCATACTGATGTTTCTGTACTTTCCTAGGAATTCCCATGCTAAAATATTACTAGATTCTGCACAAAATTCAACTTTCACTCCAGGATCAGGCATGATTAAGAGAAAAAAATTAAGATTTAATATATTAGATTGTGGCAGGCCAGATGTGAGGATACTTCTGCTGTCACTGAAGGCCTCGTATTGAGATTGTGCTCTTGGGTCTGATGCCTTCTGGTTGCCCATAGACTGTAAACGAGTTGTATGGCATGAAATCAGGCTCACTGGGTGTGTGTTATGTAGAGAGGCTAGTCTATATGACTACTTTCCAGGCAGAAACAGATGATTTCTTATTTATAGCTGTACATACTGACTTCCCCATTTGGACAAAACAGGAAGAATAACTTGAAATGTGTGAAACTTAAGTCTCCCTATGTTGTCTAATACTTGCTAAAGAAGCCAAAAATACTTGGCAATACTGTTGTCCCTCAAACAGGGTTTGTTACCCAGTATGCAAAAGCCAATCTCATACATAGAGCCAAGATATTGGTTTATTCCATAATTGCGCAAAGATGGGTGCTAGGTGGTAATTCCACAAAGCTAGCACCCTACACAAAGGAACTACAGCCTCTTTATCTTGTTACATAATTAGTAAAAGCCTATGTTTACACTCCTGGGTTAATAATTACCATTCCATCTGATACTGATTAAATTAGCTTCACTTGCTGTGTAAATTAGCACACATGCTTCTTACAGTTAGGGGGGGGCAAGTTTTTTCGGTCAGTGGTCATGATCTCCCCCTGCCACCTTTCCCTCTCCCCCAGTTACCACAGGTTTTTGCTGACTTCATGCTTCTCGGGCAATCATCCGGCCTCTGGCATCTTCTGGGGCAGGATCTTCCTGTCTTATCAACCTCTTCGCTTCTTTTCAATGGTAAAGTCCTATCAGGCTTACACAGTAGAGCCATAAAGTATCAGGCTTACACAATGGAGCCAGTGATTAGTGGTAAACATTTGTACAGGCTACAATTCCCCCCATTGAGATTATCTAGAGAACTTAAATTCATCTAGATAAGTCTCATTTTTTCCAGCTGTTAACCCATACATAAGCAACATCTCCATGTACATTGGATAAGTACATAAAGGCATATAAACACAATTATTATTGTAACTAAAATTCTTAAGAGGTTCTTTATCCATACACTCAAACCAAGGAACCAGGAAGTCAACCATTTGAATGTTTCTTTGAATCCATAAGTAGTGTCATCTTTTTGTATCTCGTGAAGCATTTCAGTCTGCTTCTAAATTTCATTTAAAACACTGGAAATCCTTCCACTTTGATCTACATATACACAGCAGCTTGTATTTAAAACTGTGCATACTCCTCCTTGAGAGGTGTACTAGGTCTGGCTGAGCCGGAATTGGTTTTCCCCTGTAGCAGCCCTCATGGTGCTGTGTTTTATGTTGGGAGCTGGCAGGGTGTTGATAGCACACTGGTGGTGTGGCTACTGCTGAGTAGTGCTTACACAGCACCAAGGTTCTTTCTGACATTTCCCCCCCCCACAGTGGGACGGGGTGGGCAAGATCTTGGGAGGGGACACAACCAGGACAGCTGACCCGAACTGACCAAAGGGATATTCCAGACCATATGACGTCTGCTCAGTATAAAGCTGGGAGAAAGGAGGAAGGGGGTGGGGTCACCCTTGGTCCTCCGAGGCAACCACTACGCGTATTGGAGCCCTGCTTCCTGAGAAGGCCCGACATCGCCTGTTCATGGGAAGTAGAGAATAAATCTGTTTTCTTTTTGCTTCCATGCACAGACCTTTGCTTCGCTTTCCTTACATTAAAACTGCTTTTGTTTTACTCACAAGGGTTGGGGTTTTTTTTTCCTATCTTATTTTCTTTCCCCTTTTTGCCCTGTTGAGAAAAAAGGGGGAAGAGGGGGGGGAAGTGATAGAGCGACTTGGTGGGTACCTGGCATTTAGCCAAGGTCAAACCACCACAAGAGGTCACAAAATCATAGAATCATCTAGGTTGGAAAAGACCTTGAAGATCATCCAGTCCAACCACTGACCTAACACTGACAGTTCCCAACTACACCATATCCCCAAGCGCTATGTCGACTCGACTCTTAAAGACCTCCAGGGATAGGGACTCCACCACCTCCCTGGGCAGCCCATTCCAACGCCTAACAACCCGTTCTGTAAAGAAATGCTTCCTAATATCCAGTCTAAACCTTCCCTGGCGCAACTTGAGGCCATTACCTCTTGTCCTATCGCTTGTTACTTTGTTAAAGAGACTCATCCCCAGCTCTCTGCAACCTCCTTTCAGGTAGCTGTAGAGGGCGATGAGGTCTCCCCTCAGCCTCCTCTTCTCCAGACTAAACAACCCCAGTTCCCTCAGCCGCTCCTCGTACGACATGTGCTCCAGACCCTTCACCAGCTTCGTTGCCCTTCTCTGGACACGCTCGAGTCATTCAATGTCCTTTTTGTAGTGAGGGGCCCAAAACTGAACACAGTCATCGAGGTGTGGCCTCACCAGTGCCGAGTACAGGCGCAAGATCACTTCGCTGGCCCTGCTGGCCACGCTATTTCTGATACAAGCCAGGATGCCATTGGCCTTCTTGGCCACCTGGGCACACTGCTGGCTCATGTTCAGCCGGCTGTCAATCAACACCCCCAGGTCCCTCTCTGACTGGCAGCTCTCCAGCCACTCCTCCCCAAGCCTGTAGCGCTGCTGGGGGTTGTTGTGGCCCAAGTGCAGCACCCGGCATTTGGCCTTATTGAAACTCCTCCAGCTGGCCTCAGCCCATCGCTCCAGCCTGTCCAGGTCTCTCTGCAGAGCCTCCCTACCCTCGAGCAGATCAACACTCCCACCCAACTTGGTGTCATCTGCAAACTTACTGAGGGTGCACTCGATCCCCTCGTCTAGATCATCAATAAAGATGTTAAACAGGAGTGGCCCCAAAACTGAGCCCTGGGGGACACCACTCGTGACCAGCCGCCAACTGGATTTAACTCCGTTCACCACAACTCTTTGGGCCCGGCCAGCCAGCCAGTTTTTTACCCAGCAAAGCGTGCGATCATCCAAGCCACGAGCAGCCAGTTTTGCCAGGAGAATGCTGTGGGAAACGGTGTCAAAGGCCTTGCTAAAGTCAAGGTAAACAACATCCACAGCCTTTCCCTCATCCAATAAGCAGGTCGCCCTGTCGTAGAAGGAGATCAGGTTTGTCAAGCAGGACCTGCCTTTCATAAACCCATGCTGACTGGGCCTGATCATCTGGTTGTCCCGCATGTGTTGTATGATGGTACTCAGAATGAGCTGCTCCATCAGCTTCCTGGCACCAAAGTCAAGCTGGCAGGCCTGTAATTTCCCGGATCATCCTTCCGACCCTTCTTATAGATAGGCGTCACATTGGCTGATTTCCAATCAGTTGGGACCTCCCCAGTCAGCCAGGACTGCTGGTAAATGATGGAAAGCGGCTTGGCGAGCACCCCAGCCAGCTCCTTCAGCACCCTCGGGTGTATCCCACCCGGTCCCATAGACTTGTGTGTGTCTATGTGATGCAGTAGGTCACCGACTGTCTCCTCCTGGATTGCAGGGGGGTCGTCTGTCCAGTCTCTGTCTTCTGGCTGAGCAGGCTGGATTCCCTCAATACAACTAGTCTTGTTATTAAAGACTGAGGCAAAGAAGGCATTAAGCACCTCAGCCTTCTCCTCATCACTTGTTACCATGTTTCCTCCTGCGTCTAGCAGGGGATGGAGGCTCTCCCTGGTCTTTTTTTTGCTGTTGACATACTTATAGAAACATTTCTTGTTATCTTTAACTGCTGAAGCCAGATTAATTTCTAGCTGGGCTTTAGACCTCCTGATTTCCACCCTGCATAGCCTCACAGCCTCTTTGTAATCACTGTGAGTGGCTAGCCCCTTCTTCCAAAGGCTGTAAACTCTCCTTTTCTCCCCGAGTTCCAGCCAAAGCTCCCTGTTCAGCCAGGGTGGTCTTCTCTGTCGCCGGCTTCTCTTACAGCACCTGGGGACCACCTGCTCCTGAGCCATTAAGACTTCCTTCTGTGATGGTTTAATCCCTACCGGGGTTTGAGACCACCGGGCTGCTGCCCCTCCCCACAAAGGGAGTGAAATACAAAGCCCCGGTCTGAGATAAGGACAGGTTTAATGTAGGGAGTGGCGTTCGGAAGATCTCGCGATGTACGGAAGGAATAGCCGTAGCCCTCCCTTGTTACGAGGTAAGGTGATGGATAGGCTTGTAATGTTAAGGGCACACCCACGAAGGAGGTACTTGGTGAACGTATATAGGTAAGATACACAGTTTAATAAACGGACATTTTGTATCCATCATATCGGTGTTTGTACTGATGTCCCCGTGAAGGTCTTAACCTCCTGCAGCATTAGTCTGCGATCTGAGCGCCACTGACATGTGGATTGGCAGGTTTAATGAGGCAGGCTAATTGCGGTGTTGCAGTATTAGTCTCTGCGACCTGAGCGCCACTGACACGTGGAGAGGCAGGTTCAAAGAGGCAGAGCTAACAGCAACAGTTTAATACAGCAGTGCAATAGCAACACAACAAACAACAACAATAACAATAAGAATAACAGTAATAACAATGAACAAGGCAAAATATCTACCAATACAGCAGTGAGAGAAAACCTGGCTGCGCCAACCCCACGCGATCACCGATTCTTCCAGCGCTCTGGTGCCTGGACGTGATGTCAGCATGGCATATGCATAACCTGCCTAGAGCTTCCTCCCCCACTGCTGGGGAAACTTAACCCTATCCTGGCTAAACCAGGACACCTTCTTAAAGAGTGCCCAGCCTTCCTGGACCCCTACACCCTTCAGGACCATCTCCCAAGGGATTCTGTCAAGCAGGTGTCTACGCAAGTCAAAGTCAGCCCTTTGGAAGTCCACGATGGCATTTTTGCTGCCCCCTCTCCTGGCTGTGGGAGGTATCGGCCTGTCAGCCCTGCACAGCCCCTGAGAAGCAGCAAGGCTTTGATGAGAAACAGGCCTTGGGAGAAAGATAAGAAACTGCTGAGTTGTGCCAAGGGGGCAGGGAAAAACAACGGCCAGCTGCAACACTGAACTGTGGAAAAGCACTGAACTGTGGGAAGTTACCGCCGCGTGAACAGCGCGTGAACAAGAAGGTGATTGGTCTGCACAGCGCGTGTTAGAGTGGTCTGATGCTGACAGGAGAAAAGGTTGATAACTGTGTAATTGCTGATTTGCTAATTATGAAGTAAGAGCTTTGGCGAGAGCATAAGTATGTACTATTGGAAAAATAAACGGCTTTGCTTGTTATAACTCTCATAAGAGTTGTGCAGGTCCGATATCCTCCCGCAACAAATGGTGACCCCGATGTCCCAGGACGGAGCGCAGAAGACGCCGCGGGAGGATCCCTGGTTGGAGGTACTGTCTGCAGCGGGGTGTGACAGGGAGGATGGAAAACAGTCGATTGACGGAAACTCACCCAGGAGAGGTGATCAATCGGGGGCAGCATGGGGCAGAACATGTCCCCAGGGGAGATGGCCACTGCCAGACTCCTGCTGCATATACTCTCTAAGAGAGGGATAACTTATACTCTAAGAGAGGGATAACTTACAATGAAACTTCTGTACGAAGGTTACTTAAATGGTGCAGAAACCACGGCTATCCTGCCGATACCCTCACAGCCTCTGAACCAGCAAAATGGGCTGAAATAGGTGAATGGTTGTGGGATGCCATTTCCAAGGGGGATCATCATGCCAGTGAGCTCGCGACCACTTGGAAGTTGGTTTCGGACACTCTTAAAGCGCGGAGTTGGTGGCGGCGGCCCCGGGCCTCCCCGAGCCCCCCCGCCTCGGAGCGACTGCCTGCGGCCATCTGGCACCGCGCGATCGTCTGTCCCACCTCCCCCGAACACCAAAAGCAGCAGTTTTTACAGAAGGTGCTGACACTGTGATGCCGAGTCCCTTGTCCATTCTAAAAGGACTAACTTTAAACCTTTCTGATGGTCAGTGCACTAAAGGCCTTGGTTTAAAAACAAAGAAGGGGGAATTTTCTGGACGCACCACATAATCAACTGGCAATGGCTTTATATATTCTTAATGGTGTTTTGATGTTTGTAGTGTTTGTCATTTGATGTTGTGGGAGTAATAAGTGTAAGGGGCCCCTTTGAGTGGGTGTGTGACTGTTCTGCGGGTGTGAGGCGCAGCCCAGCTGCGGAGTGCGGAGTGCGGAGTTCTCTGACCCGCAGTTCCGTTATCCCGCGAGGGAAGCGGCCGGAGAGGAACGAAGCGCAGGGCAGACTCTGTACCAGTGGGGGGGTAGTGCAGGACCAGTGAACATTCCTTAGGACAGAGCGCCCTAGTGCCCGCCCGCTGGGTCACTGGTGCTGCCTGTTTGTTCGGGCTCAGTGTTTGAAGTGTCATAGGTGAGATATCTCCTCTAGCGGGAGGCAGTAATTCTGTGTTAATTGTTGTCTTGAATTTAGGTGCATACTCTGTGGGGAGAGTGCACCCTTGTACCATCTGCCTGAGGGGATATTGTCAGCTTACTTGGGTAGTGTTTTAAGGTAAAGTAGACGAGATGGGCAGCGGCCAGAGTGGGAGAATAGTCAAAAAGAGTCCCCTAGGCTGTATTTTAAAACGCTGGAAGAAGATAGGGGGACCTCCAGGCGCAAGTGTGAACAAAAAGACACTAATAAAATATTGCAATCAGTGGTGGTTTATAATAATTTAGTCGATACCGATCAGGCGTGGACTTAGCAGCCTCTGAGTCAGTAACATCATTAGACACCACGGTATCCTTGATACCAACAGGAGTATATAGACTGTTGGGAAATGAAAAAAAAAAAAAAAAAAAAAAAAAAAAAAAGAGTGCATTATGAAAGGTAGGCAGCGCCTACTATTACTTGCTGGTCAGGAACCTGTGTGTATCATTGTTCCGGTTACTATGCACATGTTACAGTGGCTAATACAAATGTCTTTGAGCAAGCACGGCTTTCACATGCACTTTTCCACCAAAACGCCAGGGCAATACAAAACCAGTTTTCTTTATCAAGATGTCAGGCTAAAGACATCATTGCCACTTGCCCTGAATACCAGAGGACTCCCTCTCTTCAACAGCCAGTGGTGTCAACCCTCGGGGACTCACCTCCTCAGAATTATGGCAATCTGACATCACTCACTTTGCTGCATTTGGAACGTTAAAATATGTACCTGTATCTGTTGATACCTTTTCTGGAGCAGTGTTTGCATCCTGCCATACAGTGGGGAGTCAAGCATCTGCCCGGCATTCCCCACTCACCGACCGGACAGGCCATTGTGGAGCGTACGCATGGCACGCTAAAGCATCTATTGCAACAACAAAAAGGGGGAGATGGAGGGTATCAATCTACACCTCACGAAAGGCTAAATAAGGCATTATATGCCATGAACTTTTTAAACATTTCCCCTGTCTCACAGGTGCCACCAATATTGCATCACTTCTCATCGCAGATACCAGATCAACAAGAAGTCCAGGGCAAGGCTCAAGTGTCAGCAAAAAACCTGGAAAGTGCTAACTGGGAAGGACCATATCCTTTAATAACCTGGGGAAGAGGTTATGCTTGTGTCTCCACAGGTCACGGTCCCCGGTGGTTACCGGCAAGGTGTGTGCGACCACACCTGAGGCGTGAGAGGCAGCTTTTGGTGGACACTCAGGAGCCGGCTGTGGGTGCTGTGGGTGCCCCTGTGCCGACAGTTTGCGGTCTCTTCGACTGATCATTTAAGCAGAATGTATGGGTAATGCTTGCTGCTGCAATAGGACCAAATACACTGTCTCTGTCCTTAATCACACTACAGTTGCCAACTCTTTTAAGAGAAAATGCTGACAGTAATTGCAACTCCTTAATGAAATATATAGGCTTACTAGTCACTAGTGAAAGATGTAGCTTAGATAAAATGTAGTTATTAATAAGGATGAAATGCTATAAGAATGTGTGTATTCAACTTCCTTTGTTTAGCAATATTAAGAATTAAGAACTCAAGTGTTTAACCTTATTAGAAACTCCCTTGGTTTTCCCCCTTGAGTGGTGGCCAGGCTCTGGGTGGAACCCAACAGGAGGGTGAAATCAGATGTTTCCGCTCAAAGACAAGTGCCAGTTATTTTGGCCTGTTGATTTAGAGGCTGGACCTGCTTGCAGCGATGTTGGATGCCTCACCTACGGATGGACGCATCGCGTAGGATTTCCGGTTTGCGAGGAAGGGCACTCTAAATTCTCGCTGCATCCAGGGTTCCCCAGCAATTGCGGATCTGAATGTTAGTACCCCATTAAGTAAGTGTGCTATTTCGTATTTGACTAAGTGTTACAAAATAAGGAAAAGACTGTCCTAGTCTTTTCGACTAGTAACTATAACTGCTGTTTTATTTTTAGCCTTTTGTAGAATTGTTTTAGGTATGCTGTGTTTTCTGAAGTTTGTCCAAACCTTAATTGATAAAGCTCTGAAACAAGTCTTGCAGGTGCAGCTATAAAACAAAGAAGGGGGAGATGTGGGAGGCATCGGCCTGTCAGCCTTGCACAGCCCCTGAGAAGCAGCAAGGCTTTGATGAGAAACAGGCCTTGGGAGAAAGATAAGAAACTGCTGAGTTGTGCCAAGGTGGCAGGGAAAAACAACGGCCAGCTGCAACACTGAACTGTGGAAAAGTACTGAACTGTGAGAAGTTACCGCCGCGTGAACAGCGCGTGAACAAGAAGGTGATTGGTCTGCACAGCGCGTGTGAGAGTGGTCTTATGCTGACAGGAGAAAAGGTTGATAGCTGTCTAATTGCTGATTTGCTAATTATGAAGTAAGAGCTTTGGCGAGAGCATAAGTATGTACTATTGGAAAAATAAACGGCTTTGCTTGTTATAACTCTCATAGAGTTGTGCAGGTCCGATATCCTCCTGCAACACCTGGCCTCTCTAAGAATAGAGAACTCTATTATTTCATGATCGCTGTGCCCTAGGCGGCCTCCAACCGCCACATCATTCACCAGTCCTTCTCTGTTCACAAAGAGGAATCAACATCATATTAAGAGCCATTCTGTTTCGTACAGTGATTTGAGCTAACTCATACACCACTTCTTGCAGGGCCTTTATAGCATCGTAAGTCTCATTTCCAGTTTTCTCAATTGCAGCTGAAATATTTTCCAATTCACTGACTCCCAACCATGGTATAAACTATCTGGCAAAAGAATGAAAAGCTGTTGGTCGCTCCATAAGAGGATTAGCTCTTTTTCTGTCTCCTTAGGCATGATCTTAACCAAATTTTTTTTGGAACAAACAATTTATCCTATCTATTCCTTTCAGGGGGAAACATCTTTAGAAACATAATTCATAATTCTCATGTGGAGGTGGGTTTTCTACTTCCCATTCCTGAGATTCTAAAGAATTGACGTTAAAAGAAGTATTATTCCACAGATTTTGCCATGACATTTGCAGGAATGGGTACTGCTATTAAAGAAATCCCCTTTTGGCCATGTTCTGGAAAATGAGTACAAACCCAGCAATCAGACCAGTTTGCGATTGTAATGATCCTCTGAATCAGATTGAGATGTAAATTCTGATACCATGGATTTCCTGGTTCCTTTTGAGTCAGAAAAATTGGTATACAATACTGTATCACCCAAACTAATCCTTCTTTGTTCTTGATAGAAATTTCTAAGCATGTATCTCACAAAAGAAATTGGCATCATAAATAGTATACAAAACAGAGAAATCAATCCTTGAATGTAATCTAAATCAGAATATGACTTAAAGGATTCCCAGCTACAGTTCATTGGGTGCAGATATAAACTTCATCTCAGTGTTGAAATTCATGCACCAGCGGATCTAAGGGTATAGGTGTTTACTGGATAAGGTACCTGTGCATGGAGGATAAAAGTTCACAACAAGGATAGCAAGGAACTTGTTAGTACTTCTTCCCCCTTTATGTGCATTTGGTCCCCTTTTCCTGTCATTGCATGTACAGGATATGGTTTCCCATACAGAATTTCAAAAGGACTTACTTTTTGTCTCACTCTAGGGGTAATCCGAATTCTCATTAATGCTATGGGTAGGACACCTACCCATTTCATTTGTGTTTCTTGGCACAACTTCAAGATTTGCCTCTTTAAAGTTTGATTCATCCTTTCTACTTTCCCACTTGATTGGGGTCTCCAAGGTGTACGTAGATGCCATTGTATTTGTAGAAACTTAGCAACCCCCTGAACTACTTCAGCTATAAAGTGAGGCCCATTGTCCGATAACATCCCTTCTGGAATGACAAGTCTTGGAATTACCTCTTTGAGTAAAATTCTAACTACTTCTCTAGATTTGTTGGTACAGCATGGGAAAGCTTCAGGTCACTCAGGAAAAGTATCAACCAAAACCAAAAGATACTAGAAATGATTACATTTTGGTAATTCAGAAAAAACTATTTGCCAGTATCCCCCTGGGGCTCAGCCTGTCTCACTTCTCCAAAAGAGGGTTTTATTTAAAATTTCAGATTGTTCTTGCAACACGGCTGACAATGTTGTACAATTATATCAGCTAATTTTTGCATTTTTGGTCCTTTAGCGTATCTTTTAACACTTGCAACCAGAGCATCTGCTCCCATGAGATTCACTATGGTTTGGGGCTTTGTTTGGTTTGGGGTTTTTTTGATTGATTTTTTTTTGGTGGTTTTTGCTTATTTTTTCCTCAATATTTCTCAATACTTGTCCATCTTTAGTTACCCACCAACTCTCTTCTGATTTGGTACGTTTTAAATGTTCGGCAAGCCAATCCTCTTCTGAATATTTCGGAGGTTCCCATTGAGCTTTTCTCCAAGGAATCAATGCTCCAATTGTCCTGTTTCTGCAACTCCTTTAGTTGTTTCATCAGCCTTTGAATTTCCTCTTACCACTTCTGTTTGTCCTTTCTGGTGGGCTTTGCAATGCACAACTGCAACTTCTGTTGGCTCTAGAACAGCTTGCACAGCAATTTTAGAATCTTTGATCCATATTTAATAGGAGCTTCTTAGGAAGACAATAGTCCGCACTCTTTTCAGATGGCTCCATGTGCGTGGACTACTCCAAATGCATACTTGAAGTTTGCATAGATGTTTACTCTTTTACCTTTAGACAGCTCCAAGGCTCGGGTTAGAGCTATAATTTCTTTTTGTGGAGTTACCACGGTGTAATCCAGCCTTCTGTTCCCCATTTATCATGAAGCTACTTCCATCTGTAAAAAGTTCAATTTCTGGATCGGTTAATGGTACATCTTTCAAATCAGGTTGGCTAGAGTATACTTGCTCCATGACACGCAGACAGTCATGCTCCAGTTCTTCCCTTTCATCTACCAGCATTAAAGTAGCAGGATTCGAGATTGAAGACATCCTTAAAGTGACATCACCTTCACCACCTGATATTGGGCTAGCCTGCTAGGAGAGATCCAATGATGCTAATGCGCTCAAACATGCAGGCCATCCTTTACTTACTTCATCCAATTGCTTAGAGAAGTAAGCTTTCCAGTCTCCTAGAGTGTGGGTCAGGAATCCCAATGCTACGTGTTGTCTCTCATGGACATATAACATAAAGGGTTTACTCAAGTCCAGCAGATGCAGAGCAAGAGCTCTCATTAATTCAGTCTTAATGAAGTCAAATCCTTTCTAGCACTCTGGTGTCCATTCCACAGTTTAATGGTTTAACAATCAGGCTAAAATTTGGTATCCAGAGTCTGCACCATCCAGCCATCCCCAAGAACCCTTGCAGTTCTTTCTTATGGGGGGGGGGGGGGGGGGGGGGGGGGGGGGGAGAGGGGGGGAAGGAGGGAGCTATTTGACGAAGAGCTTCTTTTTGTTCTGCACCCAATTCTTTTTCCCCCCCGAGATATTTCAAATCCCAGGTAAGTTACTGTAGTCTAAGCTATCTGAGCCTTTTTCTGGGCAACACGATATCCAGCTAGCCCCAAGAAACTGAGCAAGTCAACTGTGGCATTCCTGTTCAGTTCTGGTTCCCAAAAGAGAGGGATTCTTACCTTGCCATTCTTCCAATTCTTTGGTAAGTACATTACACCAAACAGGGTCAGGCTATTCTTGAATCCTTGGGGCAGCACAGTCCAGCAGAGTTGTACTTTCCTACCAGTAGTGGGATTCTCCCATTCAAAGGCAAAGATCTTCTGGCTTTCCTCTTCCAGGGGAATGCAAAAGAAAGCATCTTTCAAATCTAGCACTGTAAAATACACACTGTCAATAGAGTGTAGGGGTTAGGTACCACAGGATGGACATCTACAGCAATTTTGTTAATTTCTCTTAAATCCTGTACCAATCTATATCCTTGAGTTTGAGGTTTCTTTATCAGTAGGAGTGCTATATCCAGACTAACATTCCCGTAACAAACTGTATTACACAAAAACATTGATTAACGGTTCTAGTCCCGCTCTAGCCTCTAATTTCATTGGATACTGCTTTTTCCTTACCAGTTGCGATCCTCATTTTAACACCACCTTTACCAGAGTAGCATTCTTTGCTCATCCAGGTTTCTTGGAGGCCCATACCAGGGGTATTAAGGCATCCAAAATTTCTTCAGTGATTCTGATCCCTTCCTGTGGGGATTTGGACGGATTTCCTGCGGGGAAATGGGCGTGCGAGCAATCCTGCATATGAGCAAGACTGGTAAAGCCTCAGCGTCAGCAAGGATGTGACGAAATGACCCTGGAAGAATGAGGAAGAACCCAAGAAGTTAAACAACTTCAGGGTGTGGGTTTGGGCGGAGAAGGAAGTTTGTACAATGTCGATGTGGCAGCTTCCATCCAATCAGAAGAAAGCTTAAGGCGCATGTGCAAGGCTAACTGTGCAATCAGAAAGAATTGTACCATGTGATTATATCATGTGATTCTCAGCTGCATTATAAAAGGCTTGTTCCACCATAATAAAATTGGCATTGCTTAATCAAATTGATTGTCCGCATGTCCATCTCTCCCGCACCTTCCTGCTCCTTTTCAGTCAATAGACACAATTGAACTCTCCACACTGTCTCCTCAGGCACATGTATCTGAATAGACTCATCAGAAAGTGTTAGTTGCGCTCTCAATTTACATAAGTCATGTCACAACAATGGGAGGGGGCATTCTGGTATACACAGAAATTCCTGAGTTAGTGTAGTACTTCCAACTGTACATTCCATAGGTTTTAAAAATGGCCTAAGAGTTCACTTTCCCATGACCCCAACAATTGACATATACGTTTTACTTAAAGGTTCCTTACAACACTAATTACTACCAAACAGGTTGCCCCACTATCTACTAGGAAATCTATAACTTCATCCCACAGCTTTACGGGAACCAGGGGATCGGCTGAGGAGATTTTGATATTCTCCCCCAGTCCCCTTCATTTGGTATCCCTCACGTAATCAGGTTAACATCTGATTCTGACCCCCCTTTTTCTGAGGATTCAGCAAATAGTTTTTTTCTCTGTGGACATTCATGTTTCCAGGGTCCTCCTTTCCTGCAAAAAGCACACTGATTATGACCCACAGCAATACAGTTTGAGGAGTTAACCCCCAATTCTCACCCTCCATTCCATTCACCATTTCTATTCATTGAAAGGTCAGAGGTCAGTTTTGTAAGGAACACTGTAAAATCAAATGATTAGCTGTTAGCATAATAGTAGAAACAAATGGCTGACCTTGAAACAATCTGCTATTGTATATGCCTGACAAAAAGCAGAAGCCTAGGTACAATTAATGAGAAGTAGAACCAATGAGCTGTGACAACCTGCCTCTGTCTGACAAATTACGAGGAAACCAAGTAAAAGGTAATTCCGACAGGGGGAGATCACAACCACCGACCCATGGACCACCAACTCTAATTACACCCCAGACTCAAAAGAAGTAGGCAGAGAGGGCAAACTAGGCATGCGTGCTAATTTACATGCTAAGCACAGAGATTGTGACCAATCACTTAGTAGATGTGTATCGGTTTATTGAATATGTATAGATTGTGTGTATAAATAATCATAGTTTTCAGGACCATGGTGTGCTGTCTTGAGACAGGCACCCATGCACGCACATCCACAGAATAAAGGAAAAATACCTCCATCCTGCATGTGAATTGGGTGTCTGCACACCGGGTGATGAACCCCTGCGTTTGGGACAACAATTTTTGGCAACCCTGATGGACAAGACATAAGGCCTTGCCCAGATTGTCTTGCCGCACCCAACAGCAGAGAATTGGACCAGACAGGACTCCAGTGTGCACCAACCTGCTGATCAGGTACTCCTCTGGATCCCCTCCGGTGTTGGACAGTAAACGACTCAACAGTGCAACACTATTAGAAAAAGAGGTATTTTCTAAACAGAAATTTAAGGGGGGGGGAGATTTGGCGGTAAGTAGAAGGCATCTGGAGGACTTCTAGGTCCTGTTTGGTGGTTGTGTAAGGTATATTCATGGGGGAATACGCTACAACCTTTTTCTGAAAATCTGTGTAAGTTGTATTAAAAAAAAGATACACGGCAGTAACAGCGGAGACGTCCCCCACTTACCTGGTTTATTTGGTACCGACATAGGCAGTGCTACTTCTCAACAAATTCCTAGGTGGAATCCAAATATGGGGTGGGGGGGATTGCAGAAAAATCAAAGAGTATCAAAAGTATATTTTATATGGAATTCATCACAGGATAACAGAAACCTAAGAATTTGTCTAAATTATATAAGGTTATAGTGGATGAATCTCCCATCTGCCTTTTATGAAAGATTGTGTGAAACTGCTAAAGAAATGGACTGACTTGAATCCTGAAGATATGAGCAATCAGAAATTGTTCAATATGTTGTTTATTGGACAGCCAGCAACAGATATTAGAGAAAAATACAGAAGGTAGACAGGGCAGGCGGACTGCCTATTTCTACACTCATCAAAATTGCATATAAGGTTAATAACTGTGATGAGATGGAAGAAAGAGAAAAATAGAGGAAATCGAGGCTACAAGCTTCCCTGTTGGCAGCCTTAGTTGAGGGACGAGAAGACGACAGGGGAAACGTTAGGGCAAAATACATAAATAGGAAAATTGGCCAAGGAAATCCAGGGAATCCTCAGGGCCATGTTCAGATAGGGAAAAAAAAAAAATCAGTGTGCTTATTGCAAGGAAGAAGGACGTTGGAAAAGGGAATGCTCTCAGAAGCCAAAACAGGGAGAGATGGGGAAAGAAGCTAGAGTTTTTGCAGAAATGGAATTAGACTGAAGGGGACTGGAGGAATCATCTATTAAAACTTCCCCAGCTGATTCTCTGATTCCAGTAAAGCTGGGGAATGAAATTATAGATTTTTCAAATTGATAGTGGAGCTACTTATTCAGTGATTACAAATTGTAAAGGTCCTTTAAGTAAAATTAAAACCAGTATAATCGGTGCCCCTGGGAAAAGAACATTAAAGCCATTTTTACAGACAATGGAATGCACTATTGGCAGAAATACAGTAACTCACTCTTTTCTTTATATGTCAGAATGCCCCCTCCCCTTATTAGGACGAGATCTACTGTGTAAACTAAATGCTCAAATAACCTTTTCTGAAAACTCAGTGCAGTTGCATATTCCTGCAGAAAATGCTTGGAAAGCCCAGAAGTGTTAATCCAGAAGGAGAGAGAACATATAGACATTCCAGAAGAAGCATCCGATGCAGTAATACCACTGGTCTGGGCATCAGGAAGACTGGGATGTGCAAAGATTTCCCCAGTTAAAATTGAATTGAAGACTGGGGTACAACCAGTAAGAAAAAACAATACCCTATCAAATTGGAAGTGAGGAAAGGACTGGAGCCACTTGTTAATTCTTTCAGAATATGGAATCTTGAGGGAATGTCAGCTAGAATTTAACACTCCCATTTTACTGGTCCGAAAACCTCATTTTCAAGAACATAGGTTAGTCCAAGACTTATGAGAAATAAACATTCGAACTATCGACATCCACCCCATGGTGCTAAATCCGTATACATTACTTGCTTCCATTTCTGAAAATAATGTCTATTTTACTGGTTTAGATTTAAAAGATGCTTTTTCTATATTCCTGTGGATGAGCATTTTGTGCCTTTGAATGAGAAAGCCCGACTACCGGACGGAAGACTCAATTGTGTTGGACTGTATTACCACAAGGATTTAAGAATAGCCCAACATTATTTAGTAACATATTGGCAAAAGAACAGGAACAGTGGCAAGGTGATAATGAGTATATAACATTGTTATAATATGTTGATGAGCTATTAATCAGTTCAAGCAATTACAATGAGTGTGTTGAGGCCACCATTAGTCTGTTGAATTTTTTGAGACTTGCAGAGTATCGTATCTCTAAGAAAAAAGTCCAGATAGCCAAGGATCGAGTCTGATATCTGGGGTTCGAGATCATGAAAAGACAAAGAGAGCTAAGTGCAGAACAAAAAGAGATGATCTGCAAGATTACTATCCTTACATCAAAAAAGCAATTGATAGGATTTTTGGGTATGGCTGGATGGTGTCAGTTATGGATTCCTAATTTTGGATTGATCACAAAACCACTGTATGCTGCCACCAAAGGTCCGGAAGGACTTTTGGAGTGGACTGCAGGATGCCAGAAGGGGTTTGATGAAATCAAGAAAAGGCTCATGGAAACTCCTGCATTATGGCTTCTAAATTTAGAAAAACCCTTTCAATTATATGTGCATGTGAGACAGCAAGTAGCTCTAGGAGTTTTAACTCAAATACTGGGAAGCTGGAAGAGACCAGTGGAGTATTCCTCTAAGTAGTTGGATGAAGTCAGTAAAGGATGGCCTGCTTGTCTGAGAGCCGTCGCTGTGCAGTGATTTTGATCGAAGAGGCCAGGAAACTGACTTTGGGACAAGCTATAACTGTATTTGTACCCCATGCAATGATAACTCTCCTAGAGAACAAGGGACACCATTGGATATCTCCCAGCAAGCTGGCCAAATATCAGGCTGTCCTGTTGGAACAAGACAGTGTCACCCTTATATCATCTGCGACCTTAACTCTGGCAACTCTACTACCAACCTCGGAACATAGTGAATTACAGCATTATTACCTGACAACCATGGAACAGGTCTACTCTAGCCAGCCTGATCTACAGGATACTCCTCTTTTGGATTTTGATTCAGAACTATACACTGATGGAAGTAGCTTCATGTCCAAAGGAAAGTGGCATGCTGGATATGCAATAGCGACCAAAGCAAAACCTTTGCCTCACAATACACCAGCCCAGAAGGCAGAACTAATTGCTTTGATCTGAGCTTTGAAAATAGGCATTAGACAAAGTTAATATTTCTACTGATTCAAAATATGCCTTTGGAGTTGTTCATGCTCATGGGGCAATTTGGAAAGAGAGGGGACTTAAATTCACAAGGAGCTCCTGTTAAATACAGACCTAAGATTATGAAATTGCTGCAAGCTGTATTACAACCAAAGAAAGTTGCAATAATTCACTGCAGGGCACATCAGAAGGGAGACAGTGAAATAATCAGAGGAAACCAGAGAGCAGATATAGCTGTGTCCTGGTTTTGGCCAGGATAGAGTTAACTTTCCTTGGGCTGAGAGGGAGCACGGCTGGAGGGCTGGGCCCAGATTGGTCATTGGAGTATTCCATATTATGTGATGTCATGCTCAGTATATAAAGGAAGCAAGTGCTCTCTCATTGCTGTTTTCAGTGTGGTGGGATCTTTGGTGCTGTCGGGATCCCTGCTGGGGGCGGGCTGCGTACCAGTCGTCAGGTAGTGAGCAACTGCATTGTGTATTACCCATTTGGACTTCCTATTGTTACTGTTGTTTTGTTACTATTACTAAACTGTTTTTTTAGTCAACCTACAAGTTTTTCTTTTTTTTGTCCTTCCCCTATTTCACCAGGGAGGAGGGGGGGGAATTAAGCAACTGGCTGCATGGTGATTGGCTACCGGCCAAGTTCAAACCATGACAAGCTGCAAAAGAAGCAGCTCTAAAAACCCTAAATACGGAAGGAGCTTTAATTCCTGAATGTCATTTAGATTTGACTCCACTGCTGTGGTGGTGCAATTCTCACCCCTCCTCGCTCCTCCTTGTTGAGCTGCTTGGTGCTAGGTGTGATTCCACCCACCTCCCCCTGAGGCGGAGATAAGGACTACTAACGGCAGTGAATCAGAATGCTAAGGTGCTCCTTTAACAAGCCTGACTCCTGCCCTCCTGATTGCTCATAACAACCTGGCACACCTGTGCCTGGGATGTGGTCAAATGGGAACACTAACAGAGTTGCACATTCATC
This sequence comes from Strix aluco, assembly GCF_031877795.1. Taxonomy (NCBI): domain Eukaryota; kingdom Metazoa; phylum Chordata; class Aves; order Strigiformes; family Strigidae; genus Strix; species Strix aluco. The sequence continues at coordinate 5,408,594 of NC_133970.1, forward strand.
AAGTTCTTGTCCAACTGCTGGAAGGCACCAGAATACTTCATTGTTCGAGCTGGCTGTGAGCAAAAAGTATCTGACAAAAGTCAATTATCTTGGACCCTATAAATGGCGACCACCAGGGAGACCCTTTGAGCTCTCCTGGATCGCAGCGGGCCTGTGACCAGCATCTCCCCTGAGCTGGGACGCCTCTCAGGTACCAAACCCTTAAGGTCTTGTGCTTCCCAGCAACAGAGCCAAAACTCCTTATTTCTTTAATTTTATTGCTTTTATTATTTTCTTGGTTTATTTTTTTTTCGTCTGCTGCCAGAGCTGATGGAAGGCCAGGGCGGAGTCCCCCGCTCGAGTCTCAATTATTGCCTGTTGAGGAATGCCAAGGCATTGTGAGTATTTTACTCTAAACTCGAGAAGAGGAAAATTTTACTTTGAGCTAGCTTCTCTTTCACCCACTCTTTCTCTGCTTACTGGTGTGTGTGGGTACGTACTTCATTCTACTGGATCCAAATACTTTTGTCTCCATGTGTGTTTGTACGTTTTGTGTTTGTGAATGCGCATGTATGTATGTATAGATTTAAGATACCATAAAGTTAGTGTGAATCTTGTCATCTTAGAATCTGTAGATAAGTTGCTATTTTTATAACACTTTCTGAATTATTTTGTAATGATCAAAGTGATGTTAGTTATTAATAAATCTAGATTTCCTGTTAAAACATTACCACATTAATACTTTCATCTGCGACAACCACAGTACATGGAAAAAGACGACTAGTTAACTAGGCAACTGGACTGAACAAAAACTGAACAAGGATGGTGGAAAACACCCCTGTAGCAACTTCTCCTTCCTGAAAGGGCGATGCAATCTGTATTGAAGAAATTACACCAAGAAACACATATGGGTTCTGACGTATTAATCTTTAACTATTAACTATTTTTAGACAATTCTTTAAACAAGCACCATTCAGTCAGTGAATGACTAATTGCCTTGATTCTCTTCATATGCAAGCCAGGCTGAATGAAAGAGGAAAGCTCTCATGTGACAGCCAATCACATGTTCTGCTAAAAAACACAGGGCAGGTCTTCATGCAATCGCATCTTTCATAAACAGCAAGGAGAAAGGAATATTTATAGTATTGTAAGTGTATACCATAGCACTGTGCTACAGTGTTACACAACTTCGCCTTTCTCAGTGCAGCAGTTCTTCTAACAAGACTTCTCAAACTGGCATACCAGCATTTATTTAAACAAGGGATGTAGGTTTCTAGAAACTGAATAGCAAAACCTAGGAATTTCAGTCAAAACCTTATCTATGCCATCTGCCACACAAGCCAACTAAGCAGCTATGCTACTTATTTTTCAGCCACTGCATCACTGATCATGAACCCTCCTGCTTGGAGCTGATCACAGGCAGTAAACCTAGGGAGACACAGGTAACACTTACCGATACAACTGTATTATGCATAGCCCCAGTGTGCAACCCACCCGCAAAGTGTCTATAATCCTGCATGAGCCAGTGAGGTCTGATACACCTATGTAAGCTACCTCCCTGCCCAGCATGCTCTATCTAGTTCACTGCAGGAACCAGCACTATGTCAGAAGGTATTCACTAGTGAGAAGCCTACATTTGAGACACAAAAGCATATTTTCACATTATTGCATCATGATGTGCCTGTCAGCTCCATTATCATAGGCTGCTTCAAACATATCAAGTTTAAACTTTAAGCTAAAATAAGAGCATTAGCTGATACATACCCATCCTTGCTCCTCAGGCTACTGTTTCTACAGTAACATGTTTGGGGTGTTTTTTTGCTAGTGAGGAGACAAATTCAAGAGGCATTCAGTATTCTCTCATTCGCTACCTCTTTTCACCCCTGCCTTGTGCTTTAGATTTGGAGCTCACAGCATTACAATTGGTGTAGCTTTACTCATGAGCAGCAACAATTTGGTTGCCAAACTGTACTGCAAGGGATGATAATTAAAAAGAGATGAATCCTAGCTCAGATCTCAGATTGGTTTTTTTCAAAACGACAAAAAACCCAAATTGCACAATATTATTGAACTGTTAAGAGTCTCGATTAGAGCTTTGACCTGCTAAGGAAAGGGAGTCCAGTTCAAATATGTTTAATTCATTAAATGACTTTAACACACAGACACCCACCTTAAGTCAAAAATCAAAACAGAGGCCTGCAAAGCGTTAAGCTGCTACTTCTGATACAAAGAAATGATCACCTACTTTGCAACTTATGTACTTATAGCAACTTATAATGATTTCTGAATATTGCTTAATAATCCTGCTTGCCCAGACTGTTCTATGGAAGCTTACCAAGGACTGCTGTGTTCATCAAAACAAAGCAGTTTTCTGTGGAAACTTACCAAGAATTACTATGTTCAGCAAAAATAAGAGACATGTCCTTGGAAAGCAGATGGGTTCTAACAAGTTTATGGATAGATAGCCATATATGGGTGGTAGAAATTAATATACTGGTGCTTCTAGATAAGATAGAGGTGGTAAACCAGCTGGAACCACTCTTGTTATTCAAGAAATTGGCTAAGAGAATCTGCGCACGCTCCAAGTACAAGGTGAGAAAGACTACGAGCCTTCCTCCCAAAGCCCCCCCCCCCCGAAGACGCCCCCCAGGAGGCAATGCGCAGGTGCAAAGAGAACATAAACTGCTGACACCAGCCTCTAGAACTAACCCAGCCTTACTCATGCATATGTATGTTTGTGTTATGTAATCCAATGAATATGTATATCCACACTCTATAAGTTTTTGGTAAAATGTGGGGTGGGTGTGCAAGCTTTGTGGAGAAATCCCCTTGCACCCCGGCGCCAGAGTAAAACATACCTGCTGTATAACTCTCTCCGAGTTGTAGAGTCTGTTTCCGCGAATCACTTCTCACACTACAAAGTACTCTTGCCTGGGCTGGTGGGCAAAAGCAGCAGCCAACCAACCCAAATCTGCCACAGTACCAGCTCCTGCAAATATATGTTTAACAACTACATTACACCAGGCAGAAGACTAGCTCTTATGCTAAACATCTGCTTAAAAAAGCAGATCAGACAGCACTGCTGCTGTAGTCACAAGGACAAGATATTCAACTGCTTTGGCCTTCAGTGGCTCCAAAGTACTACTGTTTAAACCACATCTCGGGTTGCCTTGTATTAGGTACCATATAGACCTTATGCTCCCAATGGATACCTACGGAAATAGCTACTGAAGAACACATCTCTTCACAGAGTCCTCATCTCCTGCAGATCACCAGGAAGTCACCTCCCTGCTATAACCACCATGCTCCATTTAAAAAGCTGATTATACATAGCTAGACAAGAACCATCTACAAAATGGTTGTTCTTGATCATTGTGAATACACAGATGCTTAAAAATACATCTTTCAAGCCAGATGGATGTACAAGAGAAAGTACAACACTGAAGTGAAAGCTAGCATTGATATTTCTACCTATGTTCCAACTAGTTGTCATGTCAATGACTTAATATGACATCAAGATAAAGCCAGAATCCTCAGTTTATTGAAATGGATCCAGAGCCAGCAAAAGGGTGCAAAGCAAGTTGATTCATCTGCAGTGCAGCAGATATTTAAGGTAACCTTTATACTTCTGATAAAAGCAGAACCAGTGCAATCAAGCTAAGCTCAGTACATGAATGAGCATCCTTGAAATTCAAACTTGTATCTAATTAATTGCAACCATTTACATTAAGTTTGAAGGCATACAGGGTAAGAGCAGCAGTCAGGAAGAACCATTTCAGACTACCACAGGTCAAGAATATTTCAAGGTCAAGACAAATTTAATGAGACAGATTTAAAATGAGAATACAGGCATGGGATCTGATCATTTGGATAGAGAAAGCTGGATCTTGTAGGAAAGTCAGAGGAAACTTATACAATTGTGCAACTAAAAGCAACCCTTAAATAGCTCTAACATTGTGCAGTATTGCCTACCAGTACCAAGAAAGGAACTGTTGGGGAAAATAAAACTCATTTATTTTTTCTTCCTGTATTTAAGCACATCATAGATGTTATTCTTGATTTGAAGTGGCAGATATGACTTTAGAAGAAATTTGTGTGACAGATAAGCGACCACTCATAAGTGGCATATCAGGAAAGAGAAGATCTATGGTAGGTCAACAGTCTGCTTTTAGTGAGACCTGGATGAAAATATCTCAAGAAAAAAAAAAAAGGAATTTCAAAACAAAGCAATTTTTCTATTGCGAGACATCACTTTCTACTTAGACCCTTCTGGTAAATTTTGGATAACTTATTTTTCAGCTTCACCCTTCCTTTAAGGTCCTGAAGTTTAAGAACACTAGCTGAATGCTAGAGAAACAAATAGGTCCTCATGTGTATGCCAGTAGCCACACAGCAACTTCTTATTTTGAAGCCTCCACAGAAACAAGTCATTTTGCTTTCCTGTAAAGACTCATCTAAAAACTCCTCCACTTTCTAAATAGGATCATCACACATCAGTATCTGTGACTACAGAGATCACTGATGCTTAATCTACAAAAATGCATGCTGTGTCTCCAATAGCTCCAGTACGGTGATCCAGCATGCCACCCATGCTCAAGAATTGTAGCATCCATGTGATCAGTTTGGGAACTGGATTATATTTTACTCCATTCAGAGAAAAATGATACCCACATATCTGCAAAAACCTAAGACCTGAGCACAGGACTTGCTTGTATATGGAATAAGCTGAGGCTACCAAAACCCAGGAATGGCAGAGAACAGAAAATTCATCTTTATTTCTATGCTAGCCATGATCCCATGATGATATTCTTTCCCATCTTATAAAATTAATTCTTGAAAACTTAGTCTTAATGTTGTTAGGCTGTTTGATCAGAGCCTGTATCTCAGACACCCTGCACCTGATGCAAGATGCTTACACCCTATCAAATTACAATGCAGTAATAATCAGTTTGCAGCAAAGGTTGACAGTGTTTTGAGAATACAAGCATAAGTACAGCCCTATCATGAAAAACCTACCCCAGACATACATGGGAGTGTCTGAACCCTAAAATAATCTGTGTTGGTAGTTATATAGTCTTATCTATGATGGAATAAAATATGTTGATGTTAAAAGAAAATTATTTACCCACACATTACAAATATTTTCATGCTTGTTTTTTCCAGTTACTAGCAAGCAACACTACAAGCATCTACTCAACATCGCTTTAAAGTTCATTAGTAGTTGATCAGTAACTATTTCAAATTGATGATTCAGGTTCAACCATACCATCAAGAAAATGACCGATTATTTTGTTTAAAAAAAAATTCATTGCTTGTAGAGAGGCATTACACTGACAGATTCGGACATCTGCATGCTACTTAAAGCATGAGCTGCTTCCTGACAGAAACATATCCAAAGCATGACTTGGGGAAACCTCTAGTGGTGATAAAATAGATGTGGTTACGAATTAACAGATGCTCAAGTATAAACTAACAGCCTTGCTGGTATTCACACTAGCCTACAGATGCATTACTCCTAGTCAGGTTACCAGCAATCAGCATCTGAAAGTCACACACACTTGATACCAAGAAGGATGTTTTAAATAGTGTTCTACCTACAAGTTTTGCCTTGCCTTGATTCAAATAAGGGAACAAACCAGCTTGCTGCTTGTCCTCTTCTGCTTGTAGATAACATTTAGTACATAAACTGAATAAAGAGTTCTGAAAGCTTCCTAGAACAGGGAACAGTATTTGTACCTGATTTATGCACTAAATAACATACTGACGCAGGTAGACCACTATTTTTAATTAAATTATGCCTATGCACACAGAAAGAAAGGATGTTTAAGATTTGCACTGCAGAAACACATCCTTTGAGCAATTTTACAGACATTAGAGCAGTGTCTTCCATAGGTACCAAGACTGGATAATGTTTTGCTGCTGAAAAAGGACTTTTCTGGAGTATGAACTTTGTCTGACAGTATCAACTGGAAGCAGTTCTGTTTGCACTCCATCTGGCAAGCCTGAGAGCAGGTATCATTAACAATGCAGTTTCTCCAATCTTGCAACCTATTGCAGCCACACTGATGTTGCACATAAAAACTGGAAAACTAGTTTCACTCTTTCAGGAAGCCCTGAGACATTACACCTTGTGATAAGCATTAATAGTGATGTAACTTTCTTTAGCCTAGCATAAAAAAAAGAATAAAAAAAGACCCCACTTTTGGTGATTTGCTTGCATCCACTCACATACTATTTAGGTTCCAGTGAGAGCCCTTAAAGAACTGGAGGGCTTAAAGGCTCATCTGGCATCAAGTACTCAACAAACCGGCTAACTTTTGTTAGTAGTTAAAAGGTTAAGACACTGAAAAAATGAATGCTGTTTCAGCACTTTGCAACTACAATTGCAGACTAGACACTGTCAAAGTGATACAAGGAAATGATCACCTAATTTGCAACTTATTTACTTATAGCAACTTATAATGATTTCTGAATATTGCATAATAATCCTGTTTGACCAGACTGTTCTGTGGAAGCTTACCAAGGACTACTGTGTTCATCAAAACAAAACAGTTTTCTGTGGAAACTTACCAAGAATTACTATGTTCAACAAAATTATGTTTCTTGTCCTTGGAAAGCAGATGGGTTCTAACTAGTTTAGTCTTTGTAATGACTAGATAGCCATATATGGACAGTAGAAATGGATACACTGGTGCTTTTAGATAAGATAGAATGAGTAAACCAGCTGAAACCACTCTTGTTGTTCAAGAAATTGGCTAAGAGAATCTGCGCACGCTCCAAGTACAAGGTGAGAAAGACTGTGAGCCTTCCTCCGAAAGCCCCCCCCCCCCCCCCCCCCCCCCCCGAAGACGCCCCCCAGGAGGCAATGCGCAGGTGCAAAGAGAACATAAACTGCTGACACCAGCCTCTAGAACTAACCCAGCCTTACTCATGCATATGTATGTTTGTGTTATGTAATCCAATGAATATGTATATCCACACTCGATAAGTTTTTGGTAAAGTGTGCTGTTGGTGTGCAAGCTTTGTGGACAAATTCCCTTGCACCCCAGCACCGGAGTAAACATACCTGCTGTATAACTCTATTCGAGTTGTAGAGTCTGTTTTCCGCAAATCAAAGTGTCGGGGTCACCATTAGCCGGGGTCCTTATTTCTCCATGTGGGAACAGGAACGACACAACACCAATATGATGATCAGATCGTCCACCTTTATTTCCCAATCCTGGTTACATTTATACTCTACTAAGTTCCGTACACGCACTCATCTATCTTCTAATAGGCTACAGGTTATCTGCACGTGCTGTTCATGCGCCTCTACAAGTATTTGCATTGGTTAATTGCAATTAGCACGTAAAGCCCAAAACTTGCCAAAACTCCCTTATCTCATACCCTGTTTTGCTCAGACTTGTGTGCTTTTGCTGACCACAGGTGTTTCTCACTTATCTGCTGTCTTGTGTGTTTTTGCCAGCCTTATTTTGCTGGCCTTGTCTTCGTCCTTGCATTCTTCTGTCTGCACTAACTTCCCTCCAGCGCGGCCCAGACTCCTACATCAAAGTACTTCAGAGGTTTGTTTTTTAGGAGCTGAAAGATTTGTCTGACAACTATAGGTCTCTATCTGATGCCTGCAAGCAGTTGGTGCTAATTGCTGTAAGAGGCCTCAAACAAGAATGCACCCAAGGACATAATTTTTGCAAATGTGATGGGTACATCCCAGGGAGGGGAGGGCAGAGAAACCAACAGACACCTGTGGGAGCCAAAGATAAGAAAGCTGAGAATCTTTACAGACAGAGCAATGAGCCAAGACGAGACCTTATGTGAAAAACCCCTCAGAGTTCATGGAAAGGACACTAAGAGACACCTCTTCAACAACCACTAGGGACCACCACAGACCACCAAAACCCCCATGGAAGCCCCTCAGAGACCCTTCCCCAGATTTTTGTACGCTTGCGCAATGTATTAACATATGCATTAGATCCTCTGGAAATAGGTGTGTACTTCTTGGGAAATACATGAATATTCATTTCTTTTACTGTATATAATAAGTGTGCCTTTGTCTTTCGGCATGCATGTTAGGTGGAATGATCCCCTGTGCATCCAGTGCTGCAATAAAGAATGCCTGCCTGCTAAAACTTCAAACTAAGTCTTAGGGGGTTCTTTTGAGACCAAATTTATGGTAACATATCTTCCTTATGACTGCATCTGATATGTGGAGTAAAGTTTCCCAAAAATCAAATCATTAACAATTGATGTTGATTTTTTTTTCAAGTACTACCAAAAATTACACAGCTGTTCAGACTAATTTAGCCATTTACACCTGATCAGTACATTTAGAGTAATTGCCACTTATCAGGGTTTGCTTTAGAAGACCTGGATATAATAAAGTATAGCCCTCAAGGCATTCTCTGCCTAATAAATGATATATAAAAAGCTAAGCATCATCATATATTATTTAAATTATAAATACAATAAACCATGCTTCTGTGTTAGATCTCTGGACAAAAATTACACTGCAAATTGACTGGAAGTCAAATACAATTTCTTCTCTCCCTATGTAGCCTACAAAGATATAGTTTTACCTGGTTACAATTATGTTCCCCTGCACAAAATTTGTTTCCTGAAAAAACCTAAACAGAGTCATCTAGATGCTATTGTGGAGCAAGCATGCAACAACATGCATTTAAGAGCTCTCTATGTCTTGGCAGATTTTGGGGGAGATCAGCACACTATTGACTGGGATGAAAGAACACTGAAAGGTGACCAAGAGGAGTCAACTGTTCTGTTGAGTTTCCGTACAGAAACAGCTACATGCTGGAAATTTTAGTCCAAGAAAAGCTTTATACTATACATATATTTTCAGTTTTAAGAGTACCTAGCCATACAAGGGGCAATAATGGAACATAACAGCTCACAAAAAACACCTCAGGTTACTCACCCTGTCATATTGCAAAGAGTTCCAAGTAACACATGGAAGAAGTACATGTACTACAAGGGTGGTGGCATGGGGGGACAACTGCAGGAACCAATTCCAAGCACTTTCCCAGAAAAAACACCCCACAAAATTCCCTTTGTTCCCATTCTTGGACATTCAGCATTATTCACTAGAACCACTGCTCAGTCCCTCCTACCCCACCTTGTCCCAGTTTTGATAGTTTCTAAGGAAAAACATTTTTAGCCGAACAAAACGGTCTCTATCAGAGACTACAACAGCAGTAACCTTCACTGGCACTGAAGGCAGTCTAGGAAGTTTAGTACCAGATTTAAGAGCCTCCCTTGCTGTACCAAAAGGTTTATGTGTTTCCCAGATCAGTACAATTTGCCTCCACATCCTTCCAACCCTAAACTGACGCTGTGAAACAAAGATTATGCACCTCTTCGGAGCAGCCCCATTGATGCCTATAAGGTACACCAAGGCAGGATTTTGGGTGATCAGTGCAAAATATACTTACATGCCCATTGCAAAGAAGGATCAACAGCCATGCCACCACACTCATTCTCTACATTGGGTGCATGAACAGTTCAACCAAGCAGCACAGTTGCCTCTAAAGGCCTCTGCATATCTGATCCTTAAAATTACTCATGCCTGCTCAGCATTATACTGATTTATATCCAACATTGTTAGTTCTGGTGCAATACAGAGTTATCCTGCAGATGTCCAGAACTACTCTGCCTTTAACTGTCCCACTGGAAGCAGAAGTTTACACTATGCTACTCAAAGCTTAAGGCCAACAAGCTTGCTTTCCTTAATGTCAAGCACCTCGAACTCAACAACTCTATCAGGCTTTAAAGGACAAGGGGGTTCAACAAAATGGCAGCATTTTTTCCTATGCACCAAACCCATGGATAAGTAACGTCACTAGCATTCATTTTAATGTTCACACAAGCACTACCATCTTTAACTTGTTAATTTTAAAGAAAATCCTCACACTGAAAGTACAAAAATAAAAATGCACTTCCCCACTTTTTTTTTTTTAAAACACTTTAGTGCACTTGAACACACCCAGATTGCAATGCTTATATTTTAACATGAACATCCCCTTACTACAAAGATGCTCTGCATTAACAGAGGAGCTCTCCTCCCCTCCATGGCAATAGCTAAGCAATCACACAAAGGTAAGAGAATCCCTTTTAACTCCCACTTTGCACCCACCTACTAGTACAGTCATGGACACCTACTCTAGTAGGATTGCCTTCAGAGCTTTTTAGAAAGCTTAATTATCACCTTTGGCATCAATTAGGTCAGCAAAAGTTGGTGCTTTCTGAAACCTGCTGGAGAGCAAGACAGCTCACTTACCACTAGCATGTGAATTTAGAAAGGGGGGGGGGAAACAAACCACAACAAAAAAACCCAAAGCCATTACTATCCCAGGAAATAGCAGAATCTACATATAGTATCTATGACATCAATTATATATGCTTTTGTTTCAAGTCAGATTTAGAATCTCAGGAAGTGAAAGAAAACACTGCTCAACAAGGATTTTCCCTTCCCAAACAGGGTACCCTACAGATTTCTTGATGTGCAGTCTCCTCATCTCTTGGCCACACTGCTGCTGAAGGACTTTAAAATGTATTAGCTTTTAATTCATCCTCACGAACATTAGATATATACATTCAAACCAAACTAGGTTTTAACAGTAGGGTAAGGATCTGTCTCAAACAGTCTGCAATTCAACACACAGATCCAAATTAGCATGCTATGCTTTAAAGTTTGGAAAACTTGTCCCCTTCACCTCCCCACCCCACCCCCAATTACCACCTCAAGTGGCAGCAGATTTCCTACAAATTCCTGTTACAGAAAGTATGCAAGTTTTGTTCTGAAGGTTACTGTTAAGTATTCACTATGTGAAAAGAGAAGCTCTAAAGACCACTTTTCAAGTGACCTTTTGATATTCCCAACATTTGAAGTGCTCAGGTCAAAGCTTGCTGAAATTTAGCATCAGTATTAAAGCAAGAACAGCATACAACTCATCTGGGTATCAAAAAACAAACAAAAAAAAGAAATCAGAGCGCTTGACAAGTTATTCTCTGTGTCTCATTTTATGACAGACAACATTTACACTAATATACAGCATTGTGAAGAATCCTTAACCTTCCTAACAGGACACTTGGGAATTACACAAGTAGATGTCCTGCATCTACCATAGAAATCCGAGCAAATGATGAAGATGCCTGCCTTTGACTGCATCACCAGTTTTCAACTTCATGTGCTACAACATAAATCATACTGATTTTGCTAATCCTTTCCAAATATTGTACACTTTAATCAATTTACATTGCAGGTTTGTTTAGACAACACTGACAACCTAGTCAAGGAGTCCAAGAGCAAAAGGGGAATGACATCTAATCCATTCCTGGCTTCTGCTCTGGTATCTGATACAGAGAAATGTCCACTTTCCTTGCAAATTATTTACTTATAACAACATATGATGATTTCTGAATGTTGCCTAAGAATCCTGCTTGCCCAGACTGTTTTGTGGATTCAGTGAAGCTTACCCAGATAGTTTGGGGATTGGCTATGATAAAAAGTAGCAGGTAACCCTGGGGTATGAATTAAAAAGACAACTCACTGATGGCAGACGCAAAGCTCTCAATGGGCACTCACTCAAAGCCCTCAATGGGCACTTAGGCAAACTTAAACTTGAACAAAAGGACTCAGAGATGCTATCTAGGGAGGATGATCTCACCGATTTAGGAAGAAGACACCTGGGCTTTGCTTCAGAGTGCATGCCCTGGAAAGAGCAGACAGTGAGGAAGACCCCGTACTTCTCCCCTTGACCACCAAAGACGCATGCTCAGACTATGCAAATGAGTTCCGAGAAATAATTATAATAATCACGCCTATCCCCTGAACTAATTGTAATAACCGGGCCTTTCCTAATGAATAGGTATGCTTTGGTGTAATAAATATTTGGCTACTTGCCAGAGACGGTGTGCAAGCTTTGTGGAGAAATCCCCTTGCACCCCGGCCAGAATAAACATACCTGCTTTATAACTCTCTCCGAGTTGTAGAGTTTGTTTCTGCGCGTCATATCCCAGGAAACCAGCTGCAGCTGCTTGGTTCAAGTTGTGTACTACAGCAAAAATGTCTGCAATCCAGCTCTAGTAACCAACTAAGTAGTCTACAATTGCTAAGTAGTGTTTATAAAGCAGAGTAACAGCTCCTCTACAGAATCTGGAGCATGAACTGCACATACAAAAGCATGGTATGTCTGGGGAGTCAGGGCACTCCCATCTCAGAAATGTTTTGGCTAGGTCAGACACTACATGAGATTGCATACACATCAGTATAAAACCTAGCTCACTTGCACGGAGTAACATAATGAGGGGAGCATATGATGCCAGTGATACCTGCAAGCAGCTGGTGCTAATTGCTGTAAGGGGCCTCAAACAAGAATGCACCCAAGGACATAATTTTTGCAAATGTGATGGGTACATCCCAGGGAGGGGAGGGCAGAGAAACCAACAGACACCTGTGGGAGCCAAAGATAAGAAAGCTGAGAAACTTTACAGACAGAGCAATGAGCCAAGATGAGACCTTATGTGAAAAACCCCTCAGAGTTCATGGAAAGGACACTAAGAGACACCTCTTCAACAACCACTAGGGACCACCACAGACCACCGAAACCCCCATGGAACCCCCTCAGAGACCCTTCCCCAGATTTTTGTATGCTTGCGCAATGTATTAACATATGCATTAGATCCTCTGGAAAGAGGTGTGTACTTCTTGGGAAATACATGAATATTCATTTCTTTTACTGTATATAATAAGTGTGCCTTTGTCTTTCGGCATGCATGTTAGGTGGAATGATCCCCTGTGCATCCAGTGCTGCAATAAAGAATGCCTGCCTGCTAAAACTTCAAACTAAGTCTTAGGGGGTTCTTTTGAGACCAGATTTACAGTAACACTACCATCTGATAAATTTCTACTGAATAAAGTTCAAAATATCTCTAGAAACCTGAACTTGTAGATATATTTTTCCTATTAATGAAGATGCCCTCCTTCCCCAGCTATCTTTGAAGAACATCATATATCTTCTCCATATCAAGCTTGCTCACTACCAAGATGCCTTCTCTCCACCACTACAAATGTTTGAAGTAGCAGCTATTATTATGCTCATGTGTACAGTTCCGCTTGTGCATAAACAGCTACAGCGTACCAACTAAGGGAAACAAAGTACGGGAAGCTCAATGGCAAAACAGTCCCAGAGCTTGTTTAGATTTATAACCTTTAAAAAGTGAGGATGAGCAGGTACCATAATAGCAGCTAACCAGCTGGACACCAAACAGGACAGCTCAGGGTTCCAACCCAGTGAATGAGCACCACAGTCAATGTGTTGTCATATTAGGACACAAGCAGCAATCAGAATTACTATGTCAAAGAGATTATTAAGAACCAGATGAATGACAGTGTGGGCAGCATTAATTGTCACTGGTATTTGAATCCCCCAAAACTAAAAATGCATAAACTGTTGTTTCCTACTTCTTACACTCAACTATGGGTCTGATAAATCCTCAGTATTACAGCTTAAGAAATATCTTGGCATCCAAAGACTATAAATCCTAAGCAAGTAAATTAGAAACCAGCACAAGTCACAGCAGAGGGAATCCTCCTCCCCCCACCCCTCCTGGCACCACAGTTTTCAGAGCCAGGTAACAAACTAGCCAGAAAGTCCCTCATTAACTCAAATGATTTATTTTGGAAGAAGTGACCACTTACACCTTTATTTCTGGAGTTAAGTGTCAACAGTTTAGGCAGGACACACTTAGACCAAGCAGCCACTTTGTTCTTTCAATAAGTGTGGGATTGCATACACAAGAAAAAATCCCAACCAGAAGCATTTGGCTACTACTGAAATCCTGCACAAATGCCTGTTACCTTTCCTAGTAGAAAACTCATGACAGGACAGTTTTGTATTCTGTCAATTGTGGTTTTAAGTGTTAATAATCTGTTGATAATCTGAAAACTGCATACATATACTCTAGCAGTACTTTTCTACTCTGGGAAGAAAAAAGCATAGCCAAGGTTTTTCTTCCTTTTTCATCCTAATACTCGAGCACTATCTTGGCAGCTGTAGTGCAGGGTATGGCAGCAAGAAAACATAATCTAAGTAAGTTAAATTAGTGACCTACTTGCTTATTTAGTGATAAAGATAGCCAAGCCAGCAATTTTTGACTAGACTTACAATGTAGATTTTAAAATAACAGCCTCAGCAGCACATGTACCTCTATGGAGCACATCATTAACATCCTGTGTTTAACTTTATAGGAGAGTGGAAGCAGCAAGCACACCCAAAAGCCAGCTCTTATAGAGCTTAGTTACAGCAGAAAAATGACCCATCACCGCTCTTCAGAGTATGCTGATCTTTCATGAGAGCTCTAATTTACTTATATTTGCATACCACAAGCTGTACAGTAATCATTTTTGCAGCTCATTAGTAGCCACAAACCCCTTATTGCATTTGTGGGCCGAGTTGACTTTGCAGGTTTGCGAGCACCTATCAAGTCACAGCCTCATTGTACTGGACATTACACAAGCAGTAACATCTCACCCTTCAAATATGCCAACACCACTTATTGTCCCTCAAGTGGGGTCATTTACCTGGTGTGCAATATGCCAATATACACAGAGCAGAGGTATTTATTTATTCCATGTCTGCAGAGAGATGGGTGCTAGGGGGTAATTCCACAAAGCTAGCACCCCACACAGAACATCAATGTATTTATACACTTCAGACTACATGAATACACATTTACTGTAATGACCATTGGGTAGTTTCTTATCACTTTGTCCCTCACTGGTTGACAACATGCCTCATCTCAATTTAAAGTTACAGTGTCTTTTAATTCTTCTGCACAAGGGTGGGGGGGGCACATCTTCTTAGTCTTAAATTGAGTTAGTGGTCGCAGTCTCTCCCCCACCGTCTTTATCTTTCCCCCAGTTACCACAGATTTTCACTGACTTCATGCTTCTTAGACAATCATTCATCTTCTGGGGCAGAATGTTCCCCTCTTATCAATCTTTTAGCTCCTCTTCAAAGGTATAGTCATTAGCAAGGCATGCATTGCTTATACAAAGTTGGAGTAACTCACTGCCTTACCTCCTGGTTCTTTCTTTTGACTGCAACAGTCTTAAATCCATAACTGACCCTGTCATTGTTCTATTTACAAGTTCAGAATGAGCAGAGTAGAAAGTTTCCTGGAGACATCACATTGACTGCCTCCTGCAAAAGGATAAAAGTTTCAAAATATGCTCCTTTACTCTCGTTATGCAGAGATTAGCTTCATTTAAGTAGACTGCTGCTCAAGTTACTCTACGGTATTTTCAGTTGGCCTCTTCCCAATAGGCATCATTCAAAGTAAGTATCAATGTGTGATCACAGAAAAAGAAGAATCACATGCTGGAACTAACACAGGAGCACTAAAGTCAATTCCAGGTGCTTTAAAAAAAAAAAAGCACCACCCAAAAACCCCCACCCACAGACACACCAAAAACAACCAACTGAAAACCTTTGAGTCAATTGGGGTTTTGTAGGAAAAAGTACTTTCTCCTGCTGGCAAGATGGCTCTTGTGCTAAAAGCAAGTATACTGGCAGCTTTGTTGCAGATCCAGTATATTTTATGGCTTCAAAGTGTTTATCTCAAAACAAATATCTGGAAGACATCTACATAATTAACTATTGTTTAATGTTGCTCAAAGTCAAGTCATCTTTTCAAGATAAAAAGCCTGCAGAGATACAGAGGTTGAACACAGTGGCTGTTCACAGCCCGTGTTTACAGCAAGACAGCATTTCAGGCTTAACAGTCCCGATCTTCCTCAGAAGGAAAAAAAAAAAAAAAATATGGAGTCAGATGTTGGGGAAATGACCTCAGGAGTATCCAAGCAGTGACATATGCACCACAAACTCCTTCATGTTTGCTGCAATGCTATCCAACCTTTCAGGGTACTATGTCTGTGGACACCAGATTTCATATTTCACATAGGGCCATTCTCCTGGCTGCAGCCATCAGGATTAAAATGCTGTTGTTCTCATATCAGCAGGGAAAAAAATAAATTTTCCTCAGCAAATCCAAAGCAGGGTAACCCATACTGCGCACTAAGCTGTATGTATGTGCTGCAGAGCTCACATCCATTGTACCATCACTTCTGCACTGGACTTTGCAACCTATATCATAGCTTTTTTAATGCTTCTGCTCCAATCTCCAAAATAAATGTATGAAGTAGCATATCTATTTATATCTAAGGTAACACAACTCATTTGCTTTTTTACTGTGAACAGTTAAAATAAAGCTAGTGCAATATCAGATTAATGATCATGGAAGTCTATATCACTAGTTTATTATCCTTACAGTTCAGTAGTTTAACACTGTAATAAACCATTGTAACTAATTTGCTAAGTTAAGCAAGGCAGGTATGTTATGCTTGAATGATTTGTAAGTGTCAAACCATAATATCCTGCTGTCTGAAATATTGTAAAAAATAGAATATGGTACCCTGTATGGATCTGAAATGATTTGTGATCACTATAACCTATATTATGATTATGATGAATGTTTGAATATATATGAGTAAAATACAAAGTGTGCTGTTCGCTTGGAACAATGGAACTGTTTCCTAAAAACCCCCACCTAGAGCTAATATGTAACTGCTGCTTGAAACCCCCACCCAGAGATAACATGTAACTGCTGCTTGAAAAAGCCCGCCGAAAGACGGGATCACGAGGCTTTCAAAAGATCCAATAGGAGAAAAGCGCGCCAAGAGACCAAGGCTTCAAGACTTTCAAAAGACCCAAATAAGGAGAAGGGCGCATACCCCAACAACTCAACACCAAATAAGGAGAAGGACGATGGTACAAGAGTATAAAAGACACTGCTTTTTAGAACTTGGTGTGCGTGTGGCAGAGTTACGGCTCTCCGCGCACCCAGCGCTGCTTTGCCTATTGCTTCCTACCCTAAATTGATTGAACCCAAATAAAATTATATATTTTTTTAAAGAATTGGCTTCGTGTGATTATAACAACACAAAAAGCCACAAAACAGCAAGATTTTTAATTTTCAAATTAAGCACTGATCTGACATTCTTGTACATATTATCATAGGACATTAAAGTTGCTTCCAATGTAATGTCTTTAAAAATCACAGCTTCATCCAAGAGACAACCAACTACAACAAGCTAATGAGAAAATTTCACTGGAAAAACCTAAGAAAACACAAAAAAAGTCAGCCAAATGACAGTGTTTATAAGGATAGATTTTAAACTCAACCTTTTATTCTGAAAGATTTTCCCCCACAAGTACATGGCACAAAACAAGAACTGGTTGAGGCTACCTCCTTATCCCATATGTAACAGAAGCGCCCTCCAAAGAGATAAGCACAGAAGTTTAACCAGGTAAAAAGGATCCTGCACTCTCCAGAAGAAAACTATTAGTTATCTACAAATGGCTCATCCTTTTGAAGGGAAGCTGCTACAAGTATACTTGAAATTGCTAATGTACAGGGACCTGTAGAGTAGGACATTTAGTTTTAACATTAGACATCACTTATGTTTTACTAGATTTTATTTTTCCTGTATTTTACTGTAACGTATATAATTTCATTTATACTTTTTCCTAACTGTCTGAAAACCTCCCTGAGTACATCCCTAACAGCAGGAACCTAAAGAAAACAAAGGCCTAAGAAGACTCCAGTGTCAACATACCTGACTGAAAGCTGGAACAAACAGGAGCTGAAGGACAGATGAGGTCACTCCATGCCCACATATGGACATGAGAAACCTAAAGTTCACTAACGGACAGTGTGAGAAAGGCTATGTGGACCCCTAAGGAGGGGAGAAGACCCTCACTATTTTTACTACGCATGCTCAGACTATGTAAATGAATTTTGAGAAGCCATTAGCATAAGACTGCCTTTTCTAGGAGATGTGATGCATATGTATGCTTTTTGTGTATATTGGTCAGAGAGTTTTGTTAGTAAGTGTGGCACTTGTGGTGGAGCAATCCCCAGTGCTGCGAATAAAGAATCCCTGCTTAACAGTTATAATCAATTCTGACTGTTGAGTGAAGCTCTTTCAGTTGGCACCCCAGATGGGACCCTCTCTGCTTGGCTGCAGGACCCATTGAGAACAGGACTCCCTTGGGTGCCCCCAGGATTTTCCTGGAGGGACTCCTCGCCTCAATTGGATCACTGCGGAAACAGACAAGGACCATATGAATAAAGGTATTCTTTAAGTTTTTGTTTGGGGGCCTGGCCCTTAGGAAGCTGTTCATAAATCTTAAGACGAGATCTTGCATGGAACAGTGTATACCGGGTTGCTAGCACCTCACTGTTATACATTTGGGTACGCTTTGGTGTACATTTGGGAACACTTTAGTGTTCATTCAGGAACATTTCGATGTTCATTTGAGTGTGTGTTTTCTGGTTCTGAGTATCGGTACATTTGGGAACACTTCGGTGTTCATTTGAGTGCTTTCTGGTTCTGACATTGGAAATTGTACTCTCAGAACTTGCAATTCTGGTTTTGTACTTCTGGATCTTGCAATATCGGTAATATGAATGATAATGAGATAGTGTTGAAGATCTGTATGTGTGTATGAGTGAAACATGCAATTACACACGAAGCGAGTGTGGAGTCTGGATCCGTGGTTCTGTTATTCCGCAAGGAAAACAGCCGGAGAAGGACAAAGCAAGAGGAGAGGAGTGAATGGTGATTTTAAATAATATTATTGTTAGCATTAATAATTTGTGATAGTTCTCATCATTATAATATAACCCCCAGCTGCGTGGTATAGTGGGTGGTCAGCAGAGTGGGGGAGTTCTGAAAAAGAGCCCATTAGGATGTGTCCTGGAACACTGGAAAGATAGTGGTAGCCCACCAGGAGGGAATGTAAATAAGAAAACTTTAATCAAGTATTGTAACCAGTGCTGGCCATTATATAAATTGGATGATGAGGAAAAATGGCCCAGTAATGGAACTTTAAATTATAATACTTTATTACAATTGATGCTGTTCCTCAGAGAAAGTGATAAATGGGATGAGGTAGTATATGCTAATATGTTTTTCACCTTAAGAAATCATCCTGAGTGACAAAAAGAGTGCGGTATAAATTTGGCCCTTCAGGATCTCCTTGTTTTGGCATTAGAAAAGGATAAAAAGAGGGAACAGGGAAAGTTGAAGAGATGTTGTTCAGCATGTAGTATTAGAGAAAGATGTCTGAAAGTGAAGGACCAGGGAGCTGAAGAAAGGATGGAGGATTATGTACTGCCACCTCCTATATTACCTGCAGGATTTCCAGACAAGGAAAATGACTCTGGGGCAGGGGCAGTAGTAGAAAGATCAACCCCAATTACTGCCAGAACTCATAGTAAAACGGGACCAGTTCTCCAGGCACCCCTTAGAGAGGCGATGGGACCGGTGGGGCCAACAAGAATTAAAGCCCCCTTTAATATGGATGCTTGGAAAGAAGTAGTTAAAGGGTATAGAGATGATCCACTGGAGATTGCCAAAAGATTTGAATTAATAATTAAAAATCAAAACCCAGATTGGAAAGATATAGACATAATGTTAGATGCAATGACCGAAACTGAGAAACAGCTGGTTTTAAAAACTGCCCGAACCCATGTGCAGGCTCAGATTACAGCTGAAACGCTGGTAGAGGGAGTTGATCAGTATGTTCCCCTGACTGACCCGAATTGGGACCCAAATGATAATATGGAGTATCACATATTAAAGCAATACCAAGATTGGATAAATGCAATCCCAAAGGCTATAAATTGATCAGCACTTTATACTGTGAAGCAGGGGCAAACTGAAACCCCCATGGAATTCTTAGACAAATTACGATTGGCAATGCGTAAATATACCACCTTAGACCCCTTATCTGATGTAGGGCAGCAACATATTGGTATCGTCGTTTTTGGGCCAATCATCGGAAGATATAAGGAGAAAACTCCAGAGACTAAAAGAGCCTGAAGCGTGGGATTTGGAGAAGTTAATTGAAGAAGCCTGGAGGGTATACAGAAATAGGGAAAACAGTGATAGGAGAAGATTAAGTAGAACAATAGCCATAACAACAATTGCAGCATTAGAACAAAGTGCAGGACCTCAGAGACTCCCTGGATGCAGAGGTAAAGGAGGACCTCCTGTGGGAACTCGAGGAAGTTTCTGAACAACACTGAGACCAGATCAGTGTGCTTATTGTGGAGAAAGCAGGCATTGGAAAAAGGACTGTCCAAAACTGAGAAAAGTAAACCCTGAAGTGATTGCTGAAATGGAATGGCGGGGACCTGGGGAATCTACCTTAGCGGATCCACTGGTTAAATTGAAGCCAGGGAACCAGAATGAGGAGATAGAATTTCTTATAGATACGGATGCCTCATATTCTGTATTAACTCAGGAACTAATACCTGTAGGTCACGATTTTGTAACTGTAATAGGAGCTACCGGCCAGCAAAAGAAGGCTTTCTTTTTACAGCCAATCAAATTTAAGATTGGAAAACAAATGGGAATTCACAAATTCCTTTATTTACCAAAACCTCTGAAATCCTTATTGGGACAGGACTTATTAGAGCAATTAGAGGCACAGATAATATTTGAAAAGGGTAAAATAGAACTCAGAGTAAAAGATGATTGAGTAATTGAAATTTTAAGTTTGGTTATGATCCAAATGGAAAAACAAACTGAGGATACCCCAGAACTTGGAGAGATTTTAGATCAAGCGTATCCAGGAGTATGGGCCTCAAACTCCTGGTAAGGCCAAAAATGCTATGCTGGTAAAAGTGGAATTAAAACCTGATTCTGGTACAATTAAAATAAAACAGTATCCTTTAAGATTGGAAGATCGGAGGGGTATAAAAGAAACAGTTGAAAGATTCTTAAAATTTGGGTTATTGATAGAATGTGAATCAGAATTTAATACCCCAATTTTACGGATAAAGAAGCCAGATGGGAAATATAGAATAGTACAAGACTTACGGGCAGTTAACAGAATTATGGAAGATCTATACCCAGTAGTAGCAAATCCATACACCTTATTAACTAGCCTGAAAGAAACATATGAATGGTTTACAGTATTGGATTTAAAAGATGCATTCTTTTGCCTCACCTTGGTCCCTGAAAGCCACAATCTGTTTGCCTTTGAATGGGAAAACCCCAATTCGGGGCATAAAACTCAGCTTACTTGGACAGTGTTACCCCAGGGATTTAAAAATAGCCCTACAATTTTTGGAAACCAATTAGCAAGAGAACTAGAACTTTGGGAAACACCTCCAGGTAATGGCATCCTTTTGCAATATGTAGATGATATCTTGATAGCTACAGAGATGAGAGAAGAATGTAAAAAATGGACTGTGAGTTTACTGAACTTTCTTGGACTAAGTGGTTATTGAGTGTCATTACAGAAAGCCCAAATCCGGAAGAAAGAGGTGGTCTATTTGGGATTCCTGATCTCTAAAGGACAACGACAGCTTGGAAATGAAAGGAAAGAGGCCATCTGCAGGACTCCAGAGCCAACTACGGTAAAGGAACTTCGAACTTTTCTAGGAATGACAGGTTGGTGCCGTCTATAGATTTATAATTATGGACTGATAGTAAAACCTTTATATGAATTACTGAAAGGTAATCAGAAGCAATTAATCTGGACTGATGAGGCCAAAAGAGCATTTCAAGAGTTAAAATTAGAACTAATGAGAGCCCCTGCTTTGGGCTTGCCAGATGTGACTAAACTTTTTTGGTTGTTTGCCTATAAAAAACAAGGAGTGGCCCTGGGAATTTTAGCCCAAAGATTGGGACCCTACAAGCGAGCAGTAGCATATTTTTCCAAACAATTGGATGAAGTCAGCAAAGGATGGCCAGGATGCCTCCAGGCAGTGGCAGCTGTTGTCATAATCATTCAAGAGGCTTGCAAGTTTACCCTGGGGCAGAAGATGATCGTTCACACTTCCCATGCAGTAACTTTCGTTTTGGAACAAAAAGGCGGACATTGGTTATCACCATCTAGATTTTTAACATATCAGGCAGTCCTAATGGAGCAGGACGATGTGGAAATTATTACATCTACAATAGTTAACCCTGCCTCTTTTCTAAGTGATAAACAGCAAACTGACCCCATTATACATGACTGCATAGAAACAATTGAAACCATCTACGCGAGTAGACCTGACCTGAACGAAGAACCGTTGGAAGAAGCCGACCATACCTGGTATACAGATGAAAGCAGTTTTGTGAAAAATGGAGTCCGAAGGGCCAGGTATGCGGTGACAACAACAGATCAGGTAACAGAAGCAAAACCTCTCCCAAAAGGTACACCAGCACAAAGGGCAGAGATAATCGCCCTAACAAGAGCACTGGAACTTGCTGAAGGACTACGTGTAAATATATGGACAGATTCAAAGTATGCCTTTGGTGTAGCGCATGCTCATGGAGCGATCTGGAGCATTGAGTGGATATATCACATTCCCTACCATGCACCAGCCTCTGGGAAAATGGAGCGATACAATGGATTGCTGAAAACTACACTGAGAGCAATGGGGGGTGGAACTTTCAAACACTGGGACGTGCATTTAGCAAAGGCCACCTGGTTAGTCAATACCAGAGGATCTGCCAAGCAAGCTGGCCCTGCTCAATCAAACCTCTTACATACCGTGGATGGGGATAAAGCTCCCGTAGTGCGCATTAGGAATATGTTGGGGAAGGCCGTCTGGGTTACTCCTGCATTGGGTAAAGGTAAACCCATGCGTGGGATTACTTTTGCCCAAGGACCTGGGTGCACTTGGTGGGTGATGCAGAAGGACGGAGAGCTCCGATGTGTGCCTCAGGGAGATTTGATTTTAGGTGAGAATAGCCAACGAACCGGACTGTCAAATAACCCTGTTATTGCATTTAGTGCCTTGCAGCATCCCCGTGCCACATCCAAAGCCTCCTGCTCCACCGACTGAGCTAACTCCGCCTCATTCCTCAGCCTTACAGACTGTCATAACAGATGGAACCCGAAGTTATGGACTAAATGAACTCACCAAACATTGTGGAAGGATGGCCCATAGACTAAGGGAATGATATCTGTGAGACCTGGAAAAAAAAGGGGGTGATAATTCCTTAAGATGCATTTGGAAACCTGAGCATGACATCAGTGGTATGGATAAGGGGTGGAGACTGTCCTGGTTTCGACCAGGATGGAGTTAATTTTCATTGGAGTATTTCATACCATGTGATGTCATGCCCAGGTGGGCGGGCTCGCTCTGGGGGGTCGCTCTCTCTCTCGCGCTCGCCGTCTGTTTGGTAAGCCACTGTTGCATTTTACCCGTTTTCTTTTTGAACTCACTATTGTTACTGTTGTTCTCTTGTTATATTTAGTAAATTCTTTCTTTTTACTCAACCCATGAATTCTCTTCTTTTGTCCCTCCCCTATCTTACCAGAAGGGGGAGGGGGAGGTGAACGGCCGGCCACGTGGCATCTGGCTGTCGGCTGAGTTCAAACCTCCACAAGCAATGAAACTATTTTCCTAATAACCTGTCAACGATCAACCGATCCCAGTCATGGAGCGATCTGGAAAGAACGAGGACTTTTAACTACACAAAGAAAGAAGTATTAAACACGCAGATATAATATTACGACTTTTGGAAGCAATCCGACTTCCGACATCTGTGGCCATCATGCATTGTAGAGGACATCAGAAAGGTAACACTGACCAGGAGGTGGGTAACAAATTGGCTGGTTATGAGGCGAGGCAAGCAGCGGAACAAGGTGAGGTATTAAGTTTGATTCCTGAAAAATCTCCATCATTACCTGAAACAGTAAAATATGATGAAAAAGATAAAAAGCTAATCAAGGACTTAAAAGCCAAGATTGATTCGTCAAATTGGGCAACAGTAGAAGACAATCGAGTAATAGTTCCCTTTAGAATATTGTGGACATTGGTAAAAACTGAACATGACAAAACTCATTGGGGAACAGAAGCTCTGTATAATTCTCTCTCTAAGCAAATAATAGCCTGAAGCTTGTTTCAAACTGTGAGAAATGTGGTTAACAGATGTGAGACATGTCTGAAAAATAACCCAAAAGTAGAGCACCGAGTAAAGTTTGGAAATATTAGCAAAGGATGTGTTCCAGGTCAAAGTTGGCAAATAGGCTTCTCAGAATTGCCTGGGAAAGGGGGGTATAGATATCTGTTAGTATTAACAGATACCTATTCTGGATGGCCTGAAGCATTTCCCTGTCGAACTAATAAAGCTCAAGAAGTGACTAAAATTCTGTTAGCAAAAGAATTTGCTTAGGGAAAAGGGAGGAAATGAAGGGAAGTTACTACAAGTATACTTGAAATTATTAATGTACAGGGACCTGTAAAATAAGACATTTAGTTTTAACATTAGACATCACTTATGTTTTACTAGCTTTTATTTTTCCTGTATTTTTACTGTATTTTACTGTAATGTATATAACTTCATTTATACTTTTTTCTAACTACCCTCTGTAGTCATTACCCACTTATAAGATGTTTAAAAACCTTTAACTCCTTCCCTACTAAAGATAAGACAGACCTTGAACAGTCTGAAAACCTCCCTGAGTACATCCCTAATAGCAGGAACCTAAAGAAAACAAAGGCCTAAGAAGACTCCAGTGTCAACATACCTGACTGAAAGCTGGAACAAACAGGAGCTGAAGGACGGATGAGGTCACTCCATGCCCACATATGGACATGAGAAACCTAAAGTTCACTAACGGACAGTATGAGAAAGGCTATGTGGACCCCTAAGGAGGGGAGAAGACCCTCACTATTTTTACTACGCATGCTCAGACTATGTAAATGAATTTTGAGAAGCCATTAGCATAAGACTGCCTTTTCTAGGAGATGTGATGCATATGTATGCTTTTTGTGTATATTGGTCAGAGAGTTTTGTTAGTAAGCACGGCACTCGTGGTGGAGCAATCCCCAGTACTGCCCAGCGCTGTGAATAAAGAATCCCTGCTTGACAGTTATACTCAGTTTTGACTGTTGAGTGAAGCTCTTTGCTTCACTTTGATTTTCTGGACACTGATAGAACAGGAGTGACACAATAAGCATTGCATGGGCAAGCATGACAAGTCTGGTACTTGTGAAGTGCATCTCAGGAACCAGTGCTGACCTAGGGACCCACCCTGTGAAACTCCAGGTCTAAATCCAGGATTCTCCATATATCTCTTTTCAGTAATGCTTGGTGAGCTGCCCAAAAGAAATTACAAGAAAGAAGATGCCTTGATATAGGATAAGAAATATTTAGGTAAAATAAAATTTAAAGTTACTATATATGTTAGCAATTCCTTTTCCATATAATTTTAAACTGAGGTAATCGTTAACTGGTGGTCTATTTGTAAGAATGATTCTGTAACAAACACCACTGTTTAGGTGCCTGCTAGAAAACGATTTATTACCTTGCTATTCAGAATATTCTCAAGTACGCACTGTAAAGAAACCTTGAAGCATGTTAAAAGTGCAATTCAAGCCAAAGTCCTTGAGACAAGGACATTGGAGGGTCTTTCAAGTCAGTGGTCTGTGGTGGTTGCACAAGCAGCCCCCCAACTCATTTAAGGACTCAAGTGTGCATGACCTGTGTTGGAAGTGTGGGAAAAGCAAAACAGAAAAAACCTGCAAAACACACATTTCCTTAACACATGGTGTCCAGAACACAGGACGGGATGGAGATCCAGTGATTTGTGTTGCCATGGCACCAAGGAGGAATGAGAAGCGAGGTGGAGGCCGTGCGGTCCCGTTCTTCCACTTCTCTCAAGGAAGATTTGACACGACTACGCAGATTTCTCTCCTGCTCTTCCCCTTCTCCCAAGGACTGTTTTGCAGAACTCTGCAGACCTTATCTCTCATTCTTCCTCTTTTCCCACAAAACCAGCGCACACCTTGCACCAAGGAATGTGCTGTGTTGTTACTCAAGAAACAATGGCTTGACCACAGTCCCACCCACTCACACATACATACTGAGATACAAACTCGGGGGAGTATTTATCTAACTTGGAGGGACGATAATCCAATACCAAATCGGAGAGACAGATCAACAGGTTTGTACTCCTCATGTTACTGATTTGTTATTAATTTGAGCTGATTTTAATGATTTTTGGTGATTTGGATTTAAATAAGGAATGATTTAGAGTAACCATACAACCAGTTATGCTGCTACAAAGTCATTTGTAAAGTCCCAGGCTAAGGCCACGTAGACTAATAATAATCGTTAACCAGATTTCTATTCAAATAATAAGATTCATAACAAGGTACCATTGTTAGAGTGTTCAGTAAGGACGATTCATTGCCCTGTAGACCAGGTGTTCTAAAAGTTACATTATGAAAGGGCCTTGAAGCATGTTAAAAATTGCAATGTGAGCCAAAATCCTTGGGTTAAGGGCATTGGAGGGTCTTTCTTTTAGGTCAGTAGTCCATGGTGGTCGCAAAAGCAGCCCCCCTACTCATTTCAGGACTCAAGGGTGCATGACCATAAAGGGGTGGGAATAAGAAAATGAGTTACAGGAATTATGTTTGAGAACTTGATTAATATGTATTACTGTATCCTATATAATCAGCATGCTACATGGGTTAGGTGTGCACTGTTGGCGAGACAATTCCCCTACGCATCCGGCCATTAATAAAGGAGTGTCTGCTTATCTACATCCCATTGGTACCGATAAGTTCTTTTTTCCCATTTTGGTGACACTCGTGTCCCCCCCAGAAGGGACACCTTTTGGTAAGATTTGGGCCCTCAGCTATGCCGAGTGATTACCCAGGAATTAAGTATGTGTGATTGAAATTGGTTTTGTGTGCAGTGCTATATAGCCAACCTGCAGTTTGTGCATTTATCGCAGGCAATCTCAAAGAATCTGTAGATGTTGCATAAGAACAAACTGTACTATTCATGAACCTGACTGCTTCTCTTGAATGCCACCGGACCTACAGCACATGGGCTGTTCGTGCATCTGGTGTCAGGCCTATAGTTATGGCTATAATTGGCATAGCTATTAAGAGATAAGTCCAGCCACCCCTAGCCTCTCTAATCTGAGGGCCAGCTAGAATGCAAGGGGATTCATCTCTTACCAAATTAATTCATTACCTTAAATGCAACAACTGGAAAGAGGTGGGAATAAGAAAATGAGTTACAGGAATTATCGTGTTTATGTATGAGAACTTGTTTATTATGTATTACTGTAGCCTCTATAATCTGTGTTTTACACAAGTCTGGTGTGCATTGTTGGCGAGTCAACTTCCCTACACATCCAGCCATTAATAAAGAATGTCTGCTTCTTAATACTGTATTAGTGTTAAGGAGTTTGTTTATTTCTGATTTCAGTGACAACATGTCCTGAACACTGAACTCTGAATTTAATACTGAACTCAAGGTTACACACAAGTATTTGTATGAGGCTGACTCAAAGCCCAAAATCCTGTACATGACCACCTTTACCACACATCTCATTCAGATGATTGCCCTATTTTCCTCAAAAAAAAAAAAAAGCTAAATTGGGACACCTTATTCCATCAGTTGGCACTAGGGCATTTGGCCCAAAGGCACTTTAACTTGCATCCTCCACCTTTTGGGTAGATGCCCTACCCTAAAGGCCATTAAGCACAGCTCTTCAGCTTTCCCTTTGGCATCAGTCCACTGCCCAGACAGGAACTCAAAAGTCCAAGCCAGAAGACAAAAGGAACTCAACTGCTCAGAGCACAGAACTTGGAAAAAACTGTCAGGATTATAAATATTTCACACTAGAAAGTGAGCTAATAAATAAGAGCAATCCTTCCTTCCAGCTAAGCACCTTCAGCTACCAGAGGCACATTCCCTCAATGCTGACTGGGTTTTGGCCCTACACCACTATGCAGCCAAGAGCCCAGGAGGCAAACACTTCAACAAGGGGAAGGAAGGATTCCCCAGTATAAACTCACAGCCTGATAACTATGCTACCCCCAAAGAAACAGAAGATATGGGCTTAGTCTCTTCAAGATGAAGAGGGAACTGAACCCATCTCCAAGCAATAAGCCAAGGCTGGCCAGTACTTTTGAACAAGCACCACATATTAAATTTTTTGCACAAGCCAAAGCCCTGAGGAGAGCACAGTTGTCCCTAGACAAAAGATGGCAGAACCCCTCCAAGTTCTACTACAAAGCTGGGCACTTATTTTAAGTTGTTGACACTTCAGGCACCTCTGCACAATTTTACTTCTTTACCCTACTTACCAGAGATTGCTCTAAAACTGTGATATGAGTTACAAGACAAGTTTGCATGGAATAAAGATATTGCAACAAAAGTATAGCAGGGATTATTTAAGAAGCCTGTATTATTCCTTAACTTTAATTAGAACTTTGACCTTGAACAACCAAACTTGCCTAGAACAAACACACCTGAGAAAGAAAGAGCAAGGAATCAAAATCATTAAGTAAAGGTGTTGTGATTTGAGCCCAGAGGGCAACTGAACACCATGCAGCTGCTCACTCCTTCCTCCTCAGGGATGGGGAGGAAAAAATATAACAAAAAGTTCAGGAATCAAGACAAGGACAGGGAGGGATGACTCAACCATTACGGTCACAGGCAAAAGACAGACTCCATTGAGGAAGAAAAACAACATCAATTTAATTTAAACACCACTAACGTTTAATTTTCCAATCAGTAGGACAGTAAGAAGTATAGCCACATCTTAAAAACACCTTCCCCCCAGGCTCAGCTTTGCTCCCAGTCTCTCTACCTCCTCCCACAAGCAGCACAGGGGGGCAGGGGATGGGGGTTGCAGTCAGTTCATCACCCATTGTCTCTGCCACTCCTCCCACTCTTACTCTGCTCTAGTGTGAGGTCCCTCTCATGGGAGACAGTCCTCCATGAACTTCCCACAGGCTACAGCTCTTCATGAACTGCTCCAGTGTGGGTCCCATCCATGGGCTGTAGTCCTCCCAGCAACAGACTTCTCCAGTGCAGGCTTCCCTCAGAGTCCTGGCCTTCTCTGGGCACAGACACCTGCTCTGGCATGGGGTCCTCCACAGGCTGCAGGTGGGCATCTGCTCCACTGGTGACCTCCATGGGCATAGGGGCACAGCCTGCCCTCTCACCACAGGCTGCAGGGGGATCTCTGCTCCAGCACACCTCCCCCTCCTCCTTTCTTCCTCTGACCTCAGTGTTTGCATAGGTATCTCCCTCACAACTCCTCCTCCTCAAACACATTATTGCAGAGTGTGGTGGTTTGACCTTGGCTAAATGCCAGGTACCCACCAAGTCGCTCTATCACTTCCCCCCCCTTTCCCCTTTTTTTCTCAACAGGGCAAAGAGGGGAAAGAAAATAAGATAGGAAAACAAAACAACCCTTGTGGGTAAAACAAAAGTAGTTTTAATATAAGCAAAGCGAAGGTCCGCACGCAGAAGCAAAAAAAGGAAAACAGATTTCTTCTCTACTTCCCATGAACAGGCGATGTCGGGCCTTCTCAGGAAGCAGGGCTCCAATACGCGTAGTGGTTGCCTCGGAGGACCAAGGGTGACCCCACCCCCTTCCTCCTTTCTCCCAGCTTTATACTGAGCAGACGTCATATGGTCTGGAATATCCCTTTGGTCAGTTCGGGTCAGCTGTCCTGGTTGTGTCCCCTCCCAAGATCTTGCCCACCCCGTCCCACTGTGGGGGGGAAATGTCGGAAAGAGCCTTGGTGCTGTGTAAGCACCACTCAGCAGTAGCCACAGCACCAGTGTGCTATCAACACCCTGCCAGCTCCCAACATAAAACACAGCACCATGAGGGCTGCTACAGGGGAAAACCAATTCTGGCTCAGCCAGACCCGGTACACAGAGGCCCAGCCACCATCGCTAATTGGCTCAGCCTTGGCTAGAGGCAGGTCCGACTTGGAGCCGGGGGAGCTTTGAGAAGCTTCTCACAGGGGGGCACCTCTGTAGCCCCCTCCCCTGCTACCAAAACCCCCACCACACACACAAACTCAACACAGAAGGCCTCTCCATTATCCTAGCAGAACTAAACAACCTCCAGATCAGACATCCAAAGTGTCTGAACATTAACATCATAGCTATGTATAAAAGCAGCATGGTTAAACTGAAAGCAGCAGAATGGGATCCAGCAATGCAGCTCACAAATTTGCATAGAAAGGGACACAGATGCTTTGCTTTCTTTTTGAATGCAAAGCTTCCTACAAAATACTCCATACTTTGGGAAGGAGGCTATCAAGTACTCTTAAAAGCCTGCCATGTCAAGTGGGAACACAAGAGCTTTGAAGACAAGTTTAAGAAAGGATCTGAGCTCAGGGCTGGCAATCAGGCTGATGCAAGCATCAGGCTGAACAGGTTCCCATTCACCATTCAGCAGTGGAAGTGTTACCAACAAAAACATAACAGGTCAGCACAAACAAAATCTCAAAGGTTTGATCAAGAGTTAAACAATACACAAACCACCTGTATTTTGCTAATTACTGCTAAGCAACACAAAGGCCAACAGTTTAGCAGAATTCAAAAGGAATTAGGCATTACATGGGTAATAAGAACATCCACAGTTACATTAGCTAGGATAAAACAGTTTATAAAAGGATTAAAGGAATATCAAGCCTTGTGGCATGAATCAGCCACTAAATCATAGACATCATAGATAAATTGTTCTTTATGATTGTTTTGCTTAGGATAGAGCAGTAGAAGCCATGCCCATCGTTCTAGCAACTGTTAGCTAAATTGCACCTGGGATCAGCCTACAAATGCCAAACTCAAACTAGATTTCACTTGCTCAGGTTCAAGCTTCTCTAAATGAGCTTGTTCAACTATAGATTACATTTATCTTTGAATAAAAGCAAGTCAGGCCAAACTTTAGCTGATTTATGTTCACACATTAAACTAGAATTGAGACATTTAAATCACAGAAGTTGATGTGACTCACCCTCAAAGCCAGATCATCACAATGAAACACCCAAGTAAGCAATTCTCTGCTGACTTCAGTAACCAGCTACCACCTAGAGCTAGAGAAAAACACCAAATGTCTCCAACAGGCTTGCCTTGTCCTGTCTTAAAACAGATGAACCAGAGAATCAAGATCCTTCTCCATTCAGAAGGTCTGTTGCCAGTGGTAGGACTATTCACTCATTTTAGAAGTGTTTAACTACTTTGACCTCATACCTTGGACTACAAGCTTTCAGCTCAGTGCAAGTCTGGTAGAATAAAGATGTGCAGAAACCAAATATTTTTAGCAGCCTGCCTTCCTTGCATCTACAAAGAACAGCTTAATTTGCCATTAGCCCCATGAAATGGTAGAGGGATTGAGACAAAGGAGCTATAATTACCAAGTCATCTTTATCTGAAGTGTCAGCTACCATATGCTCTCTTCAGAAAACGCAAACTACTCACGTGCCTAGTTTATAGAGCTCCCTATATCAAGCTCCATTTTGACGAGAGGGCAGTTTTGATTGTACGGGGCCTTTTTGGAACTTTTATCTGTTAAAATAGTGAAAGTAGACTGTAAAAAAAAAAAGAATAGCAGATCCAAACAACAGAGCAGCCCACTATTAGTACAGAATTCAAAAAGTTCACATCAGGTGATCCAGGTTTCATCCCATACTCCCTCACTTTTTTTTATTAAATATTCTTTGCCTACAATAGGAAATATTTGGAAAATGTACCACTTTTTCAGAGGCGATTTGTGAACCTTAATCTGTTGATCAGTGTCAGATGAAGTTTCAGAAGCCTTAAGAAGTCTGAAGTCCTGTATCGGAGATTAGCACTTTCAGTGTAAGAACACCTTGAAGGGTCAGAGGGAGATGCAAGACAGGTTAAAAGCTTATAAACCAGAAAGGGGGGGAAAATCCTAAATAGGTATTCTTGCCATTTCTCCTTCAGCAAAAGCTATTCACAAATAAAAAAACCCCTACAATCGGTATCTGCATTACACTGTGGACTGCAATTTCTTGCCTCAACATTTCAGTACTGCCAAAGCTGATGTCACTTGGCAAGGAAAACTTCCCTCTAATTCGGCAAGGCTTCAGAAGTCCAATCATTAATTGTAACACTGGGTTACATTGCTAGTAGAGAAAGTTAGAAGAGATTTAGCCACATTTTTTAGTACAGTCAAAGTAGAAATAGCTGGTCAAATGATGGAAGCTTTGAATTAATTAACCACAGCACCAACTGTATCTGCATCACAGGAACATCAAACCTGCCTAGTATCTTAACTGTGACCAGCAGAGCCAGGTAGCTTTCAAATATGCAGGTTAAAAAAAAAAATATAGGTACTGTTCCTATTTCTAGATTTTTTTCCTAGAATAAAGGCGATAGAAAATTGATCCTACCACCAGTTTTGTCCACTTCTGCCCTTTGCAGCAAGTAGTAGCTTATGAGTTTTCCACTTCCATTTGAACGAAGCTTTTGACCACAACTTTTCACAATTCACTGCATAGAGAAACTCAGAAACTAGTTATTAGATGAGAGGCAGAAAGTGTACACTTAGTCTTCTGTAACTTCTCTGAGCACCTGGTGTTCTGCTTAAGATTCAATGCCTGTAGAAACACCTGTCATAGTTGGTAGTTACAAATATCCTTGTGGCAGCAGGAAACAATTGGCTCAAACTCTGCTTGTTTTATTCAGTGATGCTTTCTCTGGAGTTTGCTTTTTGTGACAACATGAAAGAATTAAGTGCTCCATAATGAAAGGAAAATATTAAAATTTACCAGTTTTACCTATAGAACCACAAAACAGCATGTGCAATCATGATTAGCAAAACACACATGGTCTCAATTTCTTACCATAAGCACTACAAGAACCTAAAATAATCCCTGACACAGTTGCAGCTTCTGCAATTTAGCTCTGACATGGAATACAATTCTCATACATGTATCTGCTTGCATGAAGGGTTTATTTTGCACTGAGCTTTGCTGCAATATTTGTACGACTACATCAAACAGTGGGGCTGCAAAATGAAGCACTCTCGTAGTATCTGAATTCACACCACTGTGGTGGTTTGACCTTGGCTAAATGCCAGGTACCCACCAAGTCGCTCTATCACTTCCCCCCACTTCCCCCTTTTTTCTCAACAGGGCAAAGAGGGGAAAGAAAATATAGGAAAACAAAACAACCCTTGTGGGTAAAACAACAGCAGTTTTAATATAAGCAAAGCAAAGGTCCACGCGCGGAAGCAAAAAAAGGAAAACAGATTTATTCTCTACTTCCCATGAACAGGCGATGTCGGGCCTTCTCAGGAAGCAGGGCTCCAATACGCGTAGTGGTTGCCTCGGAGGACCAAGGGTGACCCCACCCCCTTCCTCCTTTCTCCCAGCTTTATACTGAGCAGATGTCATATGGTCTGGAATATCCCTTTGGTCAGTTCGGGTCAGCTGTCCTGGTTGTGTCCCCTCCCAAGATCTTGCCCACCCCGTCCCACTGTGGGGGGGGAAATGTCGGAAAGAGCCTTGGTGCTGTGTAAGCACTACTCAGCAGTAGCCACACCACCAGTGTGCTATCAACACCCTGCCAGCTCCCAACATAAAACACAGCACCATGAGGGCTGCTACAGGGGAAAACCAATTCTGGCTCAGCCAGACCCAGTACAACCACATTCATCCACCACTTTTCGGGGAATGAACATACCCTGAGAGGTCAGCGTTTCTCCCCAAGGATCTTGCTTCATGCAACAAGAGGGTAGCCAGACACACTATTATTACAAGAGAACCATCAAGATTGTATCACTCAAGGATCCCACCACTGAAAACAGCAACTTCCTATTGCAGTCAAATTAATTCCTTGAATAAACCTCAAGCTGCTCATTGCTCTGGGTTCTTCTGTCAACCCATCATCATTTCTCAATCTTAACATTTTCTATTTATTTTCTTAGAGATATTTAAGTGATTGCAGTTGCCAAGACAACCGATTCAACAGCAGGACCTCAGCTCATCTATCTTGGGCTTCCCTTCAGTTCACTGTAACTTCTAGGAAATCAGCTGCCAGAAACAGTTATTTTGAGATCTGGCTTCTTTTTTTAAACTTTTAGTAGCCTTTGATATCTTCTGTCCTGAGAATCTCAAGTTCCTTTCATAAGAACAAAAGTGAGGTTTCCTGTAAAGCTGGAAGAAGTCTGATAGCTTAAATTCCAGGGCACTGAGGTAATGAAGGAGAAGACACAATCACAGATGTATACATCCAAACCATGTTTATGCATGCCTATGCCATTGCTTTCAGTAACTCACTGAAGTCTCCTATTTTGTTTTCTGTTACCAAGAAAAGCAGAGAGTGACTCAATATTTGTTATAATACTTAATCTCAGCTAGGCCTTGAAACACATGCCCATATAGGTATCTCTTAAAAAATATCACAGAACTTCCACAAATAAAAGCAGATAATCCCCATAGCTATACACATGTTTTAACTAAGTGAGGCTTAAGCTGTCAGACTGTCCTGTCGTGGCAGCCATGAAACCTGGTGGCCAATTCATCTGAGCTCTGCAAGCAGCTAAAGCCTCAGAAGATACAATACAGTTTCTAGGAGTTTCACAACAGTAAAAGTAGGGAAATAAGACCCTGAATAGGACTCCCCTCCCTCCAATCCATCTATGTTAGCCTCCAAAAAAGAAGGCATCACAAAAAGAGCTTTGATCAGAATTTACATGTTATAAAATATGGGAATAAGACAACAGAAACAGTTAAACCAGGTTTGGTCAAGTTCTACCATCACCAAAGCTACCAGCATCTTTGTACCATCAGTATTTAAAGCCATTTGAGAGCAGCTTCCCAAGTTTATGTCTACATGTCCTTTGCTGCTGTGACTTACACACAGATTTACAGCTGCAACTGTACTAGCTTTGTATCTGTTAGCACAGATACTGGTAGTGGTTTAGCCATGGCAATGTGGGATTAAGCACAGGCTGCAAAACCAACTTGTAAACTAGGTCAATTCACAACTGGTGTTAAATATCATGCTGTTGCTACCAGACCACTACTGTGCTTGAGACAGGTCAAATGCACTATTGCTGCAATGCAGACATACTTAAACACTATAAAATGTTCTCAACTGTTTAGTACTGTGAACCTTGGTGGTTTGCCATGGTTAACAGTGTCACTAGGAAAAGCCCCAAGTAGTCCTTTCACCATACCTGTTAATACAAGGTTAACAAAACTAGAGTAGGAAAAGAATTTATATTCTGCCTGAAACTCAAACTCTACATAGTAATCGCATTAAGCTGTGACCAAACGTTATTTTACCGATTAAATACTACACAACAGCATTTATCAATGTATTTGTAATTAAAGCAAAGAAGCCTCTGGCAGTTAGAAACATCAGCTTTCCTTATAAAAGGAAAAGGTATCTGCAGGTCAGTTGTGCTGTAGTTTTCTATTTAAAGTGCTTGCTAAGTGTAGAATTTGGCTTTTTGCCCATGTGTTTTAAGCTCAGTATTGTGGCATAGCCTGGGTAATTTCACTTCGGGTGACAAGCACAAAAGAACTCAGAAGCATGTCAATAATATGCATTAAACCTCATCTTAACTTACTAGAACCAAGTCTTGCTCTGCAAAGTGCCATACCAGGCTGCTTCCCTTGCCATTTCACACTTCCACACTTGACATCAAAACCCACATGCTGGTTTTGCTACACTGAGAGGCTTTATTTTTGAACCTAATCTTCAGAGCACAGGAGATAAAACCTGGGGTGGCTGTAGAAGAACACAGGAGATGGAGCAATTAAGACAGTACAAGAAAAATCCCACAGGTGAGAGGTAAAAAAGCTGGGTAGCTCTGAAATCAGTGCAGATCCCTCTGACATTTCAAACTGTTAGGCAGCCAAGACATAGCTTTGTCTCCTCCAACAAGAAGTTTACCCAGATTCTCCCCAATACTCTGAGA
The DNA here is from genome assembly GCF_031877795.1 of Strix aluco. Classification (NCBI taxonomy): domain Eukaryota; kingdom Metazoa; phylum Chordata; class Aves; order Strigiformes; family Strigidae; genus Strix; species Strix aluco. Next base: position 5,444,383 of record NC_133970.1, read on the forward strand.
ATTATTTGTGAAGCCTACATAGCATACATCTCTCCCCAGCAAGCCTACATAACCAGGCCCTGAATTGATGGTTTTCTCTTCAACACCAGGAACATCCCCCTCCTCCCCCAGGTTAAGTTATACAACCCCAGCTTTATTTTTTGCTCTTAGAGAACTGCTACAGCTGCCTCATGGACAAAGTTTGTGCAGAGGAGCATGACTTGTCAGTATATCAGGATCTGTGCTAGGGTGCTTCAGGAAACTGCTCAGGTCTTTATTTTTTAAAAAAACAGGAATAAGCAGAAGTTCTTATTTCAGAAATCTCTTTGCTTTTGTGCTTAAGCAGCCTGAAAGCTATTTACTTGACAATTTCTTCAGCTATTCCAAATTTAAATACTGTACTCGTAAACATACAAGTTGAATTTGTTTTAGAAGAAAGCTTTCCCGTGTGCTCCTTATAAAAAGCAAACCACTTTCTACCTACAGATTTAGTCAACTATGCTATTATAAGATATACCCATTTTACATAAAAATGTTAATTTATCCAGGGTCATGCATATAAATCCTTTACAGATAGAAGACTTTTAGTCTCTATCCTGTTCACTAAATTATACTGTCTCTTAGTGTTGTCAAAGAACATTTTTCCCCTACCTTACATTCAAAGCTGTACAGACCCCCCATACTTCTACATGACTCTTCCAATCTGTCCTGGTTTCGACCAGGATGGAGTTAATTTTCATTGGAGTATTTCATACCATGTGATGTCATGCCCAGGTGGGCGAGCTCTCGCTCTCTCTCTCGGCTGGGGGCTGGCAGCGCACCCTCTGCTCGTCGGGCAGTATTGTTGCTGTGGGGGGGTGGTCGCCGCGCTCGGTAAGCCACTGCTGCATTTTACCCGTTTTCTTTTTTTTTTTTTTTTGAACTCACTATTGTTACTGTTGTTCTCTTGTTATATTTAGTAAATTCTTTCTTTTTACTCAACCCACGAATTCTCTTCTTTTGTTCCTCCCCTATCTTACCAGAGGGGGGAGGGGGAGGTGAACGGCCGGCCACGTGGTGTCTGGCTGCCGGCTGAGTTCAAACCTCCACAGAATCCTAGCCCCGTGTCCTTCAAATGAACAACTCCTACATTCACCAACAGATCTAGAACAATGCATTGCATTGGCTCTTTCATCCTGTTTGTGTAGCATCCACAGACTATTCTCGATAAGTGCCATGCTTCCGCCCACACAAAGGGCCTAACAGACAATGAATTCTGGATTGTGCATCCCTTTCACTCAGTCTAACATCAGATCGTATCAATTCACATTTACTCAATGTGACACAGCAATATTCAATAGCTTTACCAAACAAAGCTCAACTAAACATGTACCGAAGAAAGCTTGTTGGCTGCTACCTAGCAGAAGACAATATTTGGTTGGCTATATGAGCATCTAGCAACAGACACAAACCTTTCTTGGAAGGAAGAAGCCGATTTCCCCATAATCCTTTTATTTCAAGTTGACATCATCTAGTTATTAATCTGAAAATTAAGATCCAAATTCAACATGCCAACCAAGCATTAATAGTAGGCTTTAGGCTCAGCCTAAATTTTGTCATCCTCAGTTTTTCTGCATTACTACTGTTGCACAAGTTATGTATTACATAAAAGTAGTCTAACAAAACAGAAGTTCCTTCCAAGCATAGGGACTCTCCTTCTCAGTGTCATCATCATGTTCTTCTGCCATAACACACCTCCTTCATAATATATTTTTTTATTAAAAAGATTTAGAATAGAGTTTAGATTACAACAACACAAAAACCACACTATTCATACAGAGTTTGATTCAAGAAACATACTGCATCTATTATTCTTTCTAGAGTACATAAGTCACTGCTCTATAGTTAAGGGAAGAAAAACCCCAAAACTTACTCATACCCCCAGCTATAAACTAATGCATGCTGAACAGAACAGCTAGGAGATCACAAATAAATTGGTGCATACAAGAGTTAAAGATACAGAACTGATGCAGTCTTCCAATGCCTCAAGAGCTTCTTTCTATCCACTAACCTCCATCCAGAGCCTTGCTAGATTTGCTGAAGTATAATTCACAGGCTCTCCCTAGCATCACCAGCAAGTTTACTTTCATTTTAATAGCAGAAACTAGCTATTTTAGAAGTGTTGGTTAGGAGTAGGCAGGTCAAAAATATTCCACTGTTCTCTTGGAAATAGGTGAAAGTCATCCACATGCTCAAAGCAGATAGCTGCAGAGAAGAAAATGAAACAGAACAGGGCTGAGGCACCAGGAGCTCTAATCAGGTCACACATGGTGACCTTATATCAGGCTCAGTCATGCCCCAAAGTACAGTCAGTTCAGTTTAGGAAAAGTGATTAAGGAATGAGACACTTAAGATGGGCTTGGATTCCCAGAGACTCCAAGACAGATTAAGAAGCCTGGTAGCATCACAATGACATGTCTTTTGTGACCAAGCATACTAGAGCATTCCTCCATGCCTCTGCCATTGCACAGAGCTGACCCCACAGTATGTGGCATTACCTACTTGGACAGCAGGCAAGATCAAGTATGGTGGACATGTCAAAGACTGAAGAAGATATCCCTACATGACATTTCATTGCACCCCCATGAGGCCTGGGAACAGGCAATGCCATGCTTTGGGATGGTTACTCACTACCCTTATCTCAACCTGACCTGATCCACCACTTAGCAACATGCCTACAACTCCCAGCAGGAAGCTCCCTAGCTAAGGTAGGCAGCACATACCCTACAGCAGCCAGCCTAGCCGTGGTCTCCATGGGCATCACCATTAAGCAGCATGGCTTTACACAGCTTTTGTTGTTTGCCAGCATGTTAACTACCCCTTGCAGGCAAAATACAGTCCCTAGTTGAAGAGCCCAAGCATAAGCATATCACTCACACCAGAGACACAAAGCAAAGTGAACAACTAAACATATAGCAAGTATGGGATAAGCCTACAACCTGGATGAAAATTAACAATGATTTGTCCAAGTTGAACACTAAGGGGGCTACTTCAAATCAGTGAAATCCAACTATCACCTCTAATAGCACTAGAAGCCAGACTTATTCCATAACATCCAGAAGAAAGTGGCCAAGACCAGCAGCCTCCTTACCCCATCCCTCCTTACCATCAGCCAATACAACTACAATCTCTTTCCAGCTAGAGAATAGCCATAGATGATATGGGTTCAAGACCGTGAACTGTGCCATTATTGCCATTTAAAATAGAGCTCCAGTGTGACATTCCACAATGACCCTACCGAGGCTGGTCTTTAGTTCCTGATGGTCAAAAACTTCAGTATTAACAAATTTTCAAAAGTAATCCAGCCAATTCCAAAAATGTAAAAGCCCAAGTGTTCATAGCCTCAGTGAAGTCTACACCACCTATCCAGCTTCCCCCAGTAGCACCACTATTGCTGTATTTCAGGCCAAAGGCAGCCAAGCTTCTTCCACACAAATGAAAGACTGCTACCGGCAGGGAGGAAAAAAAAAAAAAATGTTAAGTTTCACAGAAAGCATATTTAGTCAATTTTTGAGGCATATAAGCCTTCAGGTTTCTGGCAGACACTGAGAAATGGAAATTATTCCATATGTTGGTCTCAAAACTTTCATTTTTATATGATCCAATGGAGATCATACCGCAATACAAAATACCTAGTTTCATTTAGAAGTCCACTGGTCTTTCAAAAAAGAAGTGACAACAGGTCCTCTATAGAGAATTGTTTAAACATGACTATGGTTGCCTCAAGAAACAGCTACTTGACACTTACAGAATTATACAAGAGAAGAAACATTACTATCATCCACTGAATTGGAACAATGTGTTTGCAACAAGAATTGAGCTTCAATGGCCTTTTTTGCTTAGCATTTTGAATAACTTAGTCACAACAAAAACCAAAAAAATTAGGTTCAGCAGAGATCTCACTGAAGTGGCAATATCATTATGAACAGACAAGACCACCTCTTTCTACCTTAACTGAAGAGTGCCACCCACTTAAGACAGTCTCAACTAAAAAAAAAAAAAAGAAACATCCAGAAAGTCACATTTCTTCAAGTCAAGCAAGATTCCAAAATATCCTACATGTACCCCAATTCAGTAGCTTTATAATTTTTCTCTGATTGATAGGCCACTTTGGGCAAATGTATGCATTTAAAATATTTCAGAAAATGTGGAGATGATAGGCAATCAATTTGGCTCATCTTGGCTACTAGTTCTTCAGGGGAGGGTACACAATGCCAAAGTTATTACTATTAAACCGGTCTGGCAAGATTAAACATTCTCAGTAAGTTGCTACAGCAAAAACTTAGTAAGATTAACTGCAATTCTTCCAACTCAAAACACTGGATAAAACACTAAGGTTTTAAAAATTAAGTAGAACTCTAGAAATAGCAAGCTAATTTCATGCATATGTGCATGCACACATCTGATCACATGCAGGCCAAATTATAAGAGGACCTGCTATATTATGAGGCATATAACCTCTAGTCCATCCACACTACAGTCCATCTGTAACTACTACATTTTCAACTTTAACTCAGTCACACTTAAGTTCAACATAAGATCTCCACCATTTAGTCTATACTATTCATTACTATGAACACCTGATGATGGCCATAAACTACATGGCCAAACTGCATGCCAAAGATCAGAGTTAAGGTTCTGCAAGCATTTTTCTGGCATTTCCTACCCTCTAGATGCAAAATGAGCATCAGGCAGTAGACCTAAAGCGCTATTAAAAAGAAGATACTCAGTGTGACTATATCGCTATAAAATAGCAGACAGTGTATGTGTGACTTCAGAAACAGCAAAGTAAAAACATGTTTGAGCTTTCAAGAAGTTACAGATGTGGTCTCACACTCAGACACTAGCATAACATCACTGCAATACTGGAGATCTTAAGGATTTACCAGGTGAACCAAAAAAAAAACCAACTTAAGAACACACTTCTAACACTATAAAGTCAAAAACTTCCACTAATTCCCATAATATGAACCAGGTCTAAAGCTATCTACATGCTTTTAGTTACCATCTCTTGAACAGACAGTACAGTTCTTTGCATTGTTATTCAAGAAAAAAAATTCATGTTGTATTTAACCTTATCTAAGGATCATTCTGTGCAAACTCATTGAAATAGAGCCAAACAATGAAAAATTATGCAAACCAACAGTGCTCAATCTTGCCAAATGGAAAGCTTTCCATTCTTATTCTAATGGCAGATGTGGGCTGTGCTACAGCTCTCCTCTTGCCATACAATAGGACCTAGTTTGACATGATCTTGTCTTTTCAGACAGTATTAGAACTGGAAATCACCATCTGTGCTTCTTAGCATACACAGTAACCCTACTTGGATCAGAGGAGCCCTAGGGAAAGGACTGGGAGCTGGGTACCATCCTTACCTTGCCCATTGCCTCCTGAGGCTAGGCAGCTGTCCAAAACGGGCTACAGGCTGGGTGAGTTGTCTGGGGGTTCTGTGGGGCCCACAGACATAACCATCCAAAAAACTACATGCAACAGCAGAGTGAGGGTCAATCAGGTATTCCCCAGGCCTGGGAGTTAGAGATCATAACCGCTTATGATCAGTGAACCAACATCAGAAGAAGTTTCTTGCCTCCCTGCCTGCAGACAGCTTAGTGGCTCTTTCAGTTTGGCGATAGCCTGCTCTGACCAGGAGCAAGCAACTCCAGGCCCTATTTACCTGCAGTTCCATATCCCTTTGCTGCATCAAACCTCTGCTTATTAGCATCAATGGTACCTAAAGGCAACAAAAATAGAAGATTAAGTACACAGAGAGAAGCTCTGTAGCACCTTGAAACACAGAGGCCTGCAGAAGGCGGCTTTTGTGCCGAGTACCACACATTTTTTCCTTGGCACCAAGGAATATTTTTGTGGAGTTAAAAGTCATAACTGGTAGAACATTTATTGGCTTAATTTTAAGGTTTCTGGGAAGCAGCCTACAATACCAAACTTTTAAACATGGTGCTCATACTTGCCATCAGTTATCTGTAAATTCCATATCAATTCACTGCTCTGAAAAAAATTATTCCCACATATTGCAAATTGCTTTGAAATCAAAACAAATCACTTGGAAGAAGCTGAGATCCAACAATAAGGAACTCTAAACAGCACATGGTTAACGAGTTACAAAAAGCAAGTAAAACAATGTCTTGACAAGTATTTGCCCCCAAATTACTTGAGGAAACTAAGCATAATGCTTGGGGATTTCCCCCCCCCTCCAACTTGTGTCAAGTCTTGTTCCTCCATATCTTATGAAATAAATTGCCTTAAGAACTATCAAATAGCAAGTCTACAACAGTTAATTTTTCTCATTTCCCTTCATGCTGTGTATTTTCATCTACCCAGCCTAAATCAAAGAAGCTTTTAATACTGACTCTTGCTCTACATTAAACATGCTTCTTGACACAGCATACTTGGTCAAACTATGCTTTTGGGCAGCACTATGCATTTAATAATTAAGTTTCTATTTGTATAATTTCTCACCTGCACCTTCCCTGAAATGCTGGCTCCCAGCACAAGAATGCCGTTCAACTATAAGAGTGAGAAGAATTTCCTTTTTTAAAAGCAATCAAAAGCTGTGACACTAAGGTGCAATTGCACCAAACACAGAGCTTTGAGTAAGCCATCAGGAAGCACCTTCTAATAGTACTGCAAGTATCCTGAAAACATCGCTTGATCAAAGCATTGGGCAGAAGTTTATCAACCTCCAGGCTCTGAAGGCCCAAGCATCAAAGCAAGACACTAGATTTCAAGGCAGACAGACTGATCAACAGTCAACTGAGGTGGTAAAAGTCTCACCATGCACAACCCTCAGCTAATTGAAATCTATCCCAACTAGCACTTATCACCAGATTACAGTTTAATCATCTCTGTTGTGGTGGTCCCCATTTAAGAACCAGCTGCCAAAATTAAAGGTGAAGAAGTTCTGCCATGTAGCAAAGAAGCCTCTTGGCTGAACAGAAGACGCCTATGGCATAAAGGTGGCATCGATGAACTGCTCACACATAGTTCTACAGACTACAGCACAATTTGGCTCTCTACTGCTCAGGCATTGCCTGCAAAACCAGAAAAACACATTCCCATTGTTTCCAGAACAACTCAGAAACACCACATAGCCCAGTGGAGTCTGATATAAAGATCTGTCTTATCACACTATGTCCTTCCCAGCTGACCTAAGAAAGAAGCAACTGGCACTATGACCTGGACACGAAGCATTTCATTCTGAAAAAAAGTCTTCCCTTTGTCACTCAAAAAACCTCAATAACTGAATCAGCTGTGAGCAAATCAACATCTTAGACACACAAGGTCTACCCACCTTTTACCCTTAACCTACCATTTAAACATTCAGGGGGACATGTTTTCTGCTTCAATTTATCAAGTGCTAGAGTTACAGGATTAGCAACCAAAACCAAAATCTGTTGAAATGTTGAACCAGCTTTTAACATCAGTAGCTCCTGTCAAGGAGGTGCAGAGAGCACTTTCCTCATTTCAGTTTATTCAGCTAGTTCAACAACCCAGAGAGGAAGGTCATTTTTCTCCAAGAATAAACAAGGTGCCAAAAGCTGATGTTACCAGCCTCAAGAGCTCCATGAGCACAAATCAAGCGTTTGTATTACCAATCAACTATAACACTTTCTTTATCAAGGTCACATTAAACACAGGTTTTCCTCAAAATATTTATACTTGAGCTCAACTAGAAGCCTTTGTGCTTTCCCTCCAGTTCCTACCCTTAAACCACACCTTAAGTGGAAAAAAATTCCCAAACTCTCATCACCACAAAGTTTAAAAAGTTACATCCTGTAATTGCGTATTTCAAACCCTGCTTACTTAATCTTAAGAAACTAAAAAGACAAAACAAGATAAAGCTAGATATCTTATCAAGCCAAGAAACCTAAAAATAAATCAGATGCTGATCCGAACTAGTGCTCACCTTGCATATACTATGAAGTCACCCCACCAAATAAAGTTTAGGGTATTAATCTTATCTCTAAACAATTCAGTAAGACAAGTCTAACACATCTAAGGGTTTGCCCAAAGGCCTAATACAAAGAAGCCCAAGAATATCACTTGTCACAACAACAGGGCTCCTTCTCCCTAGGGAGAGGATGAAGGTCTAAGACCACTTTTTCAGTGGCTCAGAACTTAGGATGCATAACCAAAGATCAAACACTACCAAAACAAAAAAAAAAAAACACCACCTTGCACAGCTCCTCACAGAGGAAAGATGAGACAGAAGTGACATATAACAGACTCCAGCTGTGCTGCTTGAAGGGAATCCCTCTGCTGTGGAAGAGTGAAGGCATCATGAGACCTTAGTCTCCCACTCTCAAAATAAGTATCACAGGACCAGTCAGAAGAATTTAGAAGAAAGGCACAACAGTTCAAGGACATAAAATACAAAAAAAGATATCACATTTATAATACTGAGATAAGGCAACTGGCAACCTTGCCTAAATCTACACTTGTTAAATACACATCCCCAGATTATTTCACAGGCTACTTCAGCTTCTTTACAGGAAGAATTACAAACATACAGTCCAGAGAGCTCCCCAACCAAACAAAAATATTTAAGAAAAATATGCAATTCCTCTTCCAGTTGCTTTAAGAATTTAAGGTAAGAATTTCTGGGGTGGCAGTGCCAGATTTCTTGCTTACTAAATTTATAAAAGGGGAAATAACAACCACAAAAGTTTTTTGGATTAACAGGAAGATTGAGAGAGGAATTGAAAGCATTTATCTACTTTCACCAATTCTGTGTTGCCATAGCCCTTCGAAGGCTGCATTCTAAAAGCTTGAAGAGAAAGAAAAGGATAATGGGGGAAAAAAATAATAATGAAAACCAGTCCTGAAATCCATGAAAATTTGAGGAAAACACAGCTTTTACCCTAAATTAGTCATCCTACACAGGATGCTCCTGCATGACGAGCAAAGTGATTGAGGGAAAGTTGGGAAGCCCCTTTGAAATAAATATACACAGACCAGAGGCAAGAGAACAACTTGGGGGTGGAAGGGAATAATTTGCACCCTCCTATGAGGTACCTGCCTTTCTTTGAGGTTAAAATAGGAAAATAACAGAATAGAGACAGCTATGACACGGCCCACTCTCCCCAGAGCACATCCCGAGGGAGAGACGTCCCGCCAGCAGCGGGAGGGGAAGGGCAGCTAGCGGGGCACCACCTACGGCTACCAAACCTCCTTGAGGCTCCGACACCCTCCCGCGAGGGGCGGAGGGGCAGACAGCAGCCGCAGGCCCACCACCCCACCGAGCTCGACAAAGAGGCCCAGTAGGCGGTAGTGCAGGCCTCAGCGGCAGTTCCCCAGAACCACCGCGGCAGCGGGAGGCCGAGTCCATCGGCGGGGGGGAAGGCCGTACCTTGAAGTAGCCGCCCTCGTAGAGGGTGTTGGGGGGCCCGAAGATCGCCACCTCCCAGTTATAGAGATCGGACTCGTCAACCAGGGTGATACGGAAGCCCTCCACCGGCTCCTCCTGCAGCGACTTAAGCTCCAGCATGAGCGCCTTCTGCGAGCTGCTCATCTGCTGCTGGGCCATGGCGCGGCCCCCGTCACCCACACACCCCTGCCACCACGCAGCCCCACAGGCCCCCCCACCCCTACCCGCGTTGACGGCTGCTGCTACCGCCACTTCCTTTTGTGACGGCGCCCGCTCGCCGCTGACCTCAGCGCGCCGCGCCGCGCCACGCCCCGCCGCACGGCAAGTCACGCCACGCCCCTACTGGCGCGCTTAAATGGGCAGCGCTCCCACTGTAGTACCTGTGAGGTGTGTAGAGGGGTGGATTTTGGCGATGTATCAGCCATCAGGGGCTAAGCCTGTATTTCCTCTTCCCGCAATGCCCGGCCCTACAGTGCCTGGCGTGGGGGCCGTAGGGCGGAGGAGAAGCCATGTGCTGGGCTGCGAGTGGGAGTGAGACGGAGGAGGTGGTGCATGGGGTCACGTGTGGGTACGGCAGGGCATGGCAGGTCTATGCTGCTACGCTGACAGACACTCACGGTCAAAAAAGTGCAGTTTTTGTACGAAGGATGGCTTTTGAGGAGTAACCTTGCATGACCCAACATCCCCTAAAAATCTTGCAGCAACCCCCAAGCAGCAGTAGGAGAGGAACAGGCGGTTACTCCCCTCCCACGGGTGTTATTTTCATGTGGCTCCACGAATATGTGAGGTGCTACAGGTGGAAAATGCAGTTTGGATTCTTCCTTTCATTCCCTGACGTGGTTAAGGAGAAAAAAAAAACATTTGCAGAGGTAGCAAGATACATCAACCTCTGAATGTGAGCAAGCACCTCAGATGGTGCTTGTGAACTCCTATCCGTTTTCCAGCCTTTAAGGAATAATATAAATATTATTCATTGTAAAAATAAATAAATGAAAATAACAAAGCGATTATTTAGGAGAAGGATAAACAGCATAACACAACCCCAGATGGTGCAATTCTGGGTTTCATTTCTGGAAATTTTACTACGCACACCTGCCCATCAGCACAAAGGACCACCCAGCTGCATGAGAAATATCCGTCATGGAGATGTAGTTGCAAGCTGGACACCTTATCTCAGCCAGGACAGGAGAAGTAATAAGGATGTAACAGCCCTGACAAAGAAAAGCTGATGCCTATTTCTTGATAAAGAATTGATGTAGTTCTAGCAGGAATAATTTAAATAACTAACAGGCTGAGATAAGTTCTAAATTGTAATGTCCCCCGAAATGTCAGTGTTATTTGAAGGAAATCTCTGTTGTCTGTGGACTTGTGGCCAAATAAAAATTGGGGATTAATAAAAGTAAAAATCGTGTAACGCCTTAATATAAATCTGTGGCATTAGATTACGTGAAGTTCAGGGATGAAATGGTAAAAGACCCTGAGATGCTGCTGTATAGAGAGGGATTGAGGAATGTTTACTTTAGAGATTGCCACCCTGGAGTGAGCTCAGATTTACAGAAAGCTAATTCTGCTCTCACATTCTCAGCCTGGGGGCTGAAGGGCTAGATCACAAATGTTTGTGTGGCCAAAATGCTGTTTGTTGCAGGAGCTCCTTGGTGGCCGGGCTGTACCATGCTGGGTGTGCTTTCTGGTAGGAGTTCAGACCCGTATTCTTCTTATTTATGTCATAGAATGTTGTAATTAGCTCTGCTTCTTTAAACCTGCCGACCCACATGTCGGTGATGCTCAGGTCGCAGGGACTAATACCGCGGGAGGTTAAAACCTTCTCAAGGACATCAGCACAAACACCAATGTGGAGGTTACAAAATGTCCGTTTATTAAACTGTGTATCTTACCTATATACGTTCACCAAGTACCTCCTTCGTGGGTGTGCCCTTAACATTACAAGCCTATCCATCACCTTACCTCGTAACAAGGGAGGGCTACGGCTATTCCTTCCGTACATCGCGAGATCTTCCGAACGCCACTCCCTACAATAGAATAGAATAGAATAGAATAGAATAGAATAGAATAGAATAGAATAGAATAGAATAGAATAGAATAGAATAGAATAGGACTATTTCAGTTGGAAGGAACCTACAACAATCACCTAGTCCAACTGCCTGACCAATTCAGGGCTGACCAAAGGTTCAAGCATATTATTAAGGGCACTGTCCAAATGCCTCTTAAACACTGACAGGCTTGGGGCATCGACCACCTCTCTAGGAAGCCTGTTCCAGTGTTTGACCACCCTTTTGGTAAAGAAATGCTTCCTAATGTCAAGTCTGAACCTCCCCTGGCGCAGCTTTGAACCATTCCCACGCGTCCTGTCACTGGATACAAGGGAGAAGAGATCAGCACCTCCCTCTCCACTTCCCCTCCTCAGGAAGCTGTAGAGAGCAATGAGGTCGCCCCTCAGCCTCCTTTTCTCCAAACTAGACAAACCCAGAGTCCTCAGCTGCTCCTCAGAGGACATGCCATCCAGCCCTTTCACCAGCTTTGTTGCCCTCCCCTGGATGCATTCAAGTACATTAACATCCTTCTTAAATTGTCTTGGGTTGATGGACATGGGTGGATGTCTTAGGTGGATGGACAACTGATTATGAGCCAGCAATATGCGCTCGCAGCCCAGAAAGCCAACTGTATCCTGGGCTACATGAAGAGAAGTGTGGCCAGCAGGTTGAGGGAGGGGATTCTCCCCCTCTACTCCACTCTTGTGAGACCCCACCTGCTGTACTGTGTCCAGCTCTGGGGCCCCCAACATAAGAAGGACATGGACCTGCTCAAGAAGGTCCAGAGGAGGCCACAAAGATGATCGGGGGCTGGAGCACCTCCCGCAGGGCAGCCTGGTTGTCCTGGTTTAGCCAGGATAGGGTTAAGTTTCCCCAGCAGTGGGGGAGGAAGCTCTAGCCGGGTTATTCATATGCCATGCTGACATCACGTCCAGGCGGGAAGAATCGGTGATCGCGTGGGGTTCGCACCGCCGGGTTTTCTCTCACTGCTGTATTGGTAGATATTTTGCCCTGTTCATTGTTATTACTGTTATTCTTATTGTTATTGTTGTTGTTTGTTGTGTTGCTGTTGCACTGCTGTATTAAACCTGTCCTTATCTCAGATCGGGGCTTTGTATTTCACTCCCTTTGTGGGGGAGGGGCAGCGGCCGCGTGGTCTCAGACCCCGGCAGGGGCTAAACCATTACAAAGGTCCAGAGAGGGGTTGGGGCAGGAGATGTTCCCTTAGAGCCTCCAGCTTCCTATAAAAATGAGATGTTCCTCTGCAAAAATGCTTGCAGCGCTCATGTGGCAGATGCAATATCTCACTCCTCTGTATGCACAGGTAGGCTATGAGCTCTGGAAACCACACTGTGGTGGGAGCCTGAATCACCAGGAGGGTAATTAATGCAAATTTCCCAGACAGGCAAACAAGTCTGGAGAAGCCATGCTGCCCAGCCTGAATGCACTGAACGGTGCAGTCATCCCCACCCTGGGGCTTGCTGTCCCATGGAAATTTAAGAAAAACTTTGAAGGGGTCTGGGAAAAAACAACCAGAAAATCACTGGTCTGGTCTCATAAGGCTGAAACCCTCCAGTGTTGTCTGTATGGGAAAGTGGTGCTGATGTGTCCTCCTGGAGAAGGAAAGCCCATGGAAGGATAGGAGCCTCAATGCTGTTACCCGAAATAAAGACTCTCGAAGCCAGAGATTAGTTTAGAGAGGAGATGTTGCTTTATTCTGCGCAGGGTGCTAGGTGGAAAGCTTCCACAAATCAAGAACACCACACCAAAGAACTTCAAATTATTTTGAAACAAAGTAATTGACTCAACAGTAAAGTTTTTTTACTATTAAGCAGGTATTCTTTATTAGCAGCGCTGGGGTCGCCCTGGGGATTCTCCACCATCGGGGCTCCCAAGAACTAGCAAGGGACATTGGTTTACATACACACAAATCATACATATTCATTACATTTCCTGGAAAGGGGTGTCTTATGATAATGAGTTCCCAGAATTCATTTACATAGTCCGAGCATGCGTAGTGAAAATAGAGTGAGGGTCTTTGGTGGTCGAGGGAAGAAGTAAGTAGTCTTCTTCACGGTGTTCGCCAGTTGACCTTCTTTCCAGAGCATGCGTGGTGAAGTAAAGTTCAGGTGTCTTCTTCCTAAATCAGCAAAATCATTCTCCCTAGATAGGATCTCTGTGTCCCTTTATTCGAGTCCCCCTTATATCTTAGTTTGCCCATTCTAGGAGTTGCCCAAGTGTCCACTGATGGCTTTGAGTCTGCTCTCAGTGATTTACATAGGGAGCATTTTACTGTTGTCAAAACAGACAAAGATGCCTAGGGAAACAGTTAAGGAGTCCTTGGGAAACAAACGAAGCAAAACACAAGCAAAGCTTTCATGCATCACAGTTCAGTCTTAATCAATGATTGTCAGAAATTAATTTGTTTGAGCCTTTTCAATTTATACACTCCAAACTACATGATTACATATTTACTATAGTGATTATTGGTTAATTACTTATAGCTTCTATCCCTCATTGGTTAGTAACATGCTCGCTCTGATTTAAAGTTACAGTGGGTTTTTAATTTCCTGTGCAAGCTCCAAGGGTAAGGGTCTTTATTTGGACAAAGGTCTTAAACTGATTTATGTAAAACAATTTTAACAAGCTTCCATGTTCCAGGATGTTTCTCTTCTTCAAGGACAGTAGCTCCTGATTAGAAGTTCCTTACTAATTATTGTTGACAGTTTAAAGAACAGACTGGTGTTGGAAGTGTGGGAAAAGCAAAACAGCGAAAAAAACTGCAAAACACACATTTCCTTAACACATGGTGCCCAGAACAAACACAGGACGGGATGGAGATCCAGTGATTTGTGTTGCCATGGCACCAAGGAGGAATGAGAAGCGAGGTGGAGGCCGTGCAGTCCCGTTCTTCCACTTTTCTCAAGGAACATTTGACATGACTATGCAGATTTCTCTCCTGCTCTTCCCCTTCTCCCAAGGACTGTTTTGCAGAACTCTGCAGACCTTATCTCTCATTCTTCCTCTTCTCCCACAAAACCAGCGCACACCTTGCACCAAGGAATGTGCTGTGTTGTTACTCAAGAAACAATGGCTTGACCACAGTCCCACCCACTCACACATACATACTGAGATAAATACTACCCCGAGTTTGTATCTAACTCAGAGGGACGATAATCTGATACCAAATCGGAGGGACAGATCAACAGGTTTGTGCTCCTCAACCCCCCCCAGAAGGGACACCTTTTGGTAAGATTTGGGCCCTTGGCTACGCTGAGTGATTACCCGGGAATTAAGTGTGTGTGATTGCAATCATTTTTGTGTGTAGTGCTATATAGCCAACCTGCAGTTTGTGCATTTATTGTAGGCAATCTCAAAGAATCTGTAGATGTTGCATAAGAACAAACCGTACTATTCATGAACCTGACTGCTTCTCTTGAATGCCACCGGACCTACAGCACATGGGCTGTTCGTGCATCTGGTGTCAGGCCTATAGTTATGGCCATAATTGGCTGCAAACTATTGGCTGCAGCTGAGAAACAAGAGGAACAGCTGCAGGAAAGGTTCAATAAACTGATTGATCAAACATGTTCTAATTCAGTCCAACATATTCGTAAAGTAGTACATTGTGATGATCCTGAAACACAGGATGGAAACAATTGGTATGATGACAGTGACTTAGGAGAAGACACTGACTTTATTTCAGAGCCCATAAAGGTTCGGCCAGTAATTAAGACTGAGTTAGTTAATGATGGAGAAGGGGAAGCCCAAACTACCACGCATACCATACCCTGGTCCCCCGAGGAATTAGCTAAATTCCAAGAAAAATATTCTAGATGCCTAGATGAAATGGAAACAGAGTATGTATGGCGAGTTTCCCTCACGGGCAGAGATTGGGTCTTGTTAAGTGAGGAAGAGGCAGAAGGCTATTGGGGACCTGGAGTTTTCCTAACTACCACTCCAGGTAACCACAATTACTCAATAACTACTTGAGCTGCTTATTGGGCTGGAGGCATAGACCCACAGGAGAGAGGAGATCCTCTCATGATTACAACTTCAGGATTTCCAGATCTAGCAGCCTCTGTGCAAAAGGCAGCATGTATACAAGCAATGTACGAGAGGAATGTATTATGTCAATCCCCAATGCTAGATCCTATCGATCCGGCCAGATTGACGCCTCTCATTCGTGGCCTTCCAGATAGTCTAAAAATATATGTATCAAATGTCCAAGATTGTATTCATGTGCATCATGCTATGAATGCTGCTGCAGCAGCAGCCCAACCACCTAGAGGGCAAATTCACATACCTACCTGGAGTGAATTTGTCCAGGAATTGGTGAATTACGGGCACTGCACAGGGTGGATCGGACCGACCTCTGGGAAACCACCTGAAATTCCCTGGCGAGTCCGTCAAATTCAGGCTGACACACATAGGCCAGAATCTAAAAAGCAATTTGATCCAGACTGAAATACCTTATGGCAACAAGCTCTAGCCTTAGGAGCATCGCGCCACCTTTTGAATGGTATGACTACAGCCGACCTCCGAGTTTTGGTCCAATTACTAGAACAAAAACCAGAACGAAATAAACCTAGCCATCTGGCTGGATGCAAGTCCACGTCTGCCAGGGCTGTACCTTCAGCCCCGCAGCAGGACTTGATTGATTTAAAGGATCCCCCAACAAAAAACTTGCGTTCCCGGGAAGGGCAGTGAGCCACCCTACCCGGCAGGTCTTAGCTTTACAGTGGCTCTTGAACAAATGTCATGACCCAGTTATCAGTATCCCGATTGGCCCAAAGAAAATTTGTGTAGATTTTCTTATTGACACAGGCACACAAGTGTCAGTAATTAATAAAGAAACTGCAGAATATTTAAATGTGAAACCTTGCCATCGCAAAGTAGCTGTCACAGGAATTGATGGCATCCTAAAGAGATGTCCCACTGCAAAAATTACTCTGTGGATCCCTGGGGAAAAAAGGTTGATCCAAGCTGAAGTTCTGGTAGGAGCTGCCAGCAGTAACATATTAGGATTCGACCTATTGTATGGCAGAGTGTGGAAACTCCCTGATGGTTCAGTATGGAGTTTCGCTGGGCGAGGTGAACCTAAAAGTACCAATTTGTTAGAAATAGCTATACCTTTTCCCCCATCAAAAATTACTAATATTAGACAATACCCCCTGCCGTCAGCTACTCACTCCAGTATTTACGGGGTGGTCGCAGACCTAGAAAAAAAGAGATATTCTTACTCACACACATTCTCCCTACAACTCTCCAGTGTGGCCAGTGAGAAAATCAAATAGACAGTGGCGACTTACAGTCGATTACAGACGACTGAATGCCAACACTGCCCCATTGACAGCAGCTGTGCCAAATATATCAGAATTAGTGACCCAGATACAGAGAGCATCTCATTCCTGGATGGTGACCCTAGATATTAAAGATATGTTTTTCATGGTCCCACTTCAGGAACAAGATAAGGATCAGTTTGCATTTACTTGGAAAGGAATACAGTATACCTTTAACAGGTTACCTCAAGGATACAAACATTCCCCCACCGTTGCCCACAATGCCTTGGCAAAAATTTTAGCAGACATTTCTCATCTGCCAAGCGTTACAGTGTATCAATACATTGATGACATACTAATAGGAGGGGAAAAACCCGAAGAAGTTAGGCATGCCATGGAAAATATACAAGAAAAATTGACAGCTTTAGGACTGTGCATTCCACCATCCAAATGTCAAGGGCCAGCACAAGAGGTTAAGTTCCTAGGAGTCTGGTGGATTAAAGGAGCTGCCTCTGTTCCCCCGGACACCCTAGAAAAAATAGAACATGGACAGAATCCAGCTAGTAAAAAGGAATTACAACAAGTTTTAGGGACTTTAAGTTACTGGCACAAACACATCCCTGGCTTTTCTATTCTCGCCCGTCCTTTGTACAACCTACTCAAAAGGGGCAGATCATGGGAGTGGACTGAACAACATGAGATTGCATTAGATTTACTGATTAAAGAATTAAGACTTTTCCAACAGTTAGGCCTTGTACACCCAGTTGATTCAATCCAAACATGGCTCCCATTGCAATCTATGGCAACGAGGACCAGAAGGACCAGAGAGACCATTAGAATTTAGCTCTCGCTCCTTCAGTGATACTGAAACCAGGTATTCGGATCTCGAGAAGGGTTTGTTATCATTGGTACGAGCAGTGAGTCGAGTAGAAGAGCTAAGAAGGGAACAAAGTGTAATTAGCCGGTTATCCAGGACCTTTCCGTCTTCTAGATGTAATCCGAAAGGGCGCAGCGCCACCCGCTGGCATTGCTCAGAAACCAACACTCCGCAAATGGTATGCTTATTTGGAAAGCATTAATGAACTCATGCCTATTACAGAGGGTAACATCAAAGTATCTAGACTCCAAAAAGATATGGATAGCAACCTGCTATTTCAACCCCCCCCAAGCAGACCATCTCCTATTAGGGAGGCACCTCCATTAAAAGAGGGTAACGACCTTAAAGGGGCATGGTTTACTGCTGCATCATCCTACAGACAAAACAATGAGTGGAATTATAAGGCGGTGGCACTGAATGTGGCTACAGGAGACAGGCTAAGTGAAACAGGCAAAGGGAGTGCACAAGTGGGGGAACTTAGGGCAGTCCTACTAGCAGCACAGCATGGTGCCCACCATATCTATGCTGACTCATACGCAGTCTTTAAAGGAGCAACAGAGTGGATAGGCCACTGGGCAGTTAACAACTGGCAAGTGACTAGAGTCCCAGTCTGGCAAACTGACAGCTGGAAACAATTGTTAGAAATAGGAGAACAGTGAACATTACATACAGGATGGGTGAAAGGACATGATCAATCAATATCAATAGCTGCTTGATTTAATCAACAAGTTGATAGCCTTACCCAATTACGACAAGTAGATATTGTAAATGATGATCATGAATGGGAACACTTACTTGAGTGGCTACACATAAAACGAGGCCACGCTGGACGAGCTGATCTATATCGGGATGGTATAGCCCGAGGATGGCCTGTTTCTGTAAAATTATGTGAGCAAATAGTAACTGCCTGTTCACACTGTTGTTTATGGCTCAGCAAAGATCATCCGGGTAAAGCACCTCCCTTACACATCCGGGATGGGAAAACACTGTGGCACACCTGGCAAATAGATTACATAAGGCCTTCTATGACCCTCAGGTGGAAAAAATATATCCTGATAGGAGTAGAAGTTATTTCAGGAATTACCATGGCCACAGCTGTTACTGCTGCCAATGGACAAAATACAGTCCATAGTCTGAAGGAATGGTTTAGTACCCTACCCCTTCCAGAGGAGATTCAAAGTGACAATGGAACCCACTTTTCTGCTGCAACAGTACAAGAATGGGCAAAAGAAGAAGGTATCCGCTGGGTATTTCATACTCCGTATTATCCCCAGGCCAACGGTATCATTGAGTGAACAAATGGCCTGGTCAAGCAATTTGCTAAAACCCATGAGACTGGATGGCATTTACAGTTCTCCAATGCCATCTATCAATTAAACAAAAGATGGAGTGGAAATGGCTGTCCCAAGATGAAAGCTTTTTGTGTTACTGCTACAACTATAGCACCGCAAGTGCATAAGAAACCTGGAGAATACCCTATGGGTTTCTATGCAGGACAACCTGTGTTAGTCAAGCTACCACAGATTGGAATGGTAGCAATGGTACTAACCACTCCAAAGAATCTCTATACTTGGGAAGCAAAGGATAGTTCTGGAAAAATCCATCAAATCAATACCAGATGGATAATGCCCTCTTTCTAACCCATTGTGTGCCGGTTAGACAGAAGCCAAGCAATTTTCTTTTTATTTTACAGGTTACCAGTACCCCAGATGTTGGACAACTGTACCTGGAGCAAAGGACTCCCCTATACTAATCTTGAGTGTCCACAAGGGTTATTAATTTTTATGTTTGGTGTGATTCTGTTTTTAATTTGTATACGCACCTGTAAACCAAATGTTTTCAGGAATGTAACTTTTTATTGTGAACAAGGACGTCAACTGTGAGTTCCATGTTCACACGTTTAGTTAGATAACACTTGTAGTAGGATTAGCAAACATTGCATTTATAACCTGTATTGGAAAGATATGTTTTGGTTTAACGTGTTTTTATGTATTATGGAAATGGATGACACCCCACTCGAATCAAGAAAGTACTCGGCATGAGAATAGGTGAAGTTTACCTGTCCAAGCCACCCATGGTTTAGAGGATAACCTAGTCTTAACCTTGATAAAGGGATTTGCAATTGCCCTCAATGAATCTAGTATTACTGCTTGCTTGCCCCTACTCAAATCTGTGGAAGACCCCCGTCCCATGGGTATTCTTCCCACAGATATAGCAGGAAGTCTGCTAAGACTGTGGAATACAAGTGGTGTCCTCCACATAATCACAGAATCATTCAGGTTGGAAAAGACCCTTGGGATCGAGTCCAACCATCAGCCCTACTCTACAAAGTTCTTCCCTACACCATATCCCCCAACATCTCATCTAAACGACCCTTAAACACATCCAGGGATGGTGACTCCACCCCCTCCCTGGGCAGCCTATTCCACTGTCTAACCACTCTTTCTATGAAAAATTTTTTCCTCATGTCCAGTCTGAACCTCCCCTGTTGCAGTTTAAAGCCATTCCCTCTTGTTCTGTCACTAATTACCTGTGAGAAGAGACCAGCACCAACCTCTCTACAATGTCCTTTCAGGGAGCTGTAGAGAGTGATGAGGTCTCCCCTCAGCCTTCTCTTCCTCAAACTAAACAGTCCCAGCTCCTTCAGTCGCTCCTCACAGGATTTGTTCTCCAGGCCCTTCACCAGCTTCGTTGCCCTCCTCTGCACTCGCTCCAGCACCTCGATATCTCTCTCGTATTGAGGTGCCCAAAACTGGACACAATACTCCAGGTGTGGCCTCACCAGTGCCGAGTACAGGGGGACTATCACCTCCCTACTTCTGCTGGTCACACTATTTCTAATACAAGCCAGGATGCCGTTGGCTTTCTTGGCCACCTGGGCACACTGCTGGTTCATGTTCAGCTGCTTGTCAGTTAGAACCCCCAGATCCTTCTCTTCCAGACAGCTCTCCAGCCACACCTCCCCAAGCCTGTAGCCATGCATGGGGTTGTTGTGGCCCAGGTGCAGGACCTGGCACTCGGCCTTGTTGAAGCTCATCCCGTTAACGTTGGCCCACCGATCCAATCTATCTAAGTCTCTCTGTAGTGCCTCCCTATCTTCATGCAGATCAACATTCCCGCTTAACTTGGTGTCATCTGCAAATTTACTAATGATACACTCTATGTCCTTATCAAGATCATCAGTAAAGATGTTGAACAGAAATGGTCCCAACACCAAGCCCTGGGGAACACCACTTGTGACCGGCTGCCATCTGGATTTAGTTCCATTGACCACCACTCTCTGGGACCGTCCATCCAGCCAGTGCTTGACCCAGCAGCTTTTTGATAGTGTGGGCCCCATTCCCTACCAGACCCTTCTCAGGTGCTTCCACGGTTCCTAAACATCTTTCCCTTCTCTCAAATGAAGTGGCAGAGGGAGAGCCCTCACCAGTCCACCATCCTTCAAGCTTTGGCATGCTTCCCTTGAGCTTATTCCTAACAGGCCCAGTTATCTCCCCATCCCCCCTCATATCTAGTTTAAAGCCCTGTCAATAAGCCCTGCTAACTCCTGCCCCAGAATCCTTTTCCCCCTCTGGGACAGCTGCATCCCACCTGTCCCATTTGTTGCCAGCAGACCAGGTGCCTTATAAACCTTGCCATGATCAAAGAACCCAAAATTCCAACAGTGGCACCAGTCTCTGAGCCACATGTTAATCAGATATGTTTTCCACCCTCTCTCAGTGGTTTTCCCTTCCACTTGAGGGATTGATGAAAACACGACCTGAGCTCCCGAGCCTTCAACTAGCCACCCCAGTGCCTTGAAGTCCTTTTTGAGTGACTTTAGGCTTCTCTCTACCACCTCATTGTTACCTGCCTGGATAACCAACAAAGGGTAGTAATCAGAGGGCTGTACCAGAGAAGTGACCTTCCTTTTAATATCTCTGACCCGAGCCCCAGGGAGGCAGCAGACCTCTCTATGGTATGGGTCTGGTCGACATATGGGCCCCTCCGTACCCCTCAGAACAGAGTCACCCACTACAATTACCCTCCTTTCCTTCTTACTTGAAGAAGTCGCAAGTCGTGGGGCTGAGGGACAAGCTGTGGGTGACTCACCAGATGCGTCCTCGTTCCCATCTTCATTCAGCTAGCTGTCTAGTTCCAAAGCCTCCTACCTGTTGTATAATGACAACTGGGAAGGTGAGGGGGGCCGAGAAGGTTTTTGCTTGCCTTTCCAAGGAAGGACCTGACTCCATTCCCCCCTGTCCCCCACATGCCCTCCTTCTGCCTGGTGAGAAGAGGAGAGGGAGTCATGTATTTCTTGTGGAGCCTCTACCTGCTGCCTTTGTCTCAGAGTGTGGCTCTACCAGCCAATATTGCTTTCACACTCTTTGATCATTCTCAACCTTTCTACCTCCTCCCTCAGTTCAACCACCTGCCTGAGCAGATCGTTTACTTGATCACCCCACACACAAACGGTGTCTCTGACTCCCTCCGGTTCAAGTGCCAGGCTCAGGCACTCTCAGCAGGCAGAGACCTGCACAGCTGCCTGTTTGTGCGGGACCTCTCTCTGGGTTCCCACATTCCTCATCACTCTGCCTCTTGGCCCTGTTGTGACTATTGTCTTCCCTCTGGCTGGGAGGTGAACCAATCCCTGGGTGCTGATTCCCACTCACTGTGCTCTCACGTCCC
This sequence comes from Strix aluco, assembly GCF_031877795.1. Classification (NCBI taxonomy): domain Eukaryota; kingdom Metazoa; phylum Chordata; class Aves; order Strigiformes; family Strigidae; genus Strix; species Strix aluco. Next base: position 5,466,664 of record NC_133970.1, read on the forward strand.
TGCAGTGCTGTTCCTTCCCTCCCCTCTCTCTGGCACTGGACAATTGCTTGCAGGGCTCAAACGTCCCTTGTGCAGTGGCAGAGCCTCAGCCCTGCTCTACAAGCTGCCCCGGGGCGCCCACAGTCAAGTACTATCCGATCACCCTAAGATCTGGGGACAGCCCTCCGCCAGGGTTCTTATCACCTGATCAAGGGTGGGTGGTGCTGGTTCTGCCCACACTAACCCGGCAGCCCACCCAGCTCGTTACTGAGGGGAGGGGTGTGAGTCCGGTGAGTGACTGCTGGTGTGGTTACAGCTCGTTCAGGACAGGCGCTACTGGCCCTTGGCTCCGTCCGCTGCCCCCGCCGCCTCAGCTGCCCGCCCACCGGCCTGCCAGCCTCTTTAGAGCCTGCTAGCCGTCTTCTTGGCTCCAAAAGATTCAAAAGCCCCCCAGAAAAGCTCCTTGCCGGTCCCTTTTGCCGCGATTCCCCCCCAGGGTGGGCTTCTCTACACTGGAGCTGGTCTCCTCGGCGAGACTAGTCTGCATCTGCTCAACAGTCAACTACAAGCTACCTCAAAATTAGCTCTTCAGAACCGCATGGCACTAGACTTAATGCTGATACACCAAAATGGACTTTGTGGCTTGTGGGTGCGTATGCTGGGTTGCTGAATTTTCCGCCCGCACTGACAAGGGAAAAGTACAACCAGCACTCGGGTCAGAAGATTGACCACGTCTAAAAGCAAGAAGGCCAAAAAAGAAAGAATACGTTCGTTAAGGAAGAAACTAATAAAGAAGGGACTTTTTTGAACTGCAAAAGCAGGAATTTATCTACCGGCTACATGCAGCAATGTTTATGGAAAGTACCGAGGGAAACTATTTTTGGAATGCACAGCAGTATATAAGGGCTTGTTGCTATTTTTAGAAGGCACAAGAGTATATAAGGGTTTGCTTGCTAATAAAGCTTTGAGCTTGACTTCCAATCATATTGATTGTCTGTGGTCTTGTCTCCTGTGGCCTGCACGGGATTTCGTCCCCACAAATGGTGACCCCAATGTGATCTGCTATCAACGTGATCTGCTATCAATGTGATATACTACCAACCTGAGGTACTAGCAACATGACCGACAAGATCAACGAGATAGCGACAACGCAGTCAACGGTGGGGACAAGGCTCTTCTTAAAGAAGGTAAACACAAGGCAGGGAAGAAACGGCTGCGGGGTGAAGAAACAAAGAAAAAGAGATGAAAGTGCACACAAGGTGAGCAGCCAGGGGAAGCGCGGTATCTGCGGAAGAAAAGTCGGTCCAGGGGTTTTTAATGAGATCAGTGGACCGGCAGGGTTTATCAATAAACCCAGAAGCGCTGTCCAGATTATTAAAATGGGGACAGTGGACAGGACTTTTTGTCAGACCACGAAATGTGTTTGACCTAGGACTTTGGGACTCTTTGTGGGGAGAAACTATGGCAAGCGGTTACAACAGGAAATTCTCAAGCACAAAAAGCAGCTCAGACTTGGGGAAAAGTTAAAAAGATGTTGGAAACGATGAAAGCTGACGTTGATACTGATGCTGCTGTAACTCAAATTTTTCATGCGGCTGCTGAAATGAAGAATATGGGGAGTGAAGAGTCGGGTGCTACTCAAACAGAATTGCCCCCACCCGTTGCCGTACCAGTTGGGGCCACTGAATTTTTTGGAGGACCAGATCCTACATTAATTCCTCTTGCTGGAGGATCAGAGTCCGACTCCTTTAAAAAGGATGATGAGGAAAAGGAGGACATGGAGCTGCTGCTGGACCCTCCTTCTGATCCTATAAAGGACATTTCTCCCTCCTCTGGAGTATACCCTGATTTGAGCAGAGAGGAATTCTTAGCAGAAATGCGACATCAGGGGAACCAACTGCAGGATATATTTGATCAATTACACCGCCTAGAAGGGGGGCAAGGGCTGGCTCCTCAACCTGCGTTACAGAAACAATTAAAAAGGTTTGGGCTGGATGCTAATGAACACCCTACAGTATATCCAGGGTCGGGTTTTCAACCATATTCCACTTCGGGCAGTTCTGCTGATCCACCTGACCCAGGGCAAAGGTGGTGAGGACTGATCAAGGAGGCCACAATAGAAGGCGTAATGCTTCCAACCACGTTTCCAGTAATTACCCCGAATGGGGATGGATGCCGCCAGTGGGCCCCTCTTGACTGGAAATTGATACGTGACACTGACACTGTTTTGCTGATTAAGGATACCAATTAAACTCGGACACCAGAGTGAAAAGAGTAGGCGTACTTTACTAGTGATAACCAAGTAATGTAACAGTGTAATACAGAAAACATGCAGTAAGAAGAAGCAGAATAGTGCACTTAAAGCAACAAACAGAGTAATGCATCAAATCATTACTACACGAGAGAGAGAGAGAATAGTAATTAAGAGAAATACATCACCACTTGCATATATTATCATCATCATCCAGACCCGCAGGCGCTGGGCAGCCCCGGTTACAGCGAGGATTTGGAGAGCCTGTCCCGGCAAGTGGGAAATCCTACGCGGTGTGTCCACCCGTAGGTGAGGCTTCCAAAGTCGCTGTGAGCGGGTCCAGCCTTATATACCAGAGATCGACAAGCCAGAATAGCTGGCATCTTTGTTTTGAGCGGAAAGTTTCTGGTTTCATTCTCCTGTTGGATTCCACCCAAAGCCTGGCCAGGGCTCGGGGGGGGAACCAAGGGAGTTTCTAACAAGGCCAAATACTTGGGTTCTCAGCCTTGAATGAGGTTGCGAAAGGAAAGTTGGATACATTCTCTCCTCACTACTGATTATATTTTGTCTTTCACTAGCGAGTTTACATATTTTATTAATGACTACATGCTAAGTTAGCAGCTTCAGCTTGGGGCCTGTTGTTCAGGCTGCAGTATTTCAATGCTTTAGCACTTTTTACACCAGCATAAATAGGTTGTTATAACTTAGTATAATACCTATTAGCACAATGGTTATCAGTTATAAAATATACAGGATTCATCTATAGGTCAACTCAGGCTTGGGCCTATTGTCCAAGCCTTAGCACTTCATCCGGTCCTTTGACCTATAGGTGAATCATGGCTCTCAAACCATCTCTATGGTTAGTGACATTAGTTTTCATCCATCAGTTGATGATGTCTCATCAGGCATGTCCCGATCCAATATCAGGGAGGTTTCTTAAATGATCCTAGGAGTGAACTTAAGACACAAATGAGGTTAGATGCCATACAACCTCGTAAGCTCTATTTCCCGTAACAAGCAATAATAGCGATAGGACAGAGAGAAGAAGAAAAAGTCAGAATACCTAATCAAGCAAATGAAAGAGATGCAGCAAGATCAGTTACCATCACCACGAATCCAGTGACATCCCGTTGTCTCAGTCTTGGTGCAGGTTATAAGGTTGCTCCAAGTTCCAAGCTCCGCCGAGAGAGAGGTGATGTCAAAATCCCAAATTTCAGCTCTGAGCCCTGAGAGAAGAATACGCAGTCTTTTTATTGTCCCAGTCCCCACAATTCCTCTAAAGAGCGTGCCCATTTCCACGGAGGTCATTGTACGTGCCACCCCGTGTTCTTCCATGTTCACAGGCCCAGGTGTTCACGGTGGTCTTCACTTGGCTCGCGTGCAAGCGCAGTTTGACAGGCACTGCCAAGGGTGTCATTGTTCTGGCTTCAGGCAAATATGGTGGTTTCTTCAGGGACAGTTCATCTCCTTCAGAGCGTACTCCTCCATGGTGAGAGGATGTTGAGGCCAGGTAGTGGTAGTGGAGCAGCAGCAATGTCAAGACAAGCACAGTCTAACACAGTCTTTTACACTGTCCCGTGGCTCGACATCGCTGTCCTCGTGGTGGCACGAAGGATAGATATATAAAGAGAAAGGATAGAAATAGCACGCACACGATAACTAATAACATTTCTGACGGATATATAAATTTTCTGTTAATAAACATGTAACTAATAATATCTTTAACAAATATGAATATCTTCAGTTAACAAGCATACATCTAACAACATCCCTAACAAATATGTCATGCTCAAAATTAACTAACTCCACAAAACCAAAACATTTTATAAGACTATATAGTAAATTGGAATCACCACTAACATGTGATCCATTATTTTTCTGCGGTTCTGGCAATGTACCACTGAGTGTTTGTGGCCCTGGCAATCCACGCGGTCTGCTGCCCTGGTCTGCCGAAGTTGGGGTCAGCATACGCAGCAGGAAAATTGGTTTCCACGCCCCCTTATCCCAAAGCACATGCGTCATCTGGGCCTAGAAATGTCAATCCCAGATTTAAACAAAGGTAAATGAGCAATAACACTACAAATAACAAATAAACCAATATTAACAGTAACAATGGTTAGCAACATTTTAACCAAACATATAATAAAGGTAACAGTAACAACAACCGTGTCAATTAATAATATTTTAACTAAACATATTTAACCAAAATGTGTCTGAGGCTGGGCCTAAGGATGTGCTCCCGGTCCTTGGGAATTGGGGGGAGAAGGTGGTTGTCTGCATGAATAAGCACAATTACAAGACAGTTTACATGGACACTGACAAGATGAACACTTACATACCACAAGAGAAAATATAGCAAGAGCTAACAGAGCAACCTCCACAAAATTAAGTATCAAAAGGGGATAAATTCTGGTTGTTGCTGTCAATTGTGGAGCTGAAGATGGTCTGGCTCGCTGGAGCTGGGGTCTGCCTACGCAGCAGGAAAATGGATTTCCACGCCCCAGCCCAGAGCGCATGTATAGTTTAGGCCTTGGTACCTCCATCTCGCCTTCATGGGCTCAGTAATGACCTTTTAAAGCCCAGGCCCCATTAGCAAAGGGACCTTCCCCTGATTTGGTATCTATTGTTTGCTCATAATACTGGCAACAGAATGACCTAAAACCACAAATTTGCTTTCCTCCCATTCTTGGTTAACATTTAGGAAGCTGGAGCTTCCCCCTGAATCAAGGGAGAGAGAACGGTCACCCAAAGCAATTTTGCAATGATAGACAATACATCCTAAAAACATTAATAAGACAACATCAACACTATACAAAAACTTAAATTCACATAAGGATCCCCCATCGTGACTCAGGATATCTGTGTCCGGGGGGTTTTACCTGCAAGAAAAAGGAAAGAAAAGCTTCTCGGTTCATTTTGAGAACTGGAAGTGGGTTATAATTAGAAAGATGGGATAATCCACCTTGTATTAATTTTGTGCTCCTTTCCATGAGCATCTTTGGCTTTCCAGGTATACTTGTTTATTGGGGTATCCAATACCAATGGTACTGCTCCCACCTTGGGGAGTTCGACTAAGACAGGTTGTCCTGGCAAAGGAGATGGATTTCTGGGGTGGTCAGGGCCATGTGGGGCTGGTATGATTGTTGGAGGCTTTGGACAAATGCTGTGATCTTTGGGCATCTATTTACTGACACATTTAACTCCACTTCTCCCTACTGCAGAGGCCATAAATCAAAAGCCTTTTGAATGGTTTCTTTAGCTAATTCAAAAGCATCTTGGTGTTCATTTCCCCATTCAAATTCATATTTTTTCCTTGTCACCTTGTACCAAGGGGTTAAAATTTATCCCAAATGGGGAATATGTTGCCTCCAGAAGCCGAATAGTCCAATAAATTTTTGAGCTTCTTTTTTATTTTGTGGTACAGCAAAATCTAAAAATTTTTTTAATTATTTTTGTTGGGCTTTAGGCAGTATTTCTCAATGCCCACAATGCCACTGAATTCCTAGAAACTTCACCATCTGAGATGGTCCTTGGATTTCTGCAGAGTTAATTTCCCAACCCTTCTGTTTCATGTGATCTACCACTAATTCAAGAACATGTTGTACCTCCTCCTCATCATTTCCTTGAATCAAAATATCATCTATATATTGACTTAACTGTGTGTGAGGAGGCAGCTGTATTTCGTCTAAGTGTTCAGCTATAATTCTATGACAGATAGTGGGGCTATGCAACCACCCCTGTGGTAATCTAGTGAAAGTATATTGCGGGCCCTGCCATATGAAGGCAAATTGATCCCAGTGCTCTTCTGCAATTGGGATGGTAAAACATGCATTAGCCAAATCTATTACAGCGTACCCAGTTCCTGGATGTTTCTGAACTTCTTCTATTAAAGTGACAGTGTCTGGCACAGCTGCTGCAAGCGGTGGAGTATGTTTGTTTAGTTCTCTAAAATCCACCGTCATTCTTCAGGATCCATTGTTTTTCTTGACAGGCCATATCGGATTGTTCCACACTGTTATGGTCAGTTTTAAAGCTCCTACATCTAATAAATCTCTAATTGTCTGTGATATCTCTTCATGTCCTCCTGGAATTCTATACTGCTTCATTATGACTAACTTAGTTGCAGCCAGGATCTGCACAGGAGGCATTTTTACTTTACCGACAGTAACAGGTCTGGCACTAATACAGGGTTTAACTCCAAATTGATACTGACCATCAGAAAGATTTAAAGTTAGTCTTTTTAGAATCTCTATACCTTTTATATATCCATGAATGGGGACAATCATGACTGAATATAATCATTTTGGGAGGTTTGTTATTTTCATTTCTATTTGTGTTTGTACAGCTTTAATTTATTTTCCTCCTAAACCTGTAATAATTACAGGTTGTCCTTTAAATTTCTTGGGATTCCAATATATTAAGAAGGCCTCCGCTCCAGTGTCAGTCAGGGTATTTACAGTTTGTGGGGACTGCTTGTTCTAAAAAAAAAATTTTAAGCTCCACATGGGGTCATCGGTCCTTCTGCACCCACTGCCCTGGAGCTTGGCCATTAATTCATTTGTACTGATCATAACATTGATTCACTTCCTTTGCCTCGTGCAAAGGGTACAACTCAGAAAATGGTGTCTAATCGTCTTTCACCCCCGGAAGCAGTGATCCACTTACGGGGGGGGGGAAAGGGGGCCTTCCGTGGGCAGATGCAGGGTCCCATTGAGGTTCGAGAAGGGGTGCTGTAGGCTGAGTTGTCCCTGGATCCTTAGTTTTAGAACTCTGCACTCTCTTGCTAGGTTTATTCAGCCCTCTCTGTGTATATATTCACCACAGCCCGTTAGTTGGAACACTGTCAATTTTTTTTTTTTTTTTTCACGAGACATGCCGTCCTTTATCAAAGCCATAAACATTTCCTTACGAGAAATCTTATTTTCACTGTCTTTAGGGCTGTCTCGAGTATCTTGATTCCCTGCACTCCTTCGGGGGTCCCACTCCCCAAGGTCACCCTGCTGCTATATTTTTCTATCGCATCAAAAAGGGGATTTCCTATCTCAGTAATCAAAAGAGTCATGATAACATTTTTACAGTAGTGCCGCATCTCACACACTCACACACACTCTTACATTAAACAGATCGATCTTATATTACCACACAAGGAGCTCCCTCACACCATTTACACAAACAACACAATTACACTTATAACCACAAGTACCACTAGGACAATTATGACAAACGACAAAACTAAATTTAACACCATACGTACAATATACAAGTTCCAAGTCTCAGAGTCAATATCGGTGCCAATGGTCAAAGTTCACAACAAATCCAGCCCTCTCCTTTTCCTATACTTATATTGTGCTACTTGCACTGTGACTTTCTCTGCCACTGTCTGATAAGTATCCAACTTATCAGCAAGCAACTTATTCCAGCGTTACAACATCACTATTTGACTCCGTAAGTCACATATCTGTTGCTCCATCTGGGAGCGCTCTAACAACAGCCTCTCTTTACTCTGGTGTTGTTTTCTCTATGCAGTTAACAAAATCCATCCTCGTTTACTTGAATTTGTAATCTCTTTTCCCTTTCCAATAGGTATCCTTTTCATATAATTTAGAACATCTAATGGTTGGGCTTCTTGCAGCCAGCTCTGCCATTGTTCACACGGTCCTCCGACCTGAGCCCACTGCTGGGCCCAGGAACTACAGGGAGGATTTTTCAAACCGGGAGTATCTGGTGGACTTGACAAATTTTCTTTGAACTTAAATAATGGCATTTTTTGTCGGATCCCACTTCTGACACCAATTTATGTTTTGCTGATTAAGGATACCAATTAAACTCGGACACCAGAGTGAAAAGAGTAGGCGTACTTTACTAGTGATAACCAAATAATGTAACAGTGTAATACAGAGAACATGCAGTAAGAAGAAGCAGAATAGTGCACTTAAAGCAACAAACAGAGTAATGCATCAAATCATTACTACACGAGAGAGAGAGAGAATAGTAATTAAGAGAAATACATCACCACTTGCATATATTATCATCATCATCCAGACCCGCAGGCGCTGGGCAGCCCCGGTTACAGCGAGGATTTGGAGAGCCTGTCCCGGCAAGTGGGAAATCCTACGCGGTGCGTCCACCCATAGGTGAGGCTTCCAAAGTCGCTGTGAACGGGCCCAGCCTTATATACCAGAGATCGACAAGCCAGAATAGCTGGCACCTTTGTTTTGAGCGGAAAATTTCTGGTTTCATTCTCCTGTTGGATTCCACCCAAAGCCTGGCCAGGGCTCGGGGGGGGGGGAACCAAGGGAGTTTCTAACAAGGCCAAATACTTGGGTTCTCAGCCTTGAATGAGGTTGCGAAAGGAAAGTTGGATACATTCTCTCCTCACTACTGATTATATTTTGTCTTTCACTAGCGAGTTTACATATTTTATTAATGACTACATGCTAAGTTAGCAGCTTCAGCTTGGGGCCTGTTGTTCAGGCTGCAGTATTTCAATGCTTTAGCACTTTTTACACCAGCATAAATAGGTTGTTATAACTTAATACAATACCTATTAGCACAATGGTTATCAGTTATAAAATATACAGGATTCATCTATAGGTCAACTCAGGCTTGGGCCTGTTGTCCAAGCCTTAGCACTTCAGATACCCAACGTGCCATCATGCAATACGGTATTGCGAACCCCTATGTCCAGTCCTGTATTGAGCAAATCATAATGGGACAGGTTATGTGTCCCTACGATTTGCGTAAAATGGCTGAGATATTGCTAACCCTAACACAGTATCTATTGTGGAAGGATAATTGGAAGCAGCGGATTGAATGAGCAGATATCGAACATGGATTTGCCTATGGATAACCCTTTGCGAGTGGCAACTTTAGAAATGCTTATGGGAGAAGGCGAGTTCGCTGATCCTCAAAGACAGGCGTGGCTGGACCCTCGTATCTTACAGCAGTCACAGGCACTTGCGGCCGCAGCTTTTCGGGCTGTTCCTCAAATGGGTCGTGTGGTACCTCCTTATGCCTCTGTAAAGCAAGGGATTAAAGAACCCTTTTTGTAATTTCTAGATCGGCTGCGAGAGTCAGTAGAGGCCTCTCCCAATCTGTCATCAGAAGCTAAAGCTTCTGTCGGACTCGATCTCGCGGTGCAGAACACAAATGCAACTTGTAAGCGCATATTAGCTACATTGCCAAAGACAGCAACATTACTACAAATGATTGAGGCCTGCAGTAGAGCTGGATTAATTGAAGAAGAGGAGCACGCTAAGGTCCATGCAGATGCCCAGGCTCGGGCTTTGGCTGTGGCTTTAAAACCTCTTATCAAACAAGGGCGTAGTGACAGAGGGAACGCGACCGCTACCTCTGTTTGTTTCTTATGTGGAAAGACAGGTCATTGGAAAAGGAATTGTCCACTGGCTCGCCAGGGAGGAGTCAACCAAGGGGAGACAAGCCAACTACTCGCGGGACGGTGTAACTGGTGTAAAAAATTTGGGCATAAGGCCGATCAATGTCACTCATGCTTCAGGAAGGACGGCATGCCACTTATATCGCGGCTGGGAAACACCCGAATGAGCGCCCACAGTGGGGGAGCAACGACACAAATTGCAGCCCAGCCGAACAATCTTCTACAGGCTGCCTGGCAGACCTCAAGCCAGCCACCAGAGGAAGTGCTGGAGTGGACCTGGCAGTCAACACAAACGTTACCTTAAGTGATCATCGAGTGCAGGTGGTCCCATCAACAGCAAAGTGTTTTGCTGATTAGGGATATCAATTAAACTCAGACACCAGAGTGAAAAGAGCAGGTGTATTTTACTAGAAATAACTAAATAATATAACAGAATAATATAGAAAACATACAGTAAGGAAAAACAAAGTAGCGCGCTTAAACAAATAGGAAAATACAGGGAAATGCATCAAATCATTACTACCTGAGAGAGAGAGAATAGTGATTAAGAAAGATCCATCACCACTTGCATACGTTACCATCGTCCAGATCCGCAGTCGCTGGGCAGCCCCGGTTACAGCGAGGATTTGGAGAGCCTGTCCCGGCAAGTGGGAAATCCTACGCGGTGTGTCCACCCGTAGGTGAGGCTTCCAAAGTCGCTGTGAGCGGGTCCAGCTTTATATACCCAAAGATCAGCAAGCCAGAATAGCTGGCACCTTTGTTTTAAGCAGAAATATCTGGAGTCAGTCTCACGTTAGATTTTCCCAGAGCCTGGCCGGGGCTCAGGGAAAAAACCTAATGGAGTTTTCCCAGCTTATCTAGGTGATTTATGAGCAAGGTCACACACCAGGTCACAGGGCCAGACAACTGTCTCTGTGGCCCTGTTATTGTGGCCCTGTTATCTTGTTTACACACACAAAGAAGGATACATGTTTTATGATGTTTAAGCTACATCTTCCATACATATTTCACTAATGACTACATACTGAGTTAGCAATTTCGGTTCAGGGCCTATTGTTCAGGTTTCAATATTCCCACCTTTTACATCAGGATAGGTGGTTTGTTATAATTTAGTACAATACCTATTGATACAATGCTTGTCAGTTATAAAACATACAGGATTCATCTATAGGTCAACTCTGGCTTGGGCTTATTGTCCAAGCCTTAGCACTTCACAAAGGGACCCTTAGGGTTTGGACTAAGCGCTGTACTTATAGGACGGTCTTCTGCATCGAAACAAGGAATTTTTGTGTTGCCAGGAGTTATTGATGCGGACTATTCCGGAACTATCGGTATCATGATACAGGCGCTGTGTCCTCCAGTACACGTTTATGCCGGAACTAAGATTGCACAACCAATTCCTTTTAAAGCGGCAATCCCAACCACCTCGATAGTAGAGCAAAAGGGTGGGTTTGGGTCCACAGGAGCTCCGCAAGTGGCCTTTTCTATTCCGTTGGGAAAAGAGCGACCTACTCGTCTGGTAGGCATGCAAATGGGAAATTCTCAGCCTCATTTAATTGACACCCTGATGGATACCGGAGCGGATGTTACCGTAATCTCCCTACAGTCTTGGCTGGGATGGCCCTTGGAGCAGACAGACTCTTCCATCATGGGAGTGGGGGGTACTCAGCAAACTCGTATCAGTAAAACTCCTGTGTGCATATACGACATTAATGAACCAACTCATCGGGCTTTGGTCCGCCCTTATGTTACTGAAGCGCCTCTTAATTTATTAGGGTGTGATTGTTTGCTTCAGTGGGGGGTTACAATAACATCAGATTCGAAGCCTTTTTGATAGCGGCCATTGATGGGCGACCGATCCAAAAATTAACATGGAAAACAAACAAACCAGTGTGGATTGATCAATGGCCATTGTCAAAGGAAAAGCTCGCCCATGTACAGGAATTAGTAACAGAACAGCTAAATGCAGGCCATTCAGAACCGTCTACGAGTCCCTGGAAGACACCTATATTTACTATACAGAAGAAATCTGGGAAATGGCGTCTGCTACATGATTTGCGAGCAATTAACGCCACCATGATGGACATGGGAGCTTTACAACCAGGTCTTCCTGCACCTACCACGATCCCTAGGGGATGGACTGTTATTGTTATTGACTTAAAGGATTGCTTTTTCACGATTCCCCTACATCTGGAGGACCAAGAAAGGTTTGCCTTTTCTGTTCCTTCAGTTAATTTAGAAAAGCCACATCAGCGATACCAATGGACTGTACTACCCCAAGGGATGAAAAATTCACCAACAATGTGTCAAATGTATGTTGATTGGGCGTTAAAACCCATTCAAATGAGACAGGTGGACTGGTTGATTTACCATTATATGGACGATATACTTATTGCGGCTCAGAATTTAGATGCTGCTCAGGCTATTCCACAGTTAACCAAGGAGCTAAGAGATGCTGGACTAATTATAGCCCCAGACAAGATACAAACCACGTATCCCATCAGATATTTGGGTATGGAAGTGACAGAATCAATAGTACGCCCACAAAATTTGAAAATTAATGTGGAAATTTCTACCCTGTTTCAGGCTCAACAATTATTAGGAAGCTTACAGTGGATTCGACCACTTTGTGGCATAACAAATGAGGATATTGAACCTTTGGTATCACTTTTGAAGGGTGGAGGCGGGCCTGAGGAGCAGAGAAGCCTAACGTCAGTGCAGAAAGACGCTTTGCAGCACATTGCAAAAAAGGTGGCAAAAAGTTATAGTGGTCGGGTAAACCATATGTTACCCATTGATGTTGCTATTCTGAACTCAGAACACCATCTTGCAGCAGTACTGTTTCAGTGGGACTTGTTAAAAGATCCATTGTTAATACTTGAATGGATGTTTCCACCAGTGCAACCAAAGATGACAGTACTAGCACAAGTAGAAGGAATTGCACAACTTATTAATCAAGCCAGATCCTGATCACTCGCCATTGTCGGAATACTGCCAAGAACCTTTTATGTACCTTATACAGAAGCCCAAGTACAACAGTTACTACAACGATCATTACCTTTTGCTCTAGTCTTGTTGGATTGTCACGCTCAAATGTCTAACCATTACCCGCAACACCGAATATTTGCAAGCTATCTCCCATTGGAAAAAGAACTCGCCCAAGTTAGACGACCTGTTGTAGGGCAGACAGTATTCACTGATGCCAGCGCGAAACGAGGCCGAGCTGGAATCAGTTGGTGGGAGGATCAAGAGTGGAAACATAAGCTGGTGTTGGCCGAAGGGTCAGTACAGGTTCTTGAACTTACAGCTGTGTGTCGAGTTTTTGAGAAATGGCCGAATGAGGCCCTTAATGTTATCAGTGACTCTCAATATGTCGTGGGGATTGTTAACCGCTTAGAACGAGCCTTTTTGCAGCAAATCAATAACTTGGCTCTTTGGCATATTCTGTGTCGACTTTGGCATTATCTTGATGCCCGAGTGGCTCCTTATTTCATCGGACATGTTTGGAGCCATCAGTACTCGGTGGGGTTAGGGGAAGGAAATATGCAGGTTGATAAATTGGTAAGTGAAGTTATCCTTCCCAATGCGTTTGCCCAAACATGAATTTTTTCATCAATCTGCTAGGGCACTGAAGCGACAGTTTCAGTTACCCTTAGGAGAATGTCGCGCCATAGTGGCTGCTTGTCCAGACTGTCAGGAAACAAATGTACAGCCAATAATAGGAACCAACCCCCGGGGACTACTGCCTCGGCAAATATGGCAGACAGATGTTACAGAGTTTAAGGAATTCGGAAGGCTAAAACATGTTCACGTTTCTGTTGATACCTTTTCAGGAATGATATGGGCCACCCCTACAACATCTACGTCTAGTAGGGATTCCATCAGACATTGGCAAATGTGTTTCACGGTAATGGGAATACCTGCTCAGATAAAAACAGACAATGCTGCCTCTTATTTGTCCCATCGAGTACAACAGTTTTTGGTGTTATGGGGCATCCGACATATCACTGGTGTGGCAGGAAATTCCACAAGACAGGCCATTGTTGAGCGTGCTCATCACACCCTAAAGTCACTCTTGCTTAAACAAAAACAAAGCGGGGAGATGGACTGCTTAATACCCCGCAAGCAAGACTATCAAAAGCGCTGTATGTTTTGAATTGGTTAAACATGCGTACGGGTCAAGATAAGACGCCTGTGGAATGACACATACAATATAAGGGAGACGAAGTAGGTAGTGATGATCAGCCCTTAGTACGGTGGTTTGACTGGCAAGCACAACAATGGCACGGTCCTGTTTGATTGTTAACGTGGGGTAGGGGATATGCTTGTGTTTTAACAGAAAGTGGTCCACGCTGGATTCCGGCCAAGTGGGCCAAGCCGTGGCTTCAACCTGCCCATATCACGGAGAACAATGTCGACCGTGGAGGTGATATAAAGGCCCCCGATGCAACTTATGCTTCTGGACAGCAGTGAGTATACTACAGGGTACTCCGGACGACCGGAAGCAGTATCCACAGTGTGAACAGACCATAAACTTTGAATTCACAGCAAATTGGTTGCATTAACCAGAGCTATTGTTAGTATCTGATGGTGTCGCGGATGAAAGTATTGACACGGTAATGATTTAGTAAGAAATCTAGGTTTATTAATAACTAACAGCAATTTATTATTATTACAAAATAATTCAGAAATGCTGAAAGAAAGGAAAGCGACTTATTCACAGATTCTAAAATGACAAGATTCACACTAACTTACTTAACGGTACCTTAATTTATACATATATACATGCGCATACACAAAACGTACAAACACACACACAGAAACGAAAGTATCTGGATCCATTAGAATGAAGTACGTACCCACACACCAATAAGCAGAGAAAGAACGGGTGAAAGAGAAGCTAGCTCAAAAGAAAATTTCCCTCTCGAGTATAGAGCAAATACTCACAATGCCTTGGCATTCCTCAACGGGCGATAATTGAGACTCGAGCGGGGGACTTCGCCCTGGCCTTCCAGCAGCTCTGGCAGCAGACGACACCTTAAGGGTTTGGTACCTGAGAGGCGTCCCAGCTCAGGGGAGATGCTGGTCACAGGCCCGCTGCGATCCAGGAGAGCTCAAAGGGTCTCCCTGGTGGTCGCCATTTATAGGGTCCGAGATAATGGACTTTTGTCAGATACCTTCTGGTGCCTTCCAGCAGTTACACAAGAACTTGATGAATGTGCAACTCTGTTATTGTTCCCATTTGACCACATCCCAGGCACAGGTGTGCCAGGCCCTTAGGAGATGATGGGCCATTTTAACCATTTCCGAGCAATCAGGAGGGGCAGGAGCCAGGCTCGTTAACGTTATCAGTCCTTATCTCCACAGACTGGTGTATAGCTCAGGGATGTGGGTGGAATCGCACCTAGCACCAAGCAGCCCAACAAAGAGGGGCGGGGAGGGGTAAGAATTGCACCACCACAATCCACCCCGTGACTAAAGTCAATTTATCTTGTCCATAGAGTGGCAGTGTGGTTGCCTCTTGCCTCTATGCCTATAAACAGAGGATGCCATAATCCAATTACAATTGAAGGAAATTTTGTGTTTGATTAGCTTCAGAAAAAAACCCAAACCTATTTTGGGATAGAATATACACACGGGGATACTTCTGTAACTGAGTAATCTGTTTAACCATCCTCCAAACCTTAATATACAATACGATTATGAGCAGTAAACATATTAAAATTAGAATTAAGAAAATCATGACCGGATGGAACATGGAATTAAACAGTCCTGTTGTGGTTGGTGAGCATCCAAATAAGCTTTCCCACCGTCGATGTTCTTCATCCCTTTGACTCTCGTTAGCACTTGGATGTATTTCTTTTATATCATGCTGGACCATGATAAGAGTCTTTTGTCCAGGTTTTAAAGGGTAGGCACAGTTCTGCAGAGATTCTCATATTAAAGACCAGGATTGTTTTCACAGTGCTATTGGTGGGCTTGCTGGATGTGGTGTTTATTTCCACGATGTTGTTGATGGAGTTGGTTATTTCTGAAGAGGAAAGAAAAGAGAATGGTCTCGGGGGGGGGGGGTGCGTTTTGCTGATTAAGGGTACCAATTACATTTGGACACCAGAGTAAAAAGAGCAGGTGTATTTCACTGGGGATAACTAAATAATGTAACAGAATAAAACAGAAAACATACAATAAGAAAAGACAGAATATTGCACTTAAAGCAAAAAAATAGGAAAATACAGGGTAATGTGTGAAATCATTACTACATGAGAGAAAAAAAAGGTGCTTAAAAAAAAAAAGATCCATCACCACTTTCATATTTTACCATCATCCAGATCTGCAGTCGCTGGGCAGCCCCGGTTACAGCGAGGATTTGCAGAGCCTGTCCCGGCAAGTGGGAAATCCTACGCGGTGCGTCCACCCATAGGTGAGGCTTCCAAAGTCGCTGTGAGCGGGTCCAGCCTTATATACCAGAGATCGACAAGCCAGAATAGCTGGCACCTTTGTTTTAAGCGGAAATATCTGGTTTCCATCTCACATTAGGTTCCCCCAGAGCCTGGCCAGGGCTCAAGGGAGAAGCTAAGGGAGTTTCCCAGCTTATCTAGTTGGATTATGAGCAGGATCACACATCAGGTCAGAGGGCCAAACAACTGTCTCTGTGGCCCTCTTATTTTATCCACACACAACGAAAGATAAAGATACATTTAAGACAGCTACATCTTCCATACATATTTCACTAATCATTACATACTGAGTTAGCAGCTTCAGTTCAGGGCCTGTTGTTCAGGCTTCAATACTTCCACTTTTTACACCAGCATAGGTGGTTTGTTATAACTCAGTATAATAGCTATTAGCACAATGGTTATCAGTTATAAAATATACAGGATTCATCTATAGGTCAACTCTGGCTTGGGCCGGTTGTCCAAGCCTTAGCACTTCAGGGAGCAGTCCCCTTTAAAGGGACCTCTAGTTTGGACAGCTTGTTCTTGATGTGTTTTCTTAACTTGTGTAATTCCACAGACTAAAGACAAAAGATCCTTTTCCCACTATGAATATTTTTATTCTGTCTTTTTAAATGCAGTTGAGCTAAACAGTAAAGGTCTTCTTGGTCCCTCAGAACCAATTTGAAATAAACTACAATAAGTGCCATGTTCTGCAAAACCTAGTTTTGCTATAATAGGGTCACGAGGATGGACAGGTCCTAGGGATTGATATGTTTTTAATTCTAGTATCAGTTTTAATCGCTTCTTCATGTTCTGAATCCCAACTCCACGGTTTTCCTTTTTATAAAAGCGAATACAGTGGACAGGCAATGGAGAATCCAGGTACGTGTTTTCTCCAATATCCTAAAGTGCCCATTAGCTGTTGTAATTTTTTTTTCTAGATTGGGGCATTTCTGATTGTTCTATTTTATTTAGAGTATCTGGTGGAATTGCTGCACTTCCAGCAATCCACCAAGTGCCCAGAAATTTCACTTCTTTACTTGGTCCCTGATATTTTCAGGTGGAATTTCGATTTTTGCTTCATGCAATGTTTGCCAAACTGTTGCTGCCACTTCTCCCACCTTGTTAGGAGGGGGTCCTCCAATTAGAATATCATCTATATACTGATATAGTTTTTACCTCTGCAGGGAGTTAAACTGTCGGTAAAAGTTCAGCAAGTGCAGCATGGGCAATTGTGGGTGAGTGTTTATACCCCTCTGGGAGTCTGTTAAAGGTATATTGGATGCCCTCCCATGTAAAAGCAAATTTTTCTTTATCATCTTCCCATAAGGGAAGAACATGTCTTTCACATGTAGCACTGCCAGACAAGGATGTGCAGGGACTTGCAGTGTAGCCCTTAAAGTTGCATTGCTGGGGACTGCCGCTGTCAATGGGGCTGTATTAGCATTTAAATGCCGATAATCGCCTGTTAAATACCACCTCCCTGTCTGGTTTATGGACTGGCCAAACAGGAAAATTGTACGGGGGGGTGAGTTCTGGAAATAATCTGTCATTTTTCTAAATCTGCAATTACTTCAGAAATTCCAATTCGTGCTGTAGTGATCTGAGGAAAGAGAAAAAGAAAAAAAAAAAAAAAAAGGAAGCAAAGAAATATAGACAAAGTTGTGAGGCCCCTTAAACAATGCTAGCCATTAGGCAATGTTAGCTAGATAACATTCTTACAGAAAACAGGATAGATAGTAAACTAATCCCTGTCTTTGAGATAAAGGGGGAGCCGTATCAGCTAAAGGATGACCAATTCCTGATAACACCAAGGATTTACTTCCTGGAACATCTTGATAGACACAAAAGTTCCAATTAACAAAACAAACAGGTAAAACTAACTCTACAACCTGAAGAGGAGCCAAAGGTCCAGAGAGCATGAGCAGGAAGCAAAGTCAAAAAATTCATGAAAAGGAAGGAGTCTTACTTCATCCTGAAGACCCTTGAAGATCCCCGCCCACCCTCACCAGGAGGCACTGCACAGGCGCAAAGAAGAAGGACTTGGGGGGGGGGGGGCAAGAGGGGAATTTCTCGGAACTAATTCTAATATTCCCTCCTTATCTTCGGAATCCTAATGCATATGTAACATTTCAAACAATAAAAGGAGCTGGTTTTTTGGCTCCGGGCGCGCACGTTTGTGGCGGAGCGATCCCCCGTGTGTCCAACGTCGTAATAAACATACTACTTTATAACTCTTAGTGAGTTGTAGAGTTTGATTCCGCGCCACAGTAGCAGAAACTGGATTCTGTGGGACGTTAGTAATTTTTGATTCGGGAAGTGCTGGAGCTGCACGGAGTACACGAACTGGGGCAGTTCGTCGATTTTTATTAGGGTTAGGGTTGCCAATTGAACCAAAAGTCCACAGACTGCTGTCTGACAAACGCCAGGTCCGGCCATTCAATGCCATCAAAACCCAGGATATTTTCACAGTGCTCCTTGATCGCAAAGCAATGTTATTCTTTTTTTTTTTTTCAGGGAGCCTTAAATTAACTTTTGCTGTCTGGCACACAGCGCTGGTTCCTGTAACTCTGGTAATTTTAACCTTTTGCCGTCCAGGTCATATGCCTAGCTTGTCGGCACCTCGCTGTGTAATTACTGAAATTTGTGCACCAGTATCAATCATAAATTTTGTTAATTGTTATTGAGGACCAAATGAAATTAAAATATAAGGGCCGTTCTCATTTAACCACTGATAAGCTTTTACTTGCCGTACTGGCAGGCCCAATTGCCGTCCAGGCTTTACCAGTTTGGTTTTGTTTTTTTTTTTTTTATCTTGTTTTGCAACTGATCCCCGTGAGGGAGGAAAGAGTCATCTCTTTCTCTGGGAGTTGGCACATTTGAAGCGTTATATTTTTGAAATACCTGAATCAGAATAACACTGGTAGGCTGTCTCTGAATTGTGGCTCTAGGAATTTCCAGTGACAATGCTTGCTTCCATAGTTCATTTCTCCACTCCTGACCCCTGAATTGTCGGTCAGAGGGTTTTTGTTCCTGAGAATTATTTTGATGCAATTGTTTAATTTGCCTAACAGTGCAACCTATATTTTTTTTTGTTTGTTTCATTGGGAATTTCATTCCATCCCATTTCTCGGGCATGATTTATAGTTTCATGCATTAATGTTGCCCAAGTGGGTAATCCTCTTGGTTCTAATTCTTCTTCCCCACTATTTCCAACAGTTTGTGTTAGATTTACCAATTCATTATAATTTAAGTCTCTCTGGATCTCATCCCATTTTGCAATGAGAAAAGGTTTGAGCATGGCAGGGGCTCCTTTTATCAGTAGTTTGAGCATAGCAGGAGCTACAGCTGCCGAAAGAGGAACATCAGTAGGCTTACGCTGATGCATGGCTTGAATACAGGCAGCTTTTGTAAAAGCTGAGGAGAGGTTGTGATAGATTGGGTGGGTTTGTTCACTAAAATGTCAGCAGGATAAAGTGCTGGTTTGCTAGGTAGGATATGCTAGGGGCCTCTTGGTGGGTGAGACCCAGATACTGTTAGGCCTGCTTAATCAGCCCTCACAGGTCTGGTCTCCACCCAGATGCCGTTAGGCCTGCTTAATGAGCCCCCACAGGTCTGGTCTCCACCCAGATGCCGTTAGGCCTGCTTAATCAGCCCCCACAGGTCTGGTCTCCACCCAGATGTCGTTTGGCCTGCTTAATCAGCCCCCACAGGTCAAGTCTCCACCCAGACATTGAGAGGATCGAACAAGGAAGATTGAGAACCTCCATCCCTGCGACCCCCTAGCAGCAAAACGAACATGCGCAGAGTACACCAAAAGAAACTACGTCAACCGGGAAGAAGACTGTATATAAAAAGGGACTGTAAAAAGGGAAGGGGGGCCGCCGTTGGTGGAGCGGAGACTCCCCGGCTGCCCAGCGCTGATTTTTGCTCACTAACTTTGCTTGCTGAAATTATAATAAATTCTGATTGGGTTGGAAACTTTTGGTCTTGTTTTCTCAACATATAACAGTCCCATTCATTCTGCTGCCCTACCCTCCTTTTTGTTTACACTCATCAACATCATGTCTTTCACATATATAGGAAACATATAGACATATGTTTCTTTCACATCTACTTGCTGTCTAAAAATTCATGAAAGCTGTGAAAGGATCTGATAAAAGAGCACAATGAAGATACCCTGCTGTTACTCTTAATATTTTGATGATTAATAAATAATAAAAAACATTCAAGTAATATTTTATCTGGAGGTCTCAGAACACAGGATATGGAAATATATATAACCTGTGAGGCTCACGGCCATTCTCATCCTTGGAGGTATTTCCAAAGGCTTGGCAAAGCAGGAGAAAACAAGAGGCTTTTCACTTATTGAATCATAGAATGGTTTGGGTTGGAAAGGACCTTTAACGGTCATCTAGTCCAACTCCCCAGCAATGAGCCAGGACATCTTCAACTAGATGAGGTTGCTCAGAGCCCCATCCAACCTGGCCTTGAATGTTTCCAGGGATGGGGCATCTACCACCTCTCTGGGAAACCTGTTCCAGCATTTCATCACCCTCAGTCGTAAAAAATTTCTTCCTTATATCTAGTCTGAATCTACCTGCTTTTAGTTTAAAACCATTACCCCTTATCCTATCGCTACAGGCCTTATTAAAAAGTCTGTCCCCATTGTAATAAAACATATATGGTATTTGTTATTCAAATCTCAAGGGGAAAAAGAAGTTGTAGTCAGGATGTTGTGGCTGAACAGTTTTGTAATTCTCTTATGTAAATAAGAAATAAGATATATGTCTATAGTTTCTATTGTTAAAATCAGTTGTTAGAAGGGAGCTAAAGTGGCCCCCATCTTCAAGCCACTACAAAAACACTTGTGCTGAGTCATCCCCCCTTCTGTGACGGAAACCTGAGACAAGCCCTCGGAAACCTGAGAAAAGCCCGCGAAAACCTGAGAAAAGCCCGGGAAAACTTGTTTACACCTTTGCAGACCCCTCAGGGTACGCCCATCATGAATATGGATGAAGCCTACACTATAAAGGGACTCGGTTCTGCCGGGTCAGGTGTGTGTCCTGGTAGAGCAGAGACTCCCGGCACACCCAGTGCTGTTTTGCTCACTCGCCGCTTGCTAATAAAATTTTATTGATCACTAAAAATTGAGAAGTGGTTATTTCCCACTAAATTACTTTTAATCTATAACAAATTTGGTGCCGTGACTCGGATCCAGATCTTTTGGTGCGAAACCCCAGATAGGGGAGGCGCCCTATCTTCGGATAGCCCCAGTCTGAGGATCTCGTGGCCAAAACGCTGGATATCCGAACCCCTTTTAATTCAGACTCGGGAGTGAGCAAAAGAATCTGCAGAACCCCTTAAATTTTGTGCACGAAGACCGATCGAAGACTCCGGGGAGGAGTAAGTATTTGCGTTAGTGCAGTTATCCGTTCGGTTGGGGTTGGTAATCCCAGAGTGTGAATGAGTGAGAGGTCTCGAAGAGATCACCCGAGTGTGGACCCTTTAGTAGTGCAGTTCTCGTAGCCTGCGAAGGAGCGAGTCACGAATAAGGGGAGCGTGTGTGTGTGTGAAAGAAGGCACTCTGGAAGATGGGACAGAGGGAAAGCAAGCCCTCTGGATCCATGGGAGGGGGCAAGGAAGAATTGCCGGATATCCCACTAGGAGGTTGATAATCCCAGAGTGCGAGTGAGTGGCACTCTGGAAGATGGGACAGAGGGAAAGCAAGCCCTCTGGATCCATGGCAGGGGGCAGCTGAACTCCTCCCGCTGCTGGCTCCAGCTGGGACAGGGCTTGTTCCCGGGGCGCCACCGCCCGACCCGAGCAGCGTGCCCAAGCCGAGCCCTGGAGCAGTGTCGCGGAGCCTGGCCCAGCGTGGGGGAGGGGGGGGGCAGAGCTGCCCACTCCCCAGCCGGGAGGGCCTGTCCCGAGCACCCAGCTGCTCCGGGGTGGGGGTTGGGGCTGGGGCAGGGGGCACCGAGCGGCCCCAAATTAGCGTTTAGGCTTCTGCTCAGAGACAGGCTGCAGTAAACTGTCTCGAGGGGGCTCTGTGCTGAGCACCACACCCCCCCCCCCCCCCCCCCTTCTAACCCGCTCATACTCGTAACCAATGATTCTGACCCTGAATCTCCCGGACCCCCTCAGCGGGTTACCCGAAGCAAAGTTAAGGAAGGGAGATTATACCCCCTTAGAGAAATGCTTGTGCCAGGAGTGGGGGCACAAGGGGAACCGGGAGCGGGGTATGTCGCTGTTCCCCTCAACACTGGAGATGTGAGAGATTTTTAAAAAAAGAAATGGGGAACTTATTAGAGGACCCGCTTGGCGTAGCCAAACAGGTGGACCAGTTTCTTGGCCCAGATTTATATACCTGGGATAAATTACAATCTATCCTAGGAATTCTATTTACTATGGAGGAACGAGATATGATCAGGAGGGCAGGTATGAGACTTTGGGACCAGCAACATCAAGTGGGTCCCACAGCAGATCAGAAGTGGCTGTTGGTAAAACCCAACTGGAATAATCAAGACCCAGGCCACCAAACCCACACGGCAAATTTAAGAATTATCATAATTCAAGGAATTAAGAGAGTCAGTTCCCCAAGGGCAGAATATTAATAACAGTTGTACTCAGGAATAGATCCTGCCACCCCTGTGGGGCAGGCATTATTAAAGACTCAGTTTGTGGCTAAGTCTTGGGCAAATATTAGGAAGAAGCTAGAAAAGATAGAAGATTGACAAGGGAGAGGAATTGCTGAGAGAAGCTCAGAAAGTTTAGGTGGATTCCTACTTGAAGTGGTGGTATTGTTCTCGTTATCAGTTTGGATACCCAGATAATGATCTATTTAAATGTTGTTCCACCTCTTCATAACTCGTTTATTATTCAGTATACCTTTGCCTGCTTGACTTGGTGATCAGAAGGTGACAGCTTAGAACTTTCTATCCTCTTGGTATTTTAAGGACTGTAGACAAGGATCAAAAGATACTGTGATAGATACAAGCCCTTGGCTAGCTTCAGCAGCTTTTTTTTTCTTAACAGTGATGAATCAATTTAAATAAGAAAATCGGAGTAAAACATTATCAGAGTGAAAGCAATAGTCCAAGAGGGAAAAAAGTGAGCAGATCTGCAGCTTAATCTGGCTGCCTGTTCTTCAAGCAGGCAGCTCTCTTACATCATTGGCAGGAGTTGGAAGAAAAAAAAAAAAAAAAAAAAAAAAAAAAAAAAAGAATCAGGGTTCTAGCATACAGGCAGGTATATGGGCTGGGGAGCCAAGTTCAAGCTAATTTGCCCCCAGACCACACCCTTTTGGAGCTGCTAATCTGGTTTGTACTTCTTAGCCAAAAGATGGGGAACTGACATAATTGTAGCACACTGACTAGGCAGCTCATAAATGTTGTGTCTTTTCCAAAGGAGGAGGATGCTGCTGTGCCCTTTGCAGACTTTCTCCTCACAGGCCATGGCCTAGAGCTTACCAGTTTTGTAATTTGTGATGTGCTATGTAAACACCGCGCAGCGCGTGTGTGGTATAGCTGCCCAGATGCTTTATTTGATTGCATCTGGAAGTACATGGGCAACAGTCTCGGTAGATTTAAACTGCCCTTGCTCTAAATGTCTAGACCCAGGAGTAGGAGTTTCAGGTTGAGAGGAGGCAATGCAGAGTGTGTAACAACTCAAACATGCAGCAAACTGCATTATTTTAGCCTGAAAACTGTTCTGTGCATTCCCCAGTACCTGCATGTAATAAAGCTGTGCAGAACATGGATGTTTTATGTGATGTTTACCTGGAGACTATGGTTTCTTTGGGATCAGAGATTTTCATTCATTGAATGGTTCTGCCTGCTTTAATATGAAGGAAGTGGAATGTTTTTATTGCAAAAGGAAGGGGCATGTGAAGAAGGTTTGCTGGAGGAGAATCCAAGATGAGAAAATGTTTTCTGAAGATTAGCGGGGTCAGGAACTCTATGTGCTGGGAACTCAAAGAACAAAGAGCCCTTGATAAAACTTAAAGTGGGTCCTCAGCGACAAGAGGTAGAGTTCCTTGTGGACTCAGGAGCTGAAAGATCTACCATTCAGGCTCTGCCTCCAGGCTGTAAAGTATCATCAGAAAAAAATCAGTGTAATAGGGGCTAAAGGTGAACCGTTTGAGGCCCCGGTTCTTCATGATGTGATTGTTGAATCAAAATGCAAATATGTGATTGGAACATTTTTATTATTACCAGAAGCAGATTATAATTTACTTGGACGGGATCTGATTATAGAATTGGGAATTAATCTGGAAGTAGAAGAAAGAGAACTCAAAGTCAGATTATGCCCCCTCACAGTGGCGGATGAAGAAAAGATTAACCCAGAAGTATGGTATACCCCAGAGACAGTGGGTAGATTGGATATCACCCCCTTCGAAGTCACCATTAGGAACCCAGAGATCCCGACTAGAATCAAACAGTATCCCTTACCGCAAGAAGGCAGGAGAGGCTTAAAGCCTGAAATAGAGAGACTCCTTAATCAGGGGCTATTAGAACCTTGTATGTCACCTTTTAATACTCCAATATTGCCCGTTAAGAAGGCAGATGGGAGTTATAGATTAGTGCATGACTTAAGAGAAATCAACAAAAGAACTGTAACCAGATTTCCTGTAGTGGCGAACCCCCATACTTTACTTAGTCAATTGAATCCTGAAAATCAGTGGTATAGCGTAATAGACTTGAAAGATGCTTTTTGGGCATGTCCTCTAAAAGAGGAGTGTAGAAATTATTTTGCTTTTGAATGGGAAAACCCAGATACCTTTAGGAAACAACAGCTGAGGTGGACAGTTTTGCCTCAGGGTTTTACTGAGTCCCCTAACCTCTTTGGACAAGCCCTCGAACACATCTTAAAAGATTATAACTTGGGGGAAGGTGTTACTTTAGTACAATATGTAGGTGACCTTCTGTTAGCAGGAGGCAACCCAGAGATGGTACAAAAGGAAAGCATTAAGTTGTTAAATTTCTTAAGCCTCCAAGGATTAAAAGTATCCAAATCTAAATTGCAATTTGTAGAAGAAGAGGTGAAGTATTTAGGTCACTGGATTAGTAAAGGGAGCAAGAAATTAGACCCAGAGAGGGTAAATGGAATTCTTTCTCTCCAGGCTCCCAAAAACAAACGACAGGTTAGGCAGCTCCTTGGACTACTGGGGTACTGTAGACAATGGATTGAAAATTATAGTACAAAAGTTAAATTTTTATACCAGAAATTAACAAAAGACGGGTTGCTTAAATGGATCCCAGACGATGAGGAAAAATTAGAAAAATTAAAAACTGACTTAATCAACACTCCAGTATTGAGTTTACCAGATATAAGAAGGCCCTTTTATTTATTTGCCAATACTGAAGATGGCACGGCATTTGGGGTATTAACCCAAGAATGGGCTGGGAAAAGGAAGCCTGTGGGATACATATCTAAATTGTTAGACCCCGTAAGTAGGGGATGGCCAACATGCCTCCAGGCGATAGTGGCAGTGGCCTTGTTAGTAGAAGAGGCTAATAAAATTACATTTGGGGGGAATCTGAAGGTGTTGACTCCTCATAACATTAGGGGAGTGCTTCAACAAAAAGCGGACAAATGGATAACAGACGCCAGGCTCCTCAAATATGAAGGAATATTAATACACTCACCAAAGTTAGAGATTGAAGTAACTAGTCTTCAAAACCCAGCACAATTCCTATATGGGGAGCCAAGCGAAAGTTTAAACCATAATTGCCTCCATACCATTGAAGAACAGGCAAAAATCAGGCCAGACTTAGAAGAAACAGAATTAGAAGAAGGGGAAAAGCTGTTTGTGGATGGATCCTCTAGAGTGGTAGAAGGAAAAAGAAAATCAGGTTATGCAATTATTAGTGGAACCCCACCCTAGAGGTAGTAGAATCAGGACCACTGAGTCCTAGCTGGTCGGCTCAAGCTTGTGAACTATATGCAGTACTAAGAGCGTTACAGATTTTAAAGGAAAAAGAGGGAACCATTTATACAGACTCTAAGTACGCCTTTGGAGTAATTCACACTTTTAGAAAAAATTTGGGAAGAAAGGGGACTCATTAATTCACAAGGAAAAGGGCTAATACATGAGTCTCTAATTATCCAGACTCTCCAAGCATTAAGAGGTCCTAAGAAAATAGCAGTAGTGCATATAAGAGGACACCAACAGGGAACCTCACTACAGATCAGGGGAAATATTCTAGCTGATCAAGAGGCAAAACGGGCTGCACTACTAGCATTGATGGTAACAGAATCAAACACAAACGAAAGAACAGACCCCACCAAATTAGGATTCACGTTTACTAACCAAGAGAAAGAAAAATTGAAACAAATGGGAATTAATGAAAAACAAGGGGAATGGGAATTACCTGATGGGAGGAAGGTTCTCCCGAAGGCAATGGCTTGGAGAGTTATGAAGGATTTCCATACTAAAACTCACTGGGGAGTACAAGCATTGGTAGACCAGTTTGCTATTAAATACATGTGCATAGGAATTTATAATGTTGCTAAGGGAATAATAAAAAGCTGTTTAACTTGCCAGAAAATTAATAAGTACCAATTAAGAGAAAAGATTCAAGGGGGACGGGATTTGGCATACAGACCATTTGGAAGAATTCAAATCGATTTTACAGAACTACCCAAAGTAGGACGGTACAAATACCTCCTAGTATTGGTAGATCATCTCACTCATTATGTGGAGGCCTTTCCCACTGCTCGAGCTACAGCAAATACTGTGATAAAAATACTCTTGGAAAACATCATCCCTAGGTATGGAAATATAGAAGTAATCGATTCGGACAGGGGTCCCCACTTTGTGTCTAAAGTAATCAAAGAGACATTGACTTCCCTGGGGACCAAGTGGGAATTCCACACTCCCTGGCATCCACAAAGCTCAGGAAAAGTAGAAAGAATGAATGGAGAAATCAAGAAACAACTTACCAAATTAATGTTAGAAACAAAGATGTCTTGGGTTAAGTGTTTACCCCTAGCACTTCTGAATATCCGGACCCAGCCCCGAACTGATACTGGAATATCCCCGTTCGAAATGCTATATGGTATGCCCTATGATATGGAATTTCCCACTGATCACCCAGTATTGGAAAAAGACAATTTGCAACCATACTTAATAAACCTCATGAATAGGAGGAAAGAACTACGCAAAAAAGGGATGGTAGTACAGAGACCTCCATTAGAAATTTGTATGCACTCCATAAGACCTGGAGACAAGGTGTTAATAAAAACTTGGAAAGAATTCTCTCTTACCCCTCGTTGGGAGGGACCGTTTCTTGTTATACTCACAACAGAGACTGCTGTCCGGACTGCTGAAAAGGGATGGACTCATGCTACCAGAGTGAAAGGACCCTTAACGCCTGATCACTGGGAAGTAGCTGAAACATCAGGAGATCTGAAGCTAGTGTTGCGAAGGAAGAAGGACTAAATGAATTTTGTAAAACCCCTAACTGTGTTTGTTATCCTTTTGTGTGTTTTAAATGCACTACTTGTGAGGAAAGTTGGTGGGCGCACTGCGTCCACGGCTATTCCCCAAAGGAATACTGTGACCAGTGCTATAAAAGAGAAAGAAAATTAACCAGTCATCAACAGGAAAAATTGTGTGCATACCAATGAACCTAAGCCCCATAACGTGAATATAGTACAAACTCTTTGCAAATTCCAAATACTCCAAGTGCCCTGTACGATCCCACAAGTGAAAGCCTGGAACTGGGAGGCGTTAAGGTGTCGATAACAAGACCCTAACCCCACAGAATACGACTGCTGCCGAGAAGATGGAAAGCCCCGCTGCTCTAAGGAATGAATGGAGTAGGCGGAGGAGGCAGAGACGTATGGAGAGGGGAAAATAAGAAAGGCCTCGAAGCAACCAGTTCAGGTGATTGTTGTGGCAAGGAGAACTGGAAAACATGGGGAAGGAAAAGATCTGAGCATGCAAATCCTGTCGCAAGACAGAAAGGGGACACGTTTGTACAATTAGCTAGTAATTGGAAGATGAACCCACCAACTCTCCTCACTATAGTGGTCATTTGGGCTGTGGGAGGAATCGCAATTTTGATGTTAAACCTCCATTTTATGAAACCCCTAGTGTTATTATTAATTGGGTTAACTTTCGGACCATGTATATTTAACAAGTCTGTGATGTGTTAAGGAGATTTGAAAAACAAAATTAGTTAAAAGAAAAGGGGGGAATTGTAATAAAACATATATGGTATTTGTTATTCAAATCTCAAGGGGAAAAAGAAGTTGTAGTCAGGATGTTGTGGCTGAACAGTTTTGTAATTCTCTTATGTAAATAAGAAATAAGATATATGTCTATAGTTTCTATTGTTAAAATCAGTTGTTAGAAGGGAGCTAAAGTGGCCCCCATCTTCAAGCCACTACAAAAACACTTGTGCTGAGTCATCCCCCCTTCTGTGACGGAAACCTGAGACAAGCCCTCGGAAACCTGAGAAAAGCCCGCGAAAACCTGAGAAAAGCCCGGGAAAACTTGTTTACACCTTTGCAGACCCCTCAGGGTACGCCCATCATGAATATGGATGAAGCCTACACTATAAAGGGACTCGGTTCTGCCGGGTCAGGTGTGTGTCCTGGTAGAGCAGAGACTCCCGGCACACCCAGCGCTGTTTTGCTCACTCGCCGCTTGCTAATAAATTTATTATTGATCACTAAAAATTGAGAAGTGGTTATTTCCCACTAAATTACTTTTAATCTATAACACCCATCTTTCTTATAAGCCCCCTTAAAGTCTTGAAAGGCCGCAATAAGGTCTCCCCGGAGCCTTCTCTTCTCCAGGCTGAACAACCCCAACTCTCTCAGCCTTTCCTCAGAGGAGAGGTGTTCCATCCCTCTGATCATTTTTGTGGCCTTCCTTTGAACCCGCTCCAACAGGTCCATATCCTTCTTATGTTGGGGGCCCAGTGCCGGATGCAGTACTCCAGGTGGGGTCTCACCATACCTAGAGTAGAGGGGCAGAATCACCTCCCTCAACCTGCTGGCCACACTTCTCTTGATGCAGCCCAGGGTACAGTTGTCTTTCTGGGCTGCGAGTGCACATTGCTGGCTCATGTGCAGTTTTTCATCCACCAGTACCCCCAAGTCCTTCTCCACCGGGCTGCTCTCAATCCCTTCATCCCCCAGCCTGTGTCGATGCCAGAAATACCTCCCATGAGATAACAGCAATGGTGGGACCAACAGGCTGGGGCTGAGTTTTTTCCCTGTTCCCATTGGGTTATTTCTGTTTCCACCTGTTCCTCACTTGGTTCATCCATGCTGGTGGAGCAGGGTTGTCCTTTCTGATGGGACGTAAGGAGAGCCAGTGGTGGTATTGAACCACTGGTGGGGATATCTGGTGTCCCAAAAAAGGGGAGTTGCAGAAGAAAAAGGGGATTGCTACTCCCCACCATCCCTTTACGCTTGGCAAAACAAAAAGCCTGCTGGTGATTTGCAGACATGGTTCCTGCATTTTTTTTCAAGGGAACCCATGTGCCTTCGGCCTGTGCTGTGTTGAGATGCCATGTGACCGGCCGTTCACCTCCCCCCTCCCTGGTGAAATAGGGGAGAGACAAAATGAAGAAAACTCGTAGGTTGAATAAGAAGAAAGAATTTACTAAATATAACAAGAGAACAACAGTAACAATAGTGAGTCCAAAAAGAAACGGGTAAAATGCAGCAATGGCTTACCGAGCGTGGCAACCGCCCCCACAGCAACAAGACCCGACGAGCAAAACAGCAAAACGGCGGCGCCAGCCCAAACCCGAGGCGAGCCCCCCCACCTGTATCCCTGGGCATAACATCACATGGTATGAAATACTCCAATGACTGATCGGGACCTGGCCCTCTAGCTGGGCTCCCTCTCAACCCAGGGAAAGTTAACTCCATCCTGGTCGAAACCAGGACAGCCTACCAAAGCCATTTGCAAATAGCGTGCTAGATCCCAGCCCAGCAACCTCCTGCCTGCAGCCTTTGAACGCACTGAGCTGCTGGAGGGGTTGTCGGGAGCATAGGGAGGCACATGGCTGCTTGGCACTGCCTTTCCTGGGAGCATCTCTCAAAAATCTGAGCACCTCCAAACCTCAGCCCACTGTGGTGCTGATGCCCTTGACCATGCGGCTCAAACTGCTGTGCATGAGTGCACACACACATGCACACCCACATGCACACACATCCTTGCTCCCTATGCTCTCACCCTGGGAATGCCGCCGGCATCACACACAACCAGCGGGAAGGATCTGCAGTTGGATGGGGTTGCTGAGCAGGTTTAGCCATCATGCTGACCCCAGCTCATGCTGCGTCCACACTCCCTCTGCACTGCCTCATCCCACCCCAGGGCCTTTCTGCAAACACTGCTGCTGCAGAAATGCTCCGGTCCCATGGCAGCTGTGGGGAGCTAAACCTCAAGCTAAAACCTTGGTATTGATACAGAGAAATGATTACTTGTTTTGAGACTTATTTACTTACTTATAGCAACTTATAGTATTTCTGAATATTGTTAAGAATCCTGCTTGCCCAGATTGTTCTGTGGAATTTTACCAAGGACTACTGTGTGCATCAAAACAAAGCAGTTTACTGTGAAAATCTACCAAGAACTGCAGTGTTCAGCAAAATATCATGTTTTTGTCCTTGGGAAACAGATGTGCTCTAACTAGTTGGGTCTTGGTAATGAGTAAAGATAGACATGTACGGATGGTAGAAGTTCCACTGGTTCTCTTAGATAAGATAGAATGAGTAAACCGGCTGAAAAACACTCTTGTTATTCAAGAAATTGGCCAAGAGAATCTGTGCATGCTCCAGGGAAAAGTACAAGGTGAGAAAGACTGTGAGCCTTCCTCCCAAAGCCCCCGGAAGACGCCCTCCAGGAGGCAATGCGCAGGTGCAAAGAGAACATAAACTGCTGACACCAGCCTCTAGAACTAACCCAGCCTTACTCATGCATATGTATGTTTGTGTTATGTAATCCAATGAATATGTATATCCACACTCGATAAGTTTTTGGTAAAATGTGCTGTTGGTGTGCAAGCTTTGTGGAGAACTCCCCTTGCACCCCGGCGCCGGAGTAAACATACCTGTTGTATAACTCTATTCGAGTTGTAGAGTCTGTTTTCCGCAAGTCAGTACGTTTCTGGATTCAGCATCACCTGTAGATGTCTCATGCTTCCCCACAGACAAAGCCAGCTCCTGCCTGGGGCTCTCCCTACCAAGTCTTTGCATCCATATCTAACCTGCCATGGCTGGGTTTATTCCAAGCCCCTCCCCAACCTGATCTCAGCAATAGTCCCTGGACTGAAGCAGAAAGCCATGGTCTAGCCATGCGGAGACGTGGCAATTCTCATTGTCCAGCCGATCCCTCCCAGTGGCTTTACCCAGATTTGATGTGGTTTCTTGCTTCTCCTGGGGAGAGGGGGTTCTGTTCCACCCCACCAGAATCTTAATTTCATTGTAGGATGTTGTGTTTTAATCCCAGCCACCAACTAAGCCCTACACAGTCACTTACTTGCTCACTCCCCCTGCAGTGGGATGGGGGATAGAATTGGAAGAGTAAAAGTGAGAAAACTTGTGGGTTGAGATAAAGACAGTTTCATAGGGAAAGCAAAAGCCACATGCACAAGCAAAGCAAAACAAGGAATTCATTCACTATTTCCATCGGCAGGCAGGTGTTCAGCCATCTCCAGGAAAGCAGGGCTCTGTCATGCATAACGGTTACTTGAGAAGACAAAATGCCATCACTCAAAACGTCCCCCACTTCCTTCTTCTTCCCCCAGATTTATATGCTGAGCATGACATCGTATGGTCTGGAATATCCCTTTGGTCAGTGGGGTCAGCTGTCCTAGCTGTGTCCCCTCCCAACTTCTTGTGCACCCCCAGGCTACTCGCTGCTGGGGTGGTGTGAGGAGCAGAGAAAAGGCCTTGACTCTGTGTGAGCAGTGCTCAGCAATAATGAAAACATCTCTGTATTATCAACACTGTTTTCTGCACAAATCCTAAACATAGCCCCATACTAGCGACTATGAAGAAAATGAACTCTATCCCAGCCAAAACCAGCACACATTAAATAGTTCCTCCCTTTTGTTTCTGTGGTGGTTTGACCTTGGCTAAGTGCCAGGTACCCACCAAATCGCTCTATCACTTCCCCCCCTTCCCCTTTTTTTTCTCAACAGGGCAAAGAGGGTAAAGAAAATAAGATAGGAAAAAAAAACCCCAACCCTTGTGGGTAAAACAAAAGCAGTTTTAATATAAGCAAAGCGAAGCAAAGGTCCGCGCGCGGAAGCAAAAGAAAAAAAAAACAGATTAATTCTCTACTTCCCATGAACAGGCGATGTCGGGCCTTCTCAGGAAGCAGGGCTCTGATACGCGTAGTGGTTGCCTCGGAGGACCAAGGGTGACCCCACCCCCTTCCTCCTTTCTCCCAGCTTTATACTGAGCAGACGTCATATGGTCTGGAATATCCCTTTGGTCAGTTCGGGTCAGCTGTCCTGGTTGTGTCCCCTCCCAAGATCTTGCCCACCCCGTCCCACTGTGGGGGGGGGAAATGTCAGAAAGAGCCTTGGTGCTGTGTAAGCACCACTCAGCAGTAGCCACACCACCAGTGTGCTATCAACACCCTGCCAGCTCCCAACATAAAACACAGCACCATGAGGGCTGCTACAGGGGAAAACCAATTCTGGCTCAGCCAGACCCGGTACAGTCTCCACCCCTTATTCCATACCATTTACGTCATGCCCAGGTCCCACATAACACTCATTTATTCATTCCGTAAGCTTTCTTCACTCCTCCAGATATTCAGTGGCTTGGCTCCCATCTGTCAAGATGGATGTTCAGGACAGGAGCAGTATGTTTGACTGTTGGACTCCAGCACCGGCTAGGTTTGGGTCATCATCGCACGTATCTGGTTCACTCTTTGTCGTTCCTACTTCCTCCATCACTTCCTGCAACATACAACTCAGCCCACAGATTATTTCCCCCCCAAGGTTAAATGCCCTTGAGGCACACACTGAGTAGCCCCATCCTCCCGCGTTACCCACCAAGTACATCTGGGTCCCTGAGCAAAAACAATCCCACAAGTGGGCTTGCCTTTTCCCAAGGGAGGAGCAATCCACACTGCCTTCCCCAGCCATTTCCCTGTGTGTACTACAGGGACCTTATCTCCTCCCACAGTATGAAGGGGTTTTGTTTGGGCAGGACCAGGACGGTTAACAGATCCTCTGGTGTTAATTAGCCAAGTGGCTTCTGCTAAATTTATATCCCAGTGCTTCCGTCCCCCATTGTCCAATGCTCTCAACACAGTCTTCAACAGTCCATTGTATCTTTCAATCTTTCCAGACGCTTGTGGGTAATAAGGGATGTGATACACCCACTCAATGCCGTGTTTCTTTGCCCAGGAGTTTATAAGATTATTTCGAAAATGGGTCCCATTGTCTGATTCGATTCTTTCAGGAGTACCATGTCGCCATAAAATTTGCCTTTCAAGACCTAAGATGGTATTTCGGGCAGTGGCATGATTTACAGGGTACGTTTCGAGCCAACCAGTAGTTGCTTCCACCATGGTGAGTATGTAGCGTTTGCCTTGGCGCGTTCGTGGCAATGGTCCAATATAGTCCATTTGCCAGGCCTCACCCTATCGAAAACTCAGCCATCGTCCTCTGTTCCAGGGAGACTTTACTCGTGTGGCTCGCTTGATTGCAGCACATGTTTCACATTCATGAGTGACCTGTGAGATGGCCTCCATGGTCAGGTCCACCCCTCGATCACGAGCCCATCTGTACGTTGCATCTCTCCCGAGATGCCCGGATGTTTCATGGGCCCATCAAGCTACAAATAGCTCACTATGGAAATATAGTGGCTGGACTTGGGCAGCAGGGAAGGCGCCCCACCATCCTTTGGTGGTCCTAGCTGTTCCCAAAGTCTCCACACTTTCCACTGATGAACCCAAAATTTAAAGTAGTGAGCAAAAGGAACCAGTCGACCCTGTAATCTTTGTGCACAAAAAGTCCGGACGAAGACACAGGACGTGTAAGTATATTTGGAAATCCGTTCGGTTGGGGTTGGTGATCCTGAAGCGTTGCATGTGAGTGGTTCCAGTGGAACCAAGCGAGTGCGGACCCTCAGTAGTGCGGTTCCCATAGCCCGCGAGGGTGTGGGCCACGAACCAGGGGAACGTGTGTGAGTGAGAAAGAGTGCGCTTCGGAAGATGGGACAGGGGAAAAGCAAGCCCCCTGGTCCCATGGGTGGAGGGCCCCCTGTGCGGTTGCCCCCTATCCTGCCTGATAGTCCCTTAGGATTAATGTTGACAAATTGGAGGGATTTTTCAAAAAGCAAAGGAAAAAATAAAGCGAAAATGATCCATTTTTGTATGGAAATTTGGGGAGGTCAGAATATTAAGGAAGAACATGTCTTCTGGCCAATCTTTGGGTCTTTTGAAAATTGGGTATGTGAGGCCCTAAACACATATGTCAATTCTAAGGAACCGTTTAATCCGGAGGAGAGAGATTATGCTAACATGTGGATGGGATCAGGAGCCAAGAGCTATCTGTTTGCCCTAAAAGAAAAGGGGGGTGGGAAACACGATAAGAAAAAACGAGACAAAGAAGAGGTTCCCTTATTACCCCCACCTTATATACCACCCCCACCACCTATTGCCAATCCACCACCCTCAGCCCCTGAGGAAATTGAGAGCGATTCTGGAACTTCCTCAGACACCCCCAGAAGTTCCAGAAGGGCAACTAGAAGTCAGGCAAAACAACAAAAATTATATCCACTCCGGGAGACACCAATGGGGGGACCACAACCAGGGATAGGATTTGTATCTATACCCCTTAACTCAGGGGATGTTAGGGAATTCAAAAAAGAAATGGGAAACCTGATAGAAGATCCTTTGGGGGTTGCTGAAAGGATTGATCAATTCCTAGGTCCTAACATCTATACCTGGGATGAAATGCAGTCTATTTTGAGTATACTATTTACTGCAGAAGAAAGAAATATGATCAGAAGGGCCGGAATGAGAATATGGGATGCCCAGCATGTACAAGGTCCTTTTGCAGATGAAAAATGGCCCATACAGCGACCAAATTGGGACCACCAAAACCCAAACCACAGAACTCATATGCAGGACCTAAGGATTATTATTATTCAAGGCATCCGAGAATCTGTGCCTAGGGGGCAAAATATAAACAAAGCCTTTAATGAGAGGCAGAAAAAAGAGGAAAGCCCCACCGATTGGTTAGAGAGGCTGAGAAAAAGCCTCCAGATGTATTCAGGATTGGATCCGGACACCCAAGTGGGACAGGCATTGCTGAAAACTCAATTTGTAGCCAAATCTTGGGATGACATAAGAAAAAAATTAGAAAAGATGGACAACTGGCAGGACCGGGGGTTAGATGAGTTATTGCGAGAGGCTCAGAAAGTGTACGTCTGGAGGGATGATGAAAATTATAAGCAGCAAGTCAGGATGATGGTGGCAGCTGTCCGGGAGGGACAAAAAGGCCCAAGGAATCAGACACCTCCCCGTACACTAGGAAAATATGGGGATTTCCTAAAAGAAAACCCCAGATTCAGGACAGAAAAAACTGAAGAAATGATAAGACAAAGAGAACAGGGCACCTGTTTCTATTGTGGTGCCCGAGGACATATAAAAAGGGAATGCAGGAAGCGGCTGCGGGACGAAAGAATGTTCAAGGAAGATTAGGGGTGTCAGGGGCTCTATTTGCTGGGGACCCAAAAACATAAGGAGCCCTTGATAAAAGTTAAAGTAGGTCCCCAGCAACAGGAATTCGAGTTCCTGGTAGATTCAGGGGCTGAAAGATCCACTATCCAGGTAATGCCCCAGGGCTGTAAAGTATCATCTGAAACGGCCAAAGTTATAGGAGCCAAGGGAGAACCCTTTGAAGTACCCATTATCAAAAATATAGTATTTGAAACACATTCCAAATTTGGGATGGGATCATTATTATTAGTCCCTGAGGCTGATTACAATTTATTGGGTAGAGATCTAATAATAGAATTAGGAATTAATTTGGAAGTAAAAAATAAAGAACTAAAGATTAGGTTATGCCCCCTTCGAGTGGAAGATGAAAAGGAAGTTAACCCAGAGGTATGGTATACCCCAGAAACGATTGGTAAGCTACAGATACCTCCATTTTCAGTAACCATTATTAATCCGGAGGTACCTATACGAATCAAACAATATCCAATTCCACCAGAAGGAAAGTGGGGGTTAAAGCCTGAGATTGAAAGGTTACTTGAAAAAGGCCTTTTAGAACCATGTATGTCCCCCTTTAACACTCCCATCCTACCCGTAAAGAAATCAGATGGGTCTTATAGATTAGTGCATGATTTAAGGGAAATTAACAAAAGAACCGTAACTCGATTCCCCATAGTGGCTAATCCTTATACCTTGCTTAGTAGGATAGGGCCAGAAAATCACTGGTATAGTGTAATTGATTTAAAAGATGCCTTCTGGGCTTGTCCCCTGAGTGAGGAAAGCCGAAATTATTTTGCCTTTGAATGGGAAGATCCTGAAACCCACCGTCGACAGCAATTAAGGTGGACAGTCTTACCTCAAGGATTTACTGAGTCACCGAATTTATTCGGGCAAGCATTGGAGAAAATTCTCCAAGAATATGTGGTAAATGATTTTGATCCAATATGTGGATGATCTTTTAATTGCAGGAAAGGAGGAAGCAATAGTAAGGCAAGAAAGCATTAAATTATTAAACTTCCTGGCTCTAAAGGGACTGAAGGTATCACGATCCAAGCTACAATTTGTGGAAGAAGAAGTTAAATATCTGGGGCATTATTTATCAAAAGGAGAAAAGAGAATAGATCCCGAACGAATAAAAGGGATATTGTCAATACCCCCTCCCACAAATAAAAAGCAGATAAGACAATTATTGGGTCTGGTCGGGTATTGCAGACAATGGATTGAAAATTATAGCAGCAAAGTAAAATTTTTGTATAATAAATTGAGCCAGGATAACCTGCTAAAATGGACCATGGAAGATGAACAACATTTGGAACAACTGCGAAAAGATCTTATAACTGCCCCAGTACTAAGCTTACCTGACCTAAAAAGACCCTTTTCCCTCTTTGTTAATACTGATGAGGGAACTGCCTATGGAGTCCTTACCCAGGACTGGGCAGGGAAAAAGAAACCAGTAGGATATCTGTCTAAGTTACTAGACCCGGTTAGCAAGGGTTGGCCCACCTGCCTACAAGCAGTAGTAGCAGCTGCACTCCTGGTAGAAGAAGCAAATAAAATAACTTTTAATGGAGAATTAAGGGTTTTATCGCCTCATAACATTCGGGGCATCTTGCAACAAAAGGCAGAAAAATGGGTCACAGATTCCAGGCTTTTAAAATATGAAGGAATATTGATAGATTCCCCAAAACTATCCCTGGAAGTCACAACCCTCCAGAATCCAGCCCAGTTCCTGTACGGAGAACCCTGGGACTCACAGTTGATACATGATTGTTTCATAACCATAGAAAGTCAAACTAAAATTAGACCAGATTTGGAAGAGGAAGAATTAGGAGAAGGAGAAAAATTATTTGTGGATGGCTCGTCACGAGTAGTGAATGGGAAAAGAAAATCAGGATATGCAATTATTAAAGGACCAAATCTCAAAGTATTGGAATCAGGACCATTAAATCATTCCTGGTCAGCCCAGGCGTGTGAATTATATGCAGTGCTAAGAGCTTTGGAATATCTAAGAAATAAAGTAGGAACTATATTTACCGATTCTAAGTATGCATATGGAGTAGTGCATACCTTTGGGAAAATATGGGAAGAAAGAGGATTAATAAATTCACAGGGAAAGGACATAACCCATCAGGAATTAATAGTGCAGATATTAAAGCTCTACAGGGTCCAAAAGGAATTGCAGTGGTACATCTAAAGGGACATCAAAAAGGAATGGATATCCGAAATAGGGGAAACAATGTAGCTGACCGAGAAGCAAAAAGAGCGGCCCTAAAAGACTGGACCCCAGTGGATACTCTTAGCCACGATACCTCAGAAGTAAAGAAATACAGATTGTATAGCTTCACCCTACAGGAGAAAGCTAAATTAAAGGAGATGGGCGTAAAAGAAAACCAGGAGGGACATTGGAATCTCCCCGATGGGAGAACTATTCTACCAAAAACACTTGCACTAGAAACTTTGCAAAGGTTTCATGATCAGACTCATTGGGGAGTACAAGCATTAGTAGACCAATTTGCTACTAAATATATGAGCATTGGAATATATAATTTGGCAAAACGAGTAGTAGAAGACTGCCTAATCTGCAAAAGGGTCAATAAAACCCAAATTAGAGAAAGACCACTAGGTGGCAGGCAGTTTGCACACAGACCATTTGCTAACATTCAGATAGATTTTACTGAGCTACCAAAAGTGGGAAGATATAAATATTTGCTAGTGATAGTAGACCACCTAACTCATTTTGTAGAGGCTTTCCCCACTGTTAGAGCAACTGCTCACACAGTAGTAAAAATACTGTTGGAAAACATAATACCAAGATATGGAATGAGTGAAGTTATTGACTCAGATCGAGGTCCCCACTTTGTGTCTAAAATAATACAGGAGGTTTTGGTGGCAATGGGAACAAAATGGGAACATCATACACCATGGCATCCCCAAAGTTCGGGGAAAGTAGAGAGGATGAATGCAGAAATTAAGAAACAGCTCACCAAACTAATGATGGAAACCCGGTTATCCTGGGTGAAGTGTTTACCACTCGCACTACTTAATTTGAGAACTAGACCTAGGGCTGATCTTGGGATTTCACCTTTTGAGATGCTATACGGAATGCCTTATGATTTAGAGGAACCCCAAGACCATCCTAGATTGGAGAGATCAGAAATTAAACTCCTATATTATAAACTTAATGAAATATCGAAATGAATTATGGAAAAAGGGAATGGTGGTGCAAAGACCTCCTCTGGACTTGGCTATTCATAAAATCCAGCCAGGAGACTGGGTATTAATTAAATCATGGAAGGAATCATCACTAACCCCTCAATGGGACGGACCTTACCTTGTATTGCTTACCACAGAGACTGCTGTCCGAACTGCTGAACGAGGTTGGACCCATGCCCGCTTAATAAAAGGACCTATCACTAACTCTTCGTGGAAAATCACCAGCCCAGTTGGAGACTTGAAATTAAAATTCCAGAGGACTTAATGGACTTGGACCCTTACAGGATTGAGTATTTACCTAACCCTTATTACTTAGATGATGGACTTATAAGTAATGATGATGTCAGAATAAGGTGTGGAAATAAGTACTGTAATTGTCATCCCTTTGTATGTTATACCTGTAAGGTATGCAAGGAAAGGTGGTGGACTCATTGTGTTAAAGGATACCCTCCCCGAGGGGTTTGCATCTCCTGTTATAAATTGCAAAGGGAAATCACTAATTGGACATTAACCTGCAAAATATTTAAAGGAGAATTAACCTTGGGCTCAAAAGAATGGTGGGATATATTTACAAAAGGAATTGAACCAAATTTTTATTGTTATCACCCGAATGAACCAAAGCCTTTTGTAGCGGAAATCACTGAGAGCCTCTGTCGTAAGCTCATCAGTAAAGTCCGCTGTGACGTTCCTGAAATTAAACATATAAATTGGAGATCCTATTTTACGAGACAGGATCTTAGATGGCGAGCGTTTCCTCCTGAAGAGCATCCTTGCTGCCGAGAAGATGGTACACCTCGTGGCTCGAAGCACCCGAGTCGACGAGCGAGGCAGAGGGAAAGACGACTGTGGAGGAAGGAGCCGTCCAGCTGGAGCGTTGCTGAGATGCTGGCAGAATTACCACGGGATTGGTAAAGAAAAATGGGTGAATAACATACTTTTAACCCTGTCTGCATTTCACAGGAATCAACGCAGAGGGAATCTGGTATACAGGGGAACATCATCTAAAACCTTGCATATCATAATTGTAATATTGTTATGGCTAAAATTAAGTTATTGTACTGCAGAACTGGAAACACACCAACCTTTTAAATGGTCCCTAACTAGATTAGATGGTAAAATCTTACGTACATCAACTGTACCAGGGGCTCCAAGCTTCATTGTGGGATTGTGTGATCTAACGGGAATAGACCACTGTGGTAAAATTTTAAATTTAACAGGATTTTACATGTGTCCTAGTTCCAACCGAGGGAAACCATATTGTAATTACCCTGGCCATTATTTTTGTGCCTATTGGGGCTGTGAAACTATCGCTTCTGATTGGGCTCCAGGAGGGGGACCAGATCAGTATCTTAAAGTAGGATTTGGTCCAGCTGGGTGTACACCACCCTGGAAAGGTCCCTCAGGAGAGATGCTCTCTAAAGGAACATGTTCATATATATATATTAATATAAAAAAGCCAGAAGACCCAGGGTGGATCCTGGGAAGAACCTGGGGAATTAGACATTGGGAACCTGGAGCAGATCGGGGAAATCTTATAACAATTAAGAAAGAAATTGCACCTAATGAAACTCCAGAACCCATTGGACCAAATCTGGCAATTTCTACTATTAATGTTAAAAACAATACCACTAATTACCAGGGAAAGTATACCCAACCCACTAATTTGACCTCTGAAATCAATATATATGGATATAGTACTCTATGGAAAATTATGCAAGCTAGTTATGGGATACTAAACAAAACCAAACCTGAGTTAACGAAAGACTGTTGGTTATGTTATAATATTAGGCCACCTTTTTATGAGGCTATAGGAATGACTGCTAAAGCTAAAAGAGTAAATGGAACTAACCCTGCACGGTGCATGTGGAAAAAAGGAAAGGACCAGACACAGGGACTCACTTTGTCCCAAGTAACAGGTAAAGGGAGATGCATTGGAAAGGTCCCCACCCATAAAATGCATCTCTGTGGAGCAAAAATATCAAAAAACGAGAGACCTGCACAGTGGCTGATTCCCGCCGCTAATACAAAATGGATATGTTCAAACATTGGGATCACCCCGTGTATATCTCTTGTTGCATTTAACGAAAGCAGTGAATACTGCATTCAGGTATCAATAATACCACGTATTACTTACCATCCTAGTGAATATATTTATGATCAGCATATAACCCCTGAACATCATTTAGTAAAACGAGAACCAATCACTGTCCTTACCATTGCTACTCTTCTCACCATCAGTAGCATAGGCGCAGGAACAGGAATCGCCTCCTTAGTAAATAATCAAAAAGAAATGAAGGCACTCCGAGTGACAGTAGACGAAGACGAAGATCTGGGTAAAATTGAGCTAGCGATTGATGGATTGGTAAAGTCATTAAGATCCTTATCTGAGGTAGTAATGCAAAATAGAAGGGGATTAGATCTCTTGTTACTACAACAAGGAGGATTATGTGTAGCACTCAAGGAAGAATGTTGTACTTATGCAGACCAGATCTCTCCCGAGATGCCCGGATGTTTCATGGGCCCATCAAGCTACAAATAGCTCACCCTTGCGCTCCCAGTCCAGGTCCAGCTGAGCTACTTCAATTTTAGCAGCCTTGTCTACTTGCTCATTGTTTTGGTGTTCTTCGGTGGCACGGCTTTTGGGCACGTGGGCAGCTACATGACGTACCTTTAGAGCCACGTTTTCCACTCGGGCAGCGATGTCCTGCCACAATGTAGCAGCCCAGATGGGTTTACCTCTGCGCTGCCAATTGGTCTTCTTCCACTCCTGTAGCCACCCCCACAGGGCGTTAGCCACCATCCAGGAGTCAGTGTAGAGATACAGTACTGGCCACTTTTCTCGTTCAGCAATCTTTAGGGCTAGTTGGATCGCTTTTACTTCTGCAAACTGACTTGACTCGCCCTCTCCTTCAGTGGCCTCAACGACTTGTCTTGTGGGGCTCCACACAGCAGCTTTCCACTTCCGATGGTTTCCTACCACACGACAGGATCCATCAGTAAACAGAGCATACCGCCTTTCATCTTCTGGTAACTCGTTATATGGCGGTGCCTCTTGGGCACAAGCCACCTCCTCAGTCAGTTGTTTTGCTGATCAGGGATATCAATTAAACTCAGACACCAGAGTGAAAAGAGCAGGCGTATTTTACTAGAAATAACTAAATAATATAACAGAATAATACAGAAAACATACAGTAAGAAAAGACAGAATAGTGCACTTAAACAAATAGGAAAATACAGGGTAATGCATCAAATCATTACTACCTGAGAGAGAGAGAATAGTGATTAAGAAAGATACATCACCACTTGCATACTTTACCATCATCCAGATCCGCAGTCGCTGGGGAGCCCCGGTTACAGCGAGGATTTGGAGAAAGTTTCCCTGCAAGTGGGAAATCCTACGCGGTGCGTCCACCCGTAGGTGAGGCTTCCAAAGTTGCTGTGAGCGGGTCCAGCCTTATATACCTAAAAATCAGTAAGCCAGAATAGCTGGCACCTTTGTTTTAAGCGGAAATATCTGGTTTTCATCTCACGTTAGGTTCCCCCCAGAGCCTGGCCAGGGCTTAAGGGAGAAGCTAAGGGAGTTTCCCTGCTTATCTAGTTGGATTTATGAGCAAGGTCACAAGGCCAGACAACTGTTTCTGTGGCCTTGTTATCTTGCTCACACATAAAGAAATATAAGGATACATTCAAGGTAGACATGTTTTATGATCTTTAAGCTACATCTTCTATGCATATTTCACTGATGACTACATATGGAGTTAGCAGTTTCAGTTCAGGGCTTGTTGCTCAGGCTTCAGTATTCCCACCTTTTACATCAGAATAGTTGGTTTGCTATAACTTAGTATAATACCTACTAGCACAATGGTTATCAGTTATAACATGTACAGGATTCATCTATAGGTCAACTCTGGCTTGGGCTTATTGTCCAAGCCTTAGCACTTCAGCAGTGCTCCAAAATCTCTACCTTCTGTCCAGTCCATGATCTCTTCCAGGATTCCTGGACGGTTGGGTTTTCCCAGTCGAGCTCGTTGCGTGATTAAAGCTACCCATTTTCTCCAGGTAGCACTGGTTGCATGGTGCGTAGAAGGGATGTTTCCTTTGAACATCCAATGTAATACAGGCAATCGCGGTGCCAAGAGGAGCTGTGCTTCTGTACCAACAACTTCGGAAGCGGCTCGAATCCCCTCATATGCTGCCAGTATCTCCTTTTCAGTTGGAGTGTAGTGGGCTTCTGATCCTCGATATCCCCAGCTCCAAAATCCTAATGGTCGACCTCGAGTTTCACCCGGTATCTTCTGCCAGAGGCTCCATGTGAGGCCATGCTCCCCAGTCGATGTGTAAAGTACATTTTGCACAGCTGGTCCTGTCCGAACAGGCCCAAGAGCTACCGCCCGAGCTATCTCCTGTTTGATGTGCTCAAAGGCTTGTTGTTGCTCAAGACCCCACTCAAAATGGTTCTTCTTTCGGGTTACTTGATAGAGAGGGCTCACCAGCTGACTGTAACCTGGAATATGCATCCTCCAAAATCCCACAAGTCCTAAGAAAGCTTGTGTTTCCTTCTTGTTGGTCGGTGGAGACATAGTTGCTATCTTGTTGACAACCTCCATAGGCACATGGCGGCGTCCATCTTGCCATTTTATTCCCAAGAACTGAATCTCCTGTGCTGGTCCCTTGACCTTGCTTTTCTTTATGGCAAACCCAGCTCTCAGAAGAATCTCAATTACTCTTTGTCCTTTCTTGAACACTTCTTCTGCCTCGCTGCCCCACACAATGATGTCATCGATGTACTGTAGATGTTCAGGGGCATCACCCTTTTCCAGTGCAGTTTGAATTAGTCCATGACAAATAGTGGGGCTGTGCTTCCACCCCTGGGGCAGTCAATTCCAGGTATACTGGACACCCCTCCATGTGAAAGCAAACTGTGGCCTGCACTCTTCTGCCAAAGGAATTGAAAAGAATGCATTGGCAATGTCGATTGTGGCGTACCACTTGGCTGCCTTTGACTCCAGTTCATATTGGAGCTCTAACATATCTGGTACAGCAGCACTCAGTGGTGGCGTCACTTCGTTCAGGCCACGATAGTCTACTGTTAACCTCCACCCTCCGTCAGACTTTTCCACCGGCCATATTGGGCTATTAAAAGGCGAATGTGTCTTACTGATGACACCTTGGGTCTCCAGTTGACGGATCAGTTCTTGGATGGGAGCCAGAGAGTCTCGGTTCGTGCGATACTGCCGTCGGTGCACGGTCCTCGTAGCGCTTGGCACCTGTTGTTCTTCAACTCGCAACAGTCCTACAACAAAAGGATCTTCCGAGAGGCCAGGCAGATTAGACAACTGTTTGACCTTCTCTGTGTTCACACTGGCCACACCAAAAGCCCATTGGTATCCTTTTGGGTCTTTGAAATACCCCCTCTTGAGGTAGTCAATGCCCAAGATACAAGGGGCTTCTGGGCCAGTTACAATGGGATGTTTTTCCCACTTATCCCCGGTCAAGCTAACCTCGGCCTCCAGTACTGACAGTTCTTGACATCCCCCTGTCACTCCTGAGATCCAGATAGGTTCTGCCCCTCTATAACTTGATGTCATTAATGTACACTGTGCCCCAGTGTCGATTAAAGCCTGGTACTTCTGTGGATTTGATGTGCCAGGCCATTGAATCCACACTGTCCAATACACCTGATCATCCCTTTCCTCCTCCTGGCTGGAGGCAGGGGCCCTCTATTCCTGTTCTTGGTCAGAGTATTCACTGTCTGACCCTTGCTGTGCCAGGCCGGAAACTCCTTCATCAGGGACAAGGGAGGTGATCTCAGTCTTCCTGTATCTGGGA
This sequence comes from Strix aluco, assembly GCF_031877795.1. Taxonomy (NCBI): domain Eukaryota; kingdom Metazoa; phylum Chordata; class Aves; order Strigiformes; family Strigidae; genus Strix; species Strix aluco. The sequence goes on from NC_133970.1 coordinate 5,511,480, forward strand.
GATCGCTGATTACTTTCTTGTGGTTTTACACCAGCTACATTAACAACCTTCTTGGATGTCTTCTTCTTGGCAGGGGTCTTTCCTCCCAATTCATGTACACCATCTTCCAATTTGAAGGTGGGTTGACCATCCCACTTCCTCATGTCCTCCCCCTGGTCACACAGGAAGAACCAAAGTTTGCCACGTGTCATGCGCTTGGGGTTCCCTTTCCCTCTGACTGGGGCGGAAGAGAACTGATTTCTTGGGGTGCTCCTGACATCCAGGGCGCTCTCCCGTAGAGATGAGGAGGTACCAAGACTCTCTTCAAAGTTCTGAAGCCAGGAAGAGACTGCCTCCACAGCTGGTGTACATCTTAGTCCTTCTCCCATATCCATTTCTGGATAGTACATTGCAGCCAAGCCCGCAGAATACGAGGATGATGCACCTTTAATCACCTTCCTCCACATGGCCCGTGTGCACAGGACATCCTCTGGATTTTTAGGGGCTTCATCATTATCTGGATCACCATAGATGACTTCCAGCACTGCTAATTCTCTCAGGTACTGGACACCTTCATCTGCAGTAGTCCACTTCCCTGGGGAGTTGTCCATAAGCTCTTCCTTGAAAGGATATCTTGCTCTAACACTTGAAAGGAGCCATCTCCATAGACTGCAAATTCCTGTTTCTTTTCCAATTCCCCTTTCAATTCCTCGATCTCTAGCAAGGGAACCCAGCTGTTGGGCTTCCTTACCTTCCAGCTGCTGAGCATCAGCCCCATTATCCCAGCATCGAAGCAGCCAGGCAGCAATCCACTCACCCGGCTGGTGGCTATAGTCTTTCCGCAGGTCTCGCAGTTCTGATGACGTCAGGGACTGGGTAGTTTCTGCCTCCTGTTTGAGTTCTGTTATTCCCTCTTCTGACCCCTTTGCTGAAGGACCCGCTTCTTCCTCTTCTTTCTCCTCCCTTATTAATCGAGGGTATGGACCTGTTGTTCTCCTTGTCCACTGTTTCTTTTTTACTACTGGGGCAATCTCTGCTGTCGTTGTTATTGTTTGAGTCCCCATCTCCACCACAGTCCTTTGAGAGCACTGAACTGCAGCTCGATAAGCACAGGCCAGGCCCCAGTACAGCGCTAGGAGTTGCTGATTTTCACTGGGATAGGCAAGGCACCCTTCTATCAGGTGTTGTGTCAATTTAGCGGGGTTGCTTGCCTGTTCAGGGGTAAGATCCCAGGCTACGGGAGGTGATAACCGTCCTAGGAATCTGCCCAAATCCTTCCACTCCCCCTGCCACCCAGGGACAGGCCGCCTCAGGGCACATGTTGGTATTCTCTCACCCAAAATTTGCCTTCTGTTACACCAAAAACATATCGAGATCCACACAGCTCACAATAGGTGAACATAAGGATTAATAAGTACCTCAGGAGCCTGCAGAATAAAACCACTCATGATGTTCCCAATTTCTTCCAGCATGTTCCCGAGCTTAGCAAAATAAAGATAAGCAGAGCAATCAACAATCCCGTGACCAGCACAAGAGCTTGTCGCTTACTAACTGCTATAGCTATAGCACAATTAATATAAAACTGCCGTTGTCTTGCCCCACGTTGGGTGCCAAAAAAGACTGTGGTGGTTTAACCTTGGCTAAATGCCAGGTACCCACCAAGTCACTCTATCACTTCCCCCCACTTCCCCCTTTTTTTCTCAACAGCGCAAAGAGGGGAAAGAAAATAAGATAGGTAAAAAAAAAAACCAACCCTTGTGGGTAAAACAAAAGCAGTTTTAATATAAGCAAAGCGAAGCAAAGGTCCGTGCGTGGAAGCAAAAGGAAAAAAAAAAAACAGATTTATTCTCTACTTCCCATGAACAGGCGATGTCGGGCCTTCTCAGGAAGCAGGGCTCCAATACGCGTAGTGGTTGCCTCGGAGGACCAAGGGTGACCCCACCCCCTTCCTCCTTTCTCCCAGCTTTATACTGAGCAGACGTCAGATGGTCTGGAATATCCCTTTGGTCAGTTCGGGTCAGCTGTCCTGGTTGTGTCCCCTCCCAAGATCTTGCCCACCCCGTCCCACTGTGGGGGGGGGGAAATGTCAGAAAGAGCCTTGGTGCTGTGTAAGCACTACTCAGCAGTAGCCACACCACCAGTGTGCTATCAACACCCTGCCAGCTCCCAACATAAAACACAGCACCATGAGGGCTGCTACAGGGGAAAACCAATTCTGGCTCAGCCAGACCCAGTACAGTTTCTAAAGTACTTTCAAGTGCTTCAAATTCTGAAGTATTAATGCATGATATAGTCATTTGTAACTCCCAGAGAAAAATAATCTGGTACACAGGGTAATGACACAAGAAAGTACTCCTGTAATGTTTGACTGTCCATCCCAAGTATGGCCATATCACAGAAACACATAGCTAATGAGCAATCTTCACGATGGCCTAGAAGTGGGGGACTTCAGTAGGACAAAGAAATAGGGTAAAGGAGATGTTTGTAGACATTGAAGCTTTAAACAAAACCCCAAGGGCTTCACCCCTGGATTCAGGCAGGCACCCATCACATTCCTGGCAGCCACTGAAAGAAAAAAGCTCCCAGGAGAGCTGGAGCCAAGCTCCTGGCTTGGACACCACCAGCTCCTCGCCCATGGGATAGGGTCAGAGGGATGCCAAGGTCCCTTCTGGTGCTTGGGGACCATCCAGGCAACGCAGCGCCATGTTGATTAAAACAAGCCTCAGTTATCACTTGTCACTTGGATGGATGATGGTTCATTAAGTCTCACCTGGTTCATTAAGCCTCAACTGTCTGCATGGGGATGGAGCAGCCACTTTGCATCCCCCTGCCAGTGTCAGCAGTGGCTCTGGGGCTTTACGAGGGTAAATCCAGGGTTCATGGAACAGTACGACAGCCAGAGCCCTCCTTGGTGGGTCATATGCTGGGAGGGGAGGGTGTGTTATGTACTCAACCTTAGGCAAAAAAAAAAGCCTAAAAGGTCAAAATTTCAAAGAGGACTAAACCAATCCATACATATAGGTCAGGGGCAGAGAGGAAGAGACTGATTTTGACTGTCCAAAGTCAGTGGCTCTGGCAACTTTATCTCAAAACTGTGGTGACCTGAATTACACGAAGAGAACTAATGGGAAGTTGATACGTTTCATAACATGCTTGCAATATTTTTCCTCCTTTTAAATCACCAATTTGCTTTTTGCATAGATTGTTTTGTGTACCTTGTTTTTATTTTCCAGTTGCTTTTGTTTGCTTTCTGCAACAGGCTAGAGAGCGTATTTATCTGATTTCCCGGCTGTTGTTATGGGCTTTACATATAGCAACGAGGAGGAGAAACCCTTTTCTTTTTTTTTCTGATAGTAAGAAACAACCTGCAGCCTCCAAAAATCACATTGGAGACACTGAGGGAGGGGAAAAGCTCTGCCCCCTTTCCTCTTGCAGTCGTGCCATGTTTTATCAGCAATGGTTGTTTTGCCTTGTCTGTTCCACCAAAGCACCACTTGGCAATCTCCCTGCAGCAGAATAGTGCTCTGTTTTCCCCCCCAAAAATAAAAATTCAATCTTCAGGGCAGCTGCTGAGAGTAGATGGAGTGGAGAGAGCCAGGAACGTGCAAATGCGGCGTTTATTTATTCATGGATTAAACCTCCGAGTGCCAAACTGCCTGGCAGTGTGAGTGCCCTCTGTTTCAGCCAAACCCAACCCATGTGACACTGGGCAAATGTCAGAAGAAGTGATAATGATGACTTGATTAATTGAAATCTTCAAGCACACATGGCTCAGATTTAACAGCTCTGGCCCTTTTTTTCTTTGTCCCAGCCCTCCCCATCCCAATGACTCTTCAAGACAGGTATGGTTCATCCTCATTCGCCTGATGGCGAACTGAGGCAGGGCAGTGGTGGGGTTTGCTGGGGTGCAGGAAAGCTGAGTCAGAGCTGACATGGGCATTCGGGAAACTCCTTCACAGTTCTCCACTTTGCTCTCGCTTCCCATGGAAATAGAGATTATGCAACTGTGTTGTCTGTCTGCCAGATCTCTCCTTGTTCGTGGTTTTGAACCCAGGGGGGCAGCTTCATCCCTAGATGTGGGTGTTTCAGAGATGTTTTGTGGAATTAGGCAGTTCAGCTGAGAGGACGAGAAAGACCAGTCTTCCTCCACTGGGAGGAAGATAACAGGGCGTGCTGAACCGCATTACTAGCCACCCAAAACTCCACACAAGAGGGTGCTACCAGAAACCATCTTCAAAGCTCTGCTGCTCTAGGAACATCTTGCAAAAGTCTTACCCTGTGGGTGTTGAGGCTGTTCTGGGCCTCCTTCTCCCCAGAGATGAGTCCCAAGTGTGTGGCCTCACCCCGCAGGGTGCTTTGGGGCTGAAAGGACAGAGAAGAGCACCCTGGCTTTGGGCTGGGATGAACCCCTCTTCCTCGACCCCTACAGCTCCTGCAAGGCTGCTCTGTGAGCCAGAGCTGTTATCTGCTGAGGTCAGAGATGTCTTCCCCATCAGGAAAGACCGCTTTGAGGTCTACATGAGGGTCCATCCACCAAAACAAAAACTGGGCACCAGCTTTGGGGAATCTGGGCAAATCTGCTTTGCTGCCCTTTAGCCTGGTTTGATCTCAAAGGGTAGGAGTTACCTGCCCTTGCTTAGACACCTGGGAGAGACATACCCCGAGATGAATTAGGGGAACATGGGGTGAGGCCAGCTGTCTCCTGAAGGCACTGAAGACTGCAGAGGCAGCTGAGGGCTTTGTGCTGTCTAACCTCCAGGTGGATCTGAAAATCCCAAATGCCCGGACCCAGGGGTGACAGGCTTGAAACTCCCAGCTGAATGCTCTCACTTGGATACCCCATCCTGCCCTGCTGTGGGTTACCAAGCCATGAGCAGAAGGCTTCCTTGCCCCCTGGGTGATGAGCCTGTGTCCTGAAACAGGCTGGTTACTGCACCCAAGTTTTATGCTGGAGAGGAATGACTCTGCTGTCATTTGGGGTTTCCTTTGCCTCCCCTGTGCCTGGTGTAGGAGGAAACACAAAGAGACAGATGTCCCAGTGTCCTGGTTTCGACCAGGATGGAGTTAACGTTCATTGGAGTATTTCATACCATGTGATGTCATGCCCAGGGATACAGGTGGGAGGGCTCTCGTTGTCGAGCAGAGCGCTGTTCGCTGTTCGCTGTGGGGGCGGTCCCCACGCTCGGTAAGCCACTGCTGCATTTTACCTGTTTCTTTTTGGACTCACTATTGTTACTGTTGTTCTCTTGTTATATTGAGTAAATTCTTTCTTTTTATTCAACCTACGAATTCTCTTCTTTTTGTCCCTCCCCTATTTCACTGGGGAGGGGGGAGGTGAACAGCCGACCACATGGCATCTGGCTGCCGGCTGAGTTCAAACCTCAACACCCAGGCAGCAGGTCTTGCAGTCTGGGTGAGGACAGCAGCAGTACCCAGGGGAGGAAATACAGGCATGGGACAATTTGAAGTCACCTGGGAGATGGTGGACATTTTCCTTTGATTTGTCTTTTAAATAATCTGGAGGGATGTACCCAAGACTCATGGTGCTTATTATGAAAGGGATGGAGACAAAAGGGAAACCATCTTCAGGTGATCATAACACCATAAGGTCTCTGTGTCCATAGGAGGAACAGCTGCACAGGCTGGGACTGTTTTGTCCCCAAAAGACATCCACAGGAAAGGTTATGGTAGAGCCTGTAAAGGGGCAGAGTGTGGTGGGATAGAAAAGGATCACTGTGAGGATGAGGGCATCAAAAAAACAAGCAGGTGGCAGGATCAAAACAAACCAAAGGAAATGATTCTGCACCCAAACAGGTCAGCTTGGGCTGATAAACAGATTGGGCAGCTGTTTAGCACAGGATGTTGCAAACGCTTAAAATTTGCCCCACTTCAAAAATAGCTAAACAAATTCATGGGAGAAAAATTTACTGAAGACTGTTAAATACAAGGACACATCTGACTCAGGGAGTCTGAGTCACAAAAAAATGTTGGAGGTCAAGGAAATATTCTGGGGAAGTATCACTTGTCCTTATGCCCTTCCACGAAGAGAGGTACTGGTCTAGACAAGCCATTGGGGGCCATTTCTATATTTAAGAATATAGAAGTGCCCAGCGCTGAAATACGGTGTGGGTTGTGATAAGTTTGTTATCTACCTGTGTGAATCTGCCCCAAGATCTTGCTGCCATGCTGTGCAAAGCATCTCCTGGAGGCATGAGGTTCAGGGGGGACATGTGGCACCCAGCAGGTAGGGAAAGGAGATAGTGCCCAGTGGGACTCGTGCAGGCAGGTCCCTGGAGATAGGGCGACGGCAGGGGAATTGCTTGGTGCAGCGCTTTGATAGAGCACCAGCTGCCAGCTCTCGAGCCAAGAAACCGAACCTGAAGGCCATAAGATAAGGTGAGGGCAGAAGGAAACCAGCCTGTGACGTGGCATTCAGAATTTCTAAATCCTCTTTTTTGTTCCTGTGATGCAGGAAAACAAGATTTAAAAAGAAAATGTTCAGAGCAATTAATACATACCCCGAACAGGCATAGCCCAGACCAGCTACCCCAGATCCAGCTGCAGGGTCGGGCTCTGAAGGGGTAAGCAGGGCATGGCATGTGCAATATCTTCATGGTCTTCATGACCAAGATGCCCTGAGAGTTGGATGGTGAAGGCACCAGTAGGAGCTGCATTCAGAGTCATCCCAGCAGATGGTATCACCTTTCCATCTTTTGGGATGATCTCATGTCTGTGTCTATAAAAGAGACAAGTCCATTGCCCCTAAACAGCCTCCAAGTCTTCAAGCCCTCCATCACCCCCATATTACTGTGCAACCACCGAATGGAAAGAATACCATCTACATACCAAGGGCTGTGCAAAGTGTTACCATCCCTCTCTCTGTGTGCGAAGTATCACTTGTGAAGCTGGTGTCACCGCCAGCAGAGAGCCTTGAAGTCCCAGAGAGGGACAGAGACGGTCCCATCTGGGTGCCAACTGACTTGCGGAAACAGACTCTACAACTCGAATAGAGTTATACAGCAGGTATGTTTACTCTGGCGCCGGGGTGCAAGGGGATTTCTCCACAAAGCTTGCACACCCACCGCACATTTTACCAAAAACAGAATCTTCCATTTCAATTAAAATAAGAATGGTGGGATTATGATGGAGGAACAGATACAGCTACTGTATTTCTAAAAGCGCCACTTTCTTTTTTGCTCACTCACATAGTTTAAGAGACTGTTTGCTAACTAAACTAAAAAAAAGAAAAAAACAAACACATTTTGTACCAAAACTAGGAAGCATTTTCCTCTGAAGAGAAACACAAATACCTGCAAGATACAGAACCAGGAAACATATTCTGATCTCGGTTCATTTTTATCCACAGTTCGGGTAGTGGAGAAGATGTTTCCAAAAGTTATCATAGGTATTCCAAAAAGTTGAGTCAACAGTGTATTTTAAGAAATTTGAAAATAAAATGCTCACATTACCCCCTCTCCCCCCCCCAAAAAGCTGTAAAACATACACCTTTCTAATTACTATATTATAAATACCAAAATTTGTTTCTAAGTTAAACAGCTGAATTTATATACAAAGCTTTGTCATTTTTGGTAAAATGACCAATCTTATAAAAAATAAAATGCTTTGTGCTTCCTTTATAGGTATGAGCCTAGAAACCTTTTGGGCGAGGGTGGGGGATGATGACACGACATGGGACATTCAAGATGCAGTTCAAGATATCTTGACTTAAAAACATTATGTTTTCATAATCACTTACTGGATTTCCCTCCTAAACTAAAACATGGTGTAAGCAGATGATCTCCCAAAAGGAACGATAGCTCAACCTGAACAAGTATCAAACATGAAAAAGTTTCCATCATGGAAGAAATCTTGTTGTGTTTAGATTCAGACAATACAAAAAGAGGGTCCAAATCAAGCTTTGGAATCCCTTATATATTTGAATTTCACAGTGTCTTAAAGTCCATGAGCCTCCACAGAGGTCTGCTCATGTGGTTCTGTGTAGAATCAAAACCAACCAACATGGCAATGATCTCATTCATTCATACAAAATTGCTTTCTTCATGATAAGGGGCTTCAAGTCTATCTTCATAAACTGCAACATTTTAGAGAACAAATTAAGCCTAATCTAGTAGGACAGAAACTGCTCAACCATGATGGCATCACATGAAAAAAACCAAACACCAAACCCCACACATTCTGCGCACACTGTCCAAGCAGAGGGAGAAAGCATGAAACATTTGGGTTGGCAAAGGAAATTCTTGAACATACATGACTGTCTCATAAGGACCATCTTTGGAACAGTGTTTGCTTGGATACAAGCAGTAAAATGTACAATTTTCTCCATCTCCCACTCTCAAACTACCACCCTGAAAACTTACCCACTTCCAGCACAGCAAGACAGACAAACTTGGGGGCTGCTATATAACCTGCTGTTTGGTATGAGATACACATTTCTTCTTTTTTATTCTGTTCTCCCTAGATTACAGCTATTTGTACTAACTTTCCTTCCAAAATAAATACACAGCCAAATAAAAGAAGGAATGAAAGAGTCTCATGTTCAAATTCACTTTTTTCCTCTATCTGTAAGCTATGCCTCACAACAGGAACCTTGCACGTACACATTTCTCTTACATAGTCTGACAACACATGTAAATTAATAATTTACCTATTTACCAAGCCCCAAACTGTTTAGAGCTATCTTCCTTGAACAAAACTAGTCTGAGACACTTTAAACATCATCCCACGACAAAAAAAACCCCACGTTTTAAAATGCATTAGCTGACAATGCTCGCATTTCTTACCCAAGATCTTCCTGTCCTCTCTGCAGCAGTTCTTCTCCTTTGCTCAAAGATGGCTTCGAGGTCAAAAGTTCAAGCTTCCTTCCCTGAAAATAAAGAAAAAAGAGACTGGCCACAGGCACTCAGGCGGTTCCAGGCGAGGGGGGAGCGATAGGCAAGACCACTTTGTTTCCACCTCCAACTGCCAGCCTCTCTCAGGCCTCCCCTCACAAGGACCGCCAGTCCTAAGCAACAGCCCCCACACCCCTCAGCCAGGTACCCAATGTCCCCCAGCCCACATCGCAATGCACCAAAGCCCGAAAAGCCCATTATAGTTGCCAGTTCCGAGTCGAGTCCCGCTAGCATCTCAGCGCCTTCAATGAATGTGAAAAACAACCACGGGCGGGGCTTGCTCCACTCGCCACCAAGAGCTCCATGCTACGACTGCCCTGGAACCACAACAGGCACTGGGAGGAAACAAGCCAGGCACCGCGAGAGACTCCTGCCTACCAGCACCACCCCCTCGGCCAGGCCTCAGGGCCCGCGAGGTGTTTCATCTCCCAGCTTCCTGAGTCAGTCACCAGAAGCCAGCTGTGGCCTTGTGCTGTTCTCCCGTCACTGCTCAGAAGGCCTCGACAAAGTCTTGAGAAGATACAGAGAGAATCTGCTGCTTTGCCATGTAAACCCTCCAGGATTTGGGGCTTAACTTCAGGTTCTCCACTTGGAAAGCAGGGGGAATCTCATTTCCCATGCCAGGTGCCTCTTGATGTGCAGAAACAGACTCTACAACTCGAATAGAGTTATACAGCAGGTATGTTTACTCCGGCCGGGGTGCAAGGGAATTTCTCCACAAAGCTTGCACACCAACAGCACATTTTACCAAAAACTTATAGAGTGTGGATATACATATTCATTGGATTACATAACACAAACATACATATGCATGAGTAAGGCTGGGTTAGTTCTAGAGGCTGGTGTCAGCAGTTTATGTTATCTTTGTGCCTGCGCATTGCCTCCTGGGGGGCGTCTTCGGGGGGCTTTGGGAGGAAGGCTCGTAGTCTTTCTCATCTTGTACTTTTCACTCCGTTCCTCGGAGCATGCACAGATTCTCCTAAATAATTTCTTGAACAACAAGAGTGGTCCAGGCCAGTTTACTCCCTCTATCTTATCTAAAAGCACTAGCATACTAGTTTCTACTGTCCATACATGGCTATCTGTACTCTGCAAAGGCTCAGCTTGTTAGAACACATCTGCTTCCCAAGGACATGTCTCTTGTTTTTGATGAACACATTAGTTCTTGGTAAGTTTCCACAGAACAGTCAGGGCAAGCAGGATTATTAAGCAATATTCAGAAATCATTATAAGTTGCTATAAGTTGCACAGCAGGTGATCATTTCCCTGTATCACTCTCATATATGAAGCTTTCTAGAATGGGCACTGGACTGATCCAGGAGCAGAGAATCACTGCAGTCAGGGTGTTACCATAAATTCAGTCTCAAAGGAACCCCCTAAGACTTAGTTTGAAGTTTTAGCAGGCAG